>NW_025813487.1:13727547-14391835 GCF_021976095.1 Xenia sp. Carnegie-2017
GCAATTATTTTATTCATACAACAAACGCCGATCGGAATTTTCAAATCGTCATGTTTGCTTAATTGTTCTGAGTAGTGGGTTCTTTTTCGAATGGTAATTTTCCAGTTTGAAAAATAGAGTAAATCCATCTCTTTTAGTCGATGCTGTAGACTCGTAGCCCACTATTGTGTAATACATGTCGGTAGATGTTGTTCGCTCTGGACTACCGCTTAGGTTGTCGAAGCGTCAGTCAACACTCACCACCAACAGTCCTTCTCAGGACTGGTACTAACCTGGACAATCTACATATACAAAAATGTAACGATACTCCAGGACTGAAATCATTTCAAAATTGTTTAAAACGGTCAAAATCTATAAAACTCAAATCTTTGATATAGAAAGGAATGCATTTGTAATGTAAATTAGTGGTAAATAGCTAGCCTGCAAGTTTGGACGTGTTGTGATAATTTCAAATCATTAGAGCAATTTTGCTTTCTTTAGAAATCTATTGTTTCCATAGTTAGTGAACATAGAGAAATTTACCCAGCACGAAGAACTTGTAGGCTGACTACGCCACGTAATGTATGAGAGAGAAGTATGCCCAGGAAAGTCAGTGTTTTTAATTCGATGAACTCCATTTTGAAGCATATTGAAGTGAAATGTTTGATTTT
Source organism: Xenia sp. Carnegie-2017 (assembly GCF_021976095.1). Taxonomy (NCBI): domain Eukaryota; kingdom Metazoa; phylum Cnidaria; class Anthozoa; order Malacalcyonacea; family Xeniidae; genus Xenia; species Xenia sp. Carnegie-2017. The sequence goes on from NW_025813487.1 coordinate 13,728,198, forward strand.
ACTTGTTGAAGGGTATTTTCTTTTATATCTGAGAAAAATAAATGTAGACGAACTAAGACAGAACTCAGAGAAAAGTGTATCGTTATGTAGGAAAATGCGTTTCTTTCAAAGGTGAATAGTCAAATTTGTTCTTCTATAAATCGTTGTTGATATTCCTGTTATCTTGACCGTAAGGGTTGGCCGGGGGTTATGTTCACTCCATCCCTCCCCCCGGTCGATGCTGACAAGCATTGAGTACAATACTGAAGCATAAGTTGAAGCTCACGTAACTTTTAAAAGTGGAAGCTCACATTCGGAAGGTTTCGTGACGACGTCAAAATTAAAATCCTTTACGAACATGACGATATTATGGACTTTTTCTGGCTTAGGTGGCTCAAACGTATTCGTTTCTCCCGCGCGAGGCAGTGTCTTACTATCTTATGAGCTGTAACCATTGTAAACTTCGTATCCAGACCTCCAACTCTATCCTCATCAAACACGGTGTTCCTCCCACCCACGTGGACAGTGACAATGAGGTTAGTATAGTCAATGTTTCATTTTTGAAATTGTATTTTATATTTTATGTATGTTAGGTGATGATTTATACGATAATTTACAGAGATATTTCGAGGAATTAAGGTTGGTGTGTGCGTGGGGTTAGGTAGATGGCCCTCCTTACCCAGGTGTTATATTAACAAATGCTCAGTCTGGTTTTTGATTTTTTTCTATTCCTACTTAATGTGTATTTATAAGCGCTCTTGCAGAAATACATTTTCGGAATGTTTTTGTGAATATTTTATTGAAAACGAGTGCTGGTCCAAAGTTTTGGAGATGATCATGTGACATCATTATCCATGGTTTCTCCCACTTCCGGTGACCGTGTGGTGCTCACGTGATCATATGTCGATGACGTTAGCACCAACAAAAGGAAGACAGATCGTCGGTTGGGCTTTTCCTCGTTGAATTTTAAGTAATTTTGACTTGAATCTGACGAGGAGCTGTTGCTTAACGTCCACATTTATTAAAGAGGGTATCTTCTAAGAAACGTTTTCATTTGTTGCTTTTTGCGCCTTTTAAAGCGAAGCAATACTGTTTTCGTCGAGGGTGCGGTCTGGCCTTGTCCACTGACCCTCTTTGAATTGTCGATAGACACAAAATTGGTACAACTTATGGCAGCGTCTGTGATGGAGCACGTTTATTCAAAGGGCCGAAAACAGCGAAGGTAGCTTTATTTATTTATCGTCGATCAAATGAAGAATTATTTCGAAATAAATCGACAAACTTTGCTTGTAGCATTTGACCAACTGTCGTATTCATGATGCCATCGGCAGTGTCGGTTATTTTTGAAGAGAATGTCTGCCTTGCAGTGCTGAAATTTGCCTTAGTTTCGCGTGATATTTTCTCGTTTTGTAGAGAATAAGGCAAGGGGATAAATATTTTCGTGTATTTTCTTGTTTTTATCGAAAAGGAGTAAAAATATTTTGCTTTTAAAATGCGTTTTGTCCTTGACAGATGAACCCGAGTGATAGAACAATAGCATCCTCTTTATATAGCGCGTTCATTGATTGTTTTCGTAGACTGAAGACAGCGTGCTGGAAGCATTTATTGCCTTTTGTAATAAGCGTTTTAATCCCGTCTAACGACCATGTTTTGCGTTTTCAATACGAATGAAAGTCAGTGCGCTGTATTATATTTCTAAAATGCGTCCAACTGTTCCGTGTAATATATTTGGAATTGGGTGGAATAATGAGGTTGGCAGTTTGCTAGACTTATGATTATTAATGAATTTATAAACGATCATTTTTAACTTTCACACTTGCAAATACTTATATTTCCTCAATAATCAGGAGCTGAAGTGATATTTTGCTATGGTTTATAAGAACCAACTACAATAATTTATCAATGGTTGATTGAAGTTGGTTGTTGTTTTTTGTCATTCATACCATGCTGGTTTGAACTTTGAATATCACTGGTTTCCCCAGTGAATATCATCAATGTGTGTTTACATTTCGAAATCATAGAAACATCATGTATACTTTAATATAGCACATTGATCTCAACTGTAATTGTAAAGAGAAGCCTTTATTTTTAAACCACAATACGTCTACAAGTTATGCTTCTCTTTAAGGACCTTACTGATGGAGAAGGTTCTGTATCAAGCAACGAAAAAGATTTTGATGCAAAAAAGACTGAGGAGCCTGCTCGAAAAAGAGTAAAGAGAGAGAAAGTCTTGGACAATGACTATATTCATGAGAATAGCATGGATATTTTGGATAAATTTGACACAAGTCCTGAAGGTAGTGAACAGGAAAATGGTAGTGGCGATCCGGAGTATGTTCCAAATGGTAAGGAGAAAATTAACCATGTAGCCATTAACCATTGCATTTATTGCTTTTGGTATAACTGTACACAACCATAGCATATATTAACTTTGGTACTATTTTCAACAACCATACTGTATATTAGCTTTGGTGCTATTTTCAACATCCATTTTGTATATGTAGATATACATCATCAAGGTTAGTATAGTCCTGAGAAGGACTGTTTTTGTTTTTGTTGACTGACTTTTCAACACCTTTAGCGATAATCATCTTCAGAATTTTTTTTTATGACCTATGATAGCTTTTTAACAACTGTAGTGTATTTATGACTAGGTACAATTGTCAACAACCATAGTGTATATTAGCTTTGGTATAATTTTTAACAACCATAGTGTATTTACGACTAGGTACAATTGTCAACAACCATAGTGTATATTAGCTTTGGTATAATTTTTAACAACCGTAGTGTATTTACGACTAGGTACAATTGTCAACAACCATAGTGTATATTAGCCTAGGTACAATTTTTAACAACCGTAGTGTATTTGCAACTAGGTACAATTGCCAACAATCATAGTGTATATTAGCCTTGGTACAATTGTCTATAGCTATAGTGTTTATTAGCCTTAGTACAATTTTTAACAACCATAGTGTATTTACGACTAGGTACAATTGTCAACAACCATAGTGTATATTAGCCTTGGTACAATTTTTAACAACCATAGTGTATTTACGACTAGGTACAATTGTTTATAGTCGTAGTGTATGTTAGCTTTTGGTATAATTTTCTTATATCTCTCTCCTGATACTTTATTTATGTAACTGAATGCATCTGCTCTTTCTAATGAGACACAACATCTACCCAAATTCATCGTATGCAGCATAGGATGTTGTTTTATTTTAGATCAACTCTCAAAAACTAAGAATTTGGCTTCCTGATTGTGACATATTAGTTACATCGAGCATTAGAGAGTTATTATTTGATTCAATGGATTTAAAGGCTCATTGCAAATTTTGGCATTATAGTCAAGAAACCACAATCCTTATGTAGTTGAATCATTGAACTTGAACAATATTTTTAAGGCAGTCATTCAATTTGTCCCAAGCTTCCATGCATGGCTAAAGTTCATTACTTATGACTGTTGACCATAATTTTTTCTCCAAATATGATTGTGTTCATGCAAGCATGGGAATTTTTACTTAAAGTGCCCACTTTAGCAAAAAAAATTTTATTTATGATATTACATTTTAAGTGTAATTTCAAATGTATCAGTGGAAAAAAGTTTTTAACTTTGTCAAATTGTTCCATTGTTATTGCTGTTTAAAGTTGGCAACATGTTCCTTTTAATGAGCCTTGTTCATCGTTCAAATAGTATGGAATGACTTTTGTGACGTCATGCAAAGAATTCGTCAATACGAGATATGTTTACCAACTACCTCAGATGACATCAGAATTTAAGAAGACAACATGACGAAATCGAAAAATTATTTCTTAGTTATGTTAGACATTACAACTAGTTTTGATATCACAAATAAAAGAGTTTTCTGTTGGAGGGGCACTTTAAGAGCAGCCATCCAGTTATATTTTCAGTTCAGTAGTGGCATTTTAAAGATTTCAAGCGTGTCTGTAAGCTTGTTTTTCCATTTTGAATTATTTATGTCCTAGGTAAAGAAATGGTGAAGTCAGATTGCGATTGTTTGCCCGAGGAAATGAATCAAGACATAGATCTTTCACAATCATCTCAGATGAAGAGAATGAACAATACAAGCAGCAGTTTGATAGGAAAGACTCTCACGAGAGGAAGAAGAGGTGGAGGTGGTGGCAGACGTCTTAGTTATTCACCAGAAACTGACAAACAACTCCTTGAATGGGTGCTAGAAAGAAGCAAAAGTGGCTTACCAGTGACAAGGGAATCTATTCAGTCCCAGGCTCTTGTACTTGTACGGGATGAATGTCCAGATTTTAAAGCATCCAGTGGTTGGGTGGAGAAATTTTTGATACGTCATAAGTTCAGACTTCCATCAAGAGCAAGTATCGTTGGTAGGAATTGATTTGTTGACTTTTTGCAAACAAATGTTCAATTGTTGGTTTTTGAAGCCAATGTTGTTTCCATTTGAAATTGAGTTATGTTGTTACACACTATCTGTCACCCGATTTAAATGTCTCAATCAATGGGTTTTTTGCCATCAATAATTTGTTGGTATTGTTAAGGGTTAGCCCAGAGGGAAGGTTGAGGTCAAGTTCATTATGTATTTGAAAAACTACAATCTTAATGACTAATGAAAATTGTTCGGCATGTTATATACAATAACTTTATTGAGTCAGAACATTCTGATCATTTGAATCTGTACACCATTCTTCAGTTGACCACCAAACAGGTACATCAAGGTCATCGATACTTTGAGCTTGCTAAACAATACATTCTTTTACCTTCCTTAAATATTTTAGTCAGTGCTGTAGAACTAAATTTATCAGATGGGAAGGGGGGGGGGGCTCTCTTGACATTTTTGTCAATAGTGCCTTTTAAAAATCACCCATTTCAAAGGTAGAAGGGGCTCCTTCCCAAGCCCCCACTTCTACAGCACTGGTTTTAGTGTGTTTTCAACATTGTTTGAATGGTTATTTTTTAAATTTTTTTTGCCATAAAATGGTCTGGAATGCTCTTGTCACTTACATTGATAACTTGTTATACTTAAGTTGGGATGAGGAAACAATTTATCAGAAAAATACAATGAATTTCATTGCTTGGATTCACAGATAAAATAAAATGGCATGTTATTCTATCTTGCAAATGGCACTGCTCTGTCAGTGATGTAGCCAGCCTACAGGTTTTGTCTTGTTATGTAAATATTTACATATTAACACCAAAATTCCCGCGTGGCAACGCTACTGACCTGTTTTGCTTTTATGTTTACTTGTAACCTTTCATTAACAAATAACAACTTACTCTAATGATTTCCTAGAAAACGGTAGTGTTACAAGAAGAGGTCCGCCTCCACTAGTATCCAATGGAACACGAAGCACGTCTTCGTCACCAGTTCCCAGTCCTTTATCTGAGAACACAAGTGACGTGGACAAGAACGAAGATACATCTTTCAACGTCGGTAATGTGGACTCCGTTAAAAAGGTAGCTAATTGTTTCACTCGAAATTGGTTTCAAAGTCTTGGGTGTGTGCGACAATGTACTATGTATATATTTTATTTGTTTCGAATGTGATCAACGGGTTTATCGTATTGTTGTAAGCCAATGATGTTGGTTAGGGATGGGGACCATCTCCCCCTCTCTCCCCTCCCCCAATTAATTTTCTAAAGCAATAGCGTAGCTGACCCAGCTATTACTAAAGTAAATGGTTTGAACCCGGTAGTATCGTAACATGTTTGTGGATGAAGATCGTCCAGATTTGTAGAGTCCACCGCTGCAAAGACTTTGGTCTTGTTCCCGCTGGACTTAGAATTAAGTCCCCCTTGAACACCCAAGACCCACACATTTCCTGTACACACTGTACAATGACGTAAGAACCAGATAACAATTATGGCTAACCTAACGTTTACTCCTCGCTTGACTCTGAAGATGACTACCGCTAAGGTTGTCGAAACGTCAGCCTACATCAATACCAACAGTCCTTCTCAGGACTCCACTAACCTGGACGATCTTCAACTATTACTTCCGCGAATATTTTTGTGTTCACTGACCGTGAGGAAATAGATTTCTAAAGAAATGAATAATGGTAAGCTTACAGGATTTACAAAGCGGGAGTAAAGTAAAGTATGCAGACTGGACAGGCTTCGATTCTAGAGTACAGTCTTCATTTGTACAGTCAAAAATATAGCTAAGTGTAATGTTATTGTGAGCTATTTTTGGCACTTAACCCTATATAACAGTTCGTTGAACGCTGATTGGCTATTATTGGGAAACAGCCAGCTGACCGAAGTTTTTTTCTCGCAAACTCCTCCCCACCCTACCGCTCTTAATTTATAACCTGCGTGCACCTTTAACAATAAACATAAAAGTGTCTTCCCACACCAGGGCCTGCGACGAGCATGTAGACGTCAGGGAAAAGATAACAAAGACGATGAAGAGGAGGATGATGACGAAGGCGACGAAGGTGAAGGTGAACCAGAAAAACCCGTACCGGAGAATGTCAATCCTGAACGACTGAAAGCTTTTAATGTGTTTGTGAGGTTATTCGTCGACGAAAACCTCGATAGACTGGTTCCTATTTCTAAACAGCCGAAAGACAAAGTGTTGGCCATCATTCGTGCTTGTCAGCGGCAGTTCCCCGAGTTCAATGATCGTGCGAGAAAGAGAATCAGAACTTATTTAAAATCTTGTAGACGTATGAAAAAACCCAATGAACCGTTGAGGCGAACCGCTGATCAAATTGTAAGTGTCTGCTTCTTCCAATGACTTCAGTTCAGGGCTGCATAAAACATCTTACTTTTTGGAACCACAAGGACAGCGAAAATATTTTCTTGCCCAAAAAACGCCTCGTGGAAATTTTTTCTCAGCAAATTTTTGAATGAAAGCATACGCATTAATCGCTGCTGTTAAATGCAGTAGTTGGAGAAATGACTTGTAAGAACTGCAAAGATGATTTTTTCTTACAATCTTCTGACTTTCTGATTGCTGAGACTGCTGTCAGGCAGACAATTTGCCTGTATATACCTAAAGCTTTTTCTCCCTTTCTGTTTTTGCTTTCAGTATTAATCCAGTTTGTTTTTCTTTGGGAATTCTAACTTTTGTACTTTGAACCGAATTTTCTTTCTTGTCGACATAAAAAAAATTTCGGGGACCTATGGCCCTGTGGTCTGCCATATTATGCAGCCTTGTTGTAGTCTTTTTGTTCATCCCTGCCTTGCCAAATAACCCCTCTTTTCAATGACCTCCCCCTTCCCCCCTCCCCTCCATTTTCAACGTTTCTAATACTATGAATGGAACTTCCCTCTCTATATAAGTTCCATGGAAACCTTAAAGCCCTCCGTGGAGGGGAGGTGGGATTTGTCAAGCTTGTAAATCCCCTCTCTATAAGTTCCATGGAAACCTTAAAGCCCTCCGTGGAGGGGGGTGGGGGACTTGTCAAGCTTGTAAATCCCCTCTCTATAAGTTCCATGAAAACCTTAAAGCCCTCCGTGGAGGGGGGGTGGGTTGGGGTGGGACTTGTCAAGCTTGAAACAACTATGTAATGTCACTAACTCCAATCTCTTTGGCTTTGAATGAATTAAGGAGGAAATATGACTTTGCTTTGAAGTCGTTGACATTGCCAAACACACGCTTATACCTCTTTTTATAAAGCTTCTCGTTTGAGACGTCCATAAATTTTCTATTTTTATAAAAAATTCTTAAATTTTCTCGTTTCGTGACATCCACAAATTTTCTACTTATTTGAAAAATAATCGTTTCTTTTAGAATTCTGTTCCTTCAATGTCGTCAGCACAAATGCAAGAAGTGAATGTAAGTTTTTATGATAAGCTTATTTAGCAACTTTAGTCAGTTTGGATCAAAACCGACTCTCAGTCATTTCTTAAATTTTTTTGCGCGAGGTTTCAAATTGAAATTACATCCATCTTTCTGCTCTAAAATAATATTTTGTCTATTTGAATGACACAAGGACTTACTGTTTACGAATTTACCGTTATTTTATGTGACTAATGTTTCGTTATGATAACGAGTCATGTGTATGAGGAGGATATTCGATCATTACCCGTGTAGTTGAAGTATATTTTTGTCGTCGTTAAAGATTATAGAATAACAACAATACAAAGCGTGCGCTGATTGGTCTATAGCTGAGCTACGTACGAGCTGATTGGTCTATAGCTGAGCTACGTACGAGCTCAATCATTTCAATCAATGTAAGAGACTTTGCAAGGCAATCATGAATACATGTTAGAGGAAAATTAACATTTGTTTAGATTTTTCTGGCCTCGACCTTTGGTCTCGGGCTTGCACTGATCTGCCTTCAAGTTCTCCCTAAGGTCTCATCGGTTTGCATACGTAAACCAGGGCAAAGACTAAAAACGTTTTTTATTTCTCAAATAATGAATAATTCTTCCTCATTTGGTGGGTTTTTACCATAAGCATGATTGGAATGTACTTCGGCCTACATATTGTGCCGATGACCTATAATTTGCAAAGGGATACTGAGCCTAGTTAAAAACCATGTTTCCTCTTCATCTCTCACTTGTAAAGTTATTTTTCACATAAACAATACTTTTTTTCTAGAATATTTTAGCATCTGCATGTGCAAACGAGGCAAGTCTTGGTGACCATGGAGACATGCGCACTCTATGCTCCGCCTGTTCCTTCACCAGTAAACAAGCATCAAGTTTCCGTCGGTAATGGTCGTACACCCTCGCCTGCACCATCACAAAATGCTGTATCATCAAGCACCTTGTCGAATGCATCTTTATCATCAGCAAAATCATTTGCAGTATCTTCCGTAACACGACTGCCTCTCGCTGCTGTTGGACCAGGTTAGTGAACGCACATCTTTCCTGCGCACTTGAAAACACACTTTACCGTAAATGCTCGCTTTAGCGCCGCGGCGATTATTTAATTTTCCGATTCTGAATGCGATGCTTGTGATCACACGTTTTCTCCAATCTCTGATGCAAAATAGGCTGTTTAGCCAGGTTTGTCCTATATTTACTTGTCTATTTCATGAACATCTTGTGATTTGCTGTCAATGTGTGCATGCAAGCACTTAGGAATGCTGTATTTGCTTGTGAATATTTTCTCGAGGTGCAGTCAATTAAGCCTGTTTTCCACTAGCCACGTATCGTAACGTATCGTAGCAAAACGTAACATTGCGCATGCGTGCTTATGAATTTGATGGTCAATAGGCACAAGCACGCATGCGCCATGCTCCGTTTTGCTACAATACATTACGATACGTGTCTAGTGTAAAACAGGCTTAAGACTCTTTGTTTCGTACTGGGCATTCTTTTTACAAACCGTATTGAAACGGAAATGCGTATCGTGTAAATGCGCGTTCAAATGAACTTTAACGATGTATTCAATATTATGTTTAAAACATTATTTTGTAGAATCTTTGGCTGCCGCTCGGGCGCGAGTTGGCGCGGAGTTTAAGCTCAACACGACTGACGTTACCGCGATACGTCAACTGATCAATGGTTATCGTGAGTCCGCTGCATTTTTATACCGATCAGCGGACGAACTTGAGGCCTTACTCCCGGCATCCATGTTATCGTCCCAAAAGGCCGTGCACTAAACTCGTAAACTTTCGTGCGCCATTCGGACGCTTTCGTTTCTTGTTTGCTCAATAAGACTACGAGCAAAATGGAAATGTTATTTATTCTTATAATGGCCATTTTTTCTGGCTCATGATGTTCACGTGTTCACGGAAACTTTTTCAATTCGCAAAGCACATTGTTTTGAAAAGATTTCAGTTAATTAAAGGCGATGTAGTTAGCCTCGAGTGAAACTCCTAGATTTTTAATTTTGTTATCACTGGATGGTATTTGCGTCGTCATATAATCACGCTTGTCGTTTTAAACAGCAAATTAGATTTGACAATCAAGTAACTATGAATGGAATAGTAATTTTTTATCTTTATATGTTTTGTATAAGTCGTGTTTCCTTCCAATTACGCGTTGGAAACACGTGATCGCACGATAGAGACACGTGATATAATAATAGTAAGCAACACCAGAGCACCATGTGACATTTAATTTATTTAATAAATAAGTATATTTGCATTGTAAAAATGAGTGTGTTTGTGTGAAATTGTAAAAGCCTTTCTTTTATAATAACGAAATAACGATCGAGAATATTCCATGAGGAAGAAAAATTTTTCCCGCATGTCAAAGTGAGTGATAACGCCTGGTTCACACATCGCTGTTGGTATGCGTGAAAGTGATACATTTCATGCTAATACCTCTCTTAAAACATCCAATTTTGTGACATCCTATTTTCCTAATCTACTTCTGACGTGTGGGATATCTCGTTGAACGTTGTCTCGATTTTCTCTCGATGCTGCCAAGTGCTAAATACTCTAAAAGATAGATTGATACATGTGGTTTGTAATGAGATAAATTGTGTAATCAACGTAATTGTGTTTACATATTATATAAATTATTGTTAGGAAGAAGAAAATTCACAAAACTACAATTTTATCCCCCCGACCCGACAAGCCTGAAGAGTGAGAAATCACGAAACAGGCTTGTCGGGATGAAATCGCAGTGTTGTGAATATTCTTCCTAACAATATCTACGCTCTGCTCTAACGCATCGAGCACTGTAATTACGGAAAATCAAAAAACAATACTTCCTATTTTTATTGGGGGCTGTCTCTAATACCTTGAAAGGCAGCCTGAAAGAATTGACTTTACCAAGACGCCTTGGGCGATGTGCTGTATGCAGACGTCGTCTGTTATTGGGAAAACTCTTATTTTAGAGAAAGTACTTAGTCTTTAAGCTCCCGTATTGAGGCCAAGACTATGTAAACTTGAATAAAGTCTCCTTAAGTGATTAATATCCCTAAGAAAAACTTTTATTATTATTGCTATTCAATGTTATCTGGTGGGTATCACTCGGGCGGGGTTTTTTGGGGGTCAGGAAAATCGCCAATCTACCGTCCTTCGTTGGATGGTTTGAGTAAATCAGGAGTAAATACAATAATGACGTTGGATCTTTTCATACGTTGAATATCTCCGACACTTTGAATCATGCCGTGGTGTTCACATTCTAATTATTAGAGTTTTATTTTCATAAATTGAAATTAAAAATTTCACAACAGTGAGTTAGAAAGCGTATTTTCGAGAAGTTAAGCACTAAGCAAAGTAATTTCCTATCCCTGCAAATAGATTAGCAAATTGCTAATTTAACAGCTGTTCAAAACAAGTGGCGTTTATGCATATTTTGTGCGATGCAATATATATGCCTACATTTTTAATGCGCGTTTTATGCTAATTAGCTGCATCGGCATGATGCGATCAACGTGTTATTCTCGTGAAAGAAGTGTATTGTTTGCACATCTGTTTCAGAAAAGTGCTATCAACATGTAAGACTTTTCTTAAATAGATACAGACAATTTAATCGCTCGCTTCCCTTTAGAACGGTTTGGTTAAAACCCGAAGTTATTTTTGTTACGGGTAATAATCTCAGATAATGACTGTTTTGAAATTTTTGTAGGAAATCACACCGCCCGCGGCATATGAATTCGGAATTCTCAGCTTTAATGACAATGTGTAGTGTCTACGAGCAAAATTTTTGAGAATTGTATCGTGACAGTGACAAAACTATATCAAAATTACTTCTATTAAGGTTTTTTGGATTAATGAAGGCATGCAAATAACGTTTTCATTGATATTTAATCTTCCTCATATTGCACAAGACACTTTAAATGTCATTTATAGCTCGCATCGAAATAGCTGAAGTGTGCGAGCTTTTGTATCACTACCGCTTTTATCAAAACAGTCATTAATCATAATTCCAGGTGGTAGGAGTGTCATAAAGTTGAAAGATTTTGTAAGAGATGAAAGCACACAATGAAGCTATTATCTTATTGTGTAATGCACGCGGTATTGGGTGCTTAATTACACATGAGACGCTGCAACCATGCCAAATTTTCAGGTGTTATTCTGTTGTAGGCTTTCACGAATTGTTTAGCGTCAATCATAATTACTTTCTATCTCATTAGGTGCTACGCTCTATCGTTTGATTGTCCAAGGATGAATAGACTGAACGCGAGGATTTGTGTAAATGACGTAAATGTAAATAGCCATATAGAACTCGGCTTGATGCCTCGTATGTGCTAATTTATGCCTTGGCTTCCATAGGCCGAACAATTTGCTTGAAACGCCCATGACATTTCCATTAAAAAGCGTTTTCACTTCACTTATCGTCTTTGATAAAATTTCTGGGAAGGGAAAATTGAAGTAAAATGACATAGAAGCGTTCGTTCATGATTTCTTCTCAACTCGCAATAAACAAAATATCAAACAAACCGTTCCGCCTACATACATCCGGATTATTGAGTTATGTTTGGCAAGAAATAGCGAAGTAAAATGTAAAAGTCACGTCGTAAGAAACAAATTAATTTCACATCTCATACCAACTGATAACAATTAGAACGAAGCACTTGACCTGTGTTATTTTCCGAATCAAGCGGGCATTTTGCGGTTTAGTACGTTTAACCAAGAATTTAATGCATGCTTTATCAAAAGGTTAAAGGTGAAGGTGTAGAAATCCCATCTAGTAATTTGAACTTGCTATTGTGGGTGCATTTCAAGGGCAAACATCCGTAATGATTGATCTCACAAGTATTTCAGACATTTCACGAGAACCAATATCCTTATGAGATATAGATGGCTTAAAACAAATCGATAGACATTTTTTCGGATATTAAATATATTTTCTATGTTCAACGTCTAGCAGTATAAAAATAGCACGTTACAAGCATAACGATATCGTCAAGTTTAATAAACGTTTACATACTGGACTCATGTTACTTTTACAATAATTATGCATACCCAACTCTATTTTAACTTAAATATATTTAAAGGTACCGTATCGCGAACAAATAACGTGCAATTATGCTTGATACAAGTTACATGTGAAATCACGGTGATTATTCGTGTTCTCCGTTTACATGGTAAAAACGCCAACGTATCTTTCTTATCAAAATTAATATATAGTTTAAAGAACTCGGAGGACGAGCTTGTTAAATTACTTAATACTTAAATATGCTAGTAAAATACTTAATTTTCAAAAAATAAGAAATTGTGTATACAATGTTCTCGATAGAAGAAGCACGGTAATTGATACATAACCTATGCTAATTTATGACATCTTTCGCGCGCTTTTTCAACAAGTATGCAAATCTGTTGGTGATCTTGATCACTGTCGTAGGACCAACATCAAAATACATCCAAAAAATCGACGTATTTTACTTATTTTGTGCAGTGCATCCCTATATTCTGACTGTAAATATAATATTTGGTGTTTTACGAACGCAAAAAGCGGAAGTTGCTGTTTTAGTTCGATAAAAACCAGACCAATACAGACGGAAATGTTGGCATTAAGCCCAGACAACTGTGATATTTTAACTTAAATATAAAACTTTTTTAACGTATAGACAGCAACTGTTCGGGGATTATACCTTCGTGTTCGTGTTTTAACTACGATAATTGCTTTAGTCGTCGTAACTTTTCATGTAATGACTGCTTTCGTTTCTCGAGCATCGTCTTGTCTTCAAGTAATCGTTCCTGTTCGGAAGTTAGCTTTGATATACAGTCCGTTGCTTTTCTTAGTATTGCCACTTTGGGGGTTCGTTCATAACCTTTAAGTTCAGGCATGCTGTCGCGTAGAAGTTGAAAACTGTACTTCAAATCGTTTCTTCGCTTGCGTTCAAGGACATTGTGAACATTTCGCTTGCATTCCGGGTCATCTGTGCTCTTGTCCTTTACATTAAGCCGAATAGATAAGTCAGGTCTTTTCTGTGCGCTTTCCACTTTGTTTTCTTTGTTCGCTTGTTGTTGTCGTTTAAGATTCATTCTCGGACGTTTGGCGATCGGTTGGATGTTGTTCCGAAGAGCTTTAACTGTGTTTTTGTTTACATTGATATTGCTACAAGGTTCGGGGCATTTTCGTTTGACTGGCTTCTCTACGCTGACGACATCAATTTCCTCCTCTGCAAAAGAATTAAAAACTATCAGTTAAAATGTCACTTAAAATATAACGGTCTTGTCGAAAATTTAATACCTGAAGATGATTCACCACTCGGGAATTCCTGGGTGTGTATGTGATGGGGGAAAACGGACGTAGGGTCTACACATTCTGCCCCAACAGTGTCGATCGGATAGAAAGGTGGAGGCGATGAGCAAGGGGTGTCGTACTCGTTGTCTACTTGTTTGCTGCTGTTTTTTTCTTGCGATGAGTGACTTCCCCACATGCAATCTTGAATGAGTTTTGATGTTAAGTTGGCACAATTGTGCTCCAGCTCGACAAATGTTCGGCAGTTATCCCCATCTATGATATCGGTGACACATTGTAATGTGTCAATGGAGCTCGAACTTAGGCACACAGGAGATGATGCACAACTACTATCCCGACATGGAGAAAGTGGCGGAGTCAATAGTTCAAATTTCATCCAGATATCGCGAATAGGACACGATACGCCGATACTATTTACTTCGCAAACTTCATTATCGTATTCTGTAATATGTGGTGAGGAATAATGAAAAACCTCTTCGGGGGAGAATCCCATTTGCATTGCCATGACTGTATCTTTGGTTTTAAACCTGTTCAAAGTTAAAAGACATATGAGTAACTAAAATTCGTGCCAAATCCATTGCGCGCGAATGTAATACAATATATTTATCATTCACAAGTGGCTACTAACTTTATTTACAAATTTTACATACCGATGTTTTTGATCTTAAGAGCTGAATTAATAATCCAACGATTTAGTTGTGCTATCTTATGTCTCACGAAGTCGACAAAGCTCAAGTTCTCCTGGAATGTAAAAGATAAGAGTTCAGTCAATAAAATATCATTCATCATTAAATTTAAATCCCCATGAAGTGAATGAATGAGCCAACGAGAGTGCTATTGCGTCGCCAGTGCTTGCCACTTTTATGATTTATACCGAGCCCTACCTCGTGAAAACTTTATTTCGAGAGATTTTATTGCGTCGTTTGATCTGTCACTCTTTGGCAGTAGAGAGCGATAAATCGTTAGCTATTGCGAGCAAAGTGCACAACGAATAAAAAGATAGAGCATGAATAGGCTAGTGATTTTCAATTGAAAATCGCACCTTAGCTATTCATTTAGCCAATCAGCGCCTCGTTGACATGGCAACGTTCTCCCCCCAGCAAACTCAAAACGATGCTCTTTGCCTTATTCAAATTTTTTAAACAGTTATTATTACACTAATGATTAAAGGCTAGATGATCGTGTGTTTTTAGATTAAGTTACTGTGAGGACTATTGAAAGCAATGGAGATTATGTCAGTGCGTAGAGAAATCATTTCCGCATCTATTTCTTCTAAAATCCCTTAGTATAACAGTTAACCTTATGTATAAGACTAATAAAAGAGCACACTGGCATGAACTTAACTCATTAGTTAAGGTGACATGAATTTGGAACTTACTTAAATACAAAAGCAGGAAATGTTATTGTGTTGAAGTTAAAACAAGCTTATAGACGACAGAAGGCTTCTATGCCGGCGTTTAAATACTTCTCTTTCAATATCGGAAACGACCCTATCGACTTACATAATAACAAGTGAGATATTCTAAGATATAAATCTATTCCAAATATTTTTGTTAGTTTATGCTTTTCATTGTGGGTGTGCTGGTAGCAGACGTATCATTTAGTAAGTGTGTTTTGTCTCACATGACGAACAAGCATATTTGATGATAAATGGTCAAAAAAATTGTTGAATTTTTGTATAGCAATACACATTTGGCACATTTATGTAGGAGGTGAACATTACGGTGCCAAACGCTTTAGTGATTAGATTTAATATAAAAGTCAACAGGAAATTAATGCGAAAACAAGAGACGTTAGTGTTAAAATCACAACAACTCGTAAGACAGGATATTATCGAGAAAATGAAACCGTACTATATGGCGATACACTGGTTAAAAACCACGTCTATGGTTTCCAACGGTGCGACTTTTATGCATTAGCCACACGCTTTCATTCATTCATTCATTCAATATCTTTGTTTTGGTCCCTGCGCAATTAGCTTTTCGTTTTCCGGAAAAAAAGTTTTGTCTGTTTTCCAGCTTGAAACGGGACGAAAACCTTTGTGACGATCTGCGACATATAAACGAAAGCGACAGCCATTTAAAATAATAAACATTTTCTATAATAAAGAATGTTTGTTATGTGTTGGGATCTTTCAAGCTAGCTAACTCTTAGATGCATAATGAATTAATTAGAGAATTTAGAAGGCAGAAGCGAGCAAATTTGAGACAAAGTATTTTTATTAAACGCCGGAAAAAATAGCTAAGCTGTCCAGCAAGTTTCGTTGGGGATTAAAATAATTTCAATTTAGAAAACTCCTCTGTTTGTGCGCGAAATGATGCAAAACCGAATATAAAGGGTTTTTAATCGATAAGCAAACAAGGAATTTCCTTTCGATTTTCCTTGGCACCAGATGAGAAAGTGCTATCAAGTGTCACTGAAGGGCCAACAATTTAAACTGGGCTTGCTGAAGACCTCTTCTATCATAACAAATCTCTTAATGGTTTCGCTGTCCCTGAAATCCTGGTTATATTAATTGTCTAGTCCAAGGTTTTGGAACTACAAGGTCATGATTATTGACCATTAAATGATATTGTCTGTGATATTGTTGTATCTTGTATATAATTAGCTTATAGTAATTTTTCAAATTCAATCAAATATAAATATAAATAGCTTTTATAAAATTTTTAACTTGAAGGTTTTCGTTGTTGCCATTTGTTCGATTTGCGTATTTTACACGATAAAACCACCGTTTGTTGCTTTTGCTATCATTATGACTGAAATGGTAGCATGAAATCCCATACAATTGAACGCAACAAATTTACATAAATGACAAAGAGAGCTTTCTTTGGGTTTCAAGTGTGAAGCCACACGCCTGACATTGACTTTAACTTGCTTAGCAATCGGTGGAAAGTTTAACTAAAAATATTGAAAATTAGTTTTCTTAATTGAAAGTGCCAAATTTCGCTGTTTTACATGTAAATAGGCAATAACATAGTTTTCCTTCGACAGCGGTCATTTCAAGCACATAACATATAACATTGACATGGCGGGGATAAAGGTTATAATTTTATAAGTAAACATGATATTGGCTTAGCTTATTGCTCTGAATTATTATTGGCGACTCGTGTTATTGTCTTCAAGTATTTGTACACCTGAATGCCAATTTTACTGTTATGTAATCGATGGAAAAAGATCATTTCACTAGACCTAGTCTGATCTTGCTACCTGACACTTCATGTAAACCTAAAACTAAAACACAACAACACTAAAAAAATTTTATAAATAAAATACATCTTAAACGCTTCAATTGTCACTATAAGACATTATATTGTCACTTGCAGATCATTGCAACAAATGCTAGCGAATATTTCATGATAGTTGTTGATCAAAGGAAATATTTTTCAGTTTCTCTACGACCAAATTGTGAGTGTATCTAGGGCAACCTGAGGACCATGTTATCTATTAATGACAGCAAAGGGTCGTTAATTTCTCTGTTCGATGCACGGATTAGTCAGACTATGTGGAATGTGAGAAAGATATGTGCATTTTTGGCATTTATCCCAAAATTGATTTCTCGTAAATCATTTAGGCATTTCGCACAAGTAATTTAACATTTGTGTAACATTTAAAGTGACTTTTTTGGTTTAAACTAAACAAACACAGAGACATCGGGTTCTAATTGTAAAACTGTCGAACGGAAACTTCGGCATGCACGAGACGCCCACTGGCATTGAAATATTACAGCAAGCGAAACGACATCTTAAAGTCACACTTTGTTTATTGCTAAATCAAATCATTTCAGTACGCATTCAGTGATGATGCTTTCAATAGGTAATTCATAAGTATTTGAAGATTTAGCATAGACATGAGAGTTAATCTTTCGCGTTTTTTAAAGTAGTTTGCTAGTTCACATGTGTGTCTACCGTACCCGCACGCTTGCTCAAGTTGGCGCGGGACATCAAAGAGTATCGTGACGTTTTAAGTCCTTGGGTGTATTGAAGGCAACTCATCTCTAGTTTCCGTTAACAGATTACTTGCAAAAAGCTCGTAATATAGCTCACCTCTGACCTTACAGCATTCATTTCGACTGTGAAATAACATACATTTCATGTTTGGAATAACATGTACCATTAAGGAATGTAAATAAAATTTTCCAGTCGTATAACATAACCTTGTTACATCGGGATAGTACCGAACTTTATGTCAACTTGTGTTGATTATTAAAGACGTGTTATGAATTTTCACAGAGTGCGTCGACAACAATAATATTCTCGATCCAATTTGTTAGTAAAATTCACATTACTTTTGATTTTTCCATGTAATTTTGAAAGTATCTTTCAAAAGCTCAAATGTGCTTCTCCGGATCTCCGGATCAAAGTCCGTTAGGGTTGAATGCATTTTGACTGCAATACTTGATTATTACTTTCTTTGCCTGGCGCAGACTTGCAGAAGTTTAAGGAACTTGTCAGAACATATTTGAACGGAATGAATGAGAATTCCAGCTGTGTACTTTCGTAAATATAACTGTGCGTTTATTTTTGTTTCGTTGAAAGGTTTGTCATTAAATTATGAAATATTTTTGGATTGAAAGACAATCGGTTTTTTCTTGTTTACGCCTGTTTTCTCCTCTTTTACAAATAAAAATTTTTTGTCCAACATTTTGCTATAGAAGATATAAAGGATGAGTAACCTCAAGTATACAATAATTCAAATTAATCATTTTTTAGTAAATCAATATTCAAATATTTTCTGTGTATTTGTGGCTTCGCCGAGTCACAGACCGAGCGGTATAGTAGAGTTTATTAGGTCTGGCACTAGTATTCAAAAATAAAATTTACACGAAGTTCGGCATGGAATAATGGCGAATTTCGTAAATGTATGGCAACAAAGTTCAAAATTTCAACGTATAATGGACAAAAATGCAAGTTTTTTGTAGATGGCAAGTGGTATAAATGGATTAGGTAGATGAACATCTTACTGTCATGAAATTTTCAAGCCTTTTTGGAGGTGTCGAACGAGTGAGAGAAAATCGGTCACGGTAAGATAGCTCTTGTTGCATTATATTTCTTATGTTGTATAGAGGAACTACATTTTGTATGGTCATTGTTGACTAATGTGTGTTTATCTCATGTTCGAGCAAGTTGAATCACCAGACAGCGAACATTTAGCGTCCTGCTGTGTAAATTGCTTATATTCGATATTACTTCCGTGGAAGACAAAATGCATCACGATATATCAAGTATAGTTTCTTCTGGAAATGTTCCTGGTGGAATCCTGCTGACAGATGGAAACTATAATGACCGTACTCGTTCCAGGCATCGTTAGGTGCGCATGCTCAATTGCTTTCCCAAAAGTTTTACACAAGGCAAAGGGAGGCAAACATAGACGCAATAGTAGATATCATAGGAACTAAGTGTGTCATTAATAGAAAAAAATGACGCTTCGGCTGGCTACAACGAGCATTGAGTTGTAGCGTGGCGCAGCATTTGCAGCGGTAAAAGCACAACATCTAAATTAAAGTGGTTACTCTTGAAACTGTCTTCCGTTGCATTCTTAAGTTTCCTGGTCATTGCTATGTCATGTTTTGTAAGCGAAAGCCGGTGTAGACTTTGTCGCCTAAACGTCTCTCGAGAACTAGCCAAGTGTTTTGAACGTATTAAGCACTACCGGTGCAAGAATGGGCAAACTAAATACGCTCTTGAGATGAAGGAAATGTTTTTTCCGCGTCAAGTATACGGCTGAGCTATCTTTGCTTAAGTGTTGCTTCATGTTGTCTGAGTTAATGTAATCTTGATTAACCCATAAAAAGGATTTTCTTCGCACATATAAAGTTGCTCGATGGATTTTCCCAGACACTTGAATAAAGCACACAGAAAACAAATAGTGTCCTTGTGCGAAATGATTGTTCGCCAACGTTGTTTGTATAGTCTGTTGTCCTTCAACGTCTTAAATTGTTAAGAGCCCAGACTGGCATTCGTAATTATGAAACGTGCAGTTGAAGGAAGAAGGTTTATAAACTTCCTTATAAACCTTTTAAGTTTACAAATGGCAAATGTGTAATTTGTGATTCGGTTAAAATTTCAAGCGATCGTTAATTTAAGGAAGAACTCTTATAAACTTACTTGCCAACTCGTTAAGTTTGCAAATCGCAATAATGTAATTTATGTAATTTATTTACATTTACTTTAATGTAATTTATGATTGGATCGTGATTTCAACCAATCAAACGACATTGTCGATCGGTAGTCCTGCTCACAACTACATGACCGAAAATTTCTCTGTAGTACACTTAAGCTTTAGCAAACAGACCACTTCCTGTTCACATACGAAATGCAAAACGGAAATTTTATGAAGGAAATTTTAAGAAGTCCACTTCAATAAAAAATTTTTATGAAGGAAATTTTTTTGAAAACATCAGTTGGCTTGTCTCGAGAGATGTATTATCCTAATCTTGTTTGGACAATATTGGACATGCATAAGCACAGTTATCAACAGATTAAACACCAGTAGTCTTAAATCTGGACGCGAAATATGGTAATTTAGATTTTCATCGTGATCAATCGATATTCATTAGTCGGCTGTTTTACGCCGAGGGAAAATATGTGGGAGTAATCATTTATGGTGAATGATTTTAAAAAGGAGAACTTTTTTTCTGTCATGCGGTTTTTCTGTCAACAACTTTGGTGTATTAAAAATTAAATACTTTCGTGGGTTTTAGATCTAAAGTATTTCTCAGAGGAATTTTGTGATTCTGTTAACGACGTATAAGTATATTGTAAATAAATCGTTTTCAAGTCTGGCTTGTAAGAACTCTCTGTTATTCGTTAATTAAATTAGTAATAAAAGGAAGTGTTTGCAATTTATCAAAATTATGGTTGCAATCGATTCTATTAATCGTGAAATTTTGTTTACATTATTGGTTTTTAGAATCGTGGATTTAAACTTGATAATTGTTAAGTAACGAAGCTATTTAGCCATTCGCCATCGTTTGAATTGAAAAATGCCTGTGGTGGGTCTTCGTGGCTCGTTTTACCGCGTTGGTATTTTGAGAACTGTAAAATTTTTGCGATGTTGGAGGTCAAGGAACACCGAACGTCCATCACGGGACTTAAGATCCGCCACAAAAAAAGTAATGGGGATTATTGATCCTCAGCTGTAAAGAAGCGAATTCAAAGTTGCACATATAAACTTGGTATTTAATTCATCGATCGAACTTTCCAGGCATTGTTATACGAAGTCGATTTCATCGGATGAGATTTTAAAAAAAGCATCAAAAAACTTCAAGGTAAGGTTAGTTTTACGTATATTTGGGGCAGGTTTTAATAAGCCCACGACTGTCCCAACATGAAAAAGATTTTATTCGTGATATGTTATAACGGTTGTATTCGCCATGTTTACTTAGCCTAAATACGTTAATGTCTTTCTTTTTACCTTTTCTGCGATTTCTTTCTCTGAAGCACTGTAATTAATGGACTTTCCGAGTTTAATTGACCCTCTTTCCTCGAGGGGGACTGCTGTGGTCTGGCTGCAGAGCTTTACTAGTCTTTAGTCGTCTTTAAAGGATTAAAACCCAGTCATATCACGTTTTTAAATATTTGCTTTGATTTATTTGATCAAGTAGCGTCCGCAGTATTGACTTTCGATGATGGCTACTAAAGATTCCCGAAGACAGCCGGTGCGATTGTAAATACTTGAAAATTTCTGCATGGAGTGTCATATCGATAAATCATAAGATCAGAATTTATTTTTCTTTTCAAACATTGTTGTGGTATGCTGCGTTTGGCTTTCATGTTTAGGATGTGCACGGGCAAATCAAATCCGTTAATCAGTTCAGCATATATCCTTCGAACGTTATTTAGGCTTAAATACACAAAAATGTACATTTCCACGATAATTATGAATATGTCAAACGAAATGCATGATGACGAAGTGGGTGGCGAACGAGTAACTGATAGTGGATAAAACACATTGATAACTATGGATTTTATAAAAGCCAGTCAATGCTAATCGATGTACTCGTAATATTCTGAGTTTCGCGCACGATAAATCGTCATTTCTGTCGATGTCTGGACTTATGATGCTATGTTGGTGTGAGTTCATGCGACAGCTTTCGTACCTCCCCCCCCCCGCTTACACACACACACTCCCCTCGTTTTCTTTTCGACAAAATGTTGAACTAAAATATGCCCGTGCAAGTTCTGTTATCGTCCTGAGAATGCGACGAAATGGTTTGCGTGGGTAGTTGCTTTTTATATAAACAGCGATATTTCAGCTTTTTTTTTGTTTGACTTAAATAGTTTTGCATTCCCAATATCTAACTCCACCCCGTCCAAAACAAATAATCGTGTATCAATGATTACATAAGACACGCGAGATGTTTTATCCGAAGAATCCGAATTCTCCTTGAACTACGCAATATTGATGAATTGGATGAAAGCACGGATTTAAAATAACTGTAACTTCAGGAGCCCAGACTGATTAAATCTCTTTTATTTAGTTTAATGCGATTATGCTTGGCTATTTATAAGCAGTCGTTCAATAATATTTGATCTTTCTCGAATTTTTATTTTTTTGGCGATTTCTCAAATGTTCTTTGGCGATTTTATAATTTTGGTTCTTTAAGCCAGTTGTTGAGCAAAAACTTCCTCGAAATCTAGCTTTGTTTTACTAAAACGCGAATTAATGGCGCTTATCTTGCTAGACGATGAGAAATAGGACGACATCGAAAGGAGATTTGGAAGCAGTAACACTTGATCGGCTTAAAGGAGATATAACACCTTATCCCCGAGAATTGCTTTGCAAGTACACGATCTCATACATTGCCACTGCTTTGAGTAACATACAAAAAGTGTGTTACCTGACCTCCCGCGCGATCAAAAACCAGGCACCCACGCAAGAAGGGTTACAGCAAAGTCTTACCGAATAATTTGGTTGACGCATAAAAACTAGAAGACACCCAGTGGTCATTTTCCACTATATAGTTGATAGGAAATTTGACCGAGCAAAATTGGACAATCTAAAGAAAATGTCGAGAAATAATAGCACTTACTGTTGTTTCTGGGGGAAATGAAAGCGATGCTCTTATCTTTCGAAACCAAAATTGACAGCATACGTAAAGCATATATTGCCGGATAAATTCACAGAACAGGACGTTAAAGCGAAAACGATCGACTGTCGTGAAACAGGTCCGTGTTTTGTTCGATGCTTCTTCTTGGAAAACTACTTGTGGTTTAAATGCATCAACGACAGGAACAAAATATACCCTCGAATGACCACATGACACATGTGTTTCGCATTAAAATATGCATGAAAACATTTAAAACGTACAGATTAATTTTTCGTGCATTTTGCATAACATCCTATGTTGGGCTACTTGCCATATGGTTTTTATATCAACAAAGAAAACTGCGAGTGTGTGGTTCTCACGCTCGTAGAAGGTATAATATCTAGTGATAAATTATTTAAAATAACAAATTGCGGAATTTCCAGTTCGAACGCGTTTTCCAATACACAGAAATTTAAAGCTCTGACGTAACACACAAGTTGCGTCAGCACATCGAGTTCTGACGAGGATAAGCTTTTATATTACGAACACGTTGTTCTAGAAAGTCACTTCTCCTCAAGATGAATTTCGGTTCGTGGAGAGATAAGGATTATTCTCCATAACGAGATAAAGGTATGTTTACTATCAATCATTTGGATGGTAGCCTGCAGAAACGCCCGAAGGGGAAACTATTGATGCGAGAATTGTACTATGTAATGTCATAACATCTCTCATCAAAAACTACTTAAAACAACCCAACGACATTTCCGTCAGGTCCAAGCCTCATAACCCATTACAAATTACACAATCGTTTCGGCAACAGCTTTGTAGAGCGTTGCCAGGACCGAGGTGATTAAAATTGAGCACGAACTTCACTTTGGTCTGCGTCTGACGATGGGTTTGAGAATCATACTACGTACGGCAGTGGAAGCCTTCTAGTCACGTGATATTCCTCTGACGTAATCCGATCAGTCAGCGATTCACGATAAGGTACCTTCAGTTCAGTGTGACAATTATGATTGTAAGTAGGAGAAAGTGAGGCAGCGTTGGTAAAGGTAGAGAATAGTTAGACAACGTTGGTAAAAGTAGAGAATAGTGAGAAAACGTTGGTATAAGTACAGAATAGTGAAGCAACGTTGGTAAAAGTACAGAATAGTGAGACAATGTTGGTATGAGTAGAGAATAGTGAGACAACGTTGGTATGAGTAGAGAATAGTGAGACAATGTTGGTAAAAGTACAGAATAGTGAGACAATGTTGGTATGAGTAGAGAATAGTGAGACAACGTTGGTAAAAGTACAGAATAGTGAGACAATGTTGGTATGAGTAGAGAATAGTGAGACAACGTTGGTATGAGTAGAGAATAGCGAGACAATGTTGGTAAAAGTACAGAATAGTGAGACAATGTTGGTATGAGTAGAGAATAGTGAGACAATGTTGGTAAAAGTACAGAATAGTGAGACAATGTTGGTAAAAGTACAGAATAATGAGACAATGTTGGTAAAATGTTGGTATACGTAGAGAATAGTGATGCAACGATGGTACAACCGGGGACTAGTGAGAGCAACTTTGGTATAAGTAGAGAAAAGCAACGCTAAATTGGTATAAGTACGCTGGGCAACATTGACAATATCAACGTCTTTCAACTTTTTGACGGAGATGGTTCGTTTGCTCGACGAACGTTGGTCCCCCTCACTCCTTTATCATCTGGCGTCTATCTGTCTAGCTATGACATAAATCTAGCTTGATGTCCTCTTAGTTACTCTGCAGACAGAGAAGAAGAAATCATTCAAATGACCTTGCATTATTATCAAATAAGTTTATTAAGTTTGAATTTCGGAGTGAAACAATTTACGAACATCTTCTCAAGTCCAACTGTACATACAATACACTTAGAGTTGTGGACAACACCCTCCCCGGTGATCTTCAGAAGAGAAACCGTGTACGGATCTCTGCTATCACATTTTCTCCGTCCTTTCTCACTGTTGTAGTAACATTCGGATGTTCCTTGGTGTGCTCTCGTCGTTGAGATGTTTCGTTGTGTATCTGAATGAAACACGTGTTCATATTTAAAGTACATCTTTCTTTGCATCGTGGAAATAAAAAACTTTCACAGCGAAATCGTAAATAATGAAATAACCGAATGTATGATTTTTAACCTTAATGCATTTAGAAGTCCTTCCACCGAGTTTAGCGGTTGATCTTTAAGAACCTTGATCGTTGCCTTCATCTGAAATCGAGAGTGGAAGTCTTGAAAATGAATTATAGAGACACAGCACTCTCGGATGATAAATATCAGCGGTAAATTGTAAAACACGCTTACATCAATATTAGAGGTTTTTACAAAGGCGCCCAAAGGATGAACATGGTCGTATAAAATTATTACTCCAACCTAATAACGACAAAGATAAAGTCAAAATTGGATAAATCAAATAGCCCTTCACACCATGCCCTTTCAAAAGATAATCTCATCACGAGAAGCACAGAACGCAAACGATTTTGTTAGAATTTTCTTTCTCCTATTTTGAATATATTACACAGTATCTAAGGGATGATTGTAGCAGTTTCATTTCAGCACTGGTCGAGTGACGAATCACCTGCCTTTAACTCTGACACAGTGAAGTTGACCTTTACTATGGTAGTATTCTGTACTTTTAAGTTGCTAAGACTTATCGTGTAGTATCGCGTGGTATAATAGTTTACAGCCAAGACCTAGGGTGTAGAGCTCTAAGGCTAATTGAAGATATTTTAGCGTTCTTACAAAAGTCTCCGAGGTTTGCATAAGCCAGTGCAAACACGAAAAACATCTTTTATTTCTTTTATAAAATAACAAGAAAACAAAAAAGACAAACGTTTTAATTTTTCCTATAAAATGTATTCCTGATTGATGTGCAAATTCTCTTTGATTGATTGGTTGAGCTCAGATGTGCTTTGCACAGGCTAATGCAAACTCAGCTCTAGACCAATCAGCGCACGCGTTTCATTGTGTTTATTTTATGTTTTATATTACATAGGTGAACTTACCATAATACGAAGACAAAACAAAGTGGTTTCTTGACTTTCAAAACGTGAGCTGTACTCGCTGCAAAAAGGAGTTAGACGTACATTTTATATGTGCAATTAACCTGACAAGAAAGGTTCGTTGTTTACTTACGGATTTTCAATCATAACTCTACAAAGATTAGCCAAAGTACTTAACATATCAGTCGTATTTTCTATGGGCAAATTCTTGTTCTAGACAAAATTAAGATGGAGTTTATGGGAAATCATCCAAGACAGACTATGCACTGTACATATGTAATTGTCCTACTTCGCTAACGAACTTTGATGTAGCATCACTTAATGTCTTTAACATTGGCGTTGGATAGGCATAAAATAAGGACATTCTATTGGCCATTTCATTTGACACTTGGACATCATTTTCATCCATGTCATTATCGTCCTAAGACAAGGTAAACAAGACAGTTGTACCATGATGCAATGCGCTAACCACTGTACCAATGTCTTTTTATTTAATTATTTCTTACACAATTTGACAGTTTTCTTCTGCTGAGTGTTCTTCTGTAATAGCTAAAATCATTCTGGATTGATGGGTTGGTCATCTAAGAACGAAAATTTTTTTTAGGAGTTGCATCGTCATCTGGTAAAAACAAAGTGAAAATCAACAAGGAAGCCCGACCTTTAGGTCATCAAATTTTAATGTGAAATGAAGGATATCGGCAAACTGTTTAGCAAGTGCCTGAAACAAAGACATTCCCAATTCACCATTGACCAAACTATCAATTAGGAAACATTATTTCTCATGCAAAAACACTGAATAAACCTGCTGCTGTTCCAAATGTTCGACTGGTGTTAGATTTCCCGAGCATAAAGCATTCAGCAGTTGAGGTAAGGCAGCCTCTAAATGAAAAAAAACACAAACAAAACATCAATAGACAAAGTTACAGTCATTGTTTATAAACCATTATTATTACACTTTTCAGAATACAGGCTAGTCAATGCTGATGTCACAGAATAGTGCCAGTGGAAAGAGACATTTGTAACAAAGTTATGGTAGTATAGATGTTTGTATGAATAATTCACGACCAGATATTGTGGGAAACTAAGGTCAACAAAATTGATGAATTCATAGTGGAGATAACCAACCCAATTCAGTTGCATATTCATAAAACTTTTCAACTGTCCGACTAAAGGCATAACTGCTCGCCATGCCTCTTCTTGTAAACCCTCGTTTGTAGGATTGGATATTGCCTGAAAATGATGAATACAATCATTTAAAATGCCTATGAAACAAAAATTTTGCAAGTTACATTATGTTTGAAATGACTAAAACTTTTAAAAAGACAGTGTACTTTCTAAAACAATTAATGCATATCTCTTTTCCTTCTTGAGATTTTGATGTTTTTGTTATTTCCAGTCTATACAACTTGTGACGTAATGTTGCATAATGAGTTCCCACAATGCTTCAAATACTCTTCAGTTTCCTGACAACTATATGTTGATACTAGTAGGCAGCATTTTATACCATTAACCACATCATAATAAAGGGAACTCTGTCCTTGTGAATTAAAGTATTGGTAAATATACCTAATATAATTTTACTTCTCACTATGCAATGCGACATCCCAAGTTAGATATTGGACAAAGCAAGAACCTCAATATCTCAAGAATTTAAAGTGATATGCATAATTTGGTTGAGAATGTCCATTGTCATCTTGAAATATCTCTTGAATAAAAGTATTACTCAGATAGAAAACTTTTTGTTTCATTGGCACTTTAAGTGATGAGAAAATTGCATAGTTCATCTTACAAAATAAGAAATCGCTTGTTATTGCTGTCTGTGTAGATACATACCACTCTGATTGGCTCATTGGCACCTTGATAATCATTAAGATCTTCCAGGATTTGTGTAGATTGATCTAAAACTGCCTTAACGACATCATAGACCTCTGCCTCAGAAGATGTTGGTTGGGCATCTAGAAACATAGTGAACTGTGAAGTTTTTTTCCCTCAAATAAATACTAAGTGTTCAGTTACCATGGAAACTGAATCTTGCAAACTTACTTTCAAAGTCGAGAAAGATATCAGATTTATTTGTGTCAGTATCTTTGGCATATAAAATTCTCAATAAGTTACCCATGTTGAACTGAAAATAGAATGAAATAAAACATATCGGTGTTCATTATCCAAAATAAAAATGGGAAATAGATATGAATCACAGTATGCACTTCACTGTAAAATAAAATATTTGGGAAGCAATCAAACCGGAATCCCAGCAACAACTTGATCAGAGAGGAATCAAACCATCAACAATATTTTTCAACATGTTCAAGACTAAACCATTCAGATTATTTATATACACCATGCGAACAGGTTGTTCCTTAATAACACGAAACAGGTCAATTGACGGCCATTATACAATTAACTCAAATACACGGATTTTACATAAGAGTATTCTATTTTCGCACAATGGTTGTTAGGCTATTTAGAATAATAAAGTCAATGAAAATATCTTAACATCCACACGCTTCCTTACACTAAAGCATGGTGTTTCATGTAAATAAATATAATTTAAAAACTTACATACTCTTTCAGTTGAGCAAATGTACAATCATAGGCAATACTTAATTAAATGCTGTGCGTTATTTCACAGCATACAACACGCCAGACGTTAGCACCCTACAAATTTGACGCGGAAGTCGACAAATAAACAGGGCAAGTCGAAAAGTAAAAGAGAAATGTACAACCTCGATGCTTAACGTTTTCGTTTTTCGTCAATTAACTTTGCGGAAATAGAGCTAGATATAATATGTAGTCATTTCATCGCTACAGTTCTAAAGCCTTTAGAAATGAAATTTACTACAATATAAGTTATAATTTTTTGGCGGACGAAAACGTGTCTCGCTTCGACCGGCTCATTGCCAGCTTTTCGAAACAAAATATCAACAAGCTGACATTATTAATAAGTAATAGCAGCTCCGCGATTGGATTCAGACAAAACCAAGCTTGCCAGATGGTAGAAAAACCTATTTCTAATTATACAACGGCAGACGTTCGTTTAGCTATTAGTTCAATTTGCCACATTAATAAATCGATTCAGTTTCGATGGGGCAATGTGTTTCACATTACCTTTGCCTATAAATTTCCGTTTGCAAGATTTCTTTAGATTCCAAAGCAGAAAACTACTCCATCTTCCTCCTCCCGAGAGATTTCAAGACAATAGGAGCGTTGCTGAGCTTACTAAGCTGGCTAAATTAAAGACACTTTCCAAAATTGTAAATAGCAAATTAACAGTGTTTTAAGACTCCAAATGACAACCCGCAAGCTCCAATAACGGCTTGCAACGCCTTCCTTTACCCATAAGCCTTTGCAAACGCGATGCAGGAGGTCGGCGTCAAACCGTTGTTGTTTTCAATAGTTTTCACCGTTAATGCTATACGAAATGCTTATCGAACGTTTTATTTTTAAAATTTCATGAAAAGAGCTACGAATTAAAATTTTAAAATATCAAAAAGCAACAAGTTACAGTATCTATCATAATGTTGTTGAACTTTATCGGCTCTTACCGAATCTTGGCCGAAGGCAGCACGATATGTTACCAAATATGGGCGATAGGTGAAGCGCGGGAAAATCTAAAATGAATCCCACAGGAGTAAAAACAATGAAGACTTACGAGCGATTTTTAATTTTTTATTGTGAAAAAAAAACAAAGTTATTAAGCATGCTTGGCTTTATTTTGGCCAAAAATTTCTTCAAGAACTAAAATACATCTCCACAACTGTTTTTTTTTTCCAAGATGATTGTATCACACACTCAGGTAGCGTTTAAAGAAATGCGTAAATTTTATTTTTCGATGGCAATGTTATGAATTGTATGACAGTGCTCGTTAATCATGTATTTTGTTGAAAGATGCTCGTATTTGCAATACATTTTCCCTTGTGCTGCTTTTATATCTGCTCTTGTTGATCTCAAATGATTGCTGTATTGGCGATTAGAGGCTACTGTTATATTTTAATAATTTATAAGCCGTCGTTTTTATGAAACTGTATTATGACAAATGTTTTGATAAATATATCGCTCTTCTTCTCAACTTATTTTTGATGTTTGCATTATGAATCTCGTTTTTATTTCAAGTAACTAAATGCTTACAATGAGTGGGCCTCTATCTTTTACATTACGCTCATCTATCTTCTCCATTCATGATATTTTACAACTGTCTAGTCTTCTCACTCGTGTAAAATGAACAAAGACGTCCCTTCCCGAAATTTCTAAACTCTGTATTGTCATATTGCTTATTATCTGTGTCCATGCTTGTTGTGTATCTGTTAGCAGGAGAAAGCTATGATATTAATCATAATTAGCAATGTTTTTATAGTCTTTATGGCTCTTTTAGATTGTAGTATCTGATACAGAGATTGACAAGAAACAGCAAGGAAAAGGGAAATATGCCAAAGTGGACTCTTTATCGCTTTTGAAAACAGTCAAAACATCTTTGGCAACGGTATTTTTATAAAATTTTATATACATCATCAAAACAAAGTAATAACTTCATTGAAATATGATTGGGGAATAAGAATGAATGAAATATAATATCATTAATGGATTTAATCTCGCTTGAAAATTTGTTTTCTGACCATAGGCTCTAACACTGTTGGTGTTAGTTTTGACTGACGTTTCGTCATCATTAGCAGCAGTCACCTTCAAAGTCAAGAGTGGTCTCAGAGTCAAAGTTCTCGTAGAAATGTTTGTCAACACGAACACCAACAATCCTTTTCAAGACTGCACTGACCTAAACGCTCAAAAAAATTCTTGTGAGAAAAAAAAAATTGAACACATAACATCACAGGACAGCAAAGGACAAATTATCATGAAAAACAAAAATATAAACAAAGAGAAAATTGTGTAGCTATCTACTTATGAAAAATATCAATAAACATTTTTTATATTGTAAAAAGACACGAGTCATGCACGGAAAAAGCTGTAATCGCTATGTATAGCACTGTAAATATTCAAATAATGCATTAAAGTGTTACGTTTCTCTGACATAACACTTTTCTTATTGCTGCATGAAGGCAAACCTGTTTAAATAATTATAATGTAGGTGAAGATATTTAGCATGTTGTATAATTGTTATTGTACAGACATTATTTATAATATTATGGCCTTGTGTAATGTATGTCAAGAACTTATTAATTCTCAAAAATGCTAACATTCTTGTTCTTCAGAACTTATTCATTCAAAAATCTTTTGAGCCATGATGAAGTTGAGCACATGCAGCTAAAATTTGCTGTTAATTAGAAATATTTATCCATAAAGTTGCCTAAGTTAATGATATAATATTATGCGTGAGTCGACAACAGATTCATTATTTTAGGTTTCTGTCTGCATGTCTTTTTTGAACGAGTATTTATGAGATCTCTAATTGGTGATCTAGGTTTACAGTTTAATTGAATAGCTTTCAGGTTTTCTTTTTGAGACATCAGAATGTAACCCTTCTAATATTATCAATTAAAAATTTTTTTAAAAAGAGCAAATACCGTTGTTAATGGTCAAAATAATAATGTAATAGTTCTTAATGAAAAAGAGTACGAAGTGGTGAAGGGGAGAATGATTCTCGGCGTACTCAGTCTTCCGCTTCCGTTGAAATTACTTTCCTATCAAGAAACTCAACTACACCTGATTGTAAAGGCTAAAAAAATTGGAATTTATGTATAATTTGCTACTGTCAAGAGTTGCACTTGTTCATATTTTTTAAAGTAAAAATGTATTAATGGTATTGGTCTATTATATAAATTTGGCAGTACACTACGATAATTCACCATGTTTTTTGGTAATGCTTTTGGAATTCCTTGTCTAACTTCACGTGCTAGCAATTGAAGAAAGACTGACGATCTTAGGTTTCTACCTGTTGAATTTTGACTGTAAATGATGTAAGATTAAGTCATAAAAAGGAAAAGATTTCACTAAGGCACTGCCTCTCAGATCAATGACAGCATGGTGCGCAATTGTCATTTCACTTGAAGAAAGAATGAAGATGTTTTGGTTTGTTACGTTTTTTTCTGCACAATTTTTGTTTACTGACATATATTTGATGAAATGACCCACATTGAATTTTAAAAGGCAAAAACACAAATCACTGTAAGATCATCCTCATGCTTTAATTCAAACCATAAATGAAGGCAAAAAAGCAAGATGAACTTTTTAATAAACATAATTAGCTCACCTTTTACCATATAACTACAGCATGAGATATGTTCATTAGGTATGAGTTGAGTTTTGATTATTTTGTAAGATGGAATTCGTATTTGAGTATGTATTTAAAAGCTTTAGTGAAAAAACTTTAAAGATTACAGCATATTTGAATCTGATCGATGTTTAAAATTAACTCACTTGCAAAAAATTTCTAACAAGCTTCCTTATAAACTTTTTTGTCCGACGACCCGGTTTAGGAAATATTGCACTAGAAATTTTATCAGACGTAAACTTTATGAAGTTTATGATGTATCATTGAACTATAATAGATGGAAGGCTACCGGTAATATAAAAACCAAATAATTTTTCGAAGTCAAATTTGACCTCCAGAAACTCGAAATAAAGAATATTTGTAGAAGGTATTGTGGCATTAAAGGTGATGGAGCTTGATATTTTTACTGTGAATTATGATGCTAACTATTGAATACCTATTTCGTAATGGAAAATATCAACTGTGGAAACTGATCGTTCAATTTATACAAATCGGAAACACTTCAGCAAGCATCCTTTACCATGAAAGATTTGTAGGTGCATCTATTTACAGAAGCCCTTAATTTGGGAGGATATGACGACTATTATCATATATTATCTAACTTATATTTTTAAACCAAATCTCATGTAAGTTTGAACTAAAAATTGCGTTTTTGAACGTTCACGGAGTAACACTAATAATAATTGTTTTGGGTAGAAATACATTTACAAAACTGATGTTTGTTTAGAATTCTATGTGCTTTTCTATGCTACGTTGAAACCAAAATGCTTTAGTTTTTGGCACATTTGCAGACATACCAAAACAAACAACAACAACAAAGTGCCTTTTAGTAATGGTTGGCCATGCCCGTTATGGCTTCTTTTACAAAATTGTAATTGTTAAAAGTTGTGTATACTTGTTAAGTCTCATTTGTGAAAGTTTTGTTTGCCAAATTAAGGCAAAAAAGAATTTGTGTTTGTTTTTGGAGCGTCGTAGTTTGTACAAGTTATTTTTTCGCTTCTGTCTATTGGCCGTGTGTTTACAATGCGTGGAAAGACTGGGCTCAACTGGCTTCAAAATATTGACTGACGAAGGGACGTAGCCTTCCATGTATTTAGTATGAGCCAATATTTACTTTTAAAGCAAACATGTTACGACTTGTCTCACAAAATAATTTTATGGATGCACTTGTTAAAATTGAAATGCTATGACAATGAGTAATTGAATATTTACACATGGCAACATATAGACCTAAAATCCATGACTAACCAACAATATTTAATTTTAATTGAGAAAACAGAGACAAGCCAATTTTCAAATCGAAACAGCAAATTCATTATCAACAACCTACAAAGGGCTTAAACTCTAGGTGTGTAGTAGTGTCTTCTTTTTGCACAAAATGCTAGTGATGTAATCCAAAATAACATATTTCTGAAGTATAATAAACAACGTCAACATTCCTAAAGTATACAAACAAGCTACAAACTTCAACATTATTAGGGGATGGGCAACAAAATCAATTCCCAAGGCCACGAGGTGAAATGGATAAAGTGGCTAACATTGGTCAATTTCACTGAGAAATGAAAAGAGCTGCATTATACACAGCAATGACAGTGCCTGGATCATCCCCATTCTGACCAAATACTCACCAGATAGCTAGTTGTTATAAGTACGTAGAGCGTTTAGACAAACGGCAGATATCGCACGATAGTGACTCAATATGAGCCCTTTCCCAAACAAACTATAATGATAACATGTATCAGGATATCATGTTTGGCACAACTATTTCAAAATCAATGGTGAATCTATGGTAAGGGTAGGTCAAAATAAATTTCTGCAGCTCATTCTTGCATACATTTCCATTTCCAAACACTGAACTTTATTTTCAGTATTTTTCACGGTCTCTTCGAAAACTGAAATTCTTATTTTGCGTGGAAAGATTGGTAACGATACTTCAAATTTCCGGGCAAAAGTAATAGTAGTTTATTAAAAAGTTGAATGATGGCGCCAAAATATGGAGGAAAGAGATCGATTCTTGAGTTTATTTTCATTATTAAATGAAAGATGACCCGTAACAGCAGTGCTGCTTCTATTAAAGATGCCAAAAAGAAGTGCAAAGTCTGTTGTATTCAGGACTCCTCTTGAGAAACGAAAGTTGAAATCAGCGAGGAATAATTCTCGCAATGATGCCTCAAATTATGAAGCTACATCATCTAGTTTTACTGGATTCATAACTTCAACACCAAGAAAAGCCAAAGCTCATAATCGATCCTTATCGCATCAAAAAGAGGGAAAGGAATCTCCGTTATTTGAGAAAAGCATTAGATTGACTTCTCACAGGAAAGTTGGTCGACCTCCAGGGAAAAATCAAGCTATGTTAAGGTAGACACAACAATATCACAACAATTATTGCAAGCAATTTAACCATGAGTGGTGTGTTAACAAATTTAGTCATGTAAATTTCAAAATATGAAATTTACGTCATTATTATTTTCATCAATTTCATTTATTCGTTAGTAAATACTGATATATTAGTATAGTTGGAAAAATTAGACCAAACTAAAACTGCCTGATGAATACATGTTTTCACCGTTAATGCTATACTAAATGCTTATCGAACGTTTTATTTTAAAATTTCATGGAAAGAGCTACGAATTAAAATTTTAAAATATCAAAAAGCAACAAGTTACAGTATGTATCATAATGTTGTTGAACTTTATCGGCTCTTACCGAATCTTGGCCGAAGGCAGCACGATATGTTACCAAATATGGGCAATAGGTGAAGCGCGGGAAAATCCAAAATGAATCCCACAGGAGTAAAAACAATGAAGACTTACGTGCGATTTTTAATTTTTTATTGTGAAAAAAAACAAAGTTATTAAGCATGCTTGGCTTTATTTTAGCCAACAATTTCTTCAAGAAATAAAACACATCTCCACAACTGTTTTTTTTTGCCAAGATGATTGTATCACACACTCAGGTAGCGTTGAAAGAAATGCGTAAATTTTATTTTTCGATGGCAATCTTATGAATTGTATGACAGTGCTCGTAAATCATGTATTTTGTTGAAAGATGCTCGTGTTTGCGATACATTTTCCCTTTCGTTGCTTTTATATCTGCTCTTGTTGATCTCAAATGATTGCCGATTGGAGGCTACCGTTATATTTTAATAATTTATAAGCCGTCGTTTTTTTGAAAGTGTATTATGACAAATGTTTTGATAAATATATCACTCTTCTTCTCAACTTATTTTTGATGTTTGCATTATGAATCTCGTTTTTTATTTCAAGTAACTAAATGCTTACAATGAGTGGGCCTCTATCTTTTACATTACGCTCATCTATCTTCTCCATTCATGATATTTTACAACTGTCCAGTCTTCTCACTCGTAAAATGAACAAAGGCTTCCCTTACCAAAAATCTAAACTCTATATTGTCATATTGTTTATTATCTGTGTCCATGCTTGTTGTGTATCTGTTAGCAGGAGAAAACTATGATATTAATCATAATTAGCAATGTTTTTATAGTCTCTATGGCTCTTTTAGATTGTAGTATCTGATACAGAGATTGACAAGAAACAGCAAAAGAGAAATATGCCAAAGTGGACTCTTTATCGCTTTTGAAAACAGTCAAAACATCTTTGGCAACGGTATTTTTATAAAATTTTATATACATCATCAAAACAAAGTAATAACTTCATTGAAATATGATTGGGGAATAAGAATGAATGAAATATAATATCATTAATGGATGTAATCTCACTTGAAAATTTGTTTTCTGACCATAGGCTCTAAACGGTCCAATAAATAATGAAGTTTTTGAAAAATCCATTGAAATGTTATCTCAAGTGTCATCCAATAAGCCTGAAATGCTTCTTGATGGAGAAACCCCCCAAATGATAAGTTACATTACATTTATGTTTGTTTTTGTTGAAGGGGAGGGGAGCATGTTGGGAGGTAGGTGTTCAGAGGGATGTGAAAGGTGAGGTGAAGGGGATGTGTGGAGATGGTTGGTGAAGATGAAAGAGGGGGTGTAATGAGGAGATGTTAGGTGGAAGAGAGATGAGGGAAGGGGAGGATGGTGTCCAAGAGGCTGGAGAGGGACAGGGAGTGGATGTGTGTCAGAGAGGATGAGGGAAGGATTAAAGGAGGGATGGAAGAGTGGAGAGGATGGGAAGATGAGAAGGAGATGAGAGATGGGAGAGGGATGAGTGTGTTGAGATGTGTTGAAAAGAGAGATGTGTGTGATGGGGAGAGAGATGTGTGTTGGAGAGAGGTGTGGGGAGAGAGTGTGTAAGAGAATGGTGGAGTGGGATGTGCATTGAGTGGAAAGAGAGATACTATGTTGATGGGAGGAAAAGAATGTTAGAAATAGGTGGGGAGAAAGGTTAAGTGAAGGTGTGGTGGATTTTAAAGGATATGGAAATAGACATTAAGATGGGATAATAATTCATTAAGGATGGGATAATAATTGGAAGATCAAATGAGCATCATGGAAATTGTCGCAGTAAGAATTAACACTCTAAAACTTTTTACATACTTCTACATCTGTAAAAGGGATTTATCCACAGACAGAGCAAAAAAATTCCCTTGAAGTCCCCTTATAAAGCAATGCAATAGTTATGTTAAGGGCTCTCTAACGGGGTGCATGGGGAGGCTGGCAAAAATTAAAAAAAAATAATCGTTTAATTTTACTTATATATTCATTTATTGAAGAAAAAAAATATGATATTTCATGTCATGATTAAGTGAATGCAACAGCAAGCTTTGTAGTCCTCTCTCTTGCACATGTTCACTTGTGTGAAATGCAGTTCATAAAGGCACATTAAGAAATCAAGCAATTTCTGTGATACACAACCTCAGGGACGGCGCTAGAACGCTAATTGGGGAGGGGTGTGTATATTCATGTATTCAGTTGTGGGCGAGTGTGATTTCTTTTGAAAGTGATTTGGTTTTCTAAAGAAGTCAGTCGGACACAACTGAATATACCAATATACACTCACCCCCCCCACAATTAGCGTTCTACCGCTGACCCTATATAACTCGAATTTATAAGTACAGACGTACGGAAAACGTCACATTTAATAGATGAGAAATTAGATACAGTTTTACTGAGATAGAACTTGTCAGTTATCAAAAGATAAAACCATAGAAAGCCATGAAGTAGTTTCGTGAGTTAGAAGAACAGTAGATTTTGAAAGGCAAAATACAAAGCTCTTCTATGTGTCATATTAACCCTTTGTTGCATGAATTTTTTCGCCGACCGAGTTCCATCGTGTTCGGTGATTGTTGACCTGAAGCAACGCCATGCTGCAAAGGGTCAAGTGACATCGACATTTGTCACTCTTTGGTTCCAATTTATTTATTTATTTCGCAGAACATTGCAGATCTAAGCAAAGAAGGTAAGAATTTTCTATGTGAACGTTGTTCAATTTCTCTATAGGAATGATAGAATCATCGTCATTGTGTTGTATAATTCTTCTCTCGCAGGAAAGCTTGCCATTAAAAGTTTCGTTCTACCTTACCTGGAGATGGTCGCCGACGAACGAAATGCTCTCATTCAAAGATTTGAGGTGCGTACAAACTGGATGAAGTTCAAGTTCACCCTTAAATTGCAGATTTGAAGAAACGATGTTAAATAATCACGACTTTATAAATAATCTTTTCCTTATCGTATTGGTAGTGTTTACAACCATGCAGTAACAAAATATTAACATTGAACTTGTAGAACTTGTATTGGTGTAGTGTTTATAACCATGCAACAACAGAATGTTAACGTAAAACATGTATAACTGGTATTGGTGGTGTTTATAACCATGCAACAACAATTGGTGGTGTTTATAACCATGCAACAACAGAATGTTAACGTAAAACATATATAACTGGTATTGGTGGTGTTTATAACCATGCAACAACAGAATAGTAACGTAAAACATGTATAACTTGTATTGATGGTGTTTATAACCATGCAACAACAATTGGTGGTGTTTATAACCATGCAACAACAGAATGTTAACGTAAAACATATATAACTGGTATTGATGGTGTTTATAACCATGCAACAACAATTGGTGGTGTTTATAACCATGCAACAACAGAATGTTAACGTAAAACATATATAACTGGTATTGGTGGTGTTTATAACCATGCAACAACAGAATAGTAACGTAAAACATGTATAACTTGTATTGATGGTGTTTATAACCATGCAACAACAATTGGTGGTGTTTATAACCATGCAACAACAGAATATTAACGTAAAACATGTATAACTGGTATTGATGGTGTTTATAACCATGCAACAACAGAATATTAACGTAAAACATGTATAACTGGTATTGATAGTGCTTATAACCATGCAACAACAGAATGTTAACGTAAAACATGTATAACTGGTATTGATGGTGTTTATAACCATACAACAACAGAATGTTAACGTAAAACATATATAACTGGTATTGATGGTGTTTATAACCATGCAACGACAATTGGTGGTGTTTATAACCATGCAACAACAAAATGTTAACGTAAAACATGTATAACTGGTATTGATAGTGTTTATAACCATGCAACAACAGAATGTTAACGTAAAACATGTATAACTGGTATTGATGGTGTTTATAACCATACAACAACAGAATGTTAACGTAAAACATATATAACTGGTATTGATGGTGTTTATAACCATGCAACAACAGAATGTTAACGTAAAACATGTATAACTGGTATTGATAGTGTTTATAACCATGCAACAACAGAATGTTAACGTAAAACATGTATAACTGGTATTGATAGTGTTTATAACCATGCAACAACAGAATATTAACGTAAAACATGTATAACTGGTATTGATAGTGTTTATAACCATGCAACAACAGAATGTTAACGTAAAACATGTATAACTGGTATTGATGGTGTTTATAACCATACAACAACAGAATGTTAACGTAAAACATATATAACTGGTATTGATGGTGTTTATAACCATGCAACAACAATTGGTGGTGTTTATAACCATGCAACAACAGAATGTTAACGTAAAACATGTATAACTGGTATTGGTAGTGTTTATAACCATGCAACAACAGAATGTTAACGTAAAACATGTATAACTGGTATTGATGGTGTTTATAACCATGCAACAACAGAATGTTAACGTAAAACATGTATAACTGGTATTGATAGTGTTTATAACCATGCAACAACAGAATAGTAACGTAAAACATGTATAACTTGTATTGATAATGTTTATAACCATGCAACAACAATTGGTGGTGTTTATAACCATGCAACAACAATTGATGGTGTTTATAACCATGCAACAACAGAATATTAACGTAAAACATGTATAACTGGTATTGATGGTGTTTATAACCATGCAACAACAATTGGTGGTGTTTATAACCATGCAACAACAATTGATGGTGTTTATAACCATGCAACAACAGAATAGTAACGTAAAACATGTATAACTTGTATTGATAATGTTTATAACCATGCAACAACAATTGGTGGTGTTTATAACCATGCAACAACAGAATGTTTACGTAAAACATGTATAACTTGTATTGGTAGTGTTTATAACCATGCAACAACAGAATGTTAACGTAAAACATGTATAACTTGTATTGGTGGTGTTTATAACCATGCAACAACAGAATGTTAACGTAAAACATGTATAACTGGTATTGATGGTGTTTATAACCATGCAACAACAGAATGTTAAGGAAAAACATGTACCTTTAAATCGTACTCGTTCATTTTCATGATTCAATTTTAGGCGATAAAATTTCTCAACACTGTAATAGAGTTATTTATCGGTGATTTGGGCCTTGTGGATTCTCTGACAGTTGTGTAAGTATGTTTTTATACGGATAGAAATGTTTTGTCACAAATAGAATTATATTCATTTTTTTTTTGGGGGGGGGGAGGGTAGGTCGGGTAAATTTAGTATTTTCATTCTTTCTATATTCATTGTAGTAAAAACTTCGATGTCCTTTTGACTAATGCTGGAGGTAGGAAAGTTTCCATCGTTTTTTCTTGAATATCATGTCATTTTAACGATGTTGTGAAGTGGAAATTTTCTTGTTTCAGATCTAGAAGTGCAATTGAACATGATCGAGTTAATATGCCGTTTGTTGCCTTCGCCTAAACGAAAATCTCTTGCTCAAACTTGGTTTAATGATCATCTCGATTGTCGTCGTGATTTTCTTTCCATTAGAGATTTCGAGTTTGAATCTGTAAGTTAAATTCGCAATCGGTTAAAGTAATCTTTTCCTATTACTTTATGGCTCGTTAACTATGCGTTTTAGCTGCCACTCTTTCTTAGAACTGTCGAGATTAAGTCAATGATTCCCGGAGCATGAGGTGCATGGCTGTTCTATACTGTAATATATAATTAAACTGCACTCTCGCATACTCTGTCTTATCGTTCAGTTTCCTAGCAGATAGTAAAATTATAATAATGGCCCGCATAACCCACGTCATTTTCAAATTCTCCCCAATTACGTTCCTCTTGAAGACAGCTTAACCAAGATGTTAGTCATACAACAAGAAGTTTGTCAGTTTAAGGTGTCGACTTTTATCTTTAGGATTCGCGAAAGTTTGTGAATAACCTGAATGAAAAACAACTTGACAAGAGAAGGTAAAGTTCTAAATTATGTTTGGAAAATCTAGATTGAGCAAGTTCGACACGTTGGTAGCCTGGTAACGAACTTTCATTATTTTCTATTGTTGTCTTTTAATTGAAGAAAACTAGTATTTAGTGTAGTACAGCCAGCTCACACGTTTGGTCATGCTATGTATAAAGTTCATATCACCAGCATTAGTTATATGTTTGTAAATGTAGATCGTCCAGGTTGGTATAGTCCTGAGAAGGACTGTTTTT
The DNA here is from genome assembly GCF_021976095.1 of Xenia sp. Carnegie-2017. NCBI lineage: Eukaryota > Metazoa > Cnidaria > Anthozoa > Malacalcyonacea > Xeniidae > Xenia > Xenia sp. Carnegie-2017. The sequence continues at coordinate 13,769,366 of NW_025813487.1, forward strand.
GTTGTAGTTGACTGACGTTTCGACAACCTTAGCGGTAGTCATCTTTAGAGTGTTTCTTTTTTGACTCTGAAGATGACTACCGCTAAGGTTGTCGAAACGTCAGTCAACAACAATAAAAACAGTCCTTCTCAGGACTATACTAACCTGGACGATCTACATTTACAAACATGTAACGATAATCCCGGGTTCAAATCATTTACAGCATTAGTTAATGTCACTAGAACTTCATTATTTTTACAGCAAGTGGACACCGAAAGACTGGCATATATAGCACGATTAAACATCCGTGTTGTTTATGCTCAAAGTCATCTGTAAATTCAAAAAATGAATTTCTTTGAAAGGTTTTCAAAAAAAACAAACAACAAAAAACAAACATAAATGCCATGAATAAAATCTGGATGAATATTTGCAGTGTATAGCAGACTCAATTCTTGGTTTATTTTATAGTGTATACTCGCTTCTTTGCAAAGACGTATACTTTGGCCTTCAGAAGGTGAAATACGTTGCCCATTAGGATGTTTCTCTTAAAGTTAAGATTTTTTATCAATCTACTTGTATATTTTTCAGATTGATTGTCCGATAGATAGCGACAGTGGGATGTTTTGGACTGACTTTAATCTGGGAAGCAGGTCGATCACATTCTTTGCAATCGATGAAGAGGTAACTATTGCCTTGAGAGTTGAAGAAACTAATTTTGAAAATATGCGTAATTCAACGGTGAAAATTCTTTTTGTAAACTTTATTCTCGATCCCTGAGTTTTTATAAAGTATAGCTGCTAAGTATAGAGTATAAAGTATAAAGTATAGATAAAGTTTTTAGTATGATAAAGTATAGATAAAGTATGAGTTTTTATAAAGTATAGCTGCTAAGTATAGAGTATAAAGTATAAAGTATAGATAAAGTTTTTAGTATGATAAAGTATAGATAAAGTATGAGTTTTATAAAGTATAGCTGCTAATATGACGATTAAATTGACGTCGTTTCAACACCGTTCTTTATGGCGGGAAAGCTAGTATCCTAAATGTGATTTTTCATATAAAGTAGCGAGTGCAGTTGTGTTAAGTCAACTTTTACTGTATGAACAATGGTTCTGGAAATAGGAATTGAGCTTCTTTCATGAGCATACCGCCAGTGTACGTACAATGGTGTTTTCATTTACTGTGCAACGTAAAACGTTATATTTTTGACTTTATTACATATCCATTTAATTTATTCTAGGCTAAGATATAAATGTGGAGAGCTTTTTTCAAGAGCTTACTGCCAGTGTAAAATTAAGATGATGTTTAAAAGTTTTAATTTACAGTGAAACGTCATGTATGAATTTCATATCATCAGTATTAGCTATTATTTTTACAGCGAGTGGACACCGAAATACTGGCATATAGCACGATTAAACATGCGTGTTTTTTATGCTTATAGTCATCTGTGAATTAAAATGATGTTTTAAGATGATGAAATTAAGATGATGTTTTAAATTTTTAAATTACAGTGAAACGCCATAAAATGATATATTTATGTCTTCATTAGCTGTACATATGCATGTTATAAATTTTTGGTTAAGATACACATGCGTGCATAAACTCATAAATGATACCAAACTTTATTTACCTGCGATAACCCTTCTAGCAGGAGCTGATTTCAACGGGGAAGGGTAATAAAATAAATTGACAAGAAAATCAATATGTTTACATATGCATGTGATACGTTAGTCTAGCACTATAATCTTCTATGCAACTATTGGTAAAGTAGTTAAAAAAATGAAGTGAGTTGATACCTCTCTTCAATTTTCTGTTTAAGGCATGGCAGTGTTTTGCTTTTTTTTTAATTTCAGTTGGAACAGATCGAATTCCATAGTGTAGCACCGTTATGCATGAAAGTGTTTTTTCATGCTATTATTTTCATGTCTTCAAACTTCTTTTTTTTCGAACGATTCGTTTTTTTATTTTTTATGTTTCCATTTCAGCATGAAGAGTGGGAAACCGTCTCGTTAAAAGAAGAAATGATTTTGCAAACACGTCTATTAGGTAATGAAGTTTGCCGTCCTTCAGGTTGTCTGAAGCCAAAAATGATATTAGGACATGATAGTAGAATTTGTGTTGTAGCTATAAAAAACTTTTTACGGCAAGGAAAATGAGATATTTTGAATATCTGTTATAATAACGATCACCACGACTGAAAGTTTGCTTTCATATAAGAATTCAAACATGTATGTGTTTTTTCTTTAGAAAAGAAAGAAAGTCAGGAGTTCGTTCTTGTCGTGCAATTGAATCAAACTGTCGACACGCTTTTATCTTTTGTCAACGATACAAGCGAAAAATATGTCAAGTTCTTATACAATCAAGAAAATATCCTTTTAAAGAATGCAAACATCTCAAGTAACCCTCCAATTTATCATACATTTACTCGAACATCCTCTCTAGCCCTCTAATTCATCATTCATTTTCTCAGACATTCCTAGTTACCTTCCAATTAATCATTCATTCACTCAAACATCCCTTTTTACCCTCCAATTTGTCATTCATTCATTCAAACATACAAAGTACTCCACCAATTCATCATTCATTCGCTCAAACATCCCTTGTTACCCACCAATTCATCATTCATTCGCTCAAACATTCCTTGTTACCCACCAATTCATCATTCATTCGCTCAAACATCCTTGTTACCAATTCATCATTCATTTTCTCAAACATCCCTTGTTACCCACCAATTCATCATTCATTCTCTCAAACATTCCTTGTTACCCACCAATTCATCATTCATTCGCTCAAACATCCCTTGTTACCCACCAATTCATCATTCATTCGCTCAAACATCCCTTGTTACCTACCAACTCATCATTCATTCCGCTCAAACATCCTTTTTACCTACCAATTCATCATTCATTCACTCAAACATCCCTTGTTACCTACCAATTCATCATTCATTCGCTCAAACATCCCTTGTTACCCACCAATTCATCATTCATTCGCTTAAACATCCCTTGTTACCTACTAATTCATCATTCATTCGCTCAAACATCCCTTGTTACCTACCAATTCATCATTCATTCGCTCAAACATCCCTTGTTACCTACCAATCATCATTCATTCACTCAAACATCCTTATTTACCTACCAATTCATCATTCATTCGCTCAAACATCCCTTGTTACCTACATCATTCATTCACTCAAACATCCCTAGTTACCCACTAATTCATCATTCATTCACTCAAACATCCCTAGTTACCTACCAATTCATCATTCATTCGCTCAAACATCCCTTGTTACCTACCAATTCATCATTCATTCGCTCAAACATCCCTTGTTACCCACCAATTCATCATTCATTCGCTTAAACATCCCTTGTTACCTACCAATTCATCATTCATTCGCTCAAACATCCCTTGTTACCCACTAATTCATCATTCATTCACTCAAACATCCCTAGTTACCTACCAATGAATAAAATAATACAGGAATTGACGTGGAATAGCTCATTACTAATTATGTTCGTGTCATGTGAAGACCATAATGTTGATCAGTTGCTAGTAAAGTTAACGTAAACATACTCTTTAACACAATGTACATAATCCATTAAACGCGGTCAGTCAGTTATTTCCAAAAGACTTTCCATCAAATACAGCCGTGGATAGTCCTGATGTAATTGCTTCGACACCCAGAGCATCCGTGACATCGAATGCCGTTTATGTTCCAAGTCGATCAAAAGGACTTTCGGAAACCGTATCTATATCAACGCCGAGGGAACAGAAGAATATCAAAAGTGAGGCAAACGATGATTCGTCAAAACCGAAATCGAGTCAACGAATGGAAGAGGAGAAAGTTGGTGCAAACGAAAAAGGCGTGAAGAAGTCTAACGATGCAAGCAGGAAGGATGCTCAAACTGTTGCTAAAGGGTCGAAATCGAAGGATGGTGGTTCAGGTAGTAAAGAGATTCACACATCGAAAGATTTTTCCTTTGGGAATGATATACCAAAATCAAGATTAAAGGATAGCTCAGATGGCAAGGATGAACCTAAGTCAAAAGATTCTTCAAAGATTAACGACGGTTTTGGATTAAGATCAAGGGGTAGCTCAGGTGGCGAAGATGAACCCAAATCAAAAGGTTCTTCAAAGATGAATTATAATCCTAAATCAAGATCAAAGGATAGCTCAGGTGGGGAAGATAAATCCAAATCAAAAGGTTCTTCAAAGATTAAAGATAATCTTAAATCAAGATCAAAGGATAGCTCAGGTGGCGAAGATAAACCCAAATCAAAATGTTCTTCAAAGATTAAAGATAATCTTAAATCAAGATCAAAGGATAGCTCAGGTGGCGAAGATAAACCCAAATCAAAATGTTCTTCAAAGATTAATGATAATCCTAAATCAAGATCAAAGGATAGCTCAGGTGGTGAAGATAAACCCAAAACAAAAAGTTCTTCAAAGATTGATGATAATCCTAAATCAAGATCAAAGGATAGCTTAGGTGGAAAAGATGAACCTAAATCAAAAGATTCCTCAAAGATAAATGATAATCCTAAATCAAGATCAAAGGACAGTTCAGGTGGCAAAGTTGAACCCAAATCAAAAGATTCCTCAAAGATAAATGATAATCCTGAATCAAACAACTCAATTTTTAAAGATAATAATGAAGGTAAGCGATATAAGAAACAATGTTTACGTTAATGTGGCAATCAATACAAATAAATTCTTCAACAAATTTTTGCCATCAAATACATGTGTTGAGATTGTTAGTCACTGAAATTGAATTGTACGTATGAGATGATATAAATAGTCGATTACTATCAGCTGTATGATGTAAATGAAATCATTGAAATGAATGCAAAAGTGACTGTACAATTATGTAATATTGAAGTCATTGTACAAATATTTGTTACTTAGGGGATTGTACATTTATGTAACATTATACAGTAAATGGTTTAAACCCGGGAGTATCGTTACATGTCTGTAGATGTAGATCGTCCAGGTTAGTAGAGTCCTGAGAAGGACTGTTGTTGTTGATGTTGACTGACGTTTCGACAACCTTAGCGGTAGTCATCTTCACTCTGTTCTTGACTCTGAAGATGATTGCTGCTAAGGTTGTCAAAACGTCAATCGACATCGACATCGACAGTCTTACTGAGGACTTTACTAACTTTACATCTACAAACATGTAACACTATACAATTACACAAACTTCAAACCCTAAAATGCTCGATGCAGGTGCCAAGTTTACAACGCAAACTTTCTATATTTTATAGGAAGCAAAGACGAAAAGAGGAAGGAGATTTTAAAATGCAGTGATAAAGTAACTGAAAAAACGTCCAATGAAGTGCGTGACACTATTCAGAAAGATAATTCAGCTGTTGATTCATCAAAGAATACAGATAACTTTTCAGTTAACACGAGTCAAGATGAACCTCGATTGATCGAAGAGACTCAAACATTGAGTCAAGATGAAGATCCTTTGAGTGTGTTGGCAAAACGAGGTCGTGTTTCTTCATCGGTGTCAAAAAATGACGTTGGGAAAATGGCCGTGGATGAAAATCAGAAAAAACAGAGCAGCTCTGAACCTTATTTAAGGAGTGGCAAAAATAAGAGAAAAACTAAAGTAAGTAGATGAATGGTCATGTGAGTTTCCTACTTGTGTAAGCTGTTATATATTGACAATTTCAAATTGCTTTTCCGATGATGTTGCTTTTAGTTGATCATTGACGAAAACCTTAAACAGACAATATTTTACAGCCAATGAAATTGCACTAAGTCTTAAAACCAAACAGTATTTATCTTGAAAAAAAAGCCGTTGTAACTTGCACTGCCGTTTCAATCAACCGCATGAAGAAGGGTTTGGCTCATGAAAAAAACAACAAAACATATGTGAAATGCGTCTTAAATTTTTGTACAGGAAACGAAACTAAACGATGGAGATGAAAGTGATGTGGTAAAAAGGAAAAGATCTCGCTCAGCGAAAGAGAGAATTCCATCGGTAAAGGTAAGAGAGAAGCCTTTTCATTCAGAAAACGCATTATTTTAAGGTTTGGTCTCATAAAATCTACTCAGTTGAAAAGCCGTGTGCTTGGTACTGTTGATAACGTTCACGTTTTTGATCTGTAAAGTTTGGATAAGATCGCTTCACAACGAAAACCTTAACTGATTGTCGCTCTATATAGCCGTAAAAAACTCATAGTGTTGAACTACCTTCAGTTGCTATTGAACAAGAGATGGAGGGGTTGTTTGTGAAATGCTTGCTTTTTACATATTCAGTAATCGTGTTTTTTGCCCTCTCTTTTACAACTAAGACGCGAGAGATTCGCACTCGAGCTTCTGCAAGGAAACAAGGAACTGTTGGTAACTCTACTTCCGAGTCAGATGCCGTTGCACTAAGCAGGAAATCTACAGTAAAGTCAGGACGTATAAAAACTAAAAAATCAACTGATGTGTATGTAGAAGATGATATAGATAAAAAGAACAAGCTTGGCAGTGTAAGCATATCATAATTGACGATACCTTTAAAGAAAAACAAAATTCAACGCAAACTACTCACTTTCAGGGTTACAGAACTGAAGATTGGATGAAGGGTTACTCCGATGCGGATAGAATTTCGGCGAAACGGAAAGCAATAGAAGCCAACGCAAATGCTTCAGAAACTCGTTTGAAGCTTATCGAAAAGGTTTACAGAATTGACGTTGCATCTGATTCGAAGCGAAAGCAAAGGTTGTTAGGTCCTCATTCTCCACAAGCGGTAAGATACATTCTGCTATTCTACGTCTTAAAGTGAATAGTTTGGACCCAGGTGTATTGTTACATGTTTGTAGATGTAGATCGGAGGGATGAATTCAGGATGATTTGATAGGGGAGGGGTGGGTGCTCTAGTTTTCGTAAGACGTCATTTGGTCAGTCTAGTTTGGATTAGATTTGGGGGCTACTTTATCTACAAAAATCACCTTTATTTATTTATAGGTCAGTTCTCCGTTACCCCGAAGACCTGCCTTGAAATCGTATTTGTCGAATCAACGGCGAAAAGTGACAACGAAGGGTATTCGACGTGGCAAACAGGATACGTCACTTTCATATATGAAATATGACGTAAGTTGCATGACGTGACGTCAATAAAATCATTACTAATGACGTAACCTCACATAATAATTGTCTAGTCAACATTTTCAGGCTTTAGTTCGTGAAATGTGACTCATGTTTACTACGAACGACATTTTGCGGATTGTCAACTAGTACCCGCGTTGTGCTGGAAAATAATCCTTGAAATAGTAAACAAGTGTTTTGTTTAGTTATCGTGTCCAAGTATATCACAAACTAGACAGGTATGAAAAGATCTTGTAGCTAATTAATTGCTTTTGTTCTTGTTGTTTAGGACGGTCCGACGTTCTCGGACGTTGCGCTCGAAATTCAGAAACGAAACGATAAAGAAAATACTAGAAGGCATCACTCAGAAGGCGAAAAAGATAACAGACGAACACGATCATCAAATGTTCATATTAAAGAACTGTTCGGACGTGTTAATGAAGAAAAGGGAAATGCTCCTGATGAAAGTGGAAGAAAGGAAAATTTTCCTGATGAAAGTGGAAGAAAGAAAAATGTTCCTGATGAAAATGGAAGAAAGGAAGGTGTTGATGAAGGACGTCGAAAAAATGAGAACGAAGAAGGTTGTGTTTGATTTCTTAGCATGGAGTCGTTGCTCTACTTGTGCATAACAACAAGATTTATTTTGTTTGTTTATAGATGATGAACAAGAGCAGTGTGAAAGATTGCAGGATGAACTGGAAAATGTTCAAGTAAGGCTAGCCGTATTTTGAAGATTTAATGACTTAATGATGATATTGCATGTTGGTTGGACAGAGCTAAATGTGTTGGGAAACTCCTGCCCAAGTTAGTTAAATCAGTTGACTGTAGAAAGGTCAAATGAGCGATTTTATAAAATTGAAAATAAGTACTTTTCACCATGAACATACCCATTTAAGATTGTTTGATGTTGTTTTTTTTGGAATTACATGCTACATTACGCTGACAATCGAAGGAAATTCTTAAAAATTTGAAGTAAAGCATGATTAAACACGAAATTAATAATACTTTGACGACTTAAAAAAAAAACAATTCAACCACTTCTCTCTGTTTTTTCTTTATGGATGTCGGTGGATTTACCAAAATAATACGGTTGTTTTATGATGTTAATTGTAGAAATATTTTGTACATTTTATTATGAGTGTAAAGAAATTGCTTTTCTTTGCTTATCTACTGTACTTCTGTACTTAACTACTGTACTTCTGTACTTAACTACTGTACTTCTGTACTTAACTACTGTACTTCTGTACTTAACTACTGTACTTCTGTACTTAACTACTGTACTTCTGTACTTAACTACTGTACTTCTGTACTTAACTACTGTACTTCTGTACTTAACTACTGTATATGGATGGAAAATAACGAGTTTTATTGACCACCCTCAGTTTTTCGTTGCCTTTATCCTAGGAAGAATCCTTTGACTTCGAAGCTTTGTCGAATGTCGTTAAGAAAAATCAACTTTTTAAAGAAAAAGAAAATGAAAACAAGAATATATCTGAGGATGAACAGGATGGAAGTGAAGTCTCTGAAAGACATCGTGAACAAGACAAAGATAAACGAATCAAAAAAGGTAAAGGTACGCTACAATAATCCAAGTATGTTGATGACTTGAAGCATTGTATTTTTGTGGTTATTGACAAGAGTACTCACACAGTGACACACAAATACATATATTCATTCGTCTTATCACTACTTCTTATGAAAATATTATCATCTAATCCCTGTAGGAAGTAATTTTATTTTTGTATTATAGCACATACCCACAGCATGAGGTTATAATATACGAATGAACTTGTGCGGTGACTCTCTCCAAGTAGGCATCTTATTTGGGCAATGTTTGCAATAAATAAATAAACCAGGCACACCAATCTGCACCTGACCACGTTGACTGTCCCCAAGTAGGCATCTTATTTGGGCAATGTTTGCAATAAATAAATCAACCAGGCACACCAATCTACACCTGACCACGTTGACTGTCCCCGAGTAGGCATCTTATTTGGGCAATGTTTGCAATAAATAAATCAACCAGGCACACCAATGTACACCTGAGCACGTTGACTGTCCCCAAGTAGGCATCTTATCTGGGTAATGTTTGCAATAAATAAATCAACCAGGCACACCAATGTACACTTGACCACGTTGACTGTCCCCGAGTAGGCATCTTATCTGGGTAATGTTTGCAATAAATAAATCAACCAGGCACACCAATGTACACCTGAGCACGTTGACTGTCCCCAAGTAGGCATCATATTTGGGTAATGTTTGCAATAAATAAATCAACCAAGCACACCAATCTACACCTGAGCACGTTGACTGTCCCCAAGTAGGCATCATATTTGGGTAATGTTTGCAATAAATAAATCAACCAGGCACACCAATGTACACCTGAGCACGTTGACTGTCCCCGAGTAGGCATCATATTTGGGTAATGTTTGCAATAAATAAATCAACCAAGCACACCAATGTACACCTGAGCACGTTGACTGTCCCCAAGTAGGCATCATATTTGGGTAATGTTTGCAATAAATAAGTCAACCAGGCACACCAATGTACACCTGAGCACGTTGACTATCCCCAAGTAGGCATCATATTTGGGTAATGTTTGCAATAAATAAATCAACCAAGCACACCAATGTACACCTGAGCACGTTGACTGTCCCCAAGTAGGCATCATATTTGGGTAATGTTTGCAATAAATAAATCAACCAAGCACAATGTACACCTGAGCACGTTGACCCCAAGTAGGCATCATATTTGGGTAATGTTTGCAATAACTAAATCAACCAAGCACACCAATGTACATCTGAGCACGTTGACTGTCCCCGAGTAGGCATCATATTTGGGTAATGTTTGCAATAAATAAGTCAACCAAGCACACCAATGTACACCTGAGCACGTTGACTGTCCCCGAGTAGGCATCTTATCTGGGTAATGTTTGCAATAAATAAATCAACCAGGCACACCAATGTACACCTGAGCACGTTGACTGTCCCCGAATAGGCATCATATTTGGGTAATGTTTGCAATAAATAAATCAACCAAGCACACCAATGTACACCTGAGCACGTTGACTATCCCCGAGTAGGCATCATATTTGGGTAATGTTTGCAATAAATAAATTAACCAGGAAAATCACTTTACATCTCCAAAAATTGAAGCGAATTTAGTGATATTGTTATTATAGATAACGTAATATATTTTTGTGTTGTACAGACGTTCACAGGAAGATGAATGAGGACAGTGTTGACTTGAAAAAATGCCAAAAGCGTCTTTTACGCAATCGTTCTAACGAGGAAATAGGACGAACTCCCTCTCGAGATGAAGACACTTTAGGAAAAAATCGTGATGATGAAGAACTGGATTTATCACAAGGTATCGATTTTGTATTTCGTAACGACGAAGATGGCGATGAAGAAGAAAAAAGGTCTGCAGCAAAAAGGACGAACAGAAAGGATGACACACCTCCTGTGGGAGATATTTCATTAAGAAAAAGAAGTTATTTCCCGAAGGTGGCAGGTGCTGTGTCAACCGTGAAGAATACGAAGATTTCTGATGGCACCCCAACGTCAAGAATGAATTCAAAACAAAATACTTCAGCACAAATTAGATCTTCTCATGAAAATGACGCGGACGATAACAGGCTGCATGGAATGCCGTCGAAATTTCGAAATGTTGACTTGCACGAAGAAGAAAGTTATTGTTCCGACTCCAACTCCATTGTAGATGCTTTTAGGGAGAATTTCAAGGTAAGTCGAAATACAGATATCTCGAGTATAATACGGCATCTCGCGAATGGCACGATGCTTTAATAAGTCTTGGTTTAAAGTATAACTACTGCGCTCATAACTCTAGCATCTGATGTTGATGATACTTAGATATACTTCATTATCATTTATAAGAAAATGTAGATGCAATCAAAGTTCGATACATGATATTTTGCGGAGGATTTGACAAGACTCTGTTATATATACTCTATTATCATTTACGAGAAAATGTAGATGCAATCAAAGTTCGATACACGATATTTTGCAGAGGATTTGTCAAGATGATTGTATAGAGGTGTCGCTGAACAAGCTCAGCAAAGATAGCTTTTCATTTGTGAAAACTCCACATGGCAATTTGTCTCGATCTACTGATTCAGGTATTATGTTGAAATATGTATAGATAACGACAACAGTCCTTATACAATTATATAAATATGTATAGATAACGACAACAGTCCTTATACAATTATATAAATATGTATAGATAACGACAACAGTCCTTATGTAATTATATAAATATGTATAGATAACGACAACAGTCCTTATGTAATTATATAAATATGTATAGATAACGACAACAGTCCTTATGTAATTATATAAATATGTATAGATAACGACAACAGTCCTTATGTAATTATATATAAAGTGCACTTCGATGCCGTCTGATGTTTGGAAATGGATCTTTAGGATTTTTTGGTACAGTTGATGGTTCGTCAAGTAAGAAAAGTAGTTCAAGACAAGGGAAAACTCCAGTTTTACCGGCAAAGTATCGTAGGCACGATGAAACTCGTACCAGCAAAGAAATGTCTTCTCGTTTCGCACATCTAATGCTTGACACGGAGCACAAATCATTTCAAGGTGCGTCGCTCATTTCTTAGTTAAAACTCAACAATTCTTTAAAATGAGAGCGACAAAAAGATTTTAGGAATTTGTATGTGTGTGCGTGAAATATGCGTGAACATGTCTATATATGTGTGGATATGTGGGAACATGCGTGAACATGTTTATGTATATGAGGATATCTGTGAACATGTGCATGGATGTGAGGATATGTATTAATGTATCAATGTTTGCTTTGTGTGAGACCATGATCCTTATACTTTCATCTGCTTCCTCAATACGGTATTTCATTTCACCCATCTATCCTCAACCTTCACCCATCTATCCTCATCCTTCACCCATCTATCCTCATCCTTCACGCATCTATCCTCATCCTTCACCCATCTATCCTCATCCTTCACCCATCTATCCTCATCCTTCACCCATCTATCCCCTTTTATGGAGCTCTCCAATAACAGCAGAGCATATTTTTCCTTGGGTTTGAGGTGGGGTTTATTGACCGTCAAAATTGCGGAAGTCCGTAGCAAAGGCGAATCCAGGGACGAATTTCAAAAACTTTAAATGATGGCAATATTATTGTTGGCGCTATAGCCTCCCCCCACCTCCCGACTCCACAGTTCCTGCTCTCCACTTCTCCCTATTACTTCCTTCCGGGTACACGTTGTCTAAACTATATGCTATTTTGTATTGTTCTCGATTTCTTAACTAATTCAGTTACATTTTATTCAATACGTTTCTAGACGAACAAACTTCCAAGATTCAGGTATCCTATACGCATTACAAAATTCCATAAAGACAGTTTATTTACTATGTTTGTCGCTTCCACAAGTGATACAGCCTTGAAAATTTTATTTGTAGAACGATGAAAAGAAGTCGTATGGAGAAAAGCAAAAAGCGCAATGTGAACAGGTAAGGTTGTCAAAGTTGCCAAAACCCTCTTAAACATTTTCGCGATGTTTTTAAAATATTCAATGCGTCTTTCAGTTTTCGCCGTTCTTGCATGAAAATAACGGGGAGAATCAAATATTTTCATTTTTTAGAAAGGCAGAAAGAGAAAACAACTCAATAGTAATGACGATATGGGTAAGCTCTTTATGTTTATGTCAACTTGAGATGAATTTAGTAAAGGGTGGGCGAGTGGAGGATTGTGCACCCCTCTCAACATTGGTTAGAGAGGGTGCAGAAGGGTTGCCAATTTACTTGTTGAATATTTGTGTAAAGGGAATGCTTTTTTAAAAACGGAAGTATCGTTATTAACCAATCTGAGCGCAATTTAGTCAATCAATGAGAATTTGCAAATCGATCATGAATATGTGTTAGAGGAAAAATGAAAACATTAATTTGTTTTGAACCGATTTGTTTCGCATAGTTGTTGTTTTATAAAAGAAATAAAAGATGTTTGAACTGGCTTATGCAAACCTCGGAGACGTTTGTGAGAACTCTCGACCTTCGGTCTCATGCTTGCACTACTATGATGCTCTCCCAAATGTCTCCTCTGTTTTCATAAGCCTGTGCAAACACAGTAAACATCGTTTATTTCTTAAATACGTTGTACCTATACTAGAGTCGACTATGCAACTCCCCCCCCCCCTCACACACACACACACACACAAACTCTCTTTTCTGGTTAGGTTCGTCCGGTGAAACTCCTAGATCTAAAGATTTATTTGAAAATGCTGGCGATCATGAGTCATCGAGTATACTTCCAAGAAAATTATTTCATTCTGAAAAACATCGCGAAGTAAAGAAAAGACGAAGAGGTGAAATAGAAAATTTTGCATTCCTGCTTATCATCAGGGGAATCTTGAATGAGTGTCAAATTTTAAATCTAATTTACATGATTATTATCAATATCCTTCCTCTCACCAACATTAGTATCAATACCCTTCCTCTATATCCATCATTTCTATCAATAGTCTTTCTTTCCCACCATTATTGTCAATATCCTTCCTCTCACTCACATTATCAATACCCTTCCTCTATATCCATCATTTCTATCAATAGTCTTTCTTTCCCACCATTATTATCAATACCCTTCCTTTCACCAACATTATTATCAATACCCTTCCCTATATCCATCACTTCATCAACACTCTCTCTCCCAACATTATCTATATTTTTTTTCCTTATTGTTATTAATGGTATAAACTTGTCTAGTTTTGAACGAACGCCAAAATGATGGCAAATGTTTATACGATCATGATGATGATGATGATGATGATAATGATGATGATGATCATCTTGGGTGAGTTTTATGATATCTTTATACTCACTGATTATGCATTAATTATTCAACTTTTAGGAGTGAATGATTGGTTAGTGAATAGGGAGTATGATTGGTTAATGAATAAGAGAGATTGGTTGATGAATAGGAGAGCATGATTGGTTAGTGAATGGGAGAGTATGATTGCTGAATAGGAAAGTATGATTGGTTAATGAATAGGAGTGCAAGATTGGTTAATGAATAGGAGATCAAGATTGGTTAATGAATAATAGGAGATCAAGATTGGTTAATGAATAGGAGAGAATGATTGGTTAATGGTTAGAGGAGTATGATTGGTCAATGTAGTAACTTACATGACAGTCACAATGTATAATGTCTGTACAACGCTTCTTCCAATTTTGTAGTACAAGAATGCTTTCGTACTTTTAATTGTATGATAAAAAGTTCACCACTACCAAGGGCGAACTGTCTGTTTGTTGCATGAAATATTCCCTATGAAGCAACTCAATTTCAATTGCCGTGTCGTTTACAGGAAATGCAGACGTCATTTGCGAGTTTAGGAATGGAAGTGCAAAAGGCGGTTAAGGTACGTCTTATGCATGAAACATTCTCGATATATATGTTTTTCAATATTGTATTTTAACTTTCCATCGTTATTCTGATAATTGTGCGACGCTTTATGTATGATTGTGTAACTAAAATGTTTTATAATCTTAAAAGCAACGTCAAAACTACGTCACTCAGATGACGAACGTGGCTATGAAACATATCACTGACAGAAGTCACGAACTGTGGCCAAACAAGCTTCAAAAACAGTTGTAGTTTATAATGAGAATTAAACTTTACTTCACATAAAACTAGCATTCTCATAAAAGAAACATTGGCTACTACCACTCTTGTACATTAGACAATCAAATATTTCAAAGGTAGGTGGAAGCCTCAAAAATAAGTCAAACAAATTCTGAAATTGATTTGAAAGATGCTTTTATTCCAGCAAAAAATTATTTCGTTTTCAGCGCCGCCCTCGTGAAAACGTTGACCAATGAATTCAACAAATGCGTAGATGACCATAAACAGATTACATCTCGAACAGAAGCAATTGTAAACAAGATGAATGATGGTATGTTTATGTAAACAAAATAATGAATTGCATGTTTATGTAAACAAAATGATGGTATATTTATGTAAACAAAATGATGGTATGTTTATGTAAACAAAATGATGGTATGTTTATTTAAACAAAATGATGGTATATTTATGTAAACAAAATGATGGTATGTTTATGTAAACAAGATGATGGCATGTTTATGTAAACAAGATGATGGTATGTTTATGTAAACAAAATGATGGTATGTTTATGTAAACAAAATGATGGTATGTTCATGACTCCTATACATACAGTTGTCTTTGATTTTCGCTGAAGAATTTGAAGCTTTATTTCTAAGAACAGCTAATTAAATTATCAGCTACTCATATAGTCTATGTCACGACTGAACAAAATGTTTACAGGCTCAAGCTATTGTAACATTGTATCAAATTCTTAGGAAATAGGGACTATAGCCTGCATAAAGGCATTACATTGTGCTGCGTGATTGTTGGATTTTCCTACAGACATATATACGCTTCAATTTGTTTATACTTCAAACGTATGATAACTTTATGCTGTTTTAGACGCAAGTTGACAATAGTCTACAAGATTTAGCCACACAAAGAAAGGAGCAAGAGAAATGGTATTTTCATTTTATAATGTTTTATTGTTTACCTGCACATCTGGATAAAGCGCTGATTTTTTGATGTTCGTGAAAAACTATACAAGGATTGTTCGTCTTTATTTATTTATTTATATTTCAATTTATTCCGGAGACCACATCACTTGAGTGTTTTCACTGGGATGCTGTTTTGTATAACCTGTAAAATACCTTGAATACATTGAAAGCTTCTCAAACACACACTCACTTACATACATATTCAAAAGTATAATCAAGTACTACTAAAGTTGCAGATTTAGTAAAGATTCAAAATGAAAAATAGATTTAGCAATCTTATTGGAAGTACTCAAGTTAATATAGTCTTTAAGAGCGAGATAGGTTGGTGTCCTAGTTCGTGTTTACTTTTGGTAGATGGGAATCGCAGCTTCAACTTGTAGAATGGGAACGAATTCGTTTGCTGTTCCTTGTTAGGTTAAAGTTGAAGTCCGTTAAATTATTACTCCGTTTGTACATAAATGTGTTATTGTACAGACCGAGGTGTTATTGTACAGACCGAGCTTGTAGGGCGAGGTTTGTACCAAAAGACAGAGGTCCGATATTTCTCAGTAAAGACCGAGAAAGCGAGGTTATTAAAAGGATCATTATGTGGCATTGTTTGACCTGAAACGAAGCTTGCTTTCTTTCTCGTCTTTGCTGTTTTTTACCGGTTGGCTTTCACTTTTCTAGTTTTCGTCCATAAAAAATAAATCGTTTCAAATTGTATCGTCTGAATAGTTTAACTGTTTTCTAAGTTTTTTCCTTCGAATCACATTCGTAAATGGTTTTTTCTTTTGTTTATTTTGCGTTTTGCTGTTTGCTTTACGAAGTTTGTTTACATTTGACAGTAAAATTACGCGTTTTGGACCCTGGTCGATTACGGGAAAATAATGGCCCGGCAAAAATGTTTCTGAGCCTATCAAAGCGCGCCATTTTGCCGGAAGTGACGCTTTCCATATATTTAGAATTCGTAATCTATATTTTCAGTTGGCGAGGAATTTTGACGACTCAAAAAGCTTTTGTGGAAACATTTAGAAAGATTGAAGAAAATGAGCAATCTGAACAGGTTGGAGTCACGGATTTGCGTAATCTTCAACTGATGCTGCTGTTTCCTATTGGTGTAGCACAGAATTAAAAAATAGAAAAGATCGTCTCTTGTAATTTTTTTGTAGACGCTATAAACTATTGATTTGCCACTCAACAAGTGTAAAAACAGAGGCGATCTCCCCCCCCCCTCGGGTCCACTCAAAATGCTAATTAGAACATTCCAACAAAAACTATCCAGGGGGGTGCCTCTGTTTTCTGCACTGATTGAATGATTAATTCATGACGTATGGCAATAGTGACAAAAATCACTTAAGACCATGTTTGTGACGTTAGCATTCGGTCTTCTAGCTAAATGTATCATTGTATATTTAGATGAATTTGCAAGCTTCTTTGAAGACGGAATTAAAGAAATTTCGGGACAACGCTGCGAAGGAAGTTGTGAGTTGCCCACCGTTATCTCCCCCATAGTCCATATGATTGTCGTGAATTTGAAAATTTTAACTCGTGCAGTAAACGTCATGTAAGCGAAATTAAGGAATCCGACTTCGACGACTTGTTTTTGTCTGGAACATGGTTTCGTCGGGGCCTGTTTTCATGAGTCACTTGCTGAGGAGCCGGGACATAAATTGTCGATTCCTTTTATACTAATTTATGATAGTTGGATTCAAATATTTGCCCAATTGTCCTGGGACAAAACTACGAACCGAATGACTCGGACACTTACCTAGGGATTATTCATTACGTGAACGCACGGATTAAGTATCCCACTATGTATTTAAATGTTCAAGCTAAAATCACGTCGAGCCCTCAGTCGTATAATTTGTGTAGTGGATTAATACTTTTCCAGGTTTGCGGTGAAAATATTTTCATTGCAAACAGTTCACATTGCTTTCTCTCTCTCTCTATATATATATATGGTATCGATAGAAGAAGAAAATACACAAAAACTACAATTTCATCCCGACAAGCCTGTTTCGTGATTTCTCACTCTTCAGGGCTTAATATTATCCCCTGTATTGTAAACCGATTGTAAACCCTGAAGAGTGAGAAATCACGAAACAGGCTTGTCGGGATGAAATTGTAGTTTTTGTGTATTTTCTTCTTATTATCAATATTTATGCTCTGCTCTTAAGCATCGAGCACTGTACTTACGGAGATTCAAATGAACAAAACTTCCTATATATATATATGGTATGTGTAAATAGCTTTTCTTCTCATCTTTCATGCAGTTAATGCTTTAAAATAAGGAGGAAAAATTTACCAAAGTATAAAGTAACTGTTAGCCTGGGGCCGGTTGCACGAAGCCTGAAAAGCAAATTTTTCTGAACTTTCATAAAATCACTTATAGGAGAAATGAATACGATTTGAAATGTGCAATCACTGAAATAAAATATTGTTTCGAAGATTACAAAATTTCTTTATCATAATAAAATATAAACACCTTTTTAGAAGTTTGAAAATTTTGCCATCCAATGGATAACGCTTTCCAGGCTTCGTGCAACCTGCCCCTGACGTTTATTTATATATTTACTTTGAAATTTATCTGCATGGCTTACACAGTTCCTGTGTGACAAAATCTCATATTTTTTCAGCAAAAACAAGAACTCGAAAAGATCAAACGACGTATTCAGACGATGCTTGGCACCTCTTTGTGAGTGATTTAATCGTTTTATTACAAATAATCACGCAGGTACTTTTCAAAATCCATTTTATGGACGATATTCACTGTATCAACTGTACTTTTACCCATTCTCATTAATTTGTCAATGATTTGAAATGACGTTAAATGTTCAATAATATTTATTCATTATATGTTTAAATGCGTGTACTGTGTATGAATTTCTTCAAAAACACCTAAATTTTTGATTCAATAGTCATGACGACGAGAAAACAGGTGTGATTGTTTGAGAGTTATTGCAAAGATTTGGCTTTGTTTTGTTGTAAACGTGTATTAGTACCAAAAATGCCTGTTTTTGTAGTGATTTTATTGAGGTGTGATATAAACTATTTATGTGTAAATTACATAAAGTAAACCTGTAAAGATTAGCGTCACTTTTTTCGCATGTGAAGACGTTTTTCATGCTTAATAATCCCGACAGTAATAACTTGGATTTCAACCATCATGCATTGCGCGCGTGGTCGGTCATTTTGGCGAACGAATTCGACCGGCAAGAGTATTTATAATTCAATCCTTCGTAAACGTTGCAATTCTGGTTGAATTATTCATTTTTATGTAATTCAATAGCTGCAATAGTTGAGATATGTGATTCTACAAATATTTTGATTCTTTTCGCAGAAAAGGAAATGTGAAAGTATCCGAGTCATAAAATACCGCGAGCCTGTAAACAAACGCGCGCTAAGCATGATGGTTAACACTCACCATTGAAAAGTCTACGCAACGAGAAAGAAAGTGTTTTCACTGTTTTGTGACTTACGTATTTATGATTTGATTTTTCCTTGTTATCGATTGCGTAAGCGACAATTTTAAGTAAAACAAAATGAAACAAATTCCGAAAACGGACATCTCGTTTTCTTGATATTCAAGATATTACAAGAGTTTGAAACAAAGATGGTGTAATATTTCGTCTTCATTCCAAAGACATCATCAGACTAATAGTTTGAAACTATTTTTGAAACAATACTTTGAAACTATTAGTCTGATGATGTCTTTGGAATAAAGACGAAATATCACACCATCTTTGTTTCAAACTCTTGTATTATCTTGAATATCAAGAAAACGAGATGTCCGTTTTCGGAATTTGTTTTGTTTCGATCGGTTCACCACAAACAACGACGAAGTTCAAATACACTCCAAAGTACATATAGTTTTGATTTATAGCGCTTAAAAACTACAGTTGAACTTTGAGGTCTATTTTACAGAAAATCCGCCATGATTTCTATTTCGTTGCTTTCTTAGTTTCTTTTAAATTTTCCTGGAATTTCAAGATTCGTCACTGTACAACTCACCTGTTTTAGTTATATTTTATCCATAGTGTCATTTATTCTCAGAATTTCAGAAATAGATGTCGGCTGTGAATTACACGCGAATATAGTCATAATTTCTCAAAAAGTGAAAAAAAACTCGTAAATTCTGATAAATAAAAAGATAAACCATTATTATTCCAGCATATACATTGCTTGTTTTTCCAGTTTTCGAAACTAGAAAATATAAAATCACAAGATCCGGGCTATCTGCACGTACCCGTTCGCACCTATTTTTAATTTTTTTGGTTTTGTCGTTACGTTATAGAAAAGAAGCACCACAGTTAATGACCTCAATGCAAATTATTTGAGTAAAAAAGTCAAAACCAAAATAAAGTGAAGGATCATTGGCCGACGTTTCCCAGCTTTATTTCGTTTCGAGCTTTCTGTCTTATTGTTTTCGACTTTCACATCTATGAAAGAAACGAGAAAACCATTATTCACTGTGGAACAAATACCATGAAAATTGCTAATGGGCAAATGCTTAAGTCACGTGACAAACCTTTCGTATTGGTTGTGGTGTTTGTCTTTGTTGTTGATGGGAACATTGTGTCTTTCATGATGGACTCTGTATTAGTTGTGATGTTTCTCGTTGTCGTTGATGGGAAGATCGTTTGTTTCATGACGGATTCTGTATTAGTAATGGTGTTTTCGTTCTTGTTGATGGGAACATCGTGTGTTTCATAATGGACTCTGTATAAATCGTGGTGTTTTCGTTCTTCTGGATTGAATCATTGTATCTTTTATGATGGAGTCTCTACTAGTCATTGTGTTTTCCTTTCTTGTTAATGATGGGAACACAGTGTGCTTTTCAATGTACATTGCTTTCGTGCAAATGCTTGACATGCTACTGACGACTGCGATAGAAATATCTTGAAGCTGTTTTCGATTAAGTTCAATTTTTCGTAAACATTAGTTCCAACTCGATCACATCGCTTCCTTTCTACAAAATGTGACATTCAAACAAAGTATTCAAAGCTAAGTGTAAAACATTAAAGTCAGCAATCCGTACCTGAATCCAAGAAAAAGACCTCGACAAACTCTGGCGTTCTTCCAAACAATTGGTACAACTGTTAGAAAGAATGAGATAATGGCGATCAAAGGACATTAATTAAGCATTCACTCAAAATCAAATAATAAGCCCTTAATGACCGAGGCGAAGTCTTTACGGAGAAATAACGGACCGAGGTGTTTTGTACAGACCGAGTCCGTAGGGCGAGGTTTGTACAAAAGATAGAGGTCCGATATTTCTCAGTAAAGACCGAGAAAGCGAGGTTATTAGAAGGATTATTATATGGCATTATTGACGTAAAACGAAGCTTGCTTTCTTTCTCTTCCTTGCTGTTTTACGGGTTGATTTTCACTTTTCTAGTTTTCGTCCATAAAAATAAATCGTTTCAAATTGTATCGTCTAGATAGTTTAAATGTTTTCCAAGTGTTTTTCCTTCGAATCACATTCGTAAATGGTTTTTCGTTTCGTTTATTTTGCGTTTTGCTGTTTGCTTTACGAAATTTGTTTACATTTGACTGTAAAATTACGCGTTTTGGACCCTGGTCGATTACGGGAAAATAATGGACAGGCAAAAATGTTTCTGAACCAATCAACTTCTTGTCCTTCCCCCCGTTTTTTTTGTCTAAATAAACTGTCAAATCTTTAATGATTGTTCTACCTTCTTTTTTAATCGATCATTTAACATTTTGTTATTTATTGACGATTCGTTGCTTATTTCTTTCAGCCATTTCGTAGTTTCCAAACTGATTTCGACTTTTTCGTCCAAATTTCTGCAAAAAGAAAATATAACACGTATATTCTTGTTAAACTCCTCTTGATTTTACAACAGACAATAAAACTTTCGATTTGAACAAGATTGGTCTTTTAGTTCCAAATTGTAATTCCTAAAGTCCCCGAAAAATCATTTCCCATGTTGATCTAGTGCCACTGAACTCACTAAAACAAACTGTATTGATATACGAAAGCCCCATCAGTTCTAAACTGTTAGTTCTACAGCTCCAAAAGGTATTTTCCTAAGCTAAACTAACACCGCTAACATTATATCACTTTGCTATTTTCTCCTTTTAAAGGTAACTATCCAAAAGATAACTTTTTGATATTGTTATTGAAATACAAAACTGAAATATTATAATGTTCACCTTGACTTTCATTCAAAACACATTCAACTCCGTCCCCAGAAAAGAAGCGGGGACATTTTTCACATTGAAAACTTCCATTTGATCTTCTCCAGCATTCACGGCCAGGATAACATGGAAAACGTTGACAGGCATCATTTCTCACATGGTTGAAACCACATTCAATTGGATCTTTTACAGCATATTTGCAAACATATGAGCCGACCGTGTTTATACAAGTAGCCTGGGAAGGACAGACCGCTTCTTCCAGATTACATTCGTCGACATCTGTGTCAAAGTTTTAGTCAAAATAATTTTAAAATATGCAAGTGTTTCTTTTGATGTATTGCGACTTAAACTGACATTACCTTTGGTACAAGAAACTTCCTCATATCCAGTCCTCGCGCACTGAAATTACAGTTTCCCTTGGTAACGTGATGTCTCAAACTGGGAATATCTTGAACAGAGTGCAATCGACTTTGGTTGAAACCAAATTTAATGTTTCTGATGCATCCAATGAAATATCCCCTAAAAAGACGTATTTTTTCGTAGATATTCAACAGAAATCATCTGATATTTAGTGTCACCACAAAAAAAAACAAAATTAACTGTATTTATGCTAGATAAACTTTATTACGTATCCGCTTATCATCACAAAGATCTTGTGAAGATTACCTCTTATAAGCTACTCGTACTACAAATGAAAACTAAACTAAATTATCTGTTTAAATTGCTCTTTCGAAAGATCCAGTAACTAAATCATGTCTTAAAATCAGTAACTGCACAAACTTGATGTAATTGTTCACCTCCTTTCTTTGAGTGTCGCGAAAATCTTGAAAGATTCATGATCTGTTATGGAATTAGAATCAGAGTATCGTCTGGGTGGAAATCCTCCTAACTGAAGATTGCTGTTAAGCTTCAGGGTCACGTTGTTTTCCATCTTTAATTGATCGTCGATGAACAATTGTAGAAGAAATGTCTTGTACACTGTTTTCACTGTATGATATCGAGAATCGTTGTATCTTTCATCCGTGGAGAATCTCGCAGATTATCTTATTGTTAACGTTTCTTCCACAGAAGGAAAATACAATAAGACCGTTGCTTATGAAAAGACTAATGCAAAAATAAAGATTACATTTCTGACGCGAAAAAAGGAACAGTCACGAATGTCGCCATTAACAAACCTCAAAAAATCTCTTTCGCCAAAATCGTCCCGATAAAGCAACAAAGCGCGAGCAATAGACGTTTGAAATTGAAACTGGAAAACACCGAAACCTTTTGGTATGTTAAACGACATTGTCGGCCCAGGAAGGTTTGTGCTGGCTTTGAAGAACTTGTACGTATCTTCATGATTTTGCTGCAGGCAAAAAGTCGCATTAATGATGAGAAAATTGACGAGAAATATAAAAGACAGCATCGTATTACGTGGAGTAGACGTGTTTAATTGCAACCGAAGAAATCAATGGAATGGAACAGTCACGGATGAAAAATATGCAATTTCGCTCGCTGTTTGAAGGAAAAATATTTCTGTGAAAGTTCTCAATAATCAAGCAAAGTTCTTTACATCTCGAGTTCGAAAACGGCCAAAGTATCCTTTGCAATAATAAAATCTCTCTTGCACTATTGTGCACCGAAAATCTATCAAAGTCTGTTAAACATTATACATGCAATTATGAAAATCAACGAACCTTGACATTCTAGAATGGTTTATTTCCAAGATAATCCCAAACAACTCTGCATATGTATTAACATAGCGTCAGGCCACTCGTCAAGTAAGTGTAGGACAAGACGTACCTGTTTTTATTCATTGACGAATTCATGTTTAGACATTCTGACAAAAAAAACCATTGTAATAGCTTTTTTATAATGATTTAAAGCTGTTGATACAAATCATGTAGCAACAGACAACTTGGGGACTACTGCATTTTAGCGGACACCTTCGACGCTGACCCAAACCCTAACCCTACAATCCTAAACAAAAGCGAGCCCGCGCTCCGCATATAAGCGCTTCGGGTGTCCCGCTAAACTGCAGTCTAGCCGAGAACCTGTACAACGAGAGCATTGATTTCTATGATCTTGTCATTTCATGTGCAAACGTAAAACGATGTAGAATTTGTTGTATACATGTGTATCTCCTGTGCATCTCATGTATACATGTGTATCTCTTTATCCCATAGCTCTATGACAATAAAATGGCGGAAATGCGAGCAAACAAGCATCGACAAGAGGAGTAAGTTCTTGAATTTTATTCATGGTTTGATGGTACTATGTGCTGTGAATGGCAATTTTCTTACCAGGATACGACGCTGTGTAATTCATCGCTTTTATGGCATTGCAAATAAGAGCATTTTCGGTGCACCAAAAGATGAAGGGGACGCAGGAAAGAAAGACGATCCAGAGGCACAAAAACAGGCTACAGGTCAGTCTTGCCAAAAATATAAGACCGCAAATTATAGTTTAGTAGCAAGAGACTGGGGCGGGGTGTGTGTAAACCGAGCTGCTAGAGACCTGGGGCCGGCTGCACGAAGCCTGGATAGCGTCATCCACTGTATAGCAAATTTTTCTGAATCTTCATAAAATCTCTTATAAGAGAAAAGTATACGATTTGAACTGTGCAATCACTGAAATATAATATTGTTTCGAAGATATCGATTATTAAAATTCTTTGTCGTATGAAAAGTAAAAACACCTTCTTCACAAGTTTCAAAATTTTTGCTATCCAATAGATAACGCTATCAAGGTTTCGTGCAACCGGCGCCTGGTAGTTGTATATCTTGTGGCTATACATCTTTGAGGAAAGTTACATAGCCATTGGTATCAGCTGAGGAAGACAATTGATTACACTTGACAATTGAATGCACTTGCCAAGAAAATGGCAAGTGAGACTTAAAGCCTTTTACTCTTGCAGCCAACAATTTATAATGTTTTTATTCAGTTGGTCTTCAAACAAAATATTTCAAAACATGGCAGATTGGCAAAGACATAAAACCAAAGGAACCCGCCGAATCAGAACCTTTCATCAAACCTGAGGAGGAAACGGAATTGGAAGATGTATTAATTTCACTACATCGAAGACTAACAACTGCTTCTCTTCACTCGATTTCTTTACTAATTCATTTATATTTTATTCAATACGTTTCTTGACGAACAAACTTCCAAGATTCAGGTATCCTATACGTATTACAAAATTCCATAAAGACATTTTATTTACTATGATAAAGAATGTTTGTCGCTTGCACAAGTGATACAGCCTTTAAAATTTTATTTGTAGAACGATGAAGAGGGGTCGTATGGAGAAAAATAAAAAAGAGCAGTGTGAACTGGTAAGGATGTCAAAGTTGCCAAAACCCTCTTAAACATTTTCGCGATGTGTTTAAAATATTCAATGCGTCTTTCAGTTTTCGCCGTTCTTGCATGAAAATAACGGGGAGAATCAAATATTTTCATTTTTTGAAAGGCAGAAAGAAAACAACTCATAGTAATGAGGATATGGGTGAGCTCTTTATGTCAACTTGAGATAAATTTAGTAAAGGGTGAGCGAGTGGAGGTTTGTACACCCCTCTCAACCTTGGTTCGAGAGGGTGCAGAAGGGGTGCCAAATTACTTGTTAAATATTTGTGTAAAGGGAATGCTTTTTGAACACGGAAGTATCGTTATTAACCAATCTGAGCGCAATTTAGTCAATCAATGAGAATTTGCAAATCGATCATGAATATGTGTTAGAGGAAAAATGAAAACATTAGTTTGTTTTGAACCGATTTGTTTCGCATAATTGTTGTTTTATAAAAGAAATAAAAGGTGTTTGATGGTATGTTTATGTAAACAAAATGTTCATGACTCCTATACATACAGTTGTCTTTGATTTTCGCTGACGAATTTGAAGCTTTATTTTTAAGAACAGCTAATTAAATTATCAGCTACTCATATAGTCTATGTCACGACTGAACAAAATGTTTACAGGCTCAAGCTATTGTAACATTGTATCAAATTCTGAGGAAATAGGGACTATAGCCTGCATAAAGGCATTACATTGTGCTGCGTGATTGTTGGATTTTCCTACAGACATATATACGCTTCAATTTGTTTATACTTCAAACGTATGATAACTTTATGCTGTTTTAGACGCAAGTTGACAATAGTCTATAAGATTTAGCCACACAAAGAAAGGAGCAAGAGAAATGGTATTTTTCATTTTATAATGTTTTATTGTTTATCTGCACATCTGGATAAAGCGCTGATTTTTTGATGTTCGTGAAAAACTATACAAGGATTGTTCGTCTTTATTTATTTATTTATATTTCAATTTATTCCGGAGACCACATCACTTGAGTGTTTTCACTGGGATGCTGTTTTGTATAACCTGTAAAATACCTTGAATACATTGAAAGCTTCTCAAAACACACACACACACATACATATTCAAAAGTATAATCAAGTACTACTAAAGTTGCAGATTTAGTAAAGATTCAAAATGAAAAATAGATTTAGCAATCTTATTGGAAGTACTCAAGTTAATATAGTCTTTAAGAGCGAGATAGGTTGGTGTCCTAGTTTGTGTTTACTTTTGGTAGATGGGAATCACAGCTTCAACTTGTAGAATGGGAACGAATTCGTTTGCTGTTCCTTGTTAGGTTAAAGTTGAAGTCCGTTAAATTATTACTCCGTTTGTACATAAATGTGTTATTGTACAGACCGAGGTGTTATTGTACAGACCGAGCTTGTAGGGCGAGGTTTGTACAAAAGACAGAGGTCCGATATTTCTCAGTAAAGACCGAAAAGCGAGGTTATTAAAGGATCATTATGTGGCATTGTTTGACCTGAAACGAAGCTTGCTTTCTTTCTCGTCTTACTGTTTTTACCGGTTGGCTTTCACTTTTCTAGTTTTCGTCCATAAAAAATAAATCGTTTCAAATTGTATCGTCTGAATAGTTTAACTGTTTTCTAAGTTTTTTCCTTCGAATCACATTCGTAAATGGTTTTTTCTTTTGTTTATTTTGCGTTTTGCTGTTTGCTTTACGAAGTTTGTTTACATTTGACAGTAAAATTACGCGTTTAGGACCCTGGTCGATTACGGGAAAATAATGGCCCGGCAAAAATGTTTCTGAGCCTATCAAAGCGCGCCATTTTGCCGGAAGTGACGCTTTCCATATAATTAGAATTCGTAATCTATATTTTCAGTTGGCGAGGAATTTTGACGACTCAAAAAGCTTTTGTGGAAACATTTAGAAAGATTGAAGAAAATGAGCAATCTGAACAGGTTGGAGTCACGGATTTGCGTAATCTTCAACTGATGCTGTTGTTTCCTATTGGTGTAGCACAGAATTAAAAATAGAAAAGATCGTCTCTTGTAATTTTTTTGTAGACGCTATAAACTATTGATTTGCCACTCAACAAGTGTAAAAACAGACGATCTCCCCCCCTCGGGTCCACTCAAAATGCTAATTAGAACATTCCAACAAAAACTATCCAGGGGGTGCCTCTGTTTTCTGCACTGATTGAATGACTAATTCTTAACGTATGGCAATAGTGACAAACATAACTTAAGACCATGTTTGTGATTTTAGCATTCAGTCTTCTAGCTAAATGTATCATTGTATATTTAGATGAATTTGCAAGCTTCTTTGAAGACGGAATTAAAGAAATTTCGTGACAACGCTGCGAAGGAAGTTGTGAGTTGCCCAATATCCCCCATAGTCCATATGATTGTCGCGAGTTTGAAAATTTTAACTCGTGCAGTAAACGTCATGTAAGCGAAATCAACGAATCCGACTTCGACGACTTGTTATTTCGTCTGGAACATGTTTCGTCGGGGCCTGTTTTCATGAGTCACTTGCTGAGGAGCCGGGACAGAAATTGTCGATTCTATCTATACTTATTGACGATAGTTGCGTTCAATTGTTTTCCCAATTGTCCTGGGACTAAACTACAAACCGAGTGACTCGGACACTCACCTTGCCTAAGGATTATTCATTACGTGAACGCACGGATTAAGAATCCACTATGTATTTAAATGTTCAAGCTAAAATCACTTCGCGCCCTCAGTCGTAAAATTTGTGTAGTGAATTAATCCTTTTCCAGGTTTGCGATGAAAATATTTTCATTGCAAACAGTTCACATTGCTCTCTCTCTCTCTCTATATATATATATATGGTATCGATAGAAGAAGAAAATACACAAAAACTACAATTTCATCCCGACAAGCCTGTTTCGTGATTCTCACTCTTCAGGGTTTAATATTATCCCTGAAGAGCGAGAATGAAACAGTAAATTGTTTATTCTTCTATCAATATTACGCTCTGCTCTTAAGCATCGAGCACTGTACTTACGGAGATTCAAATAAACAAAACTTCCTATATATATATATGGTATGTGTAAAATAGCTTTTTCTTCTCATCTTTCATGCAGTTAATGCTTTAAAATAAGGAGGAAAAAATTTACCAAAGTATAAAGTAACTGTTAGCCTGGGGCCGGTTGCACAAAGCCTGGATAGCGTTATCCACTGGATAGCAAATTTTTCTGAACTTTCATAAAATCACTTATAGGAGAAATGAATACGATTTGAAATGTGCAATCACTGAAATAAAATATTGTTTCGAAGATTACAAAATTTCTTTGTCATAATAAAATATAAACACCTTTTTTTCAAGTTTGAAAATTTTTGCCATCCAATGGATAACGCTTTCCAGGCTTCGTGCAACCTGCCCCTGACGTTTATTTATATATTTACTTTGAAATTTATCTGTATGGCTTACACAGTTCCTGTGTGACAAAATCTCATATTTTTCCAGCAAAAACAAGAACTCGAAAAGATCAAACGACGTATTCAGACGATGCTTGGCACCTCTTTGTGAGTGATTTAATGGTTTTATTACAAATAATCATGCAGGTACTTTTCAAAATCCATTTTATGGACGATATTCACTGCATCAACTGTACTTTTACCCATTCTCATTAATTTGTCAATGATTTGAAATGACGTTAAATGTTCAATAATATTTATTCATTATATGTTTAAGTGCGTGTACTGTGTATGAATTTCTTCAAAAACACCTAAATTTTTGATTCAATAGTCATGACGACGAGAAAGCAGGTGTGATTGTTTGAGAGTTATTGCAAAGATATGGCTTTGTTTTGTTGTAAACGTGTATTAGTACCAAAAAATGCGTGTTTTTGTAGTGATTTTGTTGAAGTGTGATATAAACTATTTACGTTTAAATTACATAGAGTAAACCTGTAAAGAATAGCGTCACTTTTTCGCATGTACATAATATATTAATCCTAACACGGTTTTTAATATGCACATGAAAAACATGGATTGGAGACGAGTCAAATCTTTGAAAAACCATGGATTGGAGATGAGTCAAATCTCTTTTAAACTGCGTATGGACGAGAGATTCTCGACACTATAGCAGTTTACTGGATGGCACCGTGTTTCAACTTTATTCCAAAGCCATCATCAGAGTATATACATAATATATTGATCCTAACGTTTTCGCATGTGATGACGTTTTCATGCTTAATAATCCCGACAGTAATATCTTGGATTTCAACCATCATGCATTGCGCGCGTAGTCGGTCATTTTTGGCGAACGAATTCGACCGGCAAGAGTATTTATAATTCAATCCTTCGTAAACGTTGCAATTCTGGTTTAATTATTCATTTTTTACGTAATTCAATAGCTGCAATAGTTGAGATATGTGACTCTACAAATATTTTGATTATTTTTTCGCAGAAAAGGAATTGTGAAAGTATCCGAGTCATAAAATACCGCGAGCCTCTCATGTACATGTAAACAAACGCGCGCTAAGCATGATGGTTAACACTCAGCATTGAAAAGTCTACGCAACGAGAAAGAAAGTGTTTTCACTGTTTTGTGACTTACGTATTTATGATTTGATTTTTTCCTTGTTATCGATCACGTAAGCAGACAATTTTAAGTAAAACAAAATGAAACAAATTCCGAAAACGGACATCTCGTTTTCTTGATATTCAAGATAATACAAGAGTTTGGAACAAAAGATGGTGTGATATTTCGTCTTCATTCCAAAGACATCATCAGACTAATAGTTTGAAACTATTTTTGAAACTATTAGTATGATGATGTCTTTAATGTCTACACCATCTTTGTTTCAAACTGTATTATCTTGAATATCAAAAACAGTTATCCGTTTCGGATTTTATTTTTCGATCACGGAAGGTAGACGGTTCCCCACAAACAACGACGAAGTTCAAATACACTCCAAAGTACATATAGTTTTCATTTATGGCGCTTAAAAACTACAGTTGATTTTTGAGGTCTATTTTACAGAAAATCCGCCATGATTTCTATTTCGTTGCTTTCTTAGTTTCTTTTAAATTTTCCTGGAATTTCAAGATTCATCACTGTACAACTCACCTGTTTCAGTTATGTTTTATCCATTTTGTCGTTTATTCTCAGAATTTCAGAAACAGATGTCGGCTGTGAATTACATGCGAATATAGTCATAATTTCTCAAAAAATGAAAAAACTCGTAAATTCTGATAAATATAAAGATAAACCATTATTATTCTAGCATATACATTGCTTGGTTTTCCAGTTTTCCAAACTAGAAAATATAAAATCACAAGATCCGGGCTATCTGCACGTTCTCGTTCGTACCTATTTTTAATTTTTGGTTTTGTCGTTACGTAATAGAAAAGTAGCACCCAGTTTATGACCTCAATGCAAATTATTTGAGTAAAAAAGTCAAAACCAAAATAAAGTGAAGGATCATTGGCCGACGTTTCCCAGCTTTATTTCGTTCCGAGCTTTCTTTCTTATTGTTTTTGACTTTCACATCTATGAAAGAAACGAGAAAACCATCATTCACTGTGGAACAAATACCATGAAAATTGCTAATGGGCAAATCCTTAAGTCACGTGACAAACCTTTCGTATTGGTCGTGGTGTTTGTCGTTGTTCTTGATGGGAACATTGTGTCTTTCATGATGAACTCTGTATTAGTTGTGATGTTTCTCGTTGTCGTTGATGGGAAGATCGTTTGTTTCATGACGGATTCTGTATTAGTAATGGTGTTTTCGTTCTTGTTGATGGGAACATCGCGTGTTTCATAATGGACTCTGTATAAATCGTGGTGTTTTCGTTCTTCTTGATTGAATCATTGTATCTTTTATGATGGAGTCTCTACTAGTCATTGTGTTTTCCTTTCTTGTTAATGATGGGAACACAGTGTGCTTTTCAATGTACATTGCTTTCGTGCAAATGCTTGACATGCTACTGACGACTGCGATAGAAATATCTTGAAGCTGTTTTCGATTAAGTTCAATTTTTTTCGTAAACATTAGTTCCAACTCGATCACATCGCTTTCCTTTCTACAAAATGTGACATTCAAACAAAGTATTCAAAGCTAAGTGTAAAACATTAAAGTCAGCAATCCGTACCTTAATCCATGAAAAAAGACCTCGACAAACTCTGGCGTTCTTCCAAACAATTGATACAACTGTTAGAAAGAATGAGATAATGGCGATCAAAGGACATTAATTAAGCATTCACTCAAAATCAAATAATAAGCCTTTAATGACCGAGAGCGAGGTCTTTACGGAGAAATAACGGACCGAGGTGTTTTTGTATAGACCGAGCCCGTAGGGCGAGGTTTGTACAAAAAGACAGAGGTCCGATATTTCTCAGTAAAGACCGAGAAAGCGAGGTTATTAAAATTATTATATGGCATTATTTGACGTGAAACGAAGCTTGCTTTCTTTTGTCCTTGCTGTTTTACGGGTTGATTTTCACTTTTCTAGTTTTTGTCCATAAAAAATAAATCGTTTCAAATTGTATCGTCTAGATAGTTAAACTGTTTTCCAAGTTTTTTTCCTTCGAATGACCTTCGTAAATGGTTTTTCGTTTCGTTTATTTTGCGTTTTGCTGTTAACATTACGAAGTTTGTTTATATTTGACTGTAAAATTGCGCGTTTTGGACCGTGGTCGATTACGGGAAAATAATGGACCGGCAAAATGTTTCTGAGCCAATCAAGCGCCATTTAGCCGGAGTGACGCATATAATAATTAGAATTAATCAACAGATGATATCAAATATTTCATATATTAACCATATATTGACATCACTTCGTCGGTATCATCCTCCTGCCCTGTTTTTGTCTAAATAAACTGTCAAATCTTTAATGATTGTTCTACCTTCTTTTTAATCGATCATTTAATATTTTGTTGTATATTGACGATTCGTTGCTTATTTCTTTCAGCCATTTCGTAGTTTCCAAACTGATTTCGACTTTTTTCGTCCAAATTTCTGCAGATAAGAAAATATAACACGTATATTCTTGTTAAACTCCTCTTGATTTTACTACAGACAATAAAAACTTTCGATTTGAACAGGATTGGTCTTTTAGTTCCTAATTGTAATTCCTAAAGTCCCCGAAAAATCATTTCCCATGTTGATCTAGTGCCACTGAACTCACTAAAACAAACTGTATTGATATACGAAAGCCCCATCAGTTCTAAACTGTTAGTTCTACAGCTCCAAAAGGTATTTTCCTAAGCTAAACTAACACCGCTAACATTATATCACTTTGCTATTTTCTCCTTTTAAAGGTAACTATCCAAAAGATAACTTTTTTGATATTGTTATTGAAATACAAAACTGAAATATTATAATGTTCACCTTGACTTTTATTCAAAACACATTCAACTCCGTCCCCAGCAAAGAAGCGGGGGCATTTTTCACATTGAAAACTTCCATTTGATCTTCTCCAGCATTCACGGCCAGGATAACATGGAAAACGTTGACAGGGATCATTTCGCACATGGTTGAAACCACATTCAATTGGATCTTTTACAGCATATTTGCAAACAAATGAGCCGACCGTGTTTATACAAGTAGCCTGGGAAGGACAGACCGCTTCTTCCAGATTACATTCGTCGACATCTGTGTCAAAGTTTTAGTCAAAATAATTTTAAAATATGCAAGTGTTTCTTTTGATGTATTGCGACTTAAACTGACATTACCTTTGGTACAAGAAACTTCCTCATATCCAGTCCCTCGCGCACTGAAATTACAGTTTCCCTTGGTAACGTGATGTCTCAAACTGGGAATATCTTGAACAGAGTGCAATCGACTTTGGTTGAAACCAAATTTAATGTTTCTGATGCATCCAATGAAATATCCCTAAAAAGACGTATTTTTTCGTAGATATTCAACAGAAATCATCTGATATTTAGTGTCACCACAAAAAACAAAATTAACTGTATTTATGCTAGATAAACTTTATTACGTATCCGCTTATCATCACAAAGATCTTGTGAAGATTACCTCTTATAAGCCACTCGTACTACAAGAAAACTAAACTAAATTATCTGTTTAAATTGCTCTTTCGAAAGATCCAGTAATTAAATCATGTCTTAAAATCAGTGACTGCACAAACTTGATGTAATTGTTCACCTCCTTTCTTTGAGTGTCGCGAAAATCTTGAAAGATTCATTATCTGTTATGGAATTAGAATCAGAGTATCGTCTGGGTGGAAATCCTCCTATCTGAAGATTACTGTTAAGCTTCAGGGTCACGTTGTTTTCCATCTTTAATTGATCGTCGATGAACAATTGTAGAAGAAATGTCTTGTACACTGTTTTCACTGTATGACATCGAGAATCGTTGTATCTTTCATTCGTGGAGAATCTCTCATAGATCTTATTGTTAACGTTTCTTCTTCCACAGAAGGAAAATACAATACGACCGTCTTTTATGAAAAGACTAATGCAAAAATAAAGATTACATTTTTGACGCGAAAAAAGGAACAGTCACGAATATCGCCATAAAAACAAACCTCAAAAAATCTCTTTCGCCAAAATCGTCCCGATAAAGCAACAAAGCGCGAGCAATAGACGTTTGAAATTGAAACTGGAAAACACCGAAACCTTTGGTATGTTAAACGACATTGTCGGCCCAGGAAGGTTTGTGCTGGCTTTAAGAACTTGTACGTTTCTTCATGATTTTGCTGCAGGCAAAAAGTCGCATTAATGATGAGAAAATTGACGAGAAATATAAAAGACAGCATCGTATCGTGGAGTAGACGTGTTTGAAAAGCCTTGGGAGAAGGAATTTGAGGATTTGCGGCGTTTTCGTGTCTATACGTTAGTGGATGCTTATCATGACATGCGGAAACAACTGTTAAATATTTCACACTACAACCACATTTTGCGAAAACAGCTGCTGTTTTTTTGGCTGCCTTTCTAAGTGTCATTCAGTGATGTACAGTGTGAAACAGTGACCGCAGAGCTTGTTTACAAGTGGGAAACCGAAACAGCGTGAGAACATATTCTATATGTGAGAAGCTGAATTATACTCAAAATTACTTCTCAATAGAAAAATGGGGATGCCATGCCCCCCCTGTCTTGCGGTCCATGGGAAATAAATGAAATTACTATTCAGTGGCGTAGCAAACCCGCAAGTTTGGTCGCGTTCTATGTAAATTTTAGTTCATTAACATCAAATATTTTAATATAAATGTATTGTTTCCGTATGTAGTGAACAAGGAAATATATGTACATACATAGACTAAACATACTGTCAGGTTATACTAATGCTGCTACTTCTAGATGTACTCGTTGGTATAAAACAATTATGAAAAAAATACGACAC
This sequence comes from Xenia sp. Carnegie-2017, assembly GCF_021976095.1. NCBI lineage: Eukaryota > Metazoa > Cnidaria > Anthozoa > Malacalcyonacea > Xeniidae > Xenia > Xenia sp. Carnegie-2017. The sequence continues at coordinate 13,803,788 of NW_025813487.1, forward strand.
GTTTTTAGCACTACGACAAAGTCCAACTCCAGCACAGTACATAATTAAATTGGTAAAGTGCATTTAATATTGACGACGAGTTTTTTTAGAATAGACATGTTTCCGCATCTCATGATGCCATCTTCTATTCTAAAAACTCGTTTATTAAATGCACATTATAATAGTGCTTCTACGAAATTATAAATTGGTTAAACTGAGCACAAGAGCAGTGCCTTTTTTGAAGAAATGTCACTGGAGGGCAAAACAGGAAAAATGGCACAACAAAAAATGTGGCCTCGCGGTTTAGCAAATGTCCAAATTCTGAAGAGAAATTTTGTAAAACTTTAATTTCTATCTACAGCTTTGTTTTACTTTAAACAATAATTCAAACACTTTGTTGCTATAATCGCACAGCTAAACCTCTTAATATAACTTGAAACTTTAAAGAAAAAAATCTTGCGACAAAATCTCTTTGTTTAAATGTTTTAAAATGATACAGCTGCTGGCCATGGGCCACATAAAGCAGTTGGGATACCATTCTAGGCAACAATTATTCCACCAAGTCTCATATCTCATTCTCAAGTAAATCAAAAGCAAATTCTCACAGCAATTATGAACAATACTGCTTCGCAGTTCGGGGGCAGAAATACCGTTATTTAGGGGGGAATCCTTTTTCTGGGGGGCAATCCCCCCCATATATAGTTAAAAAGGCACTGCTGACAAGAGTTAGGAGTATAAACGAAGTGATGTGGGCAACATGTGGGCAAGTAATTTGATTATATTCATTTTCCTATCTGATGATATTGGAAACGTGCAAAAGCCGAGACATAGCAGTTGGCCTTACACAATCTTTTATACTTTATACAGCTGCACATCTTTGAATAAGAAGAATTACGAAAAGTTTTAATGTAACATGGATTGTCATGTTTGGAACTATTACGGTATCATGAAGAGAATGCATCCGAAGAAAAGCAAACACGCGTTTGCAATGTTCAACAGATAAAAAATCTTCCCTAAGTGTCTTTCTTTCAGATCCATGTAGTAATTCGCTGTTGTAAAATGTCAAAGAACACGTAAATAAGCTAATTATTGTCAAGTGACATCATGAAGTATTTCATCAAACTTGCAAGATTAAGGCAAAGCAATTTTCTTGTTCTCAACCAAAATGCTGGTCTAATGATTGCTGGTGAGAATTTAAGGAAGCCAAAATATTAGCTAAGACTGGAATAACGAAAGTTTATTTATTTATTACTTGTCAAAAACGAGCAATTCCTAGTGCAAAAAAAAATTTTTGAGGAGAATTGAATTTTTCAAAATAAACGCCCCCTCTCAAATGAATGCCATGAGTCTATTAGACGCCCCCCTTGCAGAATGGGTTTGTACTAAACTTCCCTCTCTATTAAACGCCCCATCTCTTACAAGCATCCCACCGATTATAAATGATGAAAGAAATTTTATTTAATGATAAAAATGGTACAACTTTTATAACTACAGCATACAAATATAAAAATGTTAACTAAAATCAATGTTTAAAATATCCATGATAATTTTCAAATTACTAGCAAGAAAAAAAAGGACAGTCAGGTGTAAAGACAACTTTCCAAATAACCTAGGTCAATATTTAAAGTGTGTTCGCGAGTTGAGGCAGATCGATTTCCTCGTATCGCAGTAATTGCTGACCTAATCAGTGCGAAAGACAGTTTACAATGCATCCACGCTAGCGTGATGCCATATTGCAGCTTTCTCCTTTGTGCTAGCAGATCAGCCAGCCGTTTATAAGCAATTGCCGTCTCTTTCCCCATACCACCTGATGTTGAAAAGACCAGTCGTGTAAAAGCAGCATATTCAATCTCTCTTACTCGATTATGGTGATAACAATAATCATTATTATAGTAGTTTGCTGATTGGGCTAAGAAATCATATCTTTCGTCTTATTTTTGTTTTTATTTGTTCAAACTAAGATAATGAAAATGATATAAAGGCTTCTCTCTATTAAGCGCCTCTTATCCATTAAAGCACCTCTTACGTATTTAACGCTCACACCCCATCCCACCCCTTAAACCGATAGATTTTATATGGATTTTATTAAACGACACCCTGGGCGATTATTAGATCATTTATGGTAACAAATGAGAGATCGATCTACCGTACAATCTCGAATATACAAAGTGTTTCATTATTTTTCTTTATAAATTGCAATCATTCCTTGAGAATGGTTTGATCGCGAATAAGTTTTGAAACAACAAATGACAATATACTTCATTTCAAATCGTTTCTTCACTGTGTTTATAATATGAAGGCAAAAATCGATACATTAAATCACCCAAATTATTTTTCTCACACGCAATTGTTCTGTTTTCGATTCAGAACATTAAACACGAGCCGATATTTAATTGCAACCGAAGAAATCAGTGGAATGGAACAGTCACGGATGAAAAATATGCAATTTCGCTCGCTGTTTGACGGAAAAATATTTCTGTGAAAGTTCTCAATAGTCAAGCAAAATTTCTTTACATCTCGAGTTCGAAAACGGCCAAACTATCCTATGCGTTAATAAAATCTCTCTTGCACTATTGTGCACCAAAATCTATCAAAGTCTGTTAAACATTATACATGCAAATATGAAAATCAACGAACCTTGACATTCTAGAATGGTTTATTTGCAAGCTAATCCCAAACAACTCTGCATATGTATTGACATAGCGTCAGGCCACTCGTCAAGTACGTGCAGGACAAGACAAGAAGATTCTTCTGGGCAATAAAATGATAACTCTACGATTATTCAAAGCGTCCTTTCTCGTTGCTTTTATTGTATTGTTCTCCTTTAATGGGGTAAGTTGAACTTCGCAAAATGCAGGAAAATTGTAAAATAGGCGTTGTAGTGTGACTGGCCAAGCATAGCACCACCGTTGATGTCTCAACATAACTATAAGCTTCTCTGTGGTTTTAGCTGTTCTATTTGCACGATTAATTTGTTTTTGCTATTGGGATTGGTCAGTTTCGCGTTATAAAATGTGAGATTTTATCGAACTAAATGACTCCGTCCCTTAAACATCTTGAAGTGGAACGTTGTTCAATTTAACGCTTCTCGTGTTTGCCTGTTCATTGTTCGTTTTCTGGAGGCTAGATTTAGTTTACAAAGATATATATCCTAAATGTTTATATAAAGTTTGCACGAAGAGGTGGGTTGACATTTATTGTTTATTCCACGTGAATCGACATTAGTTGATTCAATAGCTTCATGCTTGACTTTGCTTAATATTGATGACTTTCCTGTGGGACGCCATTTGACTTTGAATGCTTATTCTAGAAAGGACAATGGTTTATTGCAGCATGCGATTGTTTGTCATTGAATGAAAATATGTATACTAAAACTTTACTTCAGTAACTAATTCAGTGGTACTTTCGTTATGTTTCGAAATTCACGCATGTTTCTCAGTGGACCTATAAGATAACGGCTTTGCGTGAGAAATATGAGTATTTGTCTCGCTAATAAGAGCTTTCTTCTTCAAAGATTGTTGAAAGTCGCAACGAGTCCAGCAAAGGAAACAAAAACGTTACTAAGGATAGATGTGCGGAGGAGATTTTCTAAATTTCCTTGCTCAAGCACAGTAAGCAAACATAATTTCATTATGTGAAAGAATATATAAAGTACCAACTACTTTTCATCAAGCCTAAATGCTCCTATTCAAAATCAACAAACCATGAATTAAGTCTTTCAACATCGACTTATATCTGTGGCAAATAAATTGAAATCCATACAGTCTTTCTTTAAACTTCTGTTCCCACTGTACACGATGGGTATGCATTTGTTTATGAACTTATTTTTATCGCAAGATCATTGGCAATCTTCTGCTGATTGTTTTCTATGGTTCTGTTAATGGTTGATTTCAGGTAGTGAAGATGTTATTTTACAAATTTGTGAGCAACATTGATGGTTGCATGTTAACAAGATTGTTACTTTAATTTAGATGGTGCTGAACTACTATTAGATCTCGGATTACCAGCTGGATTAATCGGTATGTGATCTCTGTTATGTTTCGAAAAGCAAATTTTCTAATCTAATGCTTCGCTTTTGTTTGGCTTCTATCCGCTTGTGCCCTTGAGCATTGTTCTTAAAACATGTGAATCAGAATGAACTTGGTTTTAGGTGGTATTGTACTGCCTTTACTTGGAGCTGTCCCAGATTCTGCTATCATTGTTGTCTCTGGTCTCAAACCCAATGCACAAGATCAACTTTCAGTTGGTATGGGGTGAGTTTCTTTGGCAGTATTTTTACTTTTCATTTGAATCATTTTATGTTTGTGGAAATTTTTGTCACACAGAACACTTGCTGGTAGTACCATTATGTTGCTGACTCTTGCCTGGGGTGGGAGTCTCTTCTTGGGAAGATGTGATTTAGATAGAAATGGTGAAGCTATTGAACTAACAGAAAGGGTGTTAACTGCAGGGAACAGGTTTGAAAATATGATATTTTATTAACGGTTGATTTTGGCTTGCTCATCATGAGGATAATGTAAGTGCTATTTCAATGAGAAGCGAGAGCACTTTTTTGTTTTGTTAAAAATGTTCTGACAAGTAGTTGTGAGTTTAATATAATTAAAATAATACTTTGTATCTTTGAAGTAAAGATAGTCTCTCCTCTGTCTATATAGGGTGTTACATTAATACCAGCTGTACAAAAGTCTGCCATAATTATGGCCATTACTTCATTGTTGTATTTGTAAGTACAAGTAGTTCTATCTTTGTAAAATACTCATAATGGCCTCAGCATTCACCATTTCAGGGGTGTGGCTAAAAAGTAAAAAGGGGATCATGTTTACTCATGTATTCAGTAGTGCCCAACTGATTTCTTTTGAAAGTGATTTGGAATGCATTATGTTCCCATCCTCCACCATTTCTATTCTTGGCACCCATTATGTACCCTGTTATCCACCATTTCTATTCTTGACACCCATTCTGTACCCTGTTATCCAACATTTCTATTCTTGGCACCCATTCTGTACCCTGTTATCCACCATTTCTATTCTTGGCATCCATTATGTTCCCTATCCACCACCATTCTTATTCTTGTTACCCTTTCTGTACCCTGTTGTCCAACATTCTTATTCTTGGTACTCATTCTGTACCCTTTCATCCACCATTTGTATTTTTAATATGTATTATGTTTTCTATTTCAGTATCATCCACCATTCCTTTTCTTAACATCCATAATGCTCCCCATCATCCACCTTTCTATTCTTAACATCCATAATGTTCCTATCATCCACCTTTCCTATTCTTAACATCCATAATGTTCCCTATCATCCACCATTCTATTCTAACATCCATAATGTTCCCCTATCATCCACCATTCCTATTCTTAACATCCATAATGTTCCCTATCATCCACCATTCCTATTCTTAACATCCATAATGTTCCCTATCATCCACCATTCCTATTCTTAACATCCATAATGTTCCCTATCATTCACCTTTCCTATTCTTAACATCCATAATGTTCCCTATCATCCACCATTCCTATTCTTAACATCCATAATGTTCCTATCATCCACCATTCCTATTCTTAACATCCATAATGTTCCTTATCATTCACCTTTCCTATTCTTATCACCCATTATGTCCCCTATCATTCACCATTCTATTCTTGGCACTCATGCACAATCGTCAATGTAGCATGGCATTTTTATATTATGCATTAAAATTATATTTTGTTTCAGAATTGTACAAGGTGCAGATTGGCATTGGGGACCGACAAAATATCCTCCTAAGGATCCGAATCAACCTAAATATGTCAAAAATGCTGCATTGGCAACTCTTATTTTATGTGGCATAGCGTTCATAGCTTATTTGGCTTTCTTGGTTAGTATGCTAGGAATCCATGTTGCTATTTCATCTTTGTCGGTAGCCTGTGTGCAGGCAAAAAAGTAGAAAATTGCAAAATAGGAGAAAACAGTGTGCCAACCGGCTTGCATCCTTATTATTGATCTCTATGTTTGAACTGGATATACAAATAAACTAAGACCTTACATAATGTACTTTCAACCACTTTTGACAAAGGCATATTAACGGGAAACTTATCTAGAAACGATATTTGTAATGATAGGACTGTAGGAGTGCAATAACTCGCACCTCTTTCACCAACAGCAGACTAAACCAAATAACACAAGATGATGTCACACAACCGCACGCAGGCTATGCAAATGCGAGCTTTCCAAGCCACTGGAAACGTCAGTAACATCGCGTTGTCAATTAGGCTACGCACATGTACGCTCTGCGTACCTGTTTTTACTCATTGACGCATTCAAGTTCAGACATTCTGACAAAAAAAACATTGTAATAGCTTTTTTATAATGATTTAAAGCTGTTGATACAAGTTATGTGGTAACAGAGAACTTGGGGACTACTGCAGTTTAGCTGACACCTTAGACGCTGACCCAGACCCTAACCCTATAATCCTGAACAAAAACGAGCCCGCGCTCTGCATATAAGCGCTTCGGGTGTCCGCTAAACTGCCGTCTAGCCGAGAACTTGTACAACAGAGCATTGATTTCTATGTAGTCATTACATGGGTATCTCCTGTGTATCTTATGTACATGTGTATGCCCTGTGTATCTCATGTATACATGTGTATCTCTTCATTCCATAGCTCTATGATAATAAAATGGCGGAAATGCGAGCAAACAAACATCGACAAGAGGAGTAAGTTGTTGAATTTTATTTATGGTTTGATGGTAAAATATGCTGTGAATGATAATTTTCTTACCAGGATACGACGCCGTGTAATTCATCGCTTTTATGGCATTGCAAATAAGAGCATTTTGGTGCACCAAAAGATGAAGGGACGCGGGAAAGAAAGACGATCCAGAAGCACAAAAAGGCCACAGGTCAGTCTTGCCAAAATATAAGAACGCAAATTATAGTTTAGTAGCAAGACATTGGGGCGGGGTGTGTGTAGCCCGAGCTGCTAGAGACCTGGGGCCGGTTGCACGAAGCCTGGATAGCGTTATCCACTGTATAGCAAATTTTTCTGAACTTTCATAAAATCTCTTGTAAGAGAAAAGTATAAGATTTGAACTGTGCAATCACTGAAATAAAAAATTGTTTCGAAGATTACAAAATTTCTTTGTCATAAGAAAAGTAAAAACACCTTTTTACAAGTTTCAAAATTTTGCTATCCAATAGATAACGCTATCCAGGTTTCGTGCAACCGGCGCCTGGCAGTTTTATATCTTGTGGCTATACATCTTTGATGAAAGTTACATAGCCATTGGTATCAGCTGAGGAAGACAATTGATTACACTTGACAATTGAATACACTTGCCAAGAATATGACAAGTGAGACTTAAAGTTTTACTCTTGTACCCAACAATTTATGTTTTTTTATTCAGTTGGTCTTCAAACAAAATATTTCAAAACATGGCAGATTGGTAAAGACATAAAACCAAAGGAACCCGCCGAATCAGAACCTTTCATTAAACCGGAGGAGGAAACGGAATTGAAGATGTATTAATTTCACTACATCGATGACTAACAACTGCTTCTCTTCACTCGTCGATTTTTTCTTTCAGGCTGAAGAAGAGGAAGAAAGTAAACCTGTCATTGCAATTAAATGCTTTTTTATGCTCTGTGGTGGTGTTGCTATGGTAAGGAATCAGTGCCTGTATAACCGTTCATTATTATTTTGTTGTGCTTACCGGGGCATTCAGAGGGCTTTTCAATGACTTTAGCGACTAAGTTAGGGATTTAGCGTCCAGGCCTCTTCTACGGTTTTTTGAAATCATAAAATGTAAGTTTGTAGGACTGGAAGTGAATAAAAAAACATCACCGTGCACAAGCGAATGAATGAAATACTTTTATTAATAACATAAATTGAAAAATTACCGACTGCTTTTATTAAAAAAACTCAAACGAACATCATCTTGTAAAATTCATCGCCTTTTTTCACAAAGGTGGCGGTCTCACATTAAACCCAAACCCCTGCACCCCTGCTTGGTACGCCCCTTATATTTTGTCATTTGTCAACATTCTCGTTTCATGTTTGCACTATCTAGTTTTTAAATTCCACGAATGAATGTTTTCTATTTCTTAAATGTTTCATAAGTTTGTGCGCGTCGGCAAGGTGACCATGCGAACGTTCGAACATAGAAAAATAGTTCTTACATCATTTTGTGACAACAGCAAAAAATATGACTTAAAAAGTACTACCATAGATTTTTATTTCTACAGGTCACTATATTCTCTGATCCGATGTGTGATGTTCTAATGGAATAACAAGAATAATGCCAAAGCTGGTGGTTCTTACATCGGCATTAGTCGTGAGTTTTGTCCTTGTTTGAAAACAGCTGTATTTATCAAATAAATGGTTTGAACCTGAGAGTATCGTTATATGTTTGTTAATGTAGATCGTCCAGGTTGGTATAGTAAGAAGGACTGTTTTGTTGTTGATGATACGTTTCGACAACCTTAGCGGTAGTCATCTTCAGGGTCAAATGAGAACTAGATGACTACAGCTAAGGTTGTCGAAACGTCAGTCAACAATAACAAAACAGTCCTTCACAGGACTATACCGACCTGGACGATCACATTTACAAACATGTAGCTGTATTTGTCGCTGTGTAAAACATCTTTTGACGATACTTGTTTGTTGCAGCGTTTTATGTTTCATTTGTCGTCACACCAATCTGTTCGAACGCATCCGAACTCGTGTCTTCCCTTTCTGCTGTGCAAAGAAGAAAGAAAATGTCTCCATGACTTTTTCACAAGTAAGGAATATTCAACAGCTTTTCGCGAAAAAGCACGTTGTTTAGATTCTCCGTTAAGATGTAACCGGGAGGGAACTGGCTTTATGACAGAGGCTCGCGTGTTAAGTATATATGACGTCAATCTTCCTTATCAAACCTACATTGAAGATTGTTAAGTTTACTCGTAACCTACTGGCCCATTGATGGCCTAATTTTCTGGTGGATTCCTAGGGTGGTAGTGGATACACAGGAGTTCAGAGTTCAGTGGTAGTGGATACACAGGAGATAACACTTGCAGGCAATGGCTAACCGATGCATAGACGGGGAGGGAGGGGGCATAAAATCGTCCAAATTTATACAAGAGTATGTTAAATGTTTCTGACCATTAGATTTTACTCTTACCACCCTTGAAAAATTCCCTTGATTCACCGCTGGCCTAATTCATTATGGAATCAAATTTTCTACTGAAGGCCTCGTCCGCTTTTGAAGGATTCCCGCCATCAACATTCTTTTGAAACATTTCGTTACGTCTACAACATTAAGGAATGTTCGTGTACGAAATCGCGTCATTCGATTTAATCGGTCTTCAATCTTAACCTTTCATCCTTGTGTAAAAGTTTCTTTTTCTTCAGCTTTATGGTGCAGCGACGATGAACAACACGCTTTTTGTCATCCTTGTGTAAAGTTTCTTTTTCTTCAGCTTTATGGTGCAGCGACGATGAACAACACGCTTTGTTTGGGTATATTTTGTGCTCTCGTCTACTTCAAGAACCTTGAATGGTATTATTCAGCCGGTGAGGGGACTAAAATAAAACCATTGAATATGAAACCTTTGTGTGCAAACCGAGGTATTAAAATCTATCTTTTGTTGTTTTCGATTTATAGAGGTCACTGTCATATTGCTCGTTCAATGGTTCGTCTTTTTTATGGGTTATCCGTTGACCTACAAGGTATTTTGTTTTTCGAATCATTTATCCTAAAATATTTAGGTATCAAGTGCGTTCATGCATTTTGTTACAATTGAATATAGCTGTGGAAGCTGGTCCCAGTTGCGTTTTGCTACTTATTCTCCATTTTGCTTGTTGCTATCTTGGAAAGCAGTGCTGTTGGATGGAAATAAATCTTTTTGCTCATTTTTTTTTTGTCAATTATAACTCAAGTAAGTCCGATTCAAGTCGTAAATGCTGGAGGGGACATGGTTGGAAGGAACGTGGTTTGTGTGGAAGGGACGTGGTTCGGTTTGAGGGACATGGTTTGGCTGGTAGAGAAATGTTTGTTGATCAGTTTGAGCAAATAATAAAGTTTTAATGTATTTTATGCGGTGCTGATCGGGTTTTAATGTCTTTGAAATTCCATGTATGAAAAAAGATTTTTTCTTGAACAGTGAGCATTGATTCTTTCTATTTTTCTAGATTGATTCGTTGGTATATTAGAGTTAGAAATACATTTGTGTGATTGCACATTTTAGCACGAGTTATTGGGACGACATTCGTATATGAGCTTATTTTTCTCGTACGTAAGGTTGTGTACGTAATTTTATGAAACAAAATCAATGTAATGAATAATGACGTAGCAGCATTATAATATTTCTTAGGAAATTTTAATGATATTGGCAAAGCTGATTGTTTTATTTTTGTGGTGTGTGACTATCAAGTCGTCAAACAACTTCGGAATAAAATTTAATGAAATATACCAAATTACAAAGTTATTACTTTCAAATTACTTTGAGGACCGTTTGGTTCCACATACAACATTCAACAACAATTTGTCTTTACTCTTACTAAACAACAACACACTTTCAAACGTCACTTCCTCCTCCCCATTGCGTCCAAAGCGGCAATTCATACAGCCACATGGTCCTTTTACTCTAAGACGCAGGGAACTATCGTTTGTCGTCGAAATTAAAAGTTCCGTGGCTGCAAGAACTTTCTATTTGGTTCAATTTCTCCGTCTAAAATTAACAACACTATCCCTAAATGCACCTCCTACCCTCCACTCTCCCACTCTGGCTACTCTTCAATGCATTACTCCCCATACCCCCAGTCATTGATAATTTTCCCATTGATTTAACCATTGTCGAACGAAATTCCGTTTTTCACTTGGGGATTGGGAACGGAAGAGTCTGGATTGATCAACTTCATTTTTACTACACGAAGTAATCGCTAGACAGCAGCCATCTTGAATTATCGTTCGTCTTGTTGTGAAGTGCTAAACAAAATTAATTTATCATTTAACAAAACAATGCCAACCTATCAAGGTAAATGTTTCTAACTTTATTTTTAGCTGCGACTCGGCACAAGGAACTGTAGTAATTGGACATGCCTAATGTTATCTTTAAATAAACACGTGTTTGCTTATAATTTTTAACTTGACTTCGGATTGTTTACTTCTGTCCTAAATTCATCATGAATATTATAATTTTATCATTTTAATCATATAATAAACTGTTCGAAGTATCACTTGAACAAATTCATGACAAGTGCATGTGAATGATGTCTGATGGTAGGAGTCATTAAACTCGCGAATAATTCTCGTCCAATCATCTTTTTCCTCTTTCAGTGTCTGTAAAATGGGGAAAAGAGAAGTTTGAAAACTTGGAGGTAAACACAGATGAGCTACCAGAGTTGTTTAAAGCTCAGCTGTTTGCATTAACGAACGTCACCCCGGAGAGACAGAAGATAATGTTGAAGGGTAGTGTTCTCAAGGTATAAATGTCATCAACAGTATTAAAGTAAATGGTTTGAACCCGGGAGTATTGTTACATGTTTGTCAATGTAGATCGTCCAGGCTGGTATAGTCCTGAGAAGGGCTGTTTTTGTTGTTGTTGACTGACGTTTTGACAACCTTAGCGGTAGTCATCTTCAGAGTCAAAGGAGGAGTAAACGTCAGGTTAGCCGTATTTGTTATCTGGTTCTTACGTCATTGTATTGTGTGTACAGGAAATGTGTGGGTGTCAAAAAAAACAACAAAAACGGTCCTTCTCAGGACTATACCAACCTGGACGATCTACATTTACAAACATGTCATCAACAGTGTTGTTATTGAGTTTTTTTAAGTAATATTCGATTTATTTTCTGTATGACTTATTTTAATCTGTTGTAAAATTTTCTCTCCTTGAGCCAGGATGATGGATGGAGTAACATGAAGCTTAAAAATGTATGTAAATTTATTTACATAATTAATTTTATTATTTAATTTTTTAAAAAAATTTTATGTCAAATTGATTTTGCTATAATTTGACATTTGTCTTAATAGGGATGTATGATGATGATGGGTACTGTAGGTGAGCTGCCACAGGCCCCAAAGAAAGTAATGTTCAGGAAGACATGTCGGACTCCCAGCCAGCATACTGTAAATACTTTTTTATTTTGCACACTTTATGAATTGGAAAGAAAAACAAACCTTTTTTTTTAAATTACAGTTGAAGCTACCCACGGGTCTTACAAATCTTGGAAACACTTGTTATATGAATGCAACTGTCCAATGTTTGTGTACTGTTTCTGAATTGAATGAGGGATTGCAAAAGTAAGTGTAGCTTGATAAACATACTGATTGAACACCTATTGAAAAATTTGGCATCTGTGAGTCTGCAGTCAGCCGAACAGTTGCATGATTGCAAAAGTTCTGAAACCAATTTTTTAAAATTATCATAAAGTACATAAAAATTTTGTAGTTTTTATGTGCTATTTGCATAGTTTTTATGTACTAAGTTTTCAATAAAGTTGGTGTGTGCTGCTTAATGATAAAACACCTCATTAGCTTAAGTTTCATTGAAGACTGAAAAATGATGATAAGATTATAAAAGTATCCCTAGACCTTCAATTTTATATATGCTTTTCTTTGAATTTTCTTAAAAGAAACAGCAGAAAATTTCTTTGATGAAAATAATTGATATTTATTGATGTGGTTGAGCATGATATCAAGAATTATTTGACCAAGGTCAAAGTTATCAGTAGAATAATTATTGATATCGCGCAAAAACCAAATTCTATAATTGTTTTATTATACAACTGTAAATACAGAAGCTTTTAAACTATTTTGTACGAAAGTCATAAAATTTTCCCGTATCTTGACTCAAAATAATTTTTTGCTTTTAGTTTCATCTTTTTCCAAATGAAAACTTTCCTGACTGACATTGTTACACTTTCTCTGTTTTTTACATCTTTATTCAAAATAATTTAGGAAAGCAGTTTGTAAAATACTTGCAAATCTGAAGCAAGATTTCTCCATTAATCTTTTTCAATTTTGTTTACAATTTTCATGTAAAAATTCAGGGGCAAAACCTTGAGAATTATCTGTATGCTCATAATTAGACTATCACAATCAAGATTGCATTAATAACATTGTATAGCAATTGCTCTCATGTATCATTTAATATTTAATGAACTCTTTTGTGAACAGATTCAATGGTACTACAAACTTTGCTTCACAGCTTAATTCTACAGAGCAAACTGTTTTTGTCCGGCCTCAGAGATACATTTCAAAAATCAATGAGAATTCCGACAGCTTCCCTCCGTTCTTTTAGTTCAGGTGATGTATTTGAATTGATTTCTCATGCATTTATCCATGATAAAACTTTCCGCATTACACCCATTTCCCACAAGTGAATTTTTGAAGAATAGCCTTGAAATGCAGTTTTTACCCACAATTTCTAGGCGTTACATCTGGCATTTCCACATTTTGCTGAGAAAAATGATCAAGGCTCCAATGCAAACAGGTATTTGCGCAGCTATTTAAAGAACATTTATGTATTTAAAGCAGAGGTGAAACGAGCCTGATATTTTGTCTCAGTTTGTAAATTTGTGTGTTCCACTGCCACTCCTGTAGAAACAGTAGATTTACCATCGCTGACAGTTTTTATGACATACTTACAACGACTCTCAACGACTTACAACGACTTACAACCACTCTCAACGACTCAACGACTTACAACGACTTACAACGACTTATAACGACTTATAACGACTTACAACGACTCTCAACGACTTACAACGACTCTTAACGACTTACAGCTACTCTCAACGACTTACAACGACTTACAACAACTCTCAACGACCTACAACGACTCTCAACGACTTACAACGACTTCAACGACTCTTAACGACTTACAACGATTCTCAACGACTCTCAACGACTTACAACGACTCTCAACGACCTACAACGACTCTCAACGACTTACAACGACTCTCAACGACTCTTAACGACTTACAACGATTCTCAACGACTCTCAACGACTTACAACGACTCTCAACGACTTACAACGACTCTCAACGACTTACAACGACTTACAACGACTCTGCTTTGAACGTTTGTCTTAACGACAGAATGATAGTGATCAAAAATTTACATAGCAAGAATAAACCCTGAAAGTGGGCTTTGCTACTCATCTAAAGCTATTCATCGTACTGTAGAAAAACAGTTTTCTTTTTTCTTTTTTACAGGATGCGAACGAATGTTGGACCCAGTTTGTCCGTATTCTGCAGCAAAAACTTCCGGCCGTGAGGTCTGGGGACGAAAATAAAGAGATGACAAACGGCGAGGCTTCATCGAGGCAGTCGTCATTAATCGACCAATATTTTGGTAATGATATGATTATTATTTTGATGATCATCGTAACAGCATGTATTTATATATTTTTCATTTCAGGTATTCAGTTTCAAAGCACGTATCTTTTACCGATTTTTTCACCAATTGAAAAAAAATTACGATGTGTTGAGCTTATTTGCTTCATTTCAATAACGATGTGTTTCTGAAGCAATTGTTTTCTTCAAGTCTATCGTCTTCACGCTAGTTTTAACGTTTTTAACAGTATCTGCATATGAGAAGCATTAGTTATATGATCAGGTCTTTGGTTGATTTTGTTTGTGGGAGGGAGGTCGCTTTTGGAGCCATGTAAGAGGTTGCTGCCATCGATTTCATCTGCAAACCATTTTTAGCACCTACTGGTGCATGGTTGAGTTGAAGACAAATATTGTTTTGGATTGTATTCTGTGGATTTCATTTATAAATTATATCAGACCATATGCTCAATAAATCACTTAGCTACCTAAATTGTATAAACAAACGATAATTCTTCCATTACAATGTAACAGACCGTGCGCCGCAAACTTTGTAATAATTGATTATGTATACATTATATATTTACCAAAATATAAAATAAAAATATATAAAATAATAAATAATATATAATAAATAATATAAAATATATGGTAAATATATGAATATATATACATAATCAATTAACACGAAGTTTGTACAGTCTGTTACGATTGAATGGAGAGAGTTATCCATTGTTTGTACAATTTAGCTAACTAAGTGATTTATTGGGCTACCTATGGTCTGATATAGAAATTTTATAAATGAGAACGTCCACAGAATACAATATAAAATCCAAAACAATATTTGTCTTCAACCTCAACTATGTACCAGTAGATGCTAAAAAATGGTTTGCAAATGAAATTGATGGCAGGCAACTTCATTTTTATGGCTCCAAAAAGCGACCCACCCCCACCCCCTCCCCACAAACAAAATCAACCAAAGACCTGATCTGATTTATTGGGCCGCTTATGATCAAACACTTAATTTATCAACGATAGTCTGATGCTTTATGCTCGTTTCAAATTTATTGATCAATGCGTTTATCTTTTCGTTATTACCTTAACATTAACAGCTTAAAATGTACTGAAGCGCCCGATGAACCGGAATCTGTATCCACCGAGACCTTATATCAACTCAGCTGTTTTATCGATAAAGGTAAAGGTTTTCTGAAGTCCTCAGTACAGTTGCTGTAGGAAGATTTGACGGGGAAGGGGAGGGCTTATATTCATATAGGCATGTTTTGTGCTTTTAAAGAATGTGTGTCAACCAAGATGCATTGCGCGTTGATCAACAGCGTGACGGCCATTTTGTGGGTCGAGAAAATGGCGCATTTTGTTATTGTAGTCCATGAAACTTGGACAAACGATAATAACTTATGTGAAATAGAGTTTTTTGCCAACTTTTTGGATAAATTAGTCGACGCAGTGACGAAAATGGATACCGTGTGCCACAAGCTCAAAGAGTAAAGATATAAACATGCGTAAACACAAGCACGCAATGCATCTTGGTTGATACACATTCTTTAAGTGTCTTTAAAACACAATGTTTTCTAAGGACTATAACGTGAATGTATGAATATGAGTCCTACCACCACCACCCCCCACCCCGTCCATTATCAATTTCATACGGTCCCGCAGTAATGTGTGAAAATGCATGAACAGTATAATTTACTCTAGGTCTTTTTCTTCATGTTGTAGATGTAAAGTATCTCTATACAGGATTAAAAAATGTACGTATGTGCTGTAAACGTTATAATTAAAAAAAACCTTCATTATTGATCTCTTTTTGTTGTCTTTCCAGCGTCTAACAGAAACTATTCATAAAAATTCAACGAGCCTTGGCCGAAATGCGGAGTATTTAAAAACTGTAAGTAAATTGACGTCGTTTTTTACTAACAATAATGCATTAGTATGTGTGCCGGACGTCATTGCTGTCTGGTTAGTTTTGTTGTTTTTGTTGAGCTGGATCCCTTTGCATGGAGCATGCGTAGCGCTATCTAATGGATAGTGATATTTTGCCAAAAGCTCCACTTTAAACAAGTCGAGCATTTCATTGGCAGCACAGAATACTGTCATATACAGATTCCCACCTTTAAATATACCTGTAAAACAGTCACTATCATAAACAGATTCCCACCTTTAAATAACCCGTAAAACAATCACTATCATAAACAGATTCCCACCTTTAAATAACCCGTAAAACAATCACTAACATAAACAGATTCCCACCTTTAAAATAACCCGTAAAACAATCACTATCATATACAGATTCCCGCCTTTAAATAACCTGTAAAACAATGACTATCATAAACAGATTCCCACCTTTAAATAACCCGTAAAACAATCACTATCATAAACAGATTCCCACCTTTAAATAACCCGTAAAACAATCACTATCATAAACAGATTCCCACCTTTAAATAACCCGTAAAACAATCACTATCATATACAGATTCCCACCTTTAAATAACCCGTAAAACAATCACTATCATAAACAGATTCCCACCTTTAAATAACCCGTAAAACAATCACTATCATATACAGATTCCCACCTTTAAAATAACCCGTAAAACAATCACTATCATAAACAGATTCCCACCTTTAAATAACCCGTAAAACAATCACTATCATATACAGATTCCCACCTTTAAACAACCCGTAAACAATCACTATCATATACAGATTCCCACCTTTAAATAACCCGTAAAACAATCACTATCATAAACAGATTCCCACCTTTAAATAACCCGTAAAACAATCACTATCATAAACAGATTCCCACCTTTAAATAACCCGTAAAACAATCACTAACATAAACAGATTCCCACCTTTAAATAACCCGTAAAACAATCACTATCATATACAGATTCCCACCTTTAAATAACCCGTAAAACAATCACTATCATAAACAGATTCCCACCTTTAAATAACCCGTAAAACAATCACTATCATAAACAGATTCCCACTTTTAAATAACCCGTAAAACAATCACTAACATAAACAGATTCCCACCTTTAAATAACCCGTAAAACAATCACTATCATATACAGATTCCCACCTTTAAATAACCCGTAAAACAGTCACCATCTTATTCAGATTTTCACCTTTTATAACCAGTAAAAAAATAACTGTTTCATGAATGAGGCATTTTCTGGTCTTCGTGCACTCATCTTATGATCTTGAATTGAAAGATAAACTTCCC
Organism: Xenia sp. Carnegie-2017; assembly: GCF_021976095.1. Taxonomy (NCBI): domain Eukaryota; kingdom Metazoa; phylum Cnidaria; class Anthozoa; order Malacalcyonacea; family Xeniidae; genus Xenia; species Xenia sp. Carnegie-2017. The sequence continues at coordinate 13,821,310 of NW_025813487.1, forward strand.
CAGCATGTTAAAGGTATTTCTTTTTCTTTTTAGTCTCTTTTAAAGCGTCTGCCTGCATACCTTTCAATACAATTTGTTCGTTTTTATTACAAAGAAAAAGAGAAGGTTAACGCAAAAATTTTAAAGGTATGAATGTTCACTATGACGTTGTTTCAATAACCCATCCCTAGCAGTTCACTATGGCGTTGTTTCAATAACCCATCCCTAGCAGTTCACTATGGCGTAGTTTCGATAACCCATCCCTAGCAGTTCCCTACGGCATAGTTTCGATAACCCATCCCTAGCAGTTCCCTATGGCATAGTTTCGATAACCCACCCTAGCAGTTCCCTATGGCATAGTTTCGATAACCCACCCCTAGTAGTTCCCTATGGCATAGTTTCGATAACCCACCCTAGCAGTTCACTATGGCATAGTTTCGATAACCCACCCCTAGTAGTTCCCTATGGCATAGTTTCGATAACCCACCCTAGCAGTTCCCTATGGCATAGTTTCGATAACCCATCCCTAGCAGTTCCCTACGGCATAGTTTCGATAACCCACCCTAGCAGTTCCCTACGGCATAGTTTCGATAACCCATCCCTAGCAGTTCCTACGGCATAGTTTCGATAACCCATCCCTAGCAGTTCCCTACGGCATAGTTTCGATAACCCACCCTAGCAGTTCCCTACGGCATAGTTTCGATAACCCATCCCTAGCAGTTCCCTACGGCATAGTTTCGATAACCCATCCCTAGCAGTTCCCTACGGCATAGTTTCGATAACCCACCCTAGTAGTTCCCTATGGCATAGTTTCGATAACCCATCCCTAGCAGTTCCTATGGCATAGTTTCGATAACCCACCTCTGACAGTTCCTATGGCATAGTTTCGATAACCCATCCCTAGCAGTTCCCTATGGCATAGTTTCGATAACCCATCTCTGACAGTTCACTATGGTATAGTTTCGATAACCCATCCCTAGCAGTTCTCTATGGCATAGTTTCGATAACCCACCCCTAGCAGTTCCCTATGGCATAGTTTCGATAACCCACCCTAGCAGTTCCTATGGCATAGTTTCGATAACCCATCCCTAGCAGTTCCCTATGGCATAGTTTCGATAACCCATCTCTGACAGTTCACTATGACGTAGTTTCAATATTTTGCTCTAACCGTTTTTCAAATCATAATTTAATTTCTAAGGATGTGAAATTTCCATTAACATTGGATTTGTTGGAACTATGTACACCAGAACTCCAAAAAAGATTGTTACCAATTCGTGAGAAATTCAAGGAGATGGATGACAAAAAACTCGAGGAGGAAAAGGCACGTAGAGTTAAAGCACTTGAGGATACACTATACACATAAGTACTTGAGGATACACTATACACATGTGTACTTGAGGATACACTATACACATGAGTACTTAAGGATACACTATACACATGAGTACTTGAGGATACACTATAAACATGAGTACTTGAGGATACACTATACACATAAGTACTTGAGGATACACTATACACATGTGTACTTGAGGATACACTATACACATGAGTACTTAAGGATACACTATACACATGAGTACTTGAGGATACACTATACACATAAGTACTTGAGGATACACTATACACATGTGTACTTGAGGATACACTATACACATGAGTACTTAAGGATACACTATACACATGAGTACTTGAGGATACACTATAAACATGAGTACTTGAGGATACACTATAAACATGAGTACTTGAGGATACCAATAATGTTTTATTTTCTCTCTTTACTCCCCTCCCCCTGTGGGATTTATTGTTATCATTCAAGTGGGGATTAGTAAAGGCGAGAGGCTAAATAAAAAGAGGCTGGGGACTAAATGAATTTTCACACAAATTGTTTTCGCATTTTATATGTAATTCACATGCTTCAATATTACTTTTTATTAAAATACTCAATCCCCATTCCTTATGCAATGTCGGCAGAGAACCTGACAAAGTCCATGCTCAATGCACATAATCTCGTTGTTCAGAGACTTGGAGGTGAATGTATGTCAGGGGTTTGTTTTTTGCTACCTTTCAAATGTGGGATCATTAAAAGGGTGAGGTGGGGTAAAATAGGTATGGAGCTGTTGAAGTGGGTACTCGAGGGTACTTGAGGGTACTCGAGTGTACTTGAAGATTTTAATTATGGTGTGTCTATGTTGTGATGTATACGCTTTAGAAAATATTTTTGTCTGATCGAATTTTTTTAACATATGTTATTTGTGCTTGTACGTATTTAGAAAGCTAAGCTTGAGGGAAAGAAATCTGGTGTTAATAAAATGGATGTCGATTCTGACGTAAAGGAATACCAACCATACTCTTTTTCTGATGGTAAGTTACTATAGAATTGGATTTGATAGTTAAGATTAAGAAACTATCGATTGCATGAAATAGATTCGATTTATTAGGTTTTATTTAAATGGTTTTGGAACACAGCCAGTAATTCGCAGTTCATTAATTCATGACGCAAACTGCTTGAAATTTTTCAAATATCTTTCAAAACAAAGATCAAAGAATAATTTGTCTGTTAAATTGTCGGCAGAACGGCCGAATTTTGTGATTCAAGAATATTTTCTGTCGTTTCCTCCCTTCAAAAATACATTTTACATATAATGGTCGCAAGACTTGGCAAAAGATTAAAGATGAAATGAAACGCTCATCTTTTTAACAAGCAAACACGTTTGTATTTCCAGTCTTATTGGGCTCGTCTGAAGGTTAACATCAAATCTGTTAGTAAAATTATGTCCTTTTGTTTGCCCATGATGCAACATTGTGTCGGTCTGGCGTCATCACTTCTGTTTCAATAATGGCTTTGCCACTTTGCCAAAGATTAAGTATGTAACGAAGCGTGTCTATTTAATAGGCGAACGTATTTTATATTTACAATCTTCTTGCACTGGCATCAAGGTTGACAAATTCTACTTAAGTACACATTTTGTGTAAAACCTTGATTCGTGGCGTAGAAAAGCATTAACGTGGAGCGTTGCCATCTTTTCGAGGTAAATAATCTAACCGTGTATTGTTGTTATTTCGTGGTACGCGCAATAAATCGATTATCGCAACAATTTGGACACTGTTGACTTCATTTTGGAGAAGTGTTTTGGATAAAGTGAGTAAAATCGTTATTTCCTTTTCAACACTCACTGATAGCGTTTTGACGAATGTTCCATATAAAGGCCTTTAAAATATACGAGTTGAAATCGTTGGGGAGAAGATTATTTACTGCATCGTTTGTTTTCTGAATGAAGTGCTCTCCTGGACAAAGAATTATCTGTACGTTATTGATTATTGAAACGTGAGTTTTTTTGCACTCAAAAAAGTGAAACTTCAATCGGATTACATTGCAATTATTTTGTGTTGGCACGCGTAGACTCTCAGAAAACGCTTAACAGCATTTCTGATATCGTTTTGCGCCATGATCGAAGTATTAGTTGGTATTATTTTGATATATTTTTTCTGGAGAGTTCTCTTTTTCTATTGGTCACATTTAACGTCACGTGATCTGCCACCCGGTCCATTTCCACTTCCCTTTCTGGGAAACTTAAATTTGATTGGTACGACCGTTCATATTGATTTGGCAAAGCTTGCTAAGAAATATGGCGATCTAATGACAATCTACTTCGGAAGCGAGCGTGCGCTTGTCGTGAGCAGCTCGGAAATGGCTCGGGAGGTACTCGTGAGGCAATCATTTGTTTTTGGTGGACGACCGTTGAACCTACCTTACGCGGCCATTTTGTTTAGTCACGATGGTAAGAATATCGCTTTTTCGAAAGAAATTTCTCAGCGTTGGAAGAAACAACGTAAAATATTTTATGCTGCTTACAGGACGTTTGGTAATAGTCTTGAAAATAAGGCTTGTGACGTCATAAAGGATCTTATGGATGACCTGGGAGAAAAAACGGTCACTCCAAGGAACATTCCGCAAGATATATTTCATTGTGTTGCTAACATCATTTGTGCCATAACATTTGGGTTCAAATACGACAAAGATGACCCAGAATTCCATGCTCTCATGAACACTTTTAATGTTGTGCAGCAGTATGTTGCCCCTGGCAACCTAATTGATGCCATCCCGTTGCTAAGGAGATTGCCTTTGAAGAGCGTGATTAAACTTAAGTCGGCCACTAATCTTTTGGACACGATTGTTTTGCGAATATACGGGGAGCACGAAACCGCAAATCCAGTGGAAGACTACGATTTGACGCATGCGTTTCAGAAGCAATCAGATGACATCATGGATAGTAAGAGTAATGACGTCATTTTAACGAAGGAAGAAATAACTTGTATGATGAAAGATATTTTATAGCGGGAATTGAAACCTCGACGTCAGTGATCACGTGGGGGCTGTATCTCTTGGCTTTTCATTCAGATATACAAGATCAGATTTACGAAGAGATGATGCAAGTTCTAGGCCCCGATTCTCCCCCGACATTTTCCGACCGTCATCGACTACCTTTGCTCTGGGCAAGCATCACAGAAACGTTAAGATATGGGTCTATTGTACCTTTACTTCTACCCCATAGAGCAACATCCGATGCAAAATTAACGGTTTTCACATTCCTAAAGACACGACCGTAATCGTAAATGCCTTTGCTATTCATAATGACGCAAGAACTTGGCATGACCCGCATGTCTTTAGGCCAGCCCGATTTTTGAATAGCTGTGGAAATTATTCGACACCGCCGCCTTTCTCGACGCTTCCATTCTCGGCAGGCAGTCGCGTTTGTGTCGGAGAGACTCTCGCGAAGATGGTTGTGTTCGATGTCATTGCCCGGATGTTATATAGTTACCGTATGACATTGGTAAACATGAAGTATCAGAGAGTGGAAGCTGACATGACGAATACAGATTCTATTCTTAAGCCGAAACATTTGCAAATAGCTCTTGAAAAACGTTGTGTCGTAAAAACTGACGCAGTTGATGAAACGATAAAATGTCACTTTTAGTTTTTTACTCTTGGTTTAATGACCAGTAGATTCATACGTTAAAATCTTTCATACTTAATTTTGTATATTATCTTGATGTAATCTTTCTTATATATTTAAAATAATAGTATTGTTCTTTAAATGCATAAATTTTTTTCGAATTACAAAAATTATAAGCAGTGTTCAATTTGTCTTCTGTCACCGTGCATCAAGTACATTACCCCTTCTTATCCTTGCATGTAGTAGATTACCCTCTTTATCCATGCATGAAGTACATTACCTCTTTCATCCATGCATGTAGTAGATTACTCTCCTTATCCATGCATGAAGTGCATTACCCCTTCTTATCCATGCATGAATTACATTACCCATTTCATCCATGCATGTAGTAGATTACCCTCCTTATCCATGCATGAAGTGCATTACCCCTTCTTATCCATGCATGAATTACATTACCCATTTCATCCATGCGTGTAGTAGATTATCCTCCTCGTCCATGCATGAATTACATTACCCATGGTATTCATGTATGAAGTACCGGATCCCTCGTTATCCATGCATGAACCTTTCTAATCTTTGTTTGATTTTCAGACACTGGCTCTAATAACAGTGGTTTTTACCAGTTGCAAGCTGTTCTGACTCATCAAGGACGATCATCGTCATCTGGTCATTATGTGGCATGGATCAAAGGGAGTAACAGTGAGTAAAGGTTATTATATTGCATGGATCAAAGGGTGTAATAGGGAGTAAAGTCTTATATCATTGGACTATAGTTTCTTTCTTCAACCCCATCTGACCTTAGGTACTAAACATATTGCATCGGGGTGATAAACACCTCGATTCAAACGTTTAAACACAAAAGATTCGCCAGCTTCGCTTTTGTTTTTATATTGTCAACATATGTCTCGTTTCTGCGAGCTTTTTTCGTAAAGGTAAAGTCCAACGTTACATCAATTTCCTGTGCGTTTTATTTTTCTAAACAAGCCCGTTGCAAAACATTTTAATCCATTCGAGATCTTTATAAAAAGTGAAAGAACAACAGCCATTAATATAATAAACATCGGTGAAAGTATTATTATATCTCGTATTGCATCCAACGCGAGGAGTTTCTCCGCATTATAAGAACCGTTACATTCTTCATGATAAAGAGTCTTGACCAAAGTAATCCCGCATAAAATAACGTGTATAGCTAAAAGGATAGACTCCACGATATTATCGCGTTTGGTCTGAAAGGGAAACACCAGCATGTGACATATCAAAATCGCCACGCAGATCGTTAAAGCGACCAGCATTCGTAATTTAACATCGTAGAGAAAAGTCAGCACGACAATTAAAACCAGTCTACGAAAGATGAGAAATCCTTCCCACGGTATGCGCGAAGTTGTGGAACATTCATCGGCTTTATAAAGTCTGAATGGACCCTGTAAGACATGAAGTATCCTAGAAATACTGTTCGTACTCTTTGCGGTATGACATTCGATGTTTGTTTCTTCATTGTTCGTGTTTATCTCACATATATCCTGCATCGTATGGTCGTTGTTATGTTGTCCCATTCTCGTGAAACCGCGTATCCTTGTGAATATATACAGCCAATAGCAGCAGAAGGGTAGAGGGAAGAGGCAAGCAATACAGAAGTGCTTGACGGTGATCTTTTCAAGTCGTAGAAGATGCGATCCGAGAACAGGAACAAGACAAAACGGCAGTATGGATGTTATGAAATATGCCAGGAAAATATATTGATATAGCTGATAACATTTAACGTTGCCGTTAATGTGGAGAACTTGTTCATCATCCAATGGAACACAATGCAGCAAGGATAAACAGAGTTGAGTGGATGATGCGTACATAAGGAGGGAGATGAGCGTATATGCTGAAGCAATGCGCGCCTCGAAACTTTGGTCTTTTCCGTCGTCTCTTGCATCAGTCTCGATGGAAAACGGGATGTCTCGTGACGTGTAAGATTTAAAGCGTTTACAGACGAAATTCTTTAAAATTGTTGCCGTGAACAGCACGGCAAGAAATGTGAGAAGGACGTAGCCCAGCGAGTGAAGGATTGTTTGTTTTGTGACGTCATTAAGGTCACGAATTGGACATTCCAGGAATGGAATACTCATGATGATGAAGTTGAAAATTTCTCCGATCTTATTACGTACTTCCGTCATGGCTGTTTGACGGGATTCAAAATTAGTTGGACTCACCAAGAAACGGCTGATTTGGTAATAGTAGAATACGATCTTCAACAATCCGCTGTTGGTTTCTTTGGAGGAAGTGAAAAAAATTCGCCTGACAAATCGAATTATTTCTTTATGGTAGAGAAAAAACACTAAATAAACAATACAGTAGCCGAGGCCAAAGAGAATAGCATCATAATGACCGCAGTTAGCGTTTGGAATGCATGCTGCAGAAAACAACGATACCGACATGCCATGCGGGCATTCCCCGCAAATTTTACCTTGTCTCTTTCCATGGCAACTACTGTATGTGACGCAGTCATTGCCTTGGCAACAGTAACCGTGTGGGCATCGTATGAAGCGGACTGATTGGTTGACTTTATATCCCCAGTAGTTTGGCTTTGCTGTCAGGCGACCATTGTAACATTGACCGCCATTCGCGCAGTCCTGACAATTGATACTGTTGGTGATATTGTTATGAAGTATCGCACGACTTACCGAATAAGTATTCCGCTGACATGGTTTACATTTTACCACGAACTCGTTGCATTCAACGTATGCCTTATTTTTGACCTCGTAGCAAAACATCTTTTTGGACATCACATATCCATAGGGACAAAGGATCTTGAGGTTGTCCTGAAGACGGAAACGACGTACATTATCGGGCTTCGTGAAAATGTACGCGACGACGTTTAGTTCACGTTGCGTCGCGGTGATATTAAACGTGTTGTTTTTTTGAAACAGCACGAAGTTCTTTTTTTGTGAGAAGATTAACGTCGAGGACGATGCAGGATTCGAGTTCTCGAAATAACAATCTCTGAATATAACGGCAACACTGTATGAAGAGACGCCAACGACAGCATCGTTGGGCTCATTTCCGCCATAGTTATCGATAAACGTGCATTTTGTGAACAGAAATTTTCCAGGATTTAAATGGAGATTGTAAAAACGACTTGAGCGATATTTATGCGTGTTTATGAAAGTGTTGTTGACGAAACGTACAGCTTTGCCTCGAAGGCCACCACGCGAAAGATCAAAAAAAAACGTACAAAACGGATGATGTGTTTTCAAATAACGAATTAGAAACAACAACATCAAAGATATCTACTTTTTTTTGCAGCGGCTCAAGTCGAAGTATTGTTCCTGTGCAACGGTTGTCTTTTAGTGTTAGGTTATTTAGATGAATAAGCGTTTGCTTTCGTTTCTTTGCGAACTTGTTCCCCTTGATATAAAGCGTATTTCCTTTTTTAGTTCCTGTGCATATTCCAAAATGATCTGTGAATTTGCTGCTTACAATTGTGACATTACTATAGACTGCCATTGGCAATATTTGTAGAAGCGATCCGCACATTTTCTTTTGCTCGCCATGAAAATGACAGTTTGACACGAAAACGGTCGTATGTTGAACGTAGAGTGTCTTTTTTTCCATAATTGTTCGAAGGGAAACAGGGCTGGCGCGAAACGTACTGTCGACAAGATGTGCTGTTAGATTTAGACAACTCATTGACGCCGATGGATACGTACGACCATAAAAAGTACTTTTGAGGATCGTGATGGAACAATCGTGAGCTGATTTTGCTGCGATTGCTGTATTGGAAACTCGGAAAACGCAGTTCCTGATGTAAAGTGCGAATCTTGATCGTTTATCGCAGCTAATGACCGAGTTTGAAGATATCAGAATCAAATTCGTCGTGTTTATGGTGATCTTTTCATTCAGTGATGGTATTTTAAATAATTGAGCTCCTCTTTTGCATTCAATTGTCGGTTTGCCTTTGTGACCTATGAACGTTAGGGACTTGTTAAGATATGTAACTGTTCTTGAATCTTGGCATTCGTCATATGGCTTGTGCGCATATTCAATGAGAATCTTCTCACCAGGCCTTGCAATCGTAATGGCGTGTCTGATCGTTCGACAAGAACGATTTCTATAACCACACGATGGAAAATCTGCGCCATTTTGACTGACGAACAACGATTTTGAAAGTACACTTTGACAAGCTAAATAAGAAAATTCGATTATAAACGCTCTATCTCATCATTTGTTCTTGTAAGAACTCTTTAGGAAATTGCTAAATGCAATTTGACAGTCTATTTTTACTTAATCGAAAAAACTTTGTTTTGTAAGCAGGTGGTTCCTTTTAGGTGTGGTTCCATTAAGGGGGAATTCTTTTGCGGGGTGGTTACTATGTGTGCGGGGGAGCTTAAGGGCGGTTACTTTCGAGAATGAGCGCCAGTTTTAATTCACTGGGATGATTACGTTGTGGTCAACGCAAAAGAAACTGCTTAGTTAGGGTTGATGTATTTTAGCTACGAAGTAGTTGTTTTATTACTGAGTGTAATGAAATATGTTTAAGTTAGTCACGGTTGAAGCATCGAGCGCCGTTTTATGAAAGTTGATATGATTTAAGTTGAAACCAAGTATTTGTTTGCGTAGAGACAAGTCTCATTCAAACACGAGTTACGTATTAAAAAATCATTGAATAAAGAATCTAAAATGTCCGTTTGCAATTTTTGCATCAACTGTGGCGTCATCGCCATCATTTCAAATCAAAAGTAACTTCAAGACAAAAGAACTTCGGGACAATTCGAGTGAATTTCTACCAAAAAGTGTTCACTTGTTCGTGATGATTTAAATTCCAAAAACTTACCCAGATCGAATACACTGAAGCAGAACATGACAGAAAACCTCCAACTCAAAGCCATTTTTGCGAAAAACTTTTCAAACGAAGAGAGTGATGAAGTAAAAACGTAGAAACGATGGACGTGGAATGAAGGGGGAATCCTTGCATTGGTCTTATATTAAATAAATCTGTGTGGGCAGGAAACGTCCGTTTAATGTCATTAATCAAGTCTTGAAATGACAAGTGTTAGTTTACACGTGGTAGGTGGGGCGAACGCTTCTACTTCCTCCTTTCGTTTCTCTTTTTTTTTCAATCGTAATTTTGTCCGACTTTTGAGTATGAAAACATGCGCTTAAGTTGTGTAATCAATGTCTGTAACTAATTTTGCAGGCAACGCAATGCATTTTTATGTTCTGTTCATATATTTTAGACTCTTGAGAATGACTGTTGTTTTTGGTGTTGACTGATGTTTCGACAACCTTAGATGAAGATGACTCCCGCTAAGGTTGTCGAAACTTAAGTCATCATTCAACAACAAGAGTCTTTCTCAGGGTTCTCTACATCCACAAACATGTAGCTATACTCCCCCCGGGTTCAAACCATTTACTTTATATTTTAGACTCTTGGATTAAGTGCGACGACGATAAAATAACGCACATTACTGAAGAAGATGTTTTGAAATTATCCGGGGGAGGTAAGATCATCCTCTGCCTAAGTTTTAATGGTGATTATCATTGTGTTAGGTATTTGCTGCTGAAGTTTTAGTTGAATTTAGAGGAAGGGTTCTTTGAAAATTTTATCAATGCTTTTTATGATCATGTTTTTGCTCCTTTTTGTGTTTGGGTTAGAGCCTCTCAATGATATTGAAATTTTTATATATATTGCAATCAATATCGTATCACAATGTCTAAACATTCTTTCAAATATAATGTTAACTTTCTTCATGCCGGCTAAAACTTTTCAGCTTGGAAAAGACTTATTTTGCGTGGGTTTCATCGTCAATTGAGACGTTGAAACGAAAGCGAAACAAACTCTCGAGCATGTGCAACCCTCGAACTTCGGTCTCGGGCTTGCACTGATCTTCTCTCGAGTTCTCCCAAAGGTCTCCTCGGTTTTCATAAGCCTGTGCAAACACAGTAAAAATCTTTTATTTCTTAAATAATTTTAATCTAGTCTATTTTAATACATCATTTGCTCATCATTGGAGCACATTGAACATTCCATTACACGCTTTGACTTATCAATAGTCATTTAGAAAATTCATTAGCGCGAAGGAATAATCAAGAGTATTAGTCGAAAATCAATGTTTATTTATGCCGCATAGCATAACAATAGGGAATATTAAAGTAGCATTAACGTGCATTCCATAAAATCAAATAAACATGTATATACTTTGCACGAAAGACGTCTTTCCCAACAGAAATAGTCTATCGCAGATAGTCTTTTGCAATTGCAACACCCCACTTCTATGTTATAGAAAATAGCTTTGATTTTATTTGAATGTCTGGTTTATTTTAATGATCCTTGGTTAAGGCTGTTTCTCCTTTAGGTGACTGGCATTGTGCATATGTGTTGCTATACGGGCCGAGAAGACTAGAAATCATTAAAGAATCTTCGTGATCACGTGATCTTAAGAAGAAGTGGATTTTGTACCTTTAAAGAATGCGGCATTGTGCCAATATGTCTATGGGTTGATATCATCTTAAAATCTCCTGTTGAGTAATTTGTCTCAAATCAACACTGCAGTATTTTCTTCAGTGTCATCGAGACAGTTAAGTTTATACGCTAGCCAATTGACAATTGTCAAAAAAAGATTTTTATTTTAAAAATTTGATTATTTGTACATGGAGAAATTGCGTTTTTCGATTTTTTACAAATTCATTTCGATGAAGGCATGCAAATTGTAACTTTTGTTTAAATGGCGAACGACAAAGTTTTGCTTTTACTTTTCTTGTCTTTAAAAAACAGGTAAGGAATTTTTTTTTATCATTTAGTGTTTACAAATACTTATGTTGTATGTTTAAAGTTTTCATTCGTTGTTACTCTCAAACACAAAGATTTTGTAAACATATTGTTGTAGGACAACATTGATTTAGAAAATAACGATGAGACGTTCTGTTGATTGACATGTATACTTGAGGGTACACCATACACATGAGTACTTGACCGTACACTATACACATGAGTACTTGACCGTACACTATACACGTGAATGGAATTGATATCGTTACCGTATTGCTGTTATTAGACAAGATACTTACGTTTTCTTGTCATAGCTGGCTTGATTCCAATTGGAATTTAACCTTATTTAATAAAACCATTGCAAAATCAGGCGTATTCCTCAAATACTTCTTGTGCTCTCTCTTTCTCTTTCTTCAGACAACAATTTTTAATTTTTGCTACTTTTTGTGAATGGAGAACAATATGGGATTGCATCATTGCTCTCTATCAAATCAAACCAGTTCTAATGTTGTAATGAATTTCAAGAAAATCCCTTTTCTATTTAAGGTCATGTTTGTGATAATCCTCTATTAAAAAACGCAGAAAAATTCCCAGATTCTTGGTTTACTGCCTTCCCAAAGAGTCGTAGTGCTTCTAAAGCAAGAATATCCAGTGGTAGTTCATGGTGTGCTCCTGCTGCAGACGGCAATTATTATTTTCAACTAAATTTTCAAGTCTTTATGCAGTTAACGTCATCGCAATCTTTGGTGACAGTTCAAGTTCAAGCTTTGTAACTAAATATCACTTGCAGACAAACATTGATGGTGTGAGCTGGAAATCTGAAAAATCCCAGATGGTAAGGGTAGAATTTTCGAATTTGTATATTATAAATTTAATGGGAAATTTAAAAAAGGAATGAAGTTATAAACAAAGTAAACTTTTAAATTGCTATTTATATACAAGCTTGTGTGCAGATGTTGATTCAGTGGTGTAGCCGGCGCGCAAAATTGCTGGTTCTATGTAAATTTCAGATCATTATCATTATTCATTTCTTTAGAGATCTATTGTTTTTACAGTAAGTGAGCACTGAGAAATTTACATATAGCACGACCAAATTTGTGGGCTAGCTACGTCACTGTGTTGATTGTCTTGGTTACTCCAGCACTACGAAGGACTCTTGAATTTGATTATAAAGTTTAAATTGTAGCTATGTGCATGATTTGAAGAGATACATAGACAATGCATAAACTACTCTCCTCTGGACAGCGTTAAACAAACCTTTCTTTTCTCTAACCTTGCTCTGCAAATACACGAAAATCAATTTTTTTGTTTTATTCCAGATTTATCTAGGAAACAAAAATGGTTACAACGATGCGGCTATAGAAAAGTTTTCTGGTGGCCTTAAATCCAAAGCTTTGCGAATCTTTCCATTGAAATTTGTTGGTGCACCGTGTTTACGAATTGAAATTTGTGGTGGAGGTAAGAGGTAGAACAAATTTACCAGATTTACTTTGCACTGTAAGCACTTATTTAATCAGTATATAAATTTTTTTTCTCTGAGAATTAATTAAATAAGTGTTAGTTGACAAAAGTGAACAGTTTTCCATGAAGGCTGAAGTGTTAGTCTTTTTCTCTAATGAAATAAACTTATTGAAAGAAGCCTTTTCAACATGCAGTTAAGTTTAACACGTGTTATTGAAGAAAAAGCAGAAAGACTGATTTCACTTAGGGGCTACACATGGTTCAATTTGTAGATTTTTCTTTTATCGTGCAGACTTACTCCCAGACAAACCAACAGATCTCATTGCAACCAAATCTGCATCGACGTACCTCGAGATATCATGGAAACATCCCAAAAAAACTGGTGTAAAACTTGGTACAAATATCTCGAATCCTCTTACAAGATATCTATTGATTTTGCTGAAGGATACTATGATTGTTTTTAATAAAACTTTAGAGGTAACTGACAAAAAACCGTACAACATTACGAATCTTGTTCCTTACGCAACGTATAAAGTTAATGTAACCGCTGGCAATTCTGAAGGCTTTGGTAGATCAACTACAGCTACTTTTAGAACTGCTGAAGATGGTGAGTTCATATATATCTCTCTGGAAAAGCTAAATATCTCTCTGGAAAAGTTTTGATGACTCGTCGCTTTTCTCTGGCAGTGCAGATACATGCATAACATATATTTTAACGAATAACGAAAGCAGAGGTTATGTATGTATTTTTAAAAAATGTTTTGCCTTCAACTTGCAGATATTTCTATGTAGTCGCAATGAAAAATTGCACGGAAGGGAGTCATTTGCCTTCTAATTTAAAAACATAGACTTAGGGACTTATTCTCAGGCCATATCTTCCGCACAACTAATGCCGTATATTGCCGCTGTAGTCTCTCGCAGAGACTTTAAGCCTGATTTTACACTTGGTGACGGTGAAAACACAACACGGCGTTCCATTGGTGAAAATTATTATAATGGCCCGTTGAAGATTGGCACTAACTACAAAATATTTCAGCGCATTTTCATTAATGATCAGGTGCGATATTTTTTATACATTTTCATCTGCATTGATTGCTGCAATTTTTATTCAAATATAAATGTTCACTTCGTTTCAGGGTGATTATTATTCCACTGACTGGAGTCCAGTGGCAGCAACTGCCCAAAAGCACAAGTCTTCAGGTTTGTGTTTGCTTTCAATAGCATAAGGAAGTTTATCGATGTCTAAAGTGTAATGCTTCAAATAGAGATTAGTGATTATGTGTACTTCGTCTCTAACTTCATTGCGTTCCAAACCTAACTTATAGCATAAATAAATCATGAATAGTTGACAGGGATGAATACATGAGGTGTGAGAGCGGTTACACCCTCAGCTTAGAAAAATGATAAAATGATCGCTGAAAGACAACATTGGTTGGTAATGTTATGATTTGTCATTCATTTTATCTTGTAGACGGTGGAAATACTGGTGCTATTGCTGGTGTAGTTGTAGCTGCAATTTTGCTCATTATTCTTGTCATATTGGTCATTCTTTTATTAGAATAATTTAAATTCTGCTACAGTGCAGTGAACTGCGTATTGTAGTTATTTGACGGCTACTAAAAGTTCTCAAAAATGGGGAAGTTGAATTTTTTCATGAAATTATTAGACGTTTTCTGAAATTTAACGTACTATAGAAGAATATGATTAAGCATAGAATTTTATTTCCTTTTAACTATAAGAGTGAACGAGAGTGAATGATTCTGAACAGTATTTGAAAACAATTTGGAACATAACATCAAATTTTTAGACTAAGGATGTAGTCAATATTTGAAATAGGATAACGGCTGTAATAATTTTTATCTAAATACATTAAATAAGAAATAAAGTTAAATTACAAATAAACAGTGGCGTAGCATGCTCAGTATTTTATTTTAATGAGACGGGGAGGGGATTTTGATACATTCATGTATTTTGGAGTTTGTGGAATATGTATGAATATGTGCGCACTGTCATCTCATTAATTTACCTGACGTAGGAAACTGGAAGTTTTAGTGGATGGAGTTTACTTTGTTACCAACTTTGTTAGTTTAAAAAAATGGTACTTTAAAGCATGTTCTTGTCCTTTCTTGTTTTCTCTTCTTATCGTCATGATGATATTCATAGAAAATATCCAAAATTTTCGAGTTAATTGAATTTCCTGATTATTTGATTGCGAGAGTGCTAGGAACGTTGTACTTCGGCTGTAGATTAGTGATTAACGAAGAAGAAGAAATGGGTTGGAAGCAACGACTTGACATTTTAAAAAACATGAAAAATGTATGTGTCAGAAAGCTCTATTGCAAAACACATCCTTTGGTTGAATACTAAGGAAGGAGCCGAGTGGTTTCAAGTTAATTGGTGACAATCAAATCGTTAATGAATAGTCTGTTGTTAACCCTCTCCTCGTTTTTCTACACCGGCCTGAACACCACCGAAAGATTGATCTTGTTTAAACGCGGCCATATTTACATTTGCTTTCGAATTATGCTTTATTTACGGAAAATATCAACTTGTTACAAATACAGAAATACGGGGCAATTACAATGAAACATGAAGGTATCTTTATGAGGGTATTGAAGACTTGTGCGAAACAGCGAATCAGGCTATAGTCACGGAAAACATAGCCGACCCTCTCACGAGTATCTCCGGTTAAAACGTCACATATACAGATGACCGGAAGTGCCCGGTGTTTCAACTTTCAAGAGTTCACTGATATCATGTAATATGGCGGATTGTAAGAATTTGAATAGTGTTGTGGTTACGGACGAAATTTTGTCCTCAAAAGGTATTGATTTTTTTCAATATCAATTGTCAGTTCTTAAATATTTCATTACATTTTGTTCACCTTGTACTCCGTTGGCGTTAATTTGACCTTTTAAATTGACAATCATTAGTCACCATGTTTCGAGACAAAGCCGATTAACAAAGACTCAGCAGACGGCAAAATATTCTCCTTGCCTGTATTTGTATGTCTTCCTTTTGTTTTTTGCTTTTGTGGCAACCAATTTAATTAAAACTATACGCTACAGTTTCTTCAAATGACCATTATTGAAATAAATTAAGAAACAAAGACTGACAAGCAATTTGATATTCTGATGAAAAAGTTTTTCGTTTGATATTTGATGTCTTCAAGAAGTGAATTTCAGCATTGAATTTCCAAATTGAAAAAGAACTTTAGATGTGCCTCGACTCTTTTAAAGATACAAATAAAAGCGTGTCTTTTGTCTGATTTATATGGACATGATATTTGTATGTTTGACTTCAAAATTATGAGTCGCTTTTATCTGATGTGATTCATGTTGAAAGTTTTAACATATTTTTTGTCTGGTGTTTAGTGTCTTGTGGAAATTGATTTGATGTCGAAACTTATGTCCTTATCTGTTCCAGTTTTAGTGTAGATTGATCTTTTGTATAATTACAATAGCTATGTTGCTGTATATAAAAATTAAAGTCTTTATCACAAGAAATCCAGTGCAGTGTCTTCATTCCGTACTATTCAGTATTGTAAAGTATTTTGTGGGATTTGTCACTTGTTACTCCTGCTACACCATTCGCTCATTATTAAAGAAGATTGAACATTCAATTATGCTATTTTACTTAACAGTAGAACAGTAGAATGTTCATTAACTTGAAGGAAGAATCAAGAGCTCCAGTAGACAATAGCATTTATTTATACTGCTTAGAAATTGTTAATATTCAAGTCGCATTAATGCGCATTCAATTCAAGAAAAGTTTGAATCATTTGGATAAGAAGACATTTAAATAAACAAATGTATGTGTTGTGCAACAGATAGTCTGTTGTAACAGGTATAAACTGTTGCACATTTGTCTGTTGCAATCACGACACTGCACTTCTCTTTTCTTACAAAGTATGTATATACATGTTGTGCTATTGATTGTTAACTGCTGCTCTTGATGATAAATATTCTACAGCACTATTGATAAGTCAAAACATGTAATTGAATGTCCCATGTTATTAGATGATGAGCAAATGATATATTTAAAAAATGTGTTAAATTACTTTTTCTGGTTATTTGCTAGGAATAAATGTCTGCAAAGCAGAAAAAGATGAGGAAACGCCAATTCAAATTCTATAGAGAAAGCCAAATCCATATCATCTTGCACAGCCCATGTTAAGGAAACTTTCATATTGGCAAGTCATAGCTTACATGGAACAATCTTAAATATTCACAGCAGATTTGTGCCTCCTGTTTTTGTTCGGCAAATGGATTATATTATTCGGTGATTTAGGAAAATTGAGAGGAGAATTTTTATACATATACCATATATATTATTTTGCAAAAAGTTATAATTCAAATTGCTGGCATCCTTTGTAACAAATAGAATTCTCTTTTTGGTGAATCAAATATGGCAACAGACTCATGGAAGGTACTTTCTACTGCATTTTGTTTATGAAAAATTTTATTTTCATTTCATTTTGCTGTTAATGTTTTCTTACTAATTAGAAACATTTTATAACCTTTTCTTACGAATTAGAAACATTCTATAATGTTTTCCTACTAATTAGAAACATTCTATAATGTTTTCATACTAATTAGAAACATTCTATAATGTTTTCCTACTAATTAGAAACATTCTATGATGTTTCTTACTAATTAGAAACATTCTATAATGTTTTCCTTCTAATTAGAAACATTCTATAATGTTTTCCTACTAATTAGAAACATTCTATAATGTTTTCCTACTAATTAGAAACATTCTATAATGTTTTCTTACTAATTAGAAACATTCTATAATGTTTTCCTTCCAATTAGAAACATTCTATAATGTTTCCTACTAATTAGAAACATTCTATAATGTTTTCCTACTAATTAGAAACATTCTATAATGTTTTCTTACTACTTAGAAACATTCTATAATGTTTTCCTACTAATTAGAAACATTCCATAATGTTTTCTTACCATTTAGAAACATTCTATAATGTTTTCCTACTAATTAGAAACATTCTATGATGTTTCTTACTAATTAGAAACATTCTATAATGTTTTCCTTCTAATTAGAAAGATTCTATAATGTTTTCCTTCTAATTAGAAACATTCTATGATGTTTCTTATTAATTAGAAACATTCTATAATGTTTTTTTATTACTTAGAAACATTCTATGTGAACAAAGGGGTCTCAGGACTATGGTACCAGTGACCATTACCTTTCAAATTGTGTTCATGTATTACGCAGGGAAACAGGTGTCATTGAAAAACTTTGTGTAAGTTATTTTAATAATTCAAAGTCAGTTTAGTATGAAGTTTTTATGCACTGGTCAAGGACCCAAATTAATGCAAAAAAAATGCTTCTCAACTATTTTAAATTTTTTCATGAATCATTATGTGACATTGAGAAATGCAAAAGTTTGCTGCAGATTCTGCTGTTTTTACAAAGGTGTTGCTTTTGTACAGTAAGTTCCTGCAAGATAAAAATAAGATGTACCATGAAGAAGTAAAAAATTTATCTATGACCAAAAAACTTGTTTCTTAATACACAAAAAATATGTCACTTTGTTCATCTAAAAGTGCGTTTGCATGATATCTAAAAGTTTGCCAAAAATGTTTTTGATTTCAATAGCCTTTGTAGAGGAAGCTGTAACCGTTTTGCACTGTTTGGTGTCTTATTTTTTGTTCTGGTCAATTTGAAAAGCTTTCTTTTGAAACTTGCATTTGGACTGTTTGCCTCAGTAATCTATGTTTTAAGATAATTATAATGATATCAAGTCCCATTATCGCACATAGGCACTTTAATCCAACATGACAGATATTGTATCAATTTTTAACCTAAGATTGTGAAAATACCTTCAACTGAAATTCACATGCCCATTTGTGTAATATTAATTTGCACCCTGTTTGAGGACATTAAACCACATTTGAATACATTCATCTATTTTTGTGTACATTCAACCACATTTGAATACATTCATGTACATTTGAATACATTCATCTATTTTTGTGTACATTCAACCACATTTGGAAACATTCATCTACTTTTGAATACATTCATCTATTTTTGTGTACATTCATCTACATTTGAATACATTCATCTACATTTGAATACATTCATTTACTTTTGTGTACATTAAACCACATTTGAATACATTCATGTACATTTGAATACATTCATCTACTTTTGTGTACATTCAACCACATTTGAATACATTCATCTACATTTGAATACATTCATCTACTTTTGTGTACATTTAAACACATTTGAATACATTCATCTACATTTGACTGCATTGAACTATATTTGACCGGCAATGAGTGCTTTGACCTCAACATGTGTATTAATGACATCTTCCATAATGTTATTGATATATATTCCCTAATTTCATCCCCTCTAAAAGCACATTCAGTCTTTCTACTATAACATTTATGCATGTTTTTTTGCAGCAAAGTTCTGGCTTTATTGAGTGTGCTGAACAGGATCTTCAAGTGTTCTTTCATTACAGTCAGTACAAAGGACATTCAAGTGAACTGGAACTTGGTGGTTTGTAAATTTTGCTTATTTTCACCCTTCAACGACTCTTATATTACTTGTTATGTGTGCAACTACACCATTAGTATTATATTGTTTTTCTGAAACGTTGATATAATTTCATTCAAGTATGAGGCTTGTTGCCTTTCTGCTATTTAATAAGGGGAACAAGCTGTTTTTGTGAGCTTATCCAGTTATTCAGAGCATTTGTTTCATCAGTCATTATTTGAAAAGCATTCTTTGTCAAGTAATTCATTGGGTTTCCTCATATGACTTTTCACTCCCTACCATAATCAGTGGTGACACTTTATGACATATTGGGAGAGGGAAGCTCATCCTCAAGGCATGAGATTTCTATGGAGATTCCAGGGCATGCCTTTGTTGGTATACTTTTAAAATTTGATCTCCACCATCTGAATCCCACCACAGTTCATGTTATCAACACGTGGCATTCACGTGCCTTCACGATGTTGTATGAGGGTGTTCTTTGCTATTCTAACTTGCACTGCTCTGTCTTTTAATGTGAATGTGATGGGTATTCTGAAGGACTCTGTCTGCAAAAAATGTGTGTCCAAATGTTAGTGTTAGTTAAAACAACTTTTCAAACTCATGTATAGTCTTTGTTTTATTGTGGGGTAAAACGAAACAGAACTTTTGTTTATTTACCTAGTCAGAACAAACCACTGATCATTGACTTGTTGGGGAGTTTCACACTGTAATCCTTCACCATCCGCCCCACCCCGCCTATCCCCTTGTTTCTACTGCTACTGCAAAGGCCACTGCTCTGGTCTATTATCTGAAGTGTAAAGAACATTTCGATTGATATTGATAGTCGATTAAATCTTTTTTTGTTTAGACTGTGTGGAGTTTGAAGTGACATCAGATTCTCGTAAACCAATTGCATGTCGAGTGGTGAAATTGGAACAAGGCTCTGTTACATTTGAAGTAAGTGACCTTGACACCTTGTGTACTTTTTGACGCTTGCCGTGTATGCACGTTCATCCTGGTTTGGTTTACAAAGTTTTACGAGAAATTGAGAAATCGTCTTTTGGTGAATCATCCATTTATGTTTCCTTTGTAGGAAAAAAGCGAGGAAAGAGTTGTTGGTAAAGTGGAAGTTGAGGCGAGGTTGTCGAGACACAGCTACCCCAAACAGGTGATTTTCATCGTGATCAATTAGCTAGGAAAATGTAATAGTCAGTGGCGAAGCAAACGCGTTAATTAAGGGATGGGGAGGGTGGGTAGATAACAAATTCATCTATGCACGTCTTTATGCATGGAACACAATGGAACTCAATACGGCAGGACATGCATATGTGGAATATATAGATATGTGCTACTCCCTCCCCCCAGTTATCGTGCTTGCTACACCACTGTTCATTATGCATATTGCTTTAAAATTACTCGTTGTTAATGGTCGTGTATGAATTTTTTGAGTTGCGTATTCCTGTTGTTTTATTGTACTTTGAATGTTTGTGATGTCGTTTTCAAAGAGTTTCATCATTATTTTTGTAGCAGTTATTTCGCAATGGCGAGTCCGAATGTGGTCGCGTTAGTTATGAAGTGAACGGAGTAAGTACTGTTTGAACTTCTTCCATTTTTTATGCATCTTTACGTGGCTAACTTTAATACTTAAGTCATTTTTTTTGCGGGTGGGGGGGGTTTGAGAGAGAAGAATTAATGTAAAATATAAAAAGTATCAGACTTTTTACTCAACATCTTTTATCGAACATTTATCGATTGGGCAATAAATACAGAACACACCAGTGGGCAAAATATTTGCTTTGGGCAAAAATCCCAAAATTGAAACAGGCAAGAAAGTTAGTGACGTGACGATAAGGGAAAGTGTAGATTACTGCCTGCAAATTATTGACATTTCCTTCATC
Organism: Xenia sp. Carnegie-2017; assembly: GCF_021976095.1. Classification (NCBI taxonomy): domain Eukaryota; kingdom Metazoa; phylum Cnidaria; class Anthozoa; order Malacalcyonacea; family Xeniidae; genus Xenia; species Xenia sp. Carnegie-2017. The sequence goes on from NW_025813487.1 coordinate 13,842,870, forward strand.
TTTTGAAACAGGTTTTCGCCGTTATTTCCTTTTGGATTTTGATCGTTCCTCCACACCATAGAAAGCTTGCTATGCATATTTTGCCGTATTAAATTAATTTTTAGGCTTTTGACATGCATACCTACATAAACATTGACTACCCTCCCACCCCACAATTATCGAGGCTATTATAGCGCCACTGTATTCTCGCCCTTGATGAGTTAAAATTATACTGCAATATGGGATTAGGATTAGATCAGATGAGATGAGTTTAAGATCATTGCATGATACAGGTATGCACTGTCAGGGGGGTGGAGTTTAAGATAATTGCATGATACAGGTATGCACTGTCAGGGGTGGAGTTTAAGATAATTTCAATATACAGGTCTACACGGTCAGGGGTGGAGTTTAAGATCATTGCATGATACAGGTATGCACTGTCATGGGGGTAGAGTTTAAGTTCATTGCATAATACAGGTTTGCACGGTCAGGGGTGGTGTTTAAAATCATTGCATAATAAACGTCTTCATGATCAGGAGTGGAGTTTAAGTTCATTGCATAATACAGGTTTGCTCTGTCAGGGGTGGTGTTTAAAATCATTGCATGATAAACGTCTTCATGATCAGGGAGTGGAGTTTAAGTTCATTGCATAATGCAGGTCTGCACTGTCAGGGGTGGACTTTAAAATGGATGTATAATACAGGTTTGCACGGTCAGCGGTTGGTGTTTAAAATCATTGCATAGTACAGGTCTGCACGGTCAGTGGGGTGGTGTTTAAAATCATTGCATAATACAGGTTTGCACGGTCAGGGGGTGGTGTTAAAAATCATAGCATAATAAACGTCTGCATGATCAGGGGGGGGGAGTTTAAGTTCATTGCATAATACAGGTTTGCACGGTCAGGGGATTGTTTAAAATCATTGCATTATACAGGTCTGCACAGTCGGGGTGGAGTTTAAGATCATTGCATAATACAGGTTTGTACGGTCAGGGGGTGGTGCTTAAAATCATTGCATAGTAAACTTCTGCATGATCAGGGGGTGGAGTTGAAGATCATTGCATAATACAGGTCTGCACGGTTAGGGGGTGGATCTTTATGATTCTAACCGTTGCTCCTTTTCTTTCAGGAATTGTTTTTTCTTCCACATTATCAAGCTGGTGTTTTATCAAAGTCTCACATCTACAAAGGTGATACTGTGTCTTTTACATCCTGGAAAACAAAGGTAAATTATATTCTTTGCTATAGCGTCGAAAGCTTGTACTGTTTCTCTAGATTGTATCACGTGCTTCATCACGTGCATTACATTACGTGGTTAAGCAATGAATGCACAGTCTTAAGAATGTTCTTTCTATTTTGGTGAAGTCTTTCTCCTTATTTCTACGTTTTGATATGCTACCTTACACAAGAAAACGCTTTGGTTAAGGCCTATAACATGAACGTTAGTTTATTATTTACACGAGCCATGTCCAAATTGTTGTTTGTTTGATGCACTGGTACAGTTCATAAACCTCTATAGAAATGGACAATGCTGTGCCGTGGAGTTGTTGCTGCTCGAAGCTTCGCCTCCTGTTTTCGTTCAAGGATTGTCTGCTCGCTCAAGGAATCTTTTGGTTTCATCGACAGAGATGACAAAGTGAACGAGGTTTGTGTTTGGGCCGTTGCAGTTGCTCCCTGTAGATCAATATTGATAATTTATTCTTTAATACAAAATGAGTTTTATCAGTTATTTCACTTATGTATACGATTTGATCATTTGTAATTTATTTTACACACGATGACTTCTGATGGGCATTTGACGTAGGATTGAAAATTTTCGGTTTGCAAACGAGTCACGTGACTCAACTGACGTATTTTTGTGATAGCTGACGACAGCAACAAGTTTATTTTTGGAAATTCGTAAAATTTGTTTGTAAAAACTTGGCCAATTATTTTGTCAGGTAAAGAAGTTGCAGTCTCAGTGGAGCGTCTACCAGAAGGTAAAGTGAAATTTGATGATGTGAGCAAAGACACATTTCAAGGCACCATCGAGAAAGTACATTGTCGGACAAAAGACAGGAACCGTTAAATGGTGTGATATTGTACAACACAAGCAATGGTAGTTCACAGCTGCCATATTGGGAGAAAGATGTCTTGGGGGAGTTCACCGTCTTGACTTGGGATGTTGTTGGTTTTAAAATTGCTACAGGTAAATATGGTTTGTTGTAACTGTTGGTATTATTTCAACATGTGCAAGATCAATGAGAGATGATTTTGTTGATCTAGGCAAAGAACAGTTTAAGACTGATCGAGATATCTAGTATATATAGATTAAGTTACGATCGATAAACCAGGCGGGAATCGTACACAAAATATAAATATTAAATTACTAAGTTAGTTTAGTTTAGGTTTCCTTCTGTAGTAACACTGGATCAATAAGAGCTTATCTTTACTGGATCTTTAGGAAGAAGAGTTTAGAACTGGTAGAGATATCTAACATAAATAAACTTGGTTTAGTTCAGGTTTGTTTCTGTGGTAACACTGGATCAACAAGATATGATCTTAACAGGATCATAAGAAAGAAATGTTTAGGACTGATAGAGATATTTAGTAAAAATAAAGTTAATTTAGTTTAGGTTTCCTTTAGTAGTAACACTGGATCAATAAGATATGATCTTTACTGGATCATTAGAAAGAAAAGTTTAGAACTGATAGAGATATTTAGTCTAAAGAAAGTTAGTTTAGTTTAGGTCTCTTTCTGTAGTAACACTGGATCAATAAGAGATGATCTTTACAGTAAGAACTGTTCAGAACTGATAGAGATATCTAGTATAAATAAAGTTAGATCAGTTTAAGTTTCCTTCTGAAATATTAGCCTAATTGGTTGTTAAAATCTAGGCTCTTATATGCGAAGTTTTACTTTACTCCCTACTTCAGCCTCATATCTAATCTTAGTTAAAAATAACTTTGTTACTGTATCAATGGGTGCTCCATCGACAATTCTTTAAAACTTCAACTAGTCTTCCTTTGCTTAGACATTACCATGTTTAGACGTAACATTTTGTTTTAAACTAGTTCGTTGTCCTCCTTATTGTTGATTGAATGTTTTGGTGTCTTGTTTAACGTGCATGTCTGAACATTTGAAGAAAATACCAAACGTGTATGTACCTTACAGAATAACCAAGCTTTCAAACTATAGTTTTCCTTTGAGTGTTTCCAGTTGGATATGGCAACATGTCCATACAATGAAAGAAATTAACAAATTTTCCCCGTGATATCGGGATTATAAAGCACGCTTCCATCTTTTAGCCACTCAGTCAAGCGATACATCTCTCTTTTCGTGCAGATCGGCGTGATTCTTTAAGAAGAGCAACGGAAATTCATCTCATCAAGGAAGTGGAAAGCAGCAATGGATGCAATGTCAGAGAAAGAGTAAGTTTTAATTCTCCTTTACATTTGCTAGTGTTTAGACTGCGTCATAAGAAAGCCATTTCTCCTAATTTAGCGGGAAATTGTTTACCTTTATCACTGTGATGGCAAATGTTAATTGCTTTGAGTTATGGTTTGACCTTTACCCGTCCTCGTCTATGAGTATTTTATCCACCCACCCCCGTCAAAAAAATTTACTCCCCCTCAAGTTGTACCTCCCTAAAAAGGTATACTTGCTCTCGAAGCATTCAAATTTTCACAATGTATCGTTGAAAATAAAGGTTTGTCCAAAGTATTTTACTGTCTTCAATCTCTCGTATTTTGTTGGGAAATCTTTTATTTTCAACAACGCTGACATTGTGCTCCATGGGCATTGGCATTGAGCATTTTTATTTTATGAATGTCGATGTATAACTATAGTGCACAGAATCGACTTAAACTCGTTTCTTTCTTAAAGATCTATGTTAAAAATTATTGTTGGTGTAATGTGATTAAATGCATGATTTTTTGTTCCTTGTTAGGGGTTTGTTTCGGCTTTGAAAGACGGCTATGGCTTCATTCAGTGTTGTGATAGGGATACATTAAATGCATAATTTTTTTTCCTTGTTAGGGATTTGTTTCGGCTTTGAAAGACGGCTATGGCTTCATTCAGTGTTGTGATAGGGATACATTAAATGCATAATTTTTTGTTCCTTGTTAGGGGTTTGTTTCGGCTTTGAAAGACGGCTATGGCTTCATTCAGTGTTGTGATAGGGATACATTAAATGCATAATTTTTGTTTCTTGTTAGGATTTGTTTCGGCTTTGAAAGACGGCTATGGCTTCATTCAGTGTTGTGATAGGGATACATTAAATGCATAATTTTTGTTCCTTGTTAGGGTTTGTTTCGGCTTTGAAAGACGGCTATGGCTTCATTCAGTGTTGTGATAGGGATACATTAAATGCATGATTTTTGTTCCTTGTTAGGATTTGTTTCGGCTTTGAAAGACGGCTATGGCTTCATTCAGTGTTGTGATAGGGATACATTAAATGCATAATTTTTGTTCCTTGTTAGGGGTTTGTTTCGGCTTTGAAAGACGGCTATGGCTTCATTCAGTGTTGTGATAGGGATACATTAAATGCATAATTTTTTTCCTTGTTAGGGTTTGTTTCGGCTTTGAAAGACGGCTATGGCTTCATTCAGTGTTGTGATAGGGATACATTAAATGCATAATTTTTGTTCCTTGTTAGGGATTTGTTTCGGCTTTGAAAGACGGCTATGGCTTCATTCAGTGTTGTGATAGGGATACATTAAATGCATAATTTTTGTTCCTTGTTAGGATTTGTTTCGGCTTTGAAGGACGGCTATGGCTTCATTCAGTGTTGTGATAGGGATACATTAAATGCATGATTTTTGTTCCTTGTTAGGGTTTGTTTCGGCTTTGAAAGACGGCTATGGCTTCATTCAGTGTTGTGATAGAGATACATTAAATGCATGATTTTGTTCCTTGTTAGGATTTGTTTCGGCTTTGAAAGACGGCTATAGCTTTATTCAATGTTGCGATAGGGATACAAGATTATTCTTTCATTTCAGCGAGTTGATTGATGCGGTGAGTTTTGTTATTATGGCAATCGTAAGCAAAAAACCTTTCAAATCAACCTCTTCTAACCACGTTAGAACATCGTTTGCTACATAAAGCTCGATATGTGCCAGTGAAAGTATGTCAAGATAAATGGATGGAGAAAGTAGCTTTGCTGATGTTAGTTTAAGGTATCGTTAAATGTTTGTAGATGAAGATCGTCCAGGCTTGGTGAAGTTCTGAGAAGGACTGTTGGTGTTGTTGTTGACTGTCAGCCGTATAACCAGAGTATTGACAACCTTTGCTGTAGGCTTCACTCTGAAGATTACTACCGCTTAGGTCGTCGAAACGTCAGTCAACATCAACAACAACAATCCTTCTCAAGATTTCCATAACGTGGACGATCTACATCTACACACATGCAAAGGTACTCCCGCGTTCAAATCATTTAATTTAAAGCCTTATCAGTAAGTGCATGTACGTCTCAAAATTATTGCTTGTCGTGATGCAGTTGCTGTTTTATTTTCCATAGGAACAAGAAATCAATTTTTCCGGTGAAGTGGAGTTCAGTGTAGTCGAGGCTCGTAAAAAAAGATGCATTTTGAGATTTTTTGTCGACTGACTGATTTCTACAGCTTTAAAACTCGTTTACAGGATCACGTGTCCGGAAGGCTGGATGCGATTCGTGTGAGAATCTTACCACGGGGAAACATAACTCTCCAGGTATAGTCACCATAGTGTATCAACGAATCATATAGTCACCATAGTGTATCAACGAATCATATAGTCACCATAGTGTATCAACCAATCATATAGTCACCATAGTGTATCAACCAATCATATAGTCACCATAGTGTATCAACCAATCATATAGTCACCATAGTGTATCAACCAATCATATAGTCACCATAGTGTATCAACCAATCATATAGTCACCATAGTGTATCAACCAATCATATAGTCACCATAGTGTATCAATGAATCATATAGTCACCATAGTGTATCAACCAATCATATAGTCACCATAGTGTATCAACCAATCATATAGTCACCATAGTGTATCAACCAATCATATAATCACCATAGTGTATCAACCAATCATATAGTCACCATAGTGTATCAACCAATCATATAGTCACCATAGTGTATCAACCAATCATAAAGTCACCATAGTGTATCAATTAATCATATAGTCACCATAGTGTATCAACCAATCATATAGTCACCATAGTGTATCAACCAATCATATAGTCACCATAGTGTATCAATGAATCATATAGTCACCATAGTGTATCAACCAATCATATAGTCACTATAGTGTATCAACCAATCATATAGTCACCATAGTGTATCAACCAATCATATAGTCACCATAGTGTATCAACCAATCATATAGTCACCATAGTGTATCAACCAATCATATAGTCACCATAGATTGTCAACCAATCATAAATTCACCATAGTGTATCAATTAATCATATAGTCACCATAGTGTATCAACCAATCATATAGTCACCCTAGTGTATCAACCAATCATATAGTCACCATAGTGTATCAACCAATCATATAGTCACCATAGTGTATCAACCAATCATATAGTCACCATAGTGTATCAACCAATCATATAGTCACCATAGTGTATCAACCAATCATATAGTCACCATAGTGTATCAACCAATCATATAGTCACCATAGTGTATCAACCAATCATATAGTCACCATAGTGTATCAACCAATCATATAGTCACCATAGTGTATCAACCAATCATATAGTCACCATAGTGTATCAACCAATCATATAGTCACCATAGTGTATCAACCAATCATATAGTCACCATAGTGTATCAACCAATCATATAGTCACCATAGTGTATCAACCAATCATATAGTCACCATAGTTTATCAACCGTATAACCAGAGTATTGACAATCTTCGCTGTAGGCTTCACTATGATCATTTGACGGCTACTAAAATTTCTCAAAAATATAGGAAGTTGAATTTTTTTCGAGAAATTATTAGGCGTTTTCTGAAATTTAGCGTACTATAAAAGAATATAATTAAACATAAAATTTATTACCTTTTTAACTATAAGAGTGAACGAGAGTGAATGATTCTGAACAGTATTTGAAAACAATTTGGAACATAACATCAAATTTTTAGAATAAGGATGAAGTCAATATTTGAAATAGGATAACGGCTGTAATACTTTTTATCTAAATACATTAAATAAGAAATAAAGTTAAATTACAAACAAACAGTGGCGTAGCATGCTCAGTAATTTATTTTTCTTGGGGGGAGGGAATTTTCATACATTCATAATTTTGGAGTCAGTGGAATATGTATGAATATGTACACACTGTCATCTCATTAATTTACCTGACGTAAGAAACAAGAAGTTTTAGTGGATGGAGTTTACTTTCTTACCAACTATGTTAGTGGTAGTAAAATGTTGCTGTTCTTGTCCTTTCCTATTTTCGCTTATTATCCCCATTATAATATTCATTATAAAATCATCCAAAATTATCGAATTAATTGAATTTTCTGATGATTTGATTGCAAGAGTGCTAGGAGCATTGTGTTTTGCTGTAGACTAGAGATCAACAAAAAAGAAGAAATGGGTTGGAAGCAACGACACAAGATTTTACAAAACAAGAAAATTCATGTGATCGAAAAACATATCCTCTCTTATAGTTTTTTGTCAGCCCCTCTCCTTGTTTTTCAACACTGGCAGGAACACCCACCGAAAGATTGATCTAGGTAGTCGGTACCAAACTTTTTTCCACCTTTCTTAACGTCTATTTTCTTTCTTCCCCTTTTAGGAAAAAATCTCAAACCTCAGAGATTGGATGTTGTGTGTTCATTAAAGTGTTATAGCTGTACGTATTGTATGTGGGTCAAATAAACGTCATTTACACATCGGATTTTCGTAGCATATGAGAATATATCCATTTGAAGGTAACCAAACGTCACGCCTTGCGTTATCGAGCATTTTGCTAACATAAACATATCTGGAGATACCCCCAACATGGACGACTTTGAAAGAATTTCCTCTTCTCACGATTCATACAAACTCTCCCTTAATGAGAACCTCATAGTCAATAGCTACAAGTTTTCACTTATCGACAGTATAGTAAAAATACAGTAGAGCAAGTCCATTGAAGTTTTTGTGCTACGTATATCTCATTGTGCATATGATTACTATATTGGAAGCTAGTAAATTGATTTTTTTTGAGTAATAGGAGTGCTGAGCTGGCTAACGGCAGCCTGTTATCTAATTGTACAGCAGAAAGTTTCTCAGCAAAGTCGACCTTTGGTATGTTTCCTTTACTATGACTTAACATCTGTCCAAGGCAGTTCTATTCAACTCTTTTAATTTCACTATATTTTGCTTCCTAACTTCGTAATTTATATAATCTATTTGACACCGTCTCATTTTGTATTCTAACACCTTATGTAAATATGATTATTTCTCATAACATCCTATTAAGCATGCAATGCTACCCAACCTTCCGATTTGTTAAATACGGCCCTATAATGCAGCGGATGTTGAGTTTTATTTTATGTTTTTCTACGTGTTTCTGTGCACCTGTTCACTTCAGAATTGTTTTATTATTGATGAGGAATATTTACTCTAAACGTCCCTAATGAATATTTTGATGAGAAAATACGTCAGTAAACGTCCCTGGGATAACAAGAGGCCACCATGTTATTACATAGTTAAATGCTGTTAATGACTTTATGTTGACAATGACCATATACAGTCTCTCAGATCTATAACAATTCAAACCAGCGGTTCATAAGAGGTAATTTTACAAACAAATCTAAACAAATTTCGAAAAACAAACAGCAAAAATTTGAAAACAAAAGAAAACAGGAGAGAATGCCAACTTTACAAAACAGCGAGGACAAAAAAGTAAATAAAGGCTTCGTTTCAGTTTAAATAATACTTTATAATAAACCTTTTATTAACTTGTTTATTCGCTCTTCGAGCCTGCGAGGTCTGCACATAAAGAATTAAATGATCCGAATTTCTCTTTAAAGAATTCGCGATTGCTTAGTAATGGACTTATTATACAACTAACTTTAATACGGTTTTTCGAAATTTATGTGTTTCTACATGCTTTTCCTTCCACCTGTTCACATCAAAACGTAGGCTTAACAACAACACTTTACAGCTAATTAACATAGCTAAGTTACGAAGAAAATTGTGAAAATTGCCTAAATTGAAATGATCCTTGCTTGTTGTAGTAGACTTTGATAATATCCAACAGAGTGGCTGTCCAATGCATCAACTAGAAGTTTGTTTTTTACCAAATTAAAATTAATATTGAAATGTTAAATTGTTGTTCTTAATTCTTTACCGCTGAACCCAATCACTTAAACCATTTTTCATTCATAAGTCATTATTCTTTGATGCATTATTTTTTTGCCATTTCTCATTGTATTTGTGCTGCTGTCGTCTTGTGAACAAAGAGTTATAAGAAATAAAAAGCTGGTTTCATGTTGTAAATTTTACTGTATAGTTCGGTTCGACATAACTTGGTGTATTTGCGGTTACAATTTCTTACCAATGAATGTTAGCAAAAATTAAATTTAGTGTTAACAAAGTTGATATTTAAGAACTTGAATATACGCAATGGGAACAATATCATTTTTTGTCATTTAGCACTTGAAGTCATTAACCTGTTTTGCCGTGTTCACCCAGTTTAGATGCATTAATTTTGCTTCGGCGCTTTGTCTAAACAGAGGTAAAATATCAAAAACTTATCTTCTATAACATTGCTTCGTCAACCAATGTATGTATCTTAATTTTTCTTTGTTTCCAAATTTTCTAATACATTTAAAGTATTATTGTCGATTCGTAAAGGGTAGGATTTGAGGCAAAACAAAATTCAATAAAATGTTAAATAATTGTGGCAGTCGGCATAAGTGCATGCTTATATATTCTCAATACACGCTACTCCACACTGGAGGAAACAGCTTTGGCCAGCACTTACAAGTAAAACTTTGCGAAAACCACAACTCTATTGTTTACCATACTTTTACGAATATTCATTTTCTCTGTTTGTTTAAGGCGTATTTCTGCAGTTGCCTTTTTGTGTGCGTTTTTCAAATAAAGACGTAAAGACAATAAAAGAACAAAAGGTAAGATGTAATAAATTTCGTTGGCTACAGTTGATGGTAAAACGAATGTTTGTTTATCCTCGTTGCTTTGTTAGCATTTAATATAGAGCAATTATTTTCTTTGACAGAGTTTAGCAGCTTACATGATGCCGGCCTTCCCTTGAAGTATTGTGGTTTTCAAAGGCTAAAGACATCAACTATTAAACGTTTTCATAGATCAGAATTGAGTCAATTTTTTTCATAATTCCGTGGAAATTGTATGCAATCCAGGAATAGGCGTATTGTTTTATTGTTGATGAGGATATTTAGTCTAAACGTCCCTATTGATTGTACTGACGAGGAATATTTAGTCTAAACGTCCCTAATGAATACTTTGATGAGGAAATATGTCAGTAAACGTCCCTGTGATAGCAAGAGGCCACCATGTTATTACATAGTTAAATGTTGTTAATGACTTAATGTTGACAATGACCATATACAGTCTCTCAGATCTATAACAATTCAAACCAGCGGTTCATAACAGGTAATTTTACAAACAAATCTAAACAAATTTCGAAAAACAAACAGCAAAAAAATTTCATAACAAAAAGAAAACAGGAGAGAATGCCAACTTTTACAAACAGCGAGGACAAAAAAGTAAAAAAGGCTTCGTTTCAGTTTAAATAATACTTTATAATAAACCTTTTATTAACTTGTTTATTCGCTCTTCGAGCCTGCGAGGTCTGCACATAAAGAATTAAATGATCCGAATTTCTCTTTAAAGAATTCGCGATTGCTTAGTAATGGACTTATTATACAACTAACTTTAATACGGTTTTTCGAAATTTATGTGTTTCTACATGCTTTTCCTTCCACCTGTTCACATCAAAACGTAGGCTTAACAACAACACTTTACAGCTAATTAACATAGCTAAGTTACGAAGAAAATTGTGAAAATTGCCTAAATTGAAATGATCCTTGCTTGTTGTAGTAGACTTTGATAATATCCAACAGAGTGGCTGTCCAATGCATCAACTAGAAGTTTGTTTTTTACCAAATTAAAATTAATATTGAAATGTTAAATTGTTGTTCTTAATTCTTTACCGCTGAACCCAATCACTTAAACCATTTTTCATTCATAAGTCATTATTCTTGAAGCGATGTTTTTCTTGTCATTTCTCACTGTATTTTCGCTGCTGTCGTATTGTGTCTATTGTTTAAACAAACACCTGTAGGCAATAAAGTTACAGCTGGTATTACGATGTAAATTTTACTGTATAGTTCGGTCCGACACAATTTGTTGTATTTAGGGCCTAAAATTTTGCTAATGACTGTCAGCAAAATTGAATTTACTGTTGGTAAAGTTGATAGTCAAAACTTAAAATACGTTTTATATTGTAACAATATAATTTTTCGTCATTGAGCACTTGAAGTCATTAACCTGCTTTGCCGTGTTTGCCCACATTAGATGCATTATTTGTGCTTCGTTGCTTCGTAGCTATAAACAGAGGTAATTCTCTAAAATGTCAAAACTCTATGTTCTATAACATTGCTTTGTCAACCAACAACAACATCCAAATTTCCAAACATTTAAAGTATTATTGTTGATTCGTAAAGGATAGGATTTGACGCAAAACAAATTCTATAAAATGTTGAATAACTGGGGCAGATGGCATGAGTGTTTGTATATACTCAATATGGCACTGTACATTTGAGGAAGCCGACAGCCTTGGCCAGCAGTTGCAAGTAAAACGTTGCGAAAGCCACAACTCTGTTGTTCGTCTGACTTGTATGTATCTTAATTTTTCTCTGTTTGTTTAAGGTGTATATCTGCAGTCGCCTTATTGTGTCCGTTTTTCAATTAATAAAAAAACAAAGGTAAGATGTGATGTAGTTGATAGTAAAACGGAAGTTTCCTTATCTTATTTATATTATTTAATACTGCAAATTTTTTCTTCGACTGAGTTTGGCAAATAAGTGTTAATACAAACACCACACAACTTACGCCCCCAAATGATTTGATTCTTATAGTAAATGGAGAGATTTTTCATTTACCACAATACCTCCACGCTAGATGTAGGATTTGGGACAGGTTATCACATTAATGTTTTGATTCATATATTTATATACTATCATATTTTTGCTCAAATCTCTCAACTACCTCAAAAGCAAATCCTATTCCACTGTTTTGTAAAAATTTTGTTCTTTAGCGGAACCTGAAAAATTAAAAGAAATCCCTTAAGATTTTCAATTCTTATGGAGTATTCATTGTCATCAAGTACTCCACAAATAACTGCAAGCAAAGGAATAAGCTTGAAAAATGTAAAAGTTGCACAACATTTCTACGATTTTCTGTGATATTTCTGTAAATTTTATAAAAGAATTTGAGCAATCTCAAGATAACGCTGAAACCCAAAACTACTTAGCTGCCCTTAATATCGACGTTCGTTTATTTCGTAAGCTCTTCCTCCTCAATAGAAAAAGCTCCGCGGTGCATGTAATGTAAATATCTAACACCCTTTCAACATTATTTTTGGTCATTATCTTTGAAATTTTTAATTTATTTAGTTAATTTTTCAACTGTAACTTTTGAATTTGTCAACTGAGCAATTTAGCTGTTTTATACCTGCTAATGTGTTGAATTCGATGAATTAAAATTCGAATGAAAATCCAATACGGGTATAGCATTAGAGACAATACGGGTATAACTATACAGCTATAGAGGCTGCGTTACAAGAAATTGTAAAGTACTTTATGATTTCATAGGTTTTTTACATGTATCATGACATAACAGGAAATTGAAATGAAATAGCTAATGGGAAGCTCTGCATGCACAATTGTTATTTTCATATTCAGATAAAGAATTTTAACATCGTCTTGGGTTTTTAATCTATTGTATCTAAAATAAATGATTTGCTTTGATTTTAATTTGATCTCGCTTTCTTCACTTCCTTAGCGCTATCCACTAAAAGCATTTTTCATCGTTCAATAAATCTCTTGAAACACAAGAAGTTGAAATTTAGATTGAACCGAGTAAGAAGAATAAAGCATAAATTTAAAGTTAACCAAGTTTCATTATTTTAAGAAAATTATAACCACGTACCTATATAATAGCTACAGTGGCTACCAATAAGAGAGCCATCATGCAGCCATATGAGACTAACTCGATCTATTTCTGAACAGTTTTTCTCGCTACACAATTTTGCTGAAATGACTTTTTAGATAATGCTCATATATTGCTCAAAAATACGTTTTGATCGTGATCTGCTTGCATCACAGATGTAATTGTGACGTAGTCATTGTCGATCTAAATATAAATTTAAAGTCTTCTGTGATAACGTACATACATCCAACAATCAATTATAATTTAGAGCTTTACTGTATATCCTTGGATCTATGCAATGATGAGTTTAATGATATGGTGGTTATTGTGGCTGTTATTTGGTCAAGGATTCACAATGAAAATGGGTTGGAATGAAGAACTTGAGTTTTGTGAGGAAGAATGGAAGAAATTTGTGGCGGACAAAATTGAAATCGATTCGAAATGCAACAATACTCTTACACGTTGCTGTGTTGAGGAGAAGAAATATCTCTTAGAGCGATTTAAAATGTTTAGTGAAATATGTCCACTCGAAGGTAAAGTAAACAACAGTTTAGTTTACAGTAAGTACAGAACATCAACTGGCCATGTACTTGGCAAACAATCAGAACACTTATATTACTGAGGTACTGTTTAATTGAAATATGTAATTGAAACCGTGTTCTTAGAAAGCGCAATAAAGTAAGGTACCTAAAGTAAATGGTTTGAACCCGTAAGGTACATGTTAAAGTACTCAACTGATTTGGATACACTAGCTTCACAGCATTAACGCAGAATAATATCTCGTTCATTGTTCCTCTGTCTAGTTACAAAAGCAAAGTAATATGACAGTAGATTCAAAAATAGTAATATATGCTTGTTATATGATAAAGTCTGTATAGTTGTCTATTTGGGTTTAAGGAGGACTTTTGATTCAATGTGAATAGTATGTAACATTTTGTGGCCAAATGAGTGTCACTTTCTACTTGTTCTTTTTCTCTGGACAACCAGTTAAAGATAACTTAATTTTTTGTTAGGGACATGTGGATGCAGCCCGATTATTTTAAACTTTACTGTTTTGTCACACGTCGATTATGATTATTATCCTCTTTTACAAAAAGCATTATACGAAAAAGGAAAGAACCAGAAAACTTCACGTGTTCACATAAGTACATAAATGAAAAAGTAGAAGAGTTATATGCTATACGTTATACTAGCTTTGGAATCCGACAATACAAAATCCCTTACAAGTATGTTTTATACGGTGGAAAAAGTCACACCTGTTATGTTGTCATCAACGTGAACCTAAAACGACAAGGTACATGCAAGGGCAGTTCATTTTAGTTTCTCCTGTGTCAGTTTAATTTATAGTACACCAATGTGATTATAATGCTTCATATTCAACTTTGCCCAAATCCATACGACACTTTGACCTATATTCAATTCATCATGTACGTATACTCTGAAGTCAATTTCTTTGCAGTTGCAAAAATAATAGAATACACCCCGGAACAGCCAAACATGTTTAATTCGTCATACATATATTATAATGTAAACCTGTAAAAGAGTAAAAGCTCAATTCAAGAGCGTGTCTTGGTTATTTTCGGGTTTATTTGATTTTATTCATTAACGATCACGTTGGAAGATTTTGGTTGTTTGTTAATGGGTGTGAGGGTTAGGGTTAACATGTTCATATATTGATCTGTGCTAGTTAAGCTTTATTATTAAAATACAACGGTGATGCAATCTCGATTGTGATTGTCTAAAAGCCTTCAAATATTTGTCAATACACTATCACCTAGAAAAACATTGAAAATTGCCTGTAGGTGACGAATTTTCTTTATGAGACAACTGTATATACAAGAAATATTTTGGTAGAATCTTCATCGAGACTTTCAAGTGTTTTACTCTGCTCAAATTATCGGGAATATAGACGAAAAACACCGAAAGTGTTAAACTGTTTGTCCAGAGAGTTTTCATCGCGTATTTACAGGAAATAGACGAAAGCGAACCGCAAAATTTTTCAATCAGACTGCAGTCAGCGCTATCCCCTCAGATTTGCTTCGGTAGATATCCAATTGACCTCGGTCTGAATATTCTTTTATATCATGCTCAACTTAATCCAAAAATTGTTAAATATTTTTAACGGGAGAATGTTCTTATATCACTTCAGTAGAAATAAATTTCGTTGTATATTAACCCTCTGTATAATATCCCTGTACATATTTGTATGCATCTCTCCTCTGCATGTATAAACCTTTATAAACCCGTAAAAAAGCCTCACGATTTTGTATAAGCCCTGGCATGATATTTATTTAAATTGTTTGGAATTTTAAATTGTGCAACTCTGGTATTCTTATTATCAAGAGCACTATTTCACAGCACAACTTAAATGAACTCCACCAAAAGAGTGTACAGCTTACAGAGTTCACAATTCAGTTTTACATTGAATTATATATTCCTTGTCTTCAAGTTTGAATAATACTAACCTAAATCATCAACTTTTTCTGGGCACAAATTTGTATAAGTGCTTAGATAAACTTCCTTTTCATCAAAACGAAAGTCATGGGAGTTTATACAGATGAAAAATCAGGTTCAGCAAACAATCTTAAAATATTTCAAATATTTCAATTGCGTAAACAAACCATAACTCTCCCTTTTCCATCGTAACAGACCGTGCGCCGTGAAATTTTTATTAATTGATTTTTTACACTTTTCAACTTATTTGTAAAATTTTTCAGTCTCCATGCCATTGAACTAAAATACATGGAACACTACATCAAGCATATAATTGAACCATATTTTACGCTAAACACGCGAGATTTTACCCAAGACACGCGCGTTTAGTGTTTCGAGTTCCTCTCGCGGAGTACAAATTTCGAGTTCCTCTCGCGGACTACACACTCGTGTCTGGGGTAAAATCACGGCTTTAAAAAATTATTAGGGTTTTGTATTACAGGTAGCGTTCCATGTATTTTAGATCAATGCTCCATGCTGGATGCCTTAAATTGTTTCATACGCTATTATTTTTAAAATGACCTCAACAGCAATTGGTTTATTTAATTCTTTAGAAAGGTTGAATTTCAAGATGACTTTTTGGAGTGTTTTTCCTATATTGATAGAAAGTATCATATTATATTTTTTTATATATATATTTTGTAGAGTGTGGTATTTTCAATCAATTTTATCATGTATCATTGTCCTTTTTCAGATACGAATGGATTTTTCATCAAACATGTTCAGTCAGGAAAGTGTGTTGGGATGATTTACCCTTTCCCTCCTGTATACAATGAATTGTTTTGAGGAGTCAGCTTATTTTAAATTTTTACAATCTGGCTCCATCAATAGGTCGAATACAACAAGGTGTCTTGTGAGATACGGAATTTATGTGGAGTTATCTGATGGAAATTTTAATGGAGAATGCGGAGCCATCAATGCCATAACCCAAACAAATTGGGGTGGTCTATTCTTTTCACGCTATAATAAATGCATAGTATCTACAAGAGGAATTTTGTTAATCGTGGGACTGGCCAATTGTAAAAATGAAGAAGATCAGCGATTCAATTTTGGCAAGTGAGAATATTCATCCAGTTAGCGTATATATACTTAAACTCTAATTAAAAGCCACTGCAAGGCCACAGATATAGGAATGGCGCCAGTGAAGTCACTGCCATCACACACTTTATTTTTATCAAATCAACTTTTATTTTACAGGAATTCACAAATAAGCTTGTATAGATATGAATTTACTTATTTTTTGTGTGTCTTCAATAGGCTCAGTAACATGTGATGGAAAAAATATATCGGACGTTAGTTGTTCTAATAATCAATATATGGTGATAAAAGTTACAGAATATCATGGATTGAGAAAAGGAAGCATTTGTGGCTACAGTTTTGATTACAGTTGTAGTGTCGATGTGACATGTGACCTTAAAAATTACTGTGATGGTGAAAGAAAATGTAATGTAACTGTTGATGATTATCATTTCCCTTCAAATATTTGTCCTGGTTTGAAGAAATATCTTTACTTTGAATATCAATGTAACTACACAAGTATGCCATACAGAAAAATTTGCAATCGTAAGTATTATATGGGCAGATTATATTTTGCTTATTATTAAAGAGCTTCGGGACAAATTTTGACCTTAATGCGCAATTGTATTGTGCTCATTTTTATACTATGTACGTTATCAATTTAGAAAAGTTGACACAAATTTGAATTTTCGTCGGGTGTCTTCACCAGTGGTGGTTTGTTTATGCAGTTTTATCTCGTATTGCATAATTTAGTGTCTTTTTATAATGTGACATTTAAACTTGTGTCCTAAATATTTTCATAAGTTTAATGGTTTGGTGAATTTTGTGTTTTAGTTTGTTAATGCAAACTTTGTTCATGGAAACATATCTTCTTCCAGTCAATTTGATTTATCAAATCTATTTCTTTTAAAATCTTTTGGCCATTCTATGTAGGCCAAAAGTGACATTTACAATTGCATTTGTATTCATATTTTCATGACTTCACACTACAGAATTTTTACATATACTGTATATATATACAAAGATAGATTCATTACAATTCCTATGAATTGGGAAGCTAAACGCAGCGCTCACCTATAAAAAACGGTATTTGTTCTGGTTTCATTAATGATTCACATAATCACTTAGACACATTTTGTTGTGATTCGTGTTTACAACACAAGAGAAAAGTTCTCAGTTCAACTTATTTGCCTGTAGTTCATTGTCAACTTAAAGATTAAAATCAAAACAGTGCTTACCAACTTTAAGTGTAAATCTATAAGATACTGTGTCCATCAGAATGTGGAAAACATTTCTGGTTAAGTGCTTTCAAACTAAAATTATTTTTAAGTTAATGTCACCTTCTGTGTTCTTCTGATATTCAAACTCCGTGTATATATTTTATTCATGGACGAGATTTGTCATATTTATGTTCATAAAACCACTTCTAAAAACACAGATTTCACTTTAAGATATGCGCCATAATCACAATTAAAGGAAAAATAATTTTGATTTGTGTAGTTATGGATGTACGCCTGTCTAAGTCGAATCTTCCGAACGAAGGTGTCGTGAATGTTATTACCAAGTTTAGAAACTTCACCATTTGCAACAAAGGTCTTTTGCACAAAATAAAGACGATTATTTGTAAACAACTTGGTTATCCTACCGCAGTATCTGCGGAAGGCTCAATGTCACTATCATCTTTGATGCATCAATCGTTTATACCTGGAATTGTCAAATGTGATGCTCGAGTGAACGATTTATCTCAATGTGCTATCACTCAAAATAATGATTGCTCTCAATACTCGTACGTTACATGTAAGCATTCTCATTCAATTTTTTGAATGTATTAACGTATTGCAGGACACATTTGTATGACGTTAGAAAAAGATTTTAGCGAAGAATTTAAGGAATGAATGTGTTACTTTTGTGTTCTCAACTTACATCTGTCTATTGTTAAGCATCATGACTTACCTCTATCATCAAGACTTACATCTGACATCGTAGTGTCACTGTATTTTACGCTGACTTGGAGAATTTCACAATTCTTCTTTACATAACAAAAGAAATATAGCATCACAAAATATAAACGATTGCTACTCTTAAATAATAAATAATTAAAACAGGATTGCTGCGAATACTGAGGATTAAATTAATTTTACTCTTGCTACTTCATTTCGTGCTTCAAAAAATGTCCAATTGTCATTCCTCTGCAATACGATTGACGTTCACTCTTTAATGGAATTTAAATCGCTACGGTATTGTTGTTATTTGACAAGATACTTACGGTTTCTTGTCATAGCTGGCTTGATTCCAACTGGAATTTAACCTTATTTAATAAAAGCATGCAAAATCAGTCGTATTCCTCCAATATATCTTGTGCTCTTTTCTTTCTTAAGAAAACAGTTTTAATTTTTCCAATTTTACGTGAATGGAGAACAATATGAGAGTGCACCATTGCTCTCTATCAAATCAAACCAGTTCTAATGTTATAATGCATTTCAACCAAATCCTTTTCTATTTAAGGTCATGTTTGTGATAATCCTCTATTAAAAAACGCAGAAAAATTCCCAGATTCTTGGTTTACTGCCTTCCCAAAGAGTCGTAGTGCTGCTAAAGCAAGAATATCCAGTGGTAGTTCATGGTGTGCTCCTGCTGCTAATGGCAGTCATTATCTTCAACTGAATTTTCCGAGTCTTTATACAGTTAACGTTATCACTATCTTTGGAGACAGTTCAAGTTCAAGCTTTGTAACTAAATATCACTTGCAGACAAACATTGATGGTGTGAACTGGAAATCTGAAAAATCCCAGAAGGTAACAGTAGACTTATCGAATTTGTATATTATAAATTTAAAGGAAATTTAAAAAGGAATGAAGTTATAAACTAAGTAAACTTTTAAATTGCTATTTATATACAAACTTGTGTGCAGATGTTGATTCAGTGGTGTAGCCGGCACGCAAAATTGCTGGTTCTATGTAAATTTCAGATCATTATCATTATTCATTTCTTTAGAGATCTATTGTTTTACAGTTAGTGAGCTCTGAGAAATTTACATATAGCACGACCAAATTTGTGGGCTAGCTACGTCACTGTGTTGATTGTCTTGGTTACTCCTGCACTACGAAGGACTCTTGCATTTGATTATAAAGTTTAAATTGTAGCTATGTGCATGATTTGAAGAGATACATAGACAATGCATAAACTACTCTCCTCTGGACAGCGTTAAACAAACCTTTCTTTTCTCTAACCTTGCTCTGCAAATACAAAAAATTTTTTTGTTTTATTCCAGATTTATCTAGGAAACAAAAATGGTTACAATGATGCGGCTATAGAAAAGTTTTCTGGTGGCCTGAAATCAAAAGCTTTGCGAATCTTTCCATTGAACTTTGTTGGTGCACCGTGTTTACGAATTGAAATTTGCGGTGGAGGTAAGAGGTAGAAAAAATATACCAGGTTTAGTTTGCACTGTAAGCACTTAATTTTTCAATATATAAAGTTTTTTTCTCTGAGTATTAATTAAACATGAGTTAGTTGACAAAACAGAACAATTTTCCATGAAGGCTGAAGTGTTAGTTTCTTTCTCTGTTGAAATAAACTTATTGAAACCCACTTTTCAACATACAGTTAAGTTTAACACGTGTTATTGGAGAAAAAGCAGAACACTTATTTCACTTAGGAGCTAGAAATGGTTCAATTTATAGATTTTTCTTTTATCGTGCAGACTTACTCCCAGACAAGCCAACAGATCTCATTGCAACCAAATCTGCATCGACGTACCTCGAGATATCATGGAAACATCCCAAAAAAACTGGTGTAAAACTTGGTACAAATATCTCGAATCCTCTTACAAGATATCTATTGATTTTGCTGAAGGATACTATGATTGTTTTGATAAAACTCTGGAGGTAACTGACAAAAAACCGTACAACATTACGAATCTTGTTCCTTACGCAACGTATAAAGTTAATGTAACCGCTGGCAATTCTGAAGGCTTTGGTAGATCAACTATAGCTACTTTTAGAACTGCTGAAGATGGTGAGTTCATATCAGTTTTGTGTATACATATCGGCTGTTGTTGCATTGATGGTGTTATTGCCATAGACGACTTTTGAAAGCTCAAATCTTTTCTGGTCGATATTTATTTCAATCATTTTTTATACTGTATTATATTTAAGTTAACAATGACAGTGTACACTTGTTAGGACTTCTTTCTAAAGTGTATTTAATATTTTATATAAATCTTTAAAACAAATGTTTTATTTTTGTTTAGTTCCCGAAGGTCCACCTTTAAATGTTCAAATTGTCGCCTTAAGCAGTTCATCGTTATCAGTTACGTGGGAGCCACCAGACAAGAAGAAAACAAATGGAAAGATAGTCAATTACACTGTTTGTATTACACATTTGGAGAATGAAACCTGTTCAATGAAGTATATGATCGAGGAACAGCGTTTGGACATAAATAATGTGAAACCAGGGACAAAATATTATGTTCGTGTTTTAGCTTCTACAATAGTGGGATCTGGATGTTACAGCAATGTTACATGGGTATTTACAAATGGATGTAAGTTGTCTATGGTTTATGCACAGGTTTGTTTAAGATGATAAATTTATTCAAGTTTATTTATTTAGTGGCACCTGAACTGTCCACCAAGCAGATTGGAAATACGTTGACTTATTTGTTGCAAAATCCAAATGTGGAATATCGGTAACTATGTATTTTACTAGAGCAAATTATTGTAAAAAACTTAAAGGAACTTAAAAGTATTTTTTGAGTTTTCGGATTCATGGCTAAGTATAGGACAGTTGGTTTCATGTGGGATCGAGGTAGTCTAAATATCTCTCTGGGGAAAGCTTTGATGACTCGTCGCTTTTCTTTGGCATTGCGGATGCATGCATAACATATATTTTAACCATTAACAAAAGCAGAGGTTATGCATGTATTTTAAAAAATGTTTTGCCTTAAATTTGCAGATATTTCTATGTAGTCGCGATGAAAAATGTCACAGAAGAGAGTCGATTGCCTTCTAACTTTAAAAACACAGACTTAGTGACTTATTCTAAGGCCATATCTTCCACACAACCAATGCCGTATATTGCTGCTGTAGTCTCTCGCAGAGACTTTAAGCCTGATTTTACACTTGGTGACGGTGAAAACACAACACGGCGTTCCAATGGTGAAAATTATTATAATGGCCCGCTAAAGCCTGGCACTAACTACAAAATATTTCAGCGCGTTTTCATAAATGATCAGGTGCGACCATTTATTTACGTTTTCATCAGCATTGATTGCTGCAATTTTATTCAAATATAAATGTTCACTTCGTTTCAGGGTGATTATTATTCCACTGACTGGAGTCCAGTGGCAGCAACTGCCCAAAAGCACAAGTCTTCAGGTTTGTGTTTGCTTTCAATAGCATAAGGAAGTTTATCGATGTCTAAAGTGCAATGATTCAAGATCTTTGCAAATTTCAGTATAGTAAAATGCCTGAAAATTTTAACGATGAATATAGATTTTGTTTGATGATACAACCGATTTAATTCCCAAATAACTGCCTTAGTGATTTTGTGTACCTCTTCTCTAATTTCATTGCGTTCCAAACCTAATTTATACCATAAATAAATCATGAATAGTTAACAGGGATGAATACATGAGGTGTGAGAGCGGTTACACCCTCAGCTTTACAAAATGATCGCTGAAAGACAATATTTGTTGGTAATGTTATGATTTGTCATTCAATTTTATCTTGTAGACGGTGGAAAATTGGAGCCATTGCTGGTGCAGTTGTAGCTGCAATTTTGCTCATTATTTTTGTCATATTGGTCATTCTTTTTGTTAGGATCAATTCAAACTCTGCTACAGTGCAGTGAACTGCGTATTGTAGTTATTTGACGGCTACTAAAAGTTCTCAAAAATGGGGGAAGTTGAATTTTTTCGAAATTATTAGACGTTTTCTGAAATTTAACGTACTATAGAAGAATATGATTAAGCATAGAATTTTATTTCCTTTTAACTATAAGAGTGAACGAGAGTGAATGATTCTGAAGAGTATTTGAAAACAATTTGGAACATAACATCAAATTTTTAGGCTAAGGATGTAGTCAATATTTGAAATAGGATAATAGTTGTAATACTTTTATCTAAGTACATTAAATAAGAAATAAAGTTAAATTACAAACAAACAGTGGCGTAGCATGCTCAGTAATTTATTTAAATAAGTTGGGGAACGGGATTTTCATTCATTCATAATTTTGGAGTCAATGGAATATATATGAATATGTACACACTGTCATCTCATTAATTTACCTGACGTAAGAAACAGGAGTTTTAGTGGATGGAGTTTACTTTGTTACCAACTATTTAGTGTTAGTAAAATGTTGCTGTTCTTGTTCTTTCCTGTTTTTGCTTATTATCCCCATTATAATGTTCATTTTAAACTCATCCAAAGTTATCGAGTTAATTGAATTTTCTGATAATTTGATTGCTAGAGTGCTAGGAGCATTATGTTTGGCTGTAGACTAGAGATCAACGAAAAAAAAGAAATGGGTTTGAAGCTACCAGACAAGATTTTACAAAACAAGAAAAATGCATATGATCTCCCAACACGTCCTTCTCTCCTATAGTTTTTTGTCAACCCTCTCCTTGTTTTTCAACACTGGCCGGAACACCCACAAAAGACTGATCTAGGTAGTCGGTACTAAACTTCCGCAACATTAAACCCGTTTAAAATTTATATTTGCGTTCGAATTATGTTTGAATTATGAGTAAAATATCAAATTGTTACAAATACAGAAGTACAGAATATCATTCAGAGATTCTCGACTCTAGATATGAAAAATATAGCCAACCCTATCACGAGTTTCTCCGATTCATTAGTTTTATTAGTTGGAACACACACCAACGATTATGATGTATGAGCTTTCACTTCCTAAGAATATGAGCAGACGAACCCAAGTAAAACAGTTTCTTCTCGTCATGTAATATCAAGTAGTCTATTGATATCTTCAAATAATCACGTGTTATTTATAGTTCAGTTGCTTTTTTTGTCCGCCTCCTGCTCACTTAATGTTTATTAAATTCATCTTTGGCATTCATTTATATCCTATAAACGGTAGAAATGATGGTGCTTTTACTGGTGCAGTTGCTGCTCCGGGTTGGTTTTTATTCTTGTCGTATTGGCTGTTCGTTAGGATCAATCTAAACTCTTGTACTCGAACGTGCAGTAAAATGCGTGTTGAAGTTATTTAACATCTACTGACAACATTTGATGAGAGTGAATTCTTGACTTGCAATTCAGCCATGTTGGCGGCTTGATAGAGATGAATATTTTAATAGTGTTATTGTTCGCACTAGCCGACGTAGGCGAGCAACATTGTTTGGTAAATCTCAAGAGAATGGTTTCAAGTCAAGAATAGTTCTGAATTGAAGTTTAAATTATCAAATGCTCAAATCAAACACTCTGCGGCGACTGCTCACTTTAATGTCTTAATCTATAGGTTAGTTTATAACCGCTTGCTTGTTCATTAAAATTATTTAACAATGATTATAATTTGTATAGAAGTAATAAAGAACTTACCTTTTAGAAAGGTAAATCACAACTCAGTATACGTAGGCACTGGATGTACGATTTGGCATTGTGAAAGTGGATTGTATTTTGGAATCATCAGAATGTTCTAACCCACTATGAGAAAACTCAATTACTACGGTAGTTCTTACGAAGTGTCTATTTAGCTAGTTAAAGTCGCTGATATAATAACTCAAATTTTCTACCCCACAAATCTTTCGATAATCTTCCTCGTGATATAGTCGTTCATCACATGAATTTACCTAACGTGAGAAACAAGGAGTTTTAGTGGATGGAGTTGATTTTGTTAGTGTTAATAAGATGGTGCTGTTCTTGTCCTTTCCTGTTTTGCTTTATATCGTCATGATAATATTCATTTTAAACATTCAAAATGATCGGGTAAATTAAATTTCCTTAATGATTTGACTGCAAATGCTAGTTAACGTTGTGCTTCGGCTTAGATTGGTGATTAACAGAAAAGAAGACATGGCTTTGAAGCAATGACACAAAATTTTACAAGATGTACAAATCATGAAGCGCAATTGCCTAACTGGTTTCAATTTTGGCTTATGCTTTCATTCCAGTTATTTAAATATTGAGTTCACTGGTTTAAATGATGTCATGCAATATGGCGGATAGTAAGAATTTGGATAGTCTTGTGGTTACGGACGAAATTTTGTCATCAAAAAGGTATTGAATTCCTTTTCAATATTAATTGTCAGTTCTTAAATATTTCATTACATTTTTTTTCACTTTGTACTTCGTTGGCGTTAAGTTGACCTTTTGAAATTGACAATCATTAGTCACCATGTTTTGAGACAAAGCCGAATAACAAAGACTCAGCAGACGACAAAATATTCTCCATGCCTGTATTTGTGTGCTATTCGTATTTTTCCTTTTATTTTTGCTGATGCGGCATCGAATTAAATTAGAATTATACGTTGTAGTTTCTCTAAATTACATTTATACGAATAAATTAGAAAACCAAGAATCACAGGCAATTTGATATGTAGATCAAAAAGTTTTTGGTATGATCTGTGGTTTTATATTTGATGTCTTCAAGAAGTGAATCTTAGAGTTGAATTCCAGATATCAAAATTGTGAGTCGCCTTATCTGATATGATCAATGTAAAAAGTTTTAATATATTTTTGTCTGGTGATTAGTGTCCTTTAAAAAGTGATCTGATGTTGAAACTTAAGTCATTATGTGTTCCAGTCTTTGTGTGGAGTGATTTTTTGTATAATTACAATGGTTGTATAGCTGTATATAAAAATTAAAGTCAAAGTAATCCAGTCCAGTATCTTCATTCCATACTAGTTACTTTTATAATTGTGTGAAGATAGTATTTTTAGCAACTGGTCTTTTGATACTTCTTTGTTGTGCTTTTACACCATTTGTTCATCATTAAAGAAGATTCAACATTCAATTACAGGCTTCGACATACCTGCAATAAAACAATAAAATATTCATTATCTTAAAGGAAAAATCAGAAACGTGCCTACAATCAATACGTTTCTATAAGAGAAAAGTCAGAATCATTCGGATAAAAGAAATTTCTATAAACATATTTAAATCTCTGCTTTAAATAATTGGTTGCAAATAAATCAATACACTTCTCTTTCATACAAAGTTCATATGTATATGTTTATGCAGTAGCGTAGTCAGTCTGACTTTACTCTCGCTATGCAAATATTTTTTGCATTTAATAAATACGACGAGTTGTTTTAAAATAAATGTGTTTCAACATCTTATGATTGCATCTTCAGTATAATAAGAATATTATGTATATGCATGATAATTTTATATAAGAGTAATATGATGCAGTGATACAATTATCAGTAGATTATAAATATTAAAATGAAATACTGGTTGGAACTAATTTATGAGTGTAATTACAGGCGGAATATAGTGTTAAAACGAAAACGTGAACGTTGAGATTACGATTAGTTTTGTTATTGTGAAATGCTTCTTTTAAAAAACCCCGTCGTATTTATTAAATGCGCAATATCAATAGTGTTTTTACGCAGTTGCAGCAAATATTTTTGTGTTTACTGACCGTAAGAACAATAGATTTCT
Organism: Xenia sp. Carnegie-2017; assembly: GCF_021976095.1. Classification (NCBI taxonomy): domain Eukaryota; kingdom Metazoa; phylum Cnidaria; class Anthozoa; order Malacalcyonacea; family Xeniidae; genus Xenia; species Xenia sp. Carnegie-2017. The sequence goes on from NW_025813487.1 coordinate 13,869,150, forward strand.
AAAGAATGTCTTTATGAGTAAATGATTTGTTACATTTATTTATTTTTTGTTTCTTAGGATATTAAAAAAGGTCGTATGGTCCGTGATTCATGACATATCGTGGCCGGTTCATGATGTTTCTAAAGATGTTCACAGTATGGTGGAAATTTTATCTAAAGTTGAACATTCACAAAGAGCTGCTGATGTAAATAGACCTGTCATTGTTATATGCAGGTAAAACACGTGTGACTCAAATATTAGCAAGTGATTAACCTCGTCGCTCTCGTGGTTATAATTTGGCGGTTTAAGGTCTAAGTGAAGATCTCTACAAGAATTTTGCAACAAACACAAAAATATTTATTTTCTTAATCCAGTGACGGAGCAGGTCACTGTGGTACCTATATTGCTATCTCAAATCTTGTCGACCGAGTCAAAACTGTCCAAGCGATTAATGCGTTCCAATGCATCAAGCTGATCCAGAATAGACGCCACAGTTCGTTGAAACAGCGGTAAGCTTGTCTTTATTATTCTCTTGAAGCCCCAATTGCATCAACACCCAGCGCTATTTTCATTAATGGACTATGCAGCCACTACAAAATAGACCATAAAAATTTTTATTATTGAATTCATGTTTGAAAGGGATTTTGATGTTTACCAACACTTTGACACATTTATGATTAGGGTTGTGATATTTCGATAAATCGATTTATCGAAGTTATTGTCATGCTTGATGACTATCATGATATTGCTTTGCCTGTATGTACATTTAGCTTTATAGAACCCAAATGATTCTTTTATTTCCGGAAAACGTAGCTCAAACATAAATTTACCAAATTAATACGATATAAAGTACAAAAGCTAGACTAAGTCACTGATATTTATGTATTGATGCGCTAAACAATGAAATTGCATGCTTTGCTTGCGCTGTGTGCCCGCTGCATTTGTGTCATCCGGTAACTGTTATTGAATATTGAGTAACTATCATAAAACTTTAGTTACTTTGTTGATTATGTTTAGTTCATTTTATTGATCAAAATTTAAAAACAATGTGGTGCATTTTGTTATCGTATTTATCGCGATATTATCGAATATCGTAATAATTTCCTAAAAATTAATCATGCGCTGTTTATTTTGATAATCGTCCAACGCTATTCATGATCATCGTATGTTGTATGGAAGTTACCGAATTTCGACTTTAAATATCGTCCTTGTATTCGAACTTTGCTCTCAGTAACGTATAATACCCTCATATTTGGTTGTGCTTTGTAAATCATCTGCATTGTTTCTTTAGAAATCTGTTGTTTTAATACAGTTAGTAAAGATTATTTACATAGCAAGACAAATTTGCAGGCTTTCTATGTTAATTGATGCACGGTTGTTTTCGTTGCAGGCTTGACATTTGGTTACCTGCAAGGGAAAATATTCCCAAATGCTTCGAAAATCTTGTCTGTAAGGATACACTATACACATGAGTACTTGAGGATACACTATACACATGAGTACTTAAGGATACACTATACACATGTGTTTTGAAAATACTCATACATAACTACTAATGAAACTCTTTAAAATGTTTTACATGACGGTACACTATAAAATTTTGTTTTACTTGATCTACGATACACTCATCATGAGTACTTTGAGGATACACTATACAATGAGTACCGAGGACAAACTTACAACATAAATACTTGAGGATGCACTATACACATGAGTACTTGAGGATACACTATAAACATGAGCACTTGAGAATACACTATACACATGAGTACTTGAGGATACACTATACACATGAGTACTTGAGGATACACTACACATGAGTACTTGAGGATACACTATACACATGAGTACTTAAGGATACACTATACACATGAGTACTTGAGGATACACTATACACATGAGTACTTGAGGATACACTATACGCATGAGTACTTGAGGATACACTATACACATGAGTACTTGAGGATACACTATACGCATGAGTACTTGAGGATACACTATACACATGAGTACTTGAGGATACACTATAAACTTGAGTACTTGAGGATACCAATAATGTTTTATTTTTTTTCTTTACCCCCCTCTCCCTGTGGGATTTATTGTTATCTTTCAAGTGGGGATTAGTAAAGGCGGGAGGCTAAATAAAAATAGGCTGGGGACTAAGTAAATTTTTACACAAATTGTTTTCGCATTTTATATGTAATTCACATGCTTCAATATTACTTTTTTTGAAATACTCAATCCCCATTCCTTATGCAATGTCGTCTGAGAACCTGACAAAGTCCATGCTTAATGCACATAATCTTGTTGTTCAGAGACTTGGATGTGAATGTATGTCAAGGGTTTGTTTTTTGCTATCTTTCAAATGTGTGATCATTAAAAGGGTGAGGTGGGGTAAAATAGGTGTGGAGCTGTTGAAGTGGGTACTTGAAGGTACCTGAGGGTACTCGAGTGTACTTGAAGATTTTGATTATGGTGTATCTACGTATACGCTTTAGAAAATATTTTTGTTTGATCGAATTTTTTTTAACATATATTGTTTGTGCTTTTACGTATTTAGAAAGCTAAGCTTGAGGGAAATAAATTTAGTGTTGATAAAATGGATGTCGATTCTGAGATAAAGGAATACCAACCATACTCGTTTTCTGATGGTAAGTTACTATAGAATTGGATTTGATAGTTAAGATTAAGAAACTATCGATTGCATGAAATAGATTCGATTTATTAGGTTTTATTTAAATGGTTTTGGAACACAGCCAGTAATTCGTAGTTCATAAATTCATGACGCAAACTGCTTGAAATTTTTGAAATATCTTTTAAAACAAACATCAAAGAAAAATTTGACTTTTAAATTGTCGGCAGAACGGCCGAATTTTTGTGATTCAAGAATATTTTCTGTCGTTTCCTCCTTTCAAAAAAACATTTAACATATAATGGTCGCAAGGTTTGCCAAAAGATTAAAGATGAAATGAAGCGCGCATCTTTTAACAAGCAAACACGTTTGTATTTCCAGTCTTATTGGGCTCGTCTAAAGGCTTTGAGCCCCGTTTACACGACAACTGTTTTGGGCACGGCACGACTAAATTTTGGCACGCGGGCCACTGTCTTTTATTAGGTCCGCTTTGTTTACACGTCAGTTTTTTAAGCGGGCCATTTTTTTAATAGGCACGCCTGATTTATAAAAACGGCCTGCATAAAGTATGAGCCCCAAAAAATAAGTGTCGGCGGATGACAAAAAAAATTAAATTTGGCGGATTATTCGAAACTTCAAACATGGCGAACTTACATAATGATAAGGTAAAGATAGCTTTAGCTTGGTATATGCACTTCCGAAAACAACAGCAAACCGTTCAAACGAGGTTTAGAAGCTGCGTTTCTTCAGGAGTATCATGTCTTAAGAGAAATAAGCGTCGATTTGCCTTAATCAAAGCAGTACTGGCCTATTTGCATAAACCACGAGAAAGGTTGTTGTGGATGCATCCACGTTCACTAGTTTGGTTTGATATGGTCGATGAACTCTACAACGATGAACTGTGGTACGCAAATTTTCGCGTGACAAAAAGCACGTTTGAATTTATATCAAACAGGGTTCGTCAAGAAATAGATCGTAAAATTACTCCCATGCGTAATCCAGTTTCTGCAAAACGACGCCTGGCCATAACGTTGTATTATTTATCGTGTACAGCAGAGTATCGAACTGTTGCTAATCTTTTTGGCGTCTCGCGTTCATTAGTGTGTCAGTGCATTAAAAAGTAAGCTGTGCAATAATAAAGCACTTTCCCAAAGCAACTTTTCCTAAGGGAGACGACCTCTTTCAAGTTTTGCAAGGTTACGAAGAGCAATGGGGTTTTCCTATGTGTGCTGGTGCAATAGATGGCACGCACATACCAATATTAGCACCAGCTAATAGCAACATAGAGTACGTGAATCGTAGAGGTTTTCACAGTATCGTGATGCAAGCGGTCGCTGACTGTAATTACATGTTCCTGGATGTGGTTATAGGATGGCCTGGTAGCGTCCATGATGCGCGAATTCTTTCTAACTCTACACTTTTCTCAAATGGAAATAAGAAACGTCTTTTCCCTCCCGACATTGTGAAGGAAATTAGCGGAGTGGAAATAGCACCGTTTCTCCTAGGTGACCCAGCTTACCCTCTCTTGTCGTGGTTGATAAAAGGGTATCCTAAAAATGGGGCTACTGAGGAACAGAAGAAGTTTAACTACCATCTTAGTCGTGCAAGAATGACCGTGGAAAACACATTTGGGAGATGGAAAGGACGCTATTCAAGATTTAGTAAAAGGCTAGATATGGAAGTAGCTTCTTCAGTCGATATTATTCATGCATCATGCATTTTACATAACATATGTGAACTTCAGAAGAACGAATTCATGCCCGACTGGGATTCGGTAGAAATTGTTGATGATGCTTTTGTTGTGGTGCCAATTGATGAAATAGAACCAGAAGATGCTCACGATATTCGTGCTGCTTTATCAAACTATTTTTCTTAAACAGTTCTTTAATATTCGTTTGAAACTTAACGTTACATGAATTCAACAATTCCACAAAATGTTGTTACCAAAATCATTTGAATGAGGTTAATATTGAAATAACAAATAAAATTAAATTTGAAAGACACTTGTAAGTTGTAAAGACCCTGCATTTTGTTATCGTGCCGTTAAACGACTGACATAACCTGTTAAAAGCAGTTACTGAAATATTTAAAACATGTCCACCTGTTCAGTGAAAAGCAGGTAAAAAACGAATATAATGAAGAAATATCAGCAGTTTAAATGATAACAAAGTATTACAATTGCAAAAGGTTTTTCTGTGTTTGAATCACTTTGAACGCTGCTGTCACGTGGATATACTTAGAACCAAATTGATCAACACTGTACCTAATATGATAATTATGTTGTTGGTAACCATTTATCGGAGCAGAAGGCTGTTGAGCTGGTGATGATAACATCATACGCATCATATTTAGCTCATGTGCCCGTTCCTCTCTTCTTCTCTCATTTTCAAGCTGAATTTGTTTTAATCGAAATTCATTTTCTATCAATGCGATCCTGTTCAAACTTCTGATACCTAAAGACAATTTACAATGCCAGTAACAAAAATGTCGTAATATTTAAATGCGCGAGAAAATTTCATATGCGATCATCATTTTGTAATTTTTCGGTTTTTTCCCTAAAATATTAAATTTAGCAAGACCATTTTCTAACAATTTTGCATTTGTCAACTCAAGTCACAGAGAGGTGCCAACATGTCAACACACATATTCATGCACGATCGAAATATACAGTACCTCATTCCTTGCATTAATCTGTAAATAAATCCCTACTCAGCACATATGCGTTTCATATTGAGACTCGTACATGATTTGCTCAATACCTTTCAAATTCAGCTGCTGACGACTGTTCAAATTTTGCAAATATAGCCTCTAAGCTTTTCTCTACATTGCTTTTTCTTTTTTTCCTATATCTCTGGCGTAATTTCTTTATTTTATTTATCAATTCCTTTAAGGTAAACCCTTTATATCCATTTTCTTCCAACTGAGACTGTAAAATAACACAGAATAATATATTGCTTTATATTATTGGCATATAAATAATAACAACTGCGTTCAAACTTTAGTTCAAGTGAAGGCAGTGGATAGGCAATTATAACTTCTGCAAGATTGAAAATTCATTCGATCATTGCATCCTTTGGCATATATAAATTTAATGATAAAGCTGAATGAATTGAATCATGATATCCAATTAATAAGCTGAATGCATGTATATCCAGTTTCAAAACGTCTGGCAGAAAATGCTATGTTAATATTTCATTAAGACTGCAGCATGGTTTGTGCATTTATGTATTTGTCTCCATATTCACACACTTTATATTTTAATATTTATTAAAAACATTATAAATGAACAGTTACTTTAATGACTCACCAGCAATATTTTATACACGTTAGACGTTGCCCGCGCACTTTTGCATGCATCCAATGATACTTGAATAGTTTCCTCTGCCCACAATGATATTAAACAATGTGTTGCTTCGTCCGACCATTGCTTTCCTCTTGTTTTAGCCGCCATCTTTCTTCATAATGCGCGTGCGTAAAAAATTTGGGCCCGCGTGCCATGTTTTTGGCGTGCCGAGACTACCTCTGGAGAAGGTCTCGGCCCGCCAAAATGTTTTGGCACGCGGGCCGTCTACTTAGCCGTTTACACGTCAAAATTTAAGAGTGCCGTGCCAGTATTTGTGGCCCGCGTGCCAAAATTTAGTCGTGCCGTGCCCAAGACAGTTGTCGTGTAAACGGGGCTCAAATCTGTTAGTAAAATTATGTCCTTTTGATTGCCCATGATGCAACATTGTGTCGGTCTGGCGTCATCACTTCTGCTACGATAATGGCTTTGCCACTTTGCCAAAGATTAAGTATGTAACGAAGCGTGTCTGGTTAACAAGCGAACGTATTTTATATTTACAATCTTCTTGGACTGGCATCAAGGTTGACAAATTCTACTTAAGTACACATTTTGTGTAAAACCTTAATTCGTGGCGAAGAAAAGCATTAACGTGGAGCGTTGCCCTCTTTTCGAGGTAAATAATCTAACCGTGTATTGTTGTTATTTCGTGGTACGCGCAATAAATCGATTATCGCAACAATTTGGACACTGTTGACTTCATTTTGGAGAAGTGTTTTGGATAAAGTGAGGACAATCGTTATTTCCTTTTCAACACTCACTGATAGCGTTTTGACGAATGTTCCATATAAAGGCCTTTAAAATATACGAGTTGAAATCGTTGGGGAGAAGATTATTCACTACATCGTTTGTTTTCTGAATGAAGTGCTCTCCTGGACAAAGAATTATTTGTACGTTATTGATTTTTGAAACGTGAGTTTTTTTGCACTCCAAAAAGTGAAACTTCAATCGGATCACATTGCAATTATCTTGCGTTGGCACGCGTAGACTCTCAGAAAACGCTTAACAGCATTTCTGATATCGTTTTGCGCCATGATCGAAGTATTAGTTGGTATTATTTTGATATATTTTTTCTGAAGAATTCTCTTTTTCTATTGGTCACATTTCACGTCACGTGATTTGCCACCTGGTCCATTTCCTCTTCCCTTTCTGGGAAACTTAAATCTGATTGGTACGACCGTTCACATTGATTTGGCAAAGCTTGCTAAGAAATATGGCGATCTAATCACAATCTACTTCGGAAGCGAGCGTGCGCTTGTCGTGAGCAGCTCGAAAATGGCTCGGGAGGTACTCGTGAATCAATCATTTGTTTTTGGTGGACGACCGTTGAATCTACCTTACGCGGCCATTTTGTTTAGTCACGATGGTAAGAATATCGCTTTTTCGAAAGAAATTTCTCAGCGTTGGGAGAAACAACGTAAAATATTTTATGCTGCTTACAGGACGTTTGGTAATAGTCTTGAAAATAAGGCTTGTGACGTCATAAAGGATCTTTTGGCTGACCTGGGAGAAAAAACGGTCACTCCAAGAAACATCCCGCAAGATATATTCCATTGTGTTGCTAACATCATTTGTGCCATAACATTTGGGTTCAAATATGACAAAGATGACCCAGAATTCCATGCTCTCATGAACAACTTTGATGTTGTGCAGCAGTATGTTGCCCCTGGCAACCTCATTGATGCCATCCCGTTGCTTAGGAGATTGCCTTTGAAGAGCGTGATTAAACTTAAGTCGGCCACTAATCTTTTGGACACGATTGTTTTGCGAATATACGGGGAGCACGAAACCGCAAATCCAGTGGAAGACAACGATTTGACGCATGCGTTTCAGAAGCAATCAGATGACATCATGGATAGTAAGAGTAATGACGTCATTTTAACGAAGGAAGAAATAACTTGTATGATAAAAGATATTTTTCTAGCGGGAATTGAAACCTCGACGTCAGTGATCACGTGGGGGCTGTATCTCTTGGCTTTTCATTCAGATATACAAGATCAGATTTACGAAGAGATGATGCAAGTTCAAGGCCCCGATTCTCCCCCGACATTTTCCGACCGTCATCGACTACCTTTGCTCTGGGCAAGCATCACAGAAACGTTAAGATATGGGTCTATTGTACCTTTACTTCTACCACATAGGGCAACATCCGATGCAAAAATTAACGGTTTTCACATTCCTAAAGACACGACTGTAATCGTAAATGCCTCTGCTATTCATAATGACGCAAGAACTTGGCATGACCCGCATGTCTTTAGGCCAGCCCGATTTTTGAATAGCTGTGGAAATTATTCGACACCGCCGCCTTTCTCGACGCTTCCATTCTCGGCAGGCAGTCGCGTTTGTGTCGGAGAGACTCTCGCGAAGATGGTTGTGTTCGATGTCATTTCCCGGATGTTATATAGTTACGGAATGGCATTGGTAAACATGAAGTATCAGAGAGTGGAAGCTGACATGACGAATACAGCTTCTATTCTTAAGCCGAAACATTTACAAATAGCTCTTGAAAAACGTTGTGTCGTAAAAACTGATGCCTTTGATGAAACGACAAAATGTCACTTTTAGTTTTTTACTTTTGGTTTAATGACCAGTAGATTCATACGTTAAAATCGTTCATACTTAATTTTGTATATTATCTTGATGTAATCTTTTTCTGATATATTTAAAATAATAGTATTGTTCCTTAAATGCATAAATTTCTTTCGAATTACAAAAATTATAAGCAGTGTTCAATTTGAATTCTGTCACCGTACATCAAGTACATTACCCCTTCTTATCCTTGCATTTAGTAGATTACCCTCCCTATCCTTGCATAAAGTCCATTACCTCTTTTATCCATGCTTGTAGTAGATTACCCTCTTTGTCTATGCATGAAGTGCATTACCCCTTCTTATCCATGCATGAATTACATTACCCATTTCATCCATGCATGTAGTAGATTATCCTCCTCGTCCATGCATGAATTACATTACCCATGCTATTCATGTATGAAGTAACGGATCCCTCGTTATCCATGCATGAACCTTTCTAATCTTTGTTTGATTTTCAGACACTGGCTCTAATAACAGTGGTTTTTACCAGTTGCAAGCTGTTCTGACTCATCAAGGACGATCATCGTCATCTGGTCATTATGTGGCATGGATCAAAGGGAGTAACAGTGAGTAAAGGTTATTATATTGCATAGATCAAAGGGTGTAATAGGGAGTAAAGTCTTATATCATTGGACTATAGTTTCTTTCTTCAACCCCATCTGACCTTAGGTACTAAACATATTGCATCGGGTTGATAAACATCTCGATTCAAACGTTTAAACACAAAAGATTCGCGAGCTTCGCTTTTGTTTTTATATTGTCAACATATGTCTCGTTTCTGCGAGCTTTTTTCGTAAAGGTCAAGTCTAACGTTACATCAATTTCCTGTGCGTTTTATTTTTCTAAACAAGCCCGTTGCAAAACATTTTAATCCATTCGAGATCTTTATAACAAGTGAAAGAACAACAGCCATTAATATAATAAATATCGGTGAAAGTATTATTATATCTCGTATTGCATCCAACGCGAGGAGTTTCTCCGCATTATAAGAACCGTTACCTTCTTCATGATAAAGAGTCTTGACCAAAGTGATCCCGCATAAAATAACGTGTATAGCTAAAAAGATAGACTCCACGATACTATCGCGTTTGGTCTGAAAGGGGAACAACAGCATGTGACATATCAAAATCGCCACGCAGATCGTTAAAGCGACCAGCATTCGTAATTTAACATCGTAGAGAAAAGTCAGCACGACAATTAAAACCAGTCTACGAAAGATGAGAAATCCTTCCCACGGTATGCGCGAAGTTGTGGAACATTCATCGGCTTTATAAAGTCTGAATGGACCCTGTAAGACATGAAGTATCCTAGAAATACTGTTCGTACTCTTTGCGGTATGACATTCGATGTTTGTTTCTTCATTGTTCGTGTTTATCTCACATATATCCTGCATCGTATGGTCGTATCCCATTCTCGTGAAACCGCGTATCCTTGTGAATAGATACAGCCAATAGCAGCAGAAGGGTAGAGGGAAGAGGCCAGCGATACAGAAGTGCTTGACGGTGATCTCTTCGAGTCGTAGAAGATGCGATCCGAGAACAGGAACAAGACAAAACGGCAGTATGGATGTTATGAAATATGCCAGGAAAATATATTGATATAGCTGATAACATTTAACGTTGCCGTTAATGTGGAGAACTTGCTCATCATCCAATGGAACACAATGCAGCAAGGATAAACAGAGTTGAGTGGATGATGCGTACATAAGGAGGGAGATGAGCGTATATGCTGAAGCAATGCGCGCCTCGAAACTTTGGTCTTTTCCGTCGTCTCTTGCATCAGTCTCGATGGAAAACGGGATGTCTCGTGACGTGTAAGATTTAAAGCGTTTACAGACGAAATTCTTTAAAATTGTTGCCGTGAACAGCACGGCAAGAAATGTGAGAAGGACGTAGCCCAGCGAGTGAAGGATTGTTTGTTTTGTGACGTCATTAAGGTCACGAATTGGACATTCCAGGAATTGAATACTCATGATGATGAAGTTGAAAATTTCTCCGATCTTATTACGTACTTCCGTCATCGCTGTTTGCCCGGATTCAAAATTAGTTGGACTCGCCAAGAAACGGCTGATCTGGTAATAGTAGAATACGATCTTCAGCATTCCGCTGTTGGTTTCTTTCGAAGAAGTGAAAAAAATTCGCTTGACAAATCGAATTATTTCTTTATGGTAGAGAAAAAACACTAAATAAACAATAATGTAGCCGAGGCCAAAGAGAATAGCATCATAATGACCGCAGTTAGCGTTTGGAATGCATGCTGCAGAAAACAACGATACCGACATGCCATGCGGGCATTCCCCGCAAATTTTACCGTGTCTCTTTCCATGGCAACTACTGTATGTGACGCAGTCATTGCCTTGGCAACAGTAACCGTGTGGGCATTGTATGAAACGGACTGATTGGTTGACTTTATATCCCCAGTAGTTTGGCTTTGCTGTCAGGTGACCATTGTAACATTGACCGCCATTCGCGCAGTCCTGACAATTGATACTGTTGGTGATATTGTTATGAAGTATCGCACGACTTACCGAATAAGTATTCCGCTGACATGGTTTACATTTTACCACGAACTCGTTGCATTCAACGTATGCCTTATTTTTGACCTCGTGGCAAAACATCTTTTTGGACATCACATATCCGTAGGGACAAAGGATCTTGAAGTTGTCCTGAAGACGGAAACGACGTACTTTATCGGGCTTCGTGAAAATGTACGCGATGACGTTTAGTTCACGTTGCGTCGCGGTGATATTAAACGTGTTGTTTTTTTGAAACAGCACGAAGTTCTTTTTTTGTGAGAAGATTAGCGTCGAGGACGATGCAGGATTCGAGTTCTCGAAATAACAGTCTCTAAATATAACGGCAACACTGTATGAAGAGACGACAATGACAGCATCGTTGGGCTCATTTCCGCCATAGTTATCGATAAACGTGCATTTTGTGAACAGAAATTTTCCAGGATTTAAATGGAGATTGTTAAAACGACTTGAGCGATATTTATGCGTGTTTATGAAAGTGTTGTTGACGAAACGTACAGCTTTGCCTCGAAGGCCACCACGCGAACGATAAAAATATACGTACAAAACGGATGATGTGTTTTCAAATAACGAATTAGAAACAACAACATCAAAGATATCTACTTTTTGCAGCGGCTCAAGTCGAAGTATTGTTCCTGTGCAACGGTTGTCTTTAGTGTTAGGTTATTTAGATGAATAAGCGTTTGTTTTCGTTTCTTTGCGAACTTGTTCCCCTTGATATAAAGCGTATTTCCTGTTTTAGTTCCAGTGCATATTCCAAAATGATCTGTGAATTTGCTGCTTACAATTGTGACATTACTATAGACTGCCATTGGCAATATTTGTAGAAGCGATCCGCACATTTTCTTTGCTCGCCATGAAAATGACAGTTTGACACGAAAACGGTCGTATGTTGAACGTAGAGTGTCTTTTTCCATAATTGTTCGAAGAGAGACAGGACTGGCGCGAAACGTACTGTCGACAAGATGTGCTGTTAGATTTAGACAACTCATTGACGCCGATGGGTACGTACGACCATAAAAGTACTCTTGAGGATCGTGATGGAACAATCGTGAGCTGATTTTGCTGCGATTGCTGTATTGGAAACTCGGAAAACGCAGTTCCTGATGTAAAGTGCGAATCTTGATCGTTTATCGCAGCGAATGACCGAGTTTGAAGATATCAGAATCAAATTCGTCGTGTTTATGGTGATCTTTTCATTCAGTGATGGTATTTTGAATAATTGAGCTCCTCTTTTGCATTCAACTGTCGGTTTGCCTTTGTGACCGATGAACGTTAGGGACTTGTTAAGATATGTAACTGTTCTTGAATCTTGGCATTCGTCATATGGCTTGTGCGCATATTCAATGAGAATCTTCTCACCAGGCCTTGCAATCGTTATGGCTTGTCTGATCGTTCGACAAGGACGATTTCTAAAACCACACGATGGAAAATCTGCGCCATTTTGACTGACGAACAACGATTTTGAAACTACACTTTGACAAGCTAAAGAAGGAAATTCGATTATAAACGCTCTATCTCATCATTTGTTCTTGTAAGAACTCTTTAGGAAATTGCTAAATGAAATTTGACAGTCTATTTTTACTTATTCGAAAAAACTTTGTTTTGTAAGGTGGTTCCTTTTAGGGGGGTGGTTCCATTAAGGGGGAATTCTTTTACGGGGCGGTTACTATGTGTGCGTGGGGGGGGGGCTCAAGGGGGCGGTTACTTTCGAGAATGAGCGCCAGTTTTAATTCACTGGGATGATTACGTTGTGGTCAAGGCAAAAGAAACTGCTTAGTTAGGATTGATGTATTTTAGCTACGAAGTAATTGTTTTATTACTGAGTGTAATGAAATATGTTGAAGTTAGTCACGTTTGAAGCATTGAGCGCCGTTTTGTGAAAGTTGATATGATTTAAGTTGAAACCAAGTATTTGTTTGCGTAGAGACAAGTCTCATGCAAACACGAGTTACGTATTAAAAAATCATTGAATAAAGAATCTAAAATGTCCGTTTGCTGTTTTTGCATCAACTGTGGCGTCATCATTTCAAATCACAGTAACTTCAAGACAAAAGAACTTCACGACAAGTTGAGTGAATTTCTACCAAAAAGTGTTCACTTGTTCGTGATGATTTAAATTCCAACAACTTACCCAGATCTAATACACTGAAGCAGAACATGACAGAAAACCTCCAACTCAAAGCCATTTTTGTGAAAAACTTTTGAAACGAAGAGAATGATGAAGTAAAAACGTAGAAACGATGGACGTGGAATGAAGTGGGAATCCTTGCATTGGTCTTATATTAAATAAATCTGTGTGGGCAGAAAACGTCCGTTTAATATCATTAATCATGTCTTGAAATGACAGGTGTTAGTTTACACGTGGTAGGTGGGGCGAACGCTTCTACTTCCACCTTTAGTTTCTGTTTTTTTTTCAATCGTAATTTAGTCCGACTTTTGAGTATGAAAACATGCGCTTAAGTTGTGTAATCAATGTCTGTAACTAATTTTGCAGGGAACGCAATGCATTTTTATGTTCTGTTTATATATTTTAGACTCTTGAGAGTGACTGTTGTTTTTGGTGTTGACTGACGTTTCGACTACCTCAGATGAAGATGACTCCCGCTAAGGTTGTCGAAACTTTAGTCATCATTCAACAACAAGAGTCTTTCTCAGGGCTCTATCTACATCCACAAACATGTAGCTATACTCCCCCCGGATTCAAACCATTTACTGTATATTTTAGACTCTTGGATTAAGTGCGACGACGATAAAATAACGCACATTACTGAAGAAGATGTTTTGAAATTATCCGGGGGAGGTAAGATCATCCTCTGCTTAAGTTTTAATGGTGATTATCATTGTGTTAGGTATCTGCTGCTGAAGTTTTAGTTGAATTTAGAGTAAGGGTTCTTTGAAAATTTTGTCAATGCTTTATGATCATGTTTTTGCTTCTTTTTGTGTTTGAGTTAGAGCCTCTCAATGATATTGCAATCTTTATATATATTGCAATCAATATCGTATCACAATGTCTAGACATTCTTTCAAATATAATGTTACCTTTCTTCATGCCGGCTAAAACTTTTCAGCTAGGAAAAGACTTATTTTGCGTGGGTTTCATCGTCAATTGAGACGTTGAAACGAAAGCGAAACAAAATCTCGAGCATGTGCAACCCTCGACCTTCGGTCTCGGGCTTGCACTGATCTTCTCTCGAGTTCTCCCAAAGGTCTCCTCGGTTTTCATAAGCCTGTGCAAACACAGTAAAAATCTTTTATTTCTTAAATAATTTTAATCTAGTCTATTTTAATACATCATTTGCTCATCATTGGAGCACATTGAACTATCCATTTACGCTTTGACTTATCAATAGTCGTTTAGAAAATTCATTAGCGCGAAGGAATAATCAAGAATATTAGTCGAAAATCAATGTTTATTTATGCCGCATAGCATAACAATAGGGAAGATTAAAGTAGCATTAACGTGCATTCCATAAAATCAAATAAACATGTATATACTTTGCACGAAAGACGTCTTTCCCAACAGAAATAGTCTATCGCAGATAGTCTTCTACAATTGCAACACCCCACTTCTATGTCATAGAAAATAGCTTTGATTTTATTTGAATGTCTGCTTTATTTTAATGATCCTTGGTTAAGGCTGTTTCTCCTTTAGGTGACTGGCATTGTGCATATGTGTTGCTATACGGGCCGAGAAGACTAGAAATCATTAAAGAATCTTCGTGATCACGTGATCTTAAGAAGAAGTGGATTTTGTACCTTTAAAGAATGCGGTATTGTGCCGATATGTCTATGGGTTGATATCATCTTAAAATCTCCTGTTGAGTAATTTGTTTCAAATCAACACTGCAGTATTTTCTTCAGTGTCATCGAGACAGTTAAGTTTATACGCTGGTCAATTGACAATTGTCAAAAAAAGATTTGTATTTTAAAGATTTGATTATTTGTACATGGAGAAATTGCGTTTTTCGATTTTTTACAAATTCATTTCGATGAAGGCATGCAAATTGTAACCTTTTTTTTAAATGGCGAACGACAAAGTTTTGCTTTTAGTTTTGCTTTTCTTGTCTTTAAAAAACAGGTAAGCAATTTTTTTTTATCATTTAGAGTTTACAAATACTTATGTTGTATGTTTAAAGTTTTCATTGGTTGTTACTCTCAAACACAAAGATTTTGTAAACATATTGTTGTAGGACAACATTGATTTAGAAAATAACGATGAGACGTTCTGTTGATTGACATGTATACTTGAGGGTACACTATACACATGAGTACTTGACCGTAAACTATACACGTGAGTACTTGACCGTACACTATACACGTGAGTACTTGACTATACACTATACACATGAGTACTTCACCGTACACTATACACATGAGTACTTGACCGTACACTATACACGTGAGTACTTGACTATACACTATACACATGAGTACTTCACCGTACACTATACACATGAGTACTTGAGGTTACATTATACACATGAGTACTTGCCAATGTCAAGTACTGAATTTTGTGTACCTCTTCTATTCAACGTATTGTAGGACACATTTGTATGACGTTAGAAAAAGTTTTGAGCGAAGAATTTAAGGAATAAATGTGTTACTTTTGTGTTCTCAACTTACATCTGTCTTTTGTTAAGCATCATGACTTACCTCAATCATCAAGACTTACATCTGTCATCGTGGTGTCACTGTATTTTACGCTAACTTGGAGAATTTCACAATTATTCATTTACAAATATATCAAAATATAAACTATTGCTACTCTTGGATATTGAATAATTCAAACAGGGTTGCTGCGAATACTGGGGATTAAATTAATTATATTCTTGCTAGTTCATTTCGTGCTTCAAAAAATGTCCAATTGTCATTGCTCTGCACGATGATTAACGTTCACTCTTTAATGGAATTTATATCGCTACCGTATTGCTGTTATTAGACAAGATACTTACGTTTTCTTGTCATAGCTGGCTTGATTCCAACTGGAATTTAACCTTATTTAATAAAACCATTGCAAAATCAGGCGTATTCCTCAAATACTTCTTGTGCTCTCTCTCTCTTTCTCTTTCTTCAGACAACAATTTTTAATTTTTGCGACTTTTTGTGAATGGAGAACAATATGGGATTGCATCATTGCTCTCTATCAAATCAAACCAGTTCTAATGTTGTAATGAATTTCAACAAAATCCATTTTCTATTTAAGGTCATGTTTGTGATAATCCTCTATTAAAAAACCCAGAAAAATTCCCAGATTCTTGGTTTACTGCCTTCCCAAAGAGTCGTAGTGCTTCTAAAGCAAGAATATCCAGTGGTAGTTCATGGTGTGCTCCTGCTGCAGATGGCAATTATTATTTTGAACTGAATTTCCCAAGTCTTTATGCAGTTAACGTTATCGCAATCTTTGGTGACAGCATTGGTTGGTAATGTTATGATTTGTCATTCATTTTTATCTTGTAGACGGTGGAAATACTGGTGCTATTGCTGGTGTAGTTGTAGCTGCAATTTTGCTCATTATTCTTGTCATATTGGTCATTCTTTTTATTAGGATTAATTTAAATTCTGCTACAGTGCAGTGAACTGCGTATTGTAGTTATTTGACGGCTACTAAAAGTTCTCAAAAATGGGGGAAGTTGAATTTTTCTCGCGAAATTATTAGAGGTTTTCTGAAATTTAACGTACTATAGAAGAATATGATTAAGCATAGAATTTTATTTCCTTTTTAACTATAAGAGTGAACGAGAGTGAATGATTCTGAAGAGTATTTGAAAACAATTTGGAACATAACATCAAATTTTTAGACTAAGGATGTAGTCAATATTTGAAATAGGATAACGGCTGTAATAATTTTTATTTAAACACATTAAATAAGAAATAAAGTTAAATTACAAATAAACAGTGGCGTAGCATGCTCAGTATTTTATTTTAATGAGAGGGGATTTTGATATATTCCTGTATTTTGGAGTTTGTGGAATATATATGAATATGTGCGCACTGTCATCTCATTAATTTACCTGACGTAGGAAACTGGAAGTTTTAGTGGATGGCGTTTACTTTGTTACCAACTTTGTTAGTTTAAAAAAAAAGGTACTTTAAAGCATGTTCTTGTCCTTTCTTGTTTTCTCTTCTTATCGTCATGATGATATTCATTGAAAATATCCAAAATTTTCGAGTTAACTGAATTTCCTGATTATTTGATTGCGAGAGTGCTAGGAACGTTGTACTTCGGCTGTAGATTAGTGATTAACGAAGAAGAAGAAATGGGTTGGAAGCAACGACTTGACATTTTAAAAAACATAAAAAATGTAAGTGTCAGAAAGCTCTATATGTTTGTAAATGATGATCGTCCAGGTTAATAAAGTCCTGAGAAGGACTGTTTTTGTTGTTGTTGACTGACGTTTCGACAACCTTAGCGGTAGTCATCTTCAGAGTCAAATGAGGAAAATTGTTGTTTCAGTACGGTTGATATAACATATTTCTGTAGTTACATGTTTGTAAATGTAGATCGTCCAGGTTAGTATAGTCCTGAGAAGGACTGTTTTTGACTAGTCAAATGACTCTGAAGATGACTACCGCTAAGGTTGTCGAAACGTCAGTCAACAACAACAAAAACAGTCCTTCTCAGGACTTTATTAACCTGGACGATCATCATTTACAAACATATAGAGCTTTCTGACACATACATTTTTTATGTTTTTTAAAATGTCAAGTCGTTGCTTCCAACCCATTTCTTCTTCTTCGTTAATCACTAATCTACAGGCGAAGTACAACGTTCCTAGCACTCTCGCAATCAAATAATCAGGAAATTCAATTAACTCGAAAGTTTTGGATATTTTCTATAAATATCATCATGACGATAAGAAGAGAAAACAAGAAAGGACAAGAACATGCTTTAAAGTACCATTTTTTTTAAACTAACAAAGTTGGTAACAAATTAAACTCCATCCACTAAAACTTCCTGTTTCCTACGTCAGGTAAGTTAATGAGATGACAGTGTGTACATATTCATATATATTCCACTAACTCCAAAATACATGAATGTATGAAAATACACTAGGGTGACTATATGATTGGTTGATACACTATGGTGACTATACTCTCCAGGTATAGTCACCATAGGGTATCAAAAAATCATATAGTCACCCTAGTGTATCAACCAATCATATAGTCACCATAGTGTATCAACCAATCATATAGTAACCATAGTGTGTCAACCAATCATATAGTCACCATAGTGTATCAACCAATCATATAGTCATCATAGTGTATCAACCAATCATATAGTCACCATACTGTATCAACCAATCATATAGTCACTATAGTGTATCAACCTATCATATAGTCACCATAGTGTATCAACCAATCATAAAATCACCCTAGTGTATCAACGAATCATATAGTCACCATAGTGTGTCAACCAAGCATATATTCACCATAGTGTATCAATTAGTCATATAGTCACCATAGTGTATCAACCAATCATATAGTCACCATAGTGTATCAACCAATCATATAGTCACCATAGTGTATCAATGAATCATATAGTCACCATAGTGTGTCAACCAATCATATATTCACCATAGTGTATCAACGAATCATATAGTCACCATAGTGTATCAACGAATCATATAGTCACCATAGTGTATCAACCTATCATATAATCACCATAGTGTATCAACCAATCATATAGTCACCATAGTGTATCAACCAAACATATAGTCACTATAGTGTATCAACCTATCATATAGTTACCATAGTGTATCAACCAATCATAAAATCACCCTAGTGTATCAACGAATCATATAGTCACCATAGTGTGTCAACCAATCATATATTCACCATAGTGTATCAATTAGTCATATAGTCACCATAGTGTATCAACCAATCATCTAGTCACCATAGTGTATCAACCAATCATATAGTCACCGTAGTGTATCAACCAATCATATATTCACCATAGTGTATCAATTAGTCATATAGTCACCATAGTGTCTCAACCAATCATATAGTCACCAAAGTGTATCAACCAATCATATATTCACCATAGTGTATCAATTAGTCATATAGTCACCATAGTGTATCAACCAATCATAAAATCACCCTAGTGTATCAACGAATCATATAGTCACCATAGTGTGTCAACCAATCATATATTCACCATAGTGTATCAATTAGTCATATAGTCACCATAGTGTATCAACCAATCATATATTCACCATAGTGTATCAACCAATCATATAGTCACCATAGTGTATCAATGAATCATATAGTCACCATAGTGTATCAACCAATCATATATTCACCATAGTGTATCAACCAATCATATAGTCACCATAGTGTATCAACCAATCATATAGTCACCATAGTGTGTCAACCAATCATATATTCACCATAGTGTATCAACCAATCATATAGTCACCATAGTGTATCAACCAATCATATAGTCACCATAGTGTGTCAACCAATCATATAGTCACCATAGTGTATCAACCAATCATATAGTCACCATAGTGTATCAACCAATCATATAGTCACCATAGTGTATCAACCAATCATATAGTCACCATAGTGTATCAACCAATCATATATTCACCATAGTGTATCAATTAGTCATATAGTCACCATAGTGTATCAACCAATCATATAGTCACCATAGTGTATCAACCAATCATATAGTCACCATAGTGTATCAACCAATCATATAGTCACCATAGTGTATCAATTAATCATATAGTCACCATAGTGTATCAACCAATCATATAATCACCATAATGTGTCAACCAATCATATAGTCACCATAGTGTATCAACCAATCATATAGTCACCATAGTGTATCAACCTATCATATAGTCACCATTGTGTGTCAACCAATCATATAGTCACCATAGTGTATCAACCAATCATATAGTCACCATAGTGTATCAACCAATCATATAGTCACCATAGTGTGTCAACCAATCATATAGTCACCATAGTGTATCAACCAATCATATAGTCACCATAGTGTATCAACCAATCATATAGTCACTATAGTGTATCAACGAATCATATAGTCACCATAGTGTATCAACCAATCATATAGTCACTATAGTGTATCAACCTATCATATAGTCACCATAGTGTGTCATCCAATCATATATTCACCATAGTGTATCAATTAGTCATATAGTCACCATAGTGTATCAACCAATCATATAGTCACCATAGTGTGTCAACCAATCATATAGTCACCATAGTGTGTCAACCAATCGTATAGTCTCTATAGTGTATCAACCAATCATATAGTCACCATAGTTTATGAACCGTATAACCAAAGTATTGACAATCTTATCTGTAGGCTTCACTATGATCATTTGACGGCTACTAAAATTTCTCAAAAATATAGGAAGTTGAATTTTTTTCGAGAAATTATTAGGCGTTTTCTGAAATTTAGCGTACTAAAAAAGAATATTATTAAACATAAAATTTATTACCTTTTTAACTATAAGAGTGAACGAGAGTGAATGATTCTAAACAGTATTTGAAAACAATTTGGAACATAACATCAAATTTTTAGAATAAGGATGAAGTCAATATTTGAAATAGGATAACGGCTGTAATACTTTTTATCTAAATACATGAAATAAGAAATAAAGTTAAATTACAAACAAACAGTGGCGTAGCATGCTCAGTAATTTAATTTTCTTTGGGGGATGGAATTTTCATACATTCATAATTTTGGAGTCAGTGGAATATGTATGAATATGTACACACTGTCATCTCGTTAATTTACCTGACGTAAGAAACAAGAAGTTTTAGTGGATGGAGTTTACTTTCTTACCAACTATGTTAGTGGTAGTAAAATGTTGCTGTTCTTGTCCTTTCCTATTTTCGCTTATTATCCCATTATAATATTCATTATAAAATCATCCAAAATTATCGAATTGAATTTTCTGATGATTTGATTGCAAGAGTGCTAGGAGCATTGTGTTTTGCTGTAGACTAGAGATCAACGAAAAAGAAGAAATGGGTTGGAAGCAAGGACACAAGATTTTACAAAACAAGAAAAATTCATGTGATCGAAAAACATATCCTCTCTTATAGTTTTTTGTCAGACCCTCTCCTTGTTTTTCAACACTGGCAGGAACACCCACCGAAAGATTGAACTAGGTAGTTGGTACCAAACTTTTTTCCACCTTTCTTAACGTCTATTTTCTTTCTTCCCCTTTTAGGAAAAAATCTCAAACCTCAGAGATTGGATGTTGTGTGTTCATTAAAGTGTTGTAGCTGTACGTATTGTATGTGGGTCAAATAAAGCGTCATTTACACATCGGATTTTTGTAGCACATGAGAATATCTCCATTTGAAGGTAACCAGACGTCACGCCTTGCGTTATCGAGCATTTTTGCTAACATAAACATATCTGGAGATACCCCCAACATGGACGACTTAGAAAGAATTTCCTCTTCTCACGATTCATACAAACTCTCCCTTAATGAGAGCCTCATTATCAATAGCTACAAGTCTTCACTTATCGACAGTATAGTAAAAATACAGTAGAGCAAGTCCATTGATTTTTTTGTGCTACGTATATCTCATTGCGCGTATGATTACTATATTGGAAGCTAGTAAATTGACTTTTTTTGAGTAATAGGAGTGCTGAGCTGGCTAACGGCAGTCTGTTACCTAATTATATGTACAGCAGAAAGTTTCTCAGCAAAGTGGACCTTTGTTATGTTTCCTTTATTATGGCTTAACATCTGTCCAAGGCAGTTCTATTCAACACTTTTAATTTCACTATATTTTGCTTCCTAACTTCGTAATTTATATAATCTATTTGACACTGTCTCATTTTGTATTCTAACACCCTATGTAAATATGATTATTTCTCATAACATTCTATTAAGAATGCAATGCTACCAAACCTTCCGATTTGTTAAATAAAGCCCTATAATGCAGCGGATGTTGAGTTTTATTTTATGTTTTTCTACGTGTTTCTGTGCACCTGTTTACTTCAGAATTGTTTTATTATTGATGAGGAATATTTACTCTAAACGTCCCTAATGAATATTTTGATGAGAAAATACGTCAGTAAACGTCCCTGTGATAGAAAGAGGCCACCATGTTATGGCAGTCGGCATAAGTGCATGCTTATATATTCTCAATACACGCTACTCCACACTTGAGGAAACAGCTTTGGCCAGCACTTACAAGTAAAACTTTGCAAAAACCACAACTCTATTGTTTACCATACTTGTACGAATCTTCATTTTCTCTGTTTGTTTAAGACGTATTTCTGCAGTTGCCTTATTGTGTGCGTTTTTCAAACAAAGACGTAAAGACAATAAAAGAACAAAAGGTAAGATGTAATAAATTTTGTTGGCTACAGTTGATGGTAAAACGAATGTTTGTTTATCCTCGTTGCTTTGTTAGCATTTAATATACAGCAAATTTTTTCTTTGACCGAGTTTTGCAGTTTACATGATGCCGGCTTGTCCTCGAAGTATTGAGGTTTCAAAGGCTAAAGACATCAACTATTAAACGTTTTCATAGAGAAGAATTCGCAATGATTAAGCCGTGGATAAAATGAAGATGAAGCTTAAGCAAATTTTACATGACGAAATCAAAATTTGAAAACAATAAAAGGTGCATGGGCTGCATGTTTACGTCACGGCCGCCATGTTGATGGTCAAATACAAAAAAATGTTTTATCAAAGCCATTGTTTGCACAGGCCGATAAGGGCGGGTCAATTTTTTTCATAATTCCGTGGAAATTGTTTACAATACAGGATTAGGCGTATTGTTTTATTGTTGATGAGGGTATTTAGTCTAAACGTCCCTATTAAATGTACTGATGAGGAATATTTAGTCTAAACGCCCTATTGAACGTACTGATGAGGAATATTTAGTCTAAACGTCCCTAATGAATGTACTGATGAGGAATATTTAGTCTAAACGTCCCTATTGAATGTACTGATGAGGAATATTTAGTCTAAACGTCCCTATTGAATGTACTGATGAGGAATATTTAGTCTAAACGTTCCTAATGAATGTACTGATGAGGAATATTTAGTCTAAACGTTCCTAATGAATATTGTGATGAGGAAATACGTCAGTAAACGTCCCTGTGATAGCAAGAGGCCACCATGTTATTACATAGTTAAATGCTGTTAATGACTTAATGTTGACAATTACCATATACAGTCTCTCAGATCTATAACAATTCAAACCAGCGGTTCATTACAGGTAACTTTACAAACAAATGGAAACAAATTTCTTTAAAGCAAATAACAAGAGTTTTAAAAACAAAAAGAAAACAGAAGTGAATGCCAACTTTTCCAAAACAGCGAGGACAATAAAGTTTAAATAAGAAAGCTTTGTCTCAGTTTAAATAATGCTTTATAATAAACCTTTTCTTAACTTTGCTTACTCGCTCTCCAGCCTGCGCGGTCTGTACATAAAGAAATATCTAATCCGATATTTCTCTTTAAAGAATTCGCGATTTCTTAGTAAGGGACTTATTATACAACTAACTTTAATATGGTTTTTTGAAATTTATGTGTTTCTATATGCTTTTCCTTCCACCTGTTCACATCAGAACGTAGACTTAAGAACAACACTTTACAGCTAATTAACATAGCTAAGTTACGAAGAAAACTGTAAAAATGACTAAATTAAAATGATTCTTGCTCGTTGTAGTATATTTTGACAATATCCAACAAAGTAGCTGTCCAATGCATCAACTAGAAGTTTGTCATATACCAAATTAAAAATTATTGAAATGTTAAATTGTTGTTCTTAATTCTTTACCGCTGAACCCAATCACTTAAACATTCTTCATTCATATGTCATTATTCTTTGATGCACTATTTTTTTGCTATTTTTCTTTGTATTTGTGCAGCTGTCTTATTAAGTCACTGGTTTGAACAGACACTTGTAAGCAATAAAAAAAAGCTGGTTTGATGTTGTAAATTTTACTGTATAGTTTGGTTCGACAGAAATTGGTGTATTTGGGGTTACAATTTTTTACCAATGAATGTTAGCAAAAATTAAATTTACTGTTGCCAAAGTTGATATTTAAGCACTTAAAATACGCTATGAAAACAATATCATTTTATGTCATTAGCACTTGAAGTCATTAACCTGTTTTGCCGTGTTCACACAGTTTAGATGCATTAATTTTGCTTCGGCGCTTTGTCTAAACAGAGGTAAAATATCAAAAACTTACCTTCTATAACATTGATTCGTCAACCAATGTATGTATCTTAATTTTTCTTTGTTTCCAAATTTTCTAACACATTTAAAGTATTATTGTTGATTCGTAAAGAGTGGGATTTGAGGCAAAACAAAATTCAATAAAATGTTAAATAATTGTGGCAATCGGCATAAGTGCATGCTTATATATTCTCAATACACGCTACTCCACACTTGAGGAAACAGTTTTGGCCAGCACTTACAAGTAAAACTTTGCAAAAACCACAACTCTATTGTTTACCATACTTGTACGAATCTTCATTTTCTCTGTTTGTTTAAGACGTATTTCTGCAGTTGCCTTATTGTGTGCGTTTTTCAAACAAAGACGTAAAGACAATAAAAGAACAAAAGGTAAGATGTAATAAATTTCGTTGGCTACAGTTGATGGTAAAACGAATGTTTGTTTATCCTCGTTGCTTTGTTAGCATTTAATATACAGCAAATTTTTTCTTTGACCGAGTTTTGCAGTTTACATGATGCCGGCTTGCCCTCGAAGTATTGAGGTTTCAAAGGCTAAAGACATCAACTATTTAACGTTTTCATAGAGAAGAATTCGCAATGATTAAGCCGTGGATAAAATGAAGATGAAGCTTAAGCAAATTTTACATGACGAAATCAAAATTTGAAAACAATAAAAGGTGCATGGGCTGCATGTTTACGTCACGGCCGCCATGTTGGTGGTCAAATACAAAAAAATGTTTTATCAAAGCCATTGTTTGCACAGGCCGATAAGAGCGGGTCAATTTTTTTCATAATTCCGTGGAAATTGTTTACAATACAGGAATAGGCGTATTGTTTTATTTTTGATGAGGGTATTTAGTCTAAACGTCCCTATTGAATGAACTGATGTGGAATATTTAGTCTAAACGTCCCTATTGAATGTACTGATGAGGAATATTTACTCTAAACGTCCCTAATGAATGTACTGATGAGGAATATTTAGTCTAAACGTCCCTACTGAATGTATTGATGAGGAATATTTACTCTAAACGTTCCTAATGAATATTTTGATGAGTAAATACGTCAGTAAACGTCCCTGTGATAGCAAGAGGCCACCATGTTATTACATAGTTAAATGCTGTTAATGACTTAATGTTGACAATGACCATATACGGTCTCTCAGATCTATAACAATTCAAACCAGCGGTTCATAACATGTAGTTTTACAAATAAATGGAAACAAATTTCTTAAAGTGCTTATATTACGAATTTTAGCCGCCCTTTTTTATGAGCTTAATTGAAAATTTGGATTATTTGAAGAACTATGACATGTCGCTGGACTTAAACAGATAAATATAAGTTCCTTAATTTTTCCTCCAAATTCGGGTACTATTTGCGAATTTTTTACGACGCCATATTGATACTTGTGACGTAGATAGTTGAACACGTCTGTTTCCGTCAATATAATATTATATTATAGGAGGTGATTTTGTTGTAGTTTTTCTTGTCTTAAAAACAAATAATGACAATATTTTCAATAAA
Organism: Xenia sp. Carnegie-2017; assembly: GCF_021976095.1. Classification (NCBI taxonomy): domain Eukaryota; kingdom Metazoa; phylum Cnidaria; class Anthozoa; order Malacalcyonacea; family Xeniidae; genus Xenia; species Xenia sp. Carnegie-2017. The sequence goes on from NW_025813487.1 coordinate 13,894,940, forward strand.
ATATTAAAAAACAAGTTTTCCGGAAAGTATGGCCTCAAATCAGTGCTCAGATAATTCGAATTCGATGTCTGAATGCGTATCTGATTCGAGCTCGGAATCCGTGGGTTATGTCGAGCATTTAAACGACTTCGCATATGACCATGAACCGCTAGCAGGAGATGGTGATGAAGTGCATACTCCAGATGATCCCGATGGAATTCTCCCTGCGACATTAGAACAACGAAGTGATGGCGTAATTCCACTTGGTGAATGGTAAGTTGTTGTTTTCTCCTGTTTGTAATATACATAAAGTTACTTTATAAACCAGAATGCTCCCACGTTTCAGGTGTAATTGTCAATGCTGTCATACCGATTTGTTAGAAGGCGCATTAGAGTACAGATGCTGTAAGGAAATAGGACCAGCTTAGCAGAAAATGACATTCGATGGCAGCATTGAGAAAATATCATGCATAACACAGCATGCCAAATTTGGGCCTTTAGTTCATGAGGCTGTCCTTGAAAACGTCAGGCCACTATTGAGAGATAGGAATGGACGTGCTTATCGCCGCCAAGCATCACAATCATTAAATATGTAAGATTGTAAATTGTATGAGAAACAATATTATCATCAACATTGTTTCATCAACAATAATTAGTCCAACCTTTTTATTTACTTCAGGTACTTGAGAGCTGTGGCAAACAGATGGTTGATGCGATGGTTTTGTGGGTCTATGGAATGGAAGAATACTCTGCCTTTACCTGCTTGTGTTTACCACTTTATTCGGAAAGCATATCCAAGTGGTAACACAACAGGTTACATACCATCAGAGGGGCGATGATGGAATAGTCTTTTAACTTGTGCACTGTAGAGACTGTTGACCTTCTTTGCTGAGTTTGGAATGGTCAGGAAATATGCCTAGATGAAAACCAAATAGGAGATACATGGATGCACTATATAATTTGACATGCAGTTTAATGGTTTGAAACAAGAGTAAACAATAAAAACAAATTGGTGCAACTACTGAGAGGTTAAGCTGAAAGAATTAAATGAAAGAAAATCTTTTCTTCAATGTCAGTCTGGGAAAAAAGACAAAAGAAAAAATATATGGAATTGAATCATAGCATAAATGTAAAAATGGAAAATAGCAAGCCGTTCAAATGGCGAATCGTTTGCTTCCCCAGTGCATACTTCAACATGCTCAGCTCCATCACTAGTAGATGGTACTTCCTCATTGAAAGAGCATGTTTCCTTCAGCGATGGCTTATGGAGAGTATGTCAAATAATCTACAAAACTTATATCGAATTTACATATGACAGAAGAAAAATTTACATAAACAAGCGTAAACTTACTTGTCTTCGCTTTCGATCGGTTATTTCGTCCTGTAATGGTTCAGGAATCCCAGCCACGTCAATGGTTGGGATAGCATCTTTCTTCAACCTTCTTTTGAGGTTGACTTGCACGCTCAAATTAAGGTCAAAACAAGAATCTTCAAAATGCGCAGAACACAAACACGAGGTAGAGGAAGCCTCAAAACCCGGTCTATGTTTACGCACAAAATTTACCCATTTTCTATGTCTTTGCGGCTCTTTTTCTTTTTTAGGAAACAGATGCATCGACATTTCTTCGGTTTTTGAATCATTGGCGCAACTAATTTGATTAGGTCCGCCAGCAACACAGCGTTTTCCTCCGCGTTTTTAATTAAGATTACTAGTAGAATACGCCATGTTGATATATGTGTTCAACTTTCTACGTAAAAAAATGCTGAAAATCGTGACTTTGAACGTCCGTAAAATCACTTTCACCTATCCAATTTCAATTTTAATTGCAGATTTAAAATCACTGAAACAAGGTCTTTCAATTTAGCTAATTAAAAAAGGGGGCTAAAATTCGTAATATAAACACTTTAAAGCAAATAACAAGAGTTTTGAAAACAAAAAGAAAACAGAAGTGAATGCCAACTTTTCTAAAACAGCGAAGACAAAAAAGTAAAGAAAGTTTTGTCTCAGTTTAAATAATCCTTTATAATAAACCTTTTCTTAACTTTGCTTACTCGATCTCCAGCTTGCGCGGTCTGTACATAAAGAAATATCTAATCCGATATTTCTCTTTAAAGAATTCGCGATTGCTTAGTAAGGGACTTATTATACAACTAACTTTAATATGGTTTTTCAAAATTTATGTGTTTCTACATGCTTTTCCTTCCACCTGTTCACATCAGAACGTAGACTTAAGAACAACACTTTACAGCTAATTAACATAGCTAAGTTACGAAGAAAACTGTAAAAATGACTAAATTAAAATGATTCTTGCTCGTTGTAGTATATTTTGATAATATCCAACAAAGTAGCTGTCCAATGCATAGACTAGAAGTTTGTCATATACCAAATTAAAATAAATATTGAAATGTTAAATTATTGTTCTTAATTCTTTACCGCTGAACCCAATCACTTAAACATTCTTCATTCATAGGTCATTATTCTTGCATGCAATATTTTTTTGCTATTTTTTCTTTCTATTTGTGCAGCTGTCTTATTGTGTCACTGGTTTGAACAGACACTTGTAAGCAATAAAAAAAAGCTGGTTTGATGTTGTAAATTTAACTGTATAGTTTGGTTCGACAGAAATTGGTGTATTTGGGGTTACAATTTTTTACCAATGAATGTTAGCAAAAATTAAATTTACTGTTGCCAAAGTTGATATTTAAAAACTTAAAATACACTATGGAAACAATATCATTTTATGTCATTAGCACTTGAAGTCATTAACCTGTTTTGCCGTGTTCACCCAGTTTAGATGCATTAATTTTGCTTCGACGCTTTGTCTAAACAGAGGTAAAATATCATAAACTTATCTTCTATAACATTGCTTCGTCAACCAATGTATGTATCTTAATTTTTCTCTGCTTCCAAATTTTCTAACACATTTAAAGTATTATTGTTGATTCGTAAAGGGTAGGATTTGAGGCAAAACAAAATTCAATAAAATGTTAAATAATTGTGGCAGTCGGCATAAGTACATGTTTATATATTCTCAATACACGCTACTCCACACTGGAGGAAACAGCTTTGGCCAGCACTTACAAGTAAAACTTTGCAAAAACCACAACTCTATTGTTTACCATACTTGTGCGAATCTTCATTTTCTCTGTTTGTTTAAGACTTATTTCTGCAGTTGCCTTATTGTGTGCGTTTTTCAAACAAAGACGTAAAGAACAAAGGTAAGATGTAATAAACAAAAGAAAATGTAAATGTAAATTTGATATGAAGGACAATGTTTACCAAACATTGACGAAATGATGGCGCCTGATTCGACCCTGAGCTAGTCACGAGATGAAGGTCACACAGTGGTGAGCAGGTGGTGAGCAGGTCAGTTGGTCAGAGCACTGCACCGGCACCGCATGGGTTCGAACCTGAGTCACCCAGGTCCGAAATTGTCCAGCGAAAGATCATATCTTCATTTAATTTCGCACTGCATCATTCATTTCCGAGAAAACATGAGCCCAACAATATTGACCTGCTCACCACTGTGTGACTTCATAGCTCAGGCACTGCACCGGCACCGCAGAGGTCATGGGTTCGAATCCCGTTGAGTCACCTGATTTTTTCAGGTCCTGAGACGATTGCTTAAATTGTCCAGCAAAGTGCGAAGATCATATCTTCATTTAATCTTGTTGCTTTGTTAGCATTTAATATAGAGCAGTTTTTTCCTTTGACAGAGTTTAGCAGTTTTCATAATGCCGGCCTTCCCTCGAAGTATTGTGGTTTTCAAAGGCTAAAGACATCAACTATTAAACGTTTTCATAGATCAGAATTGAGTCAATTTTTTTCATAATTCCGTGGAAATTGTATGCAATCCAGGAATAGGCGTATTATTCATTGTTGATGGGGATATTTAGTCTAAATGTCCCTATTGATTGTACTGACGAGGAAAATTTAGTCTAAACGTCCCTAATGAATACTTTGATGAGGAAATATGTCAGTAAACGTCCCTGTGATAGCAAGAGGCCACCATGTTATTACATAGTTAAATGTTGTTAATGACTTAATGTTGACAATGACCATATACAGTCTCTCAGATCTATAACAATTCAAACCAGCGGTTCATAACAGGTAATTTTACAAACAAATCTTAACAAATTTCGAAAAACAAACAGCAAAAAATTTTGAAAACAAAAAGAAAACAGGAGAGAATGCCAACTTTTACAAAACAGCGAGGACAAAAAAGTAAAAAAGGCTTCGTTTCAGTTTAAATAATAGTTTATAATAAACCTTTTATTAACTTGTTTATTCGCTCTTCGAGCCTGCGAGGTCTGCACATAAAGAATTAAATGATCCGATATTTCTCTTCAAAGAGTTCCCAATTAGTAAAGGCCTTATAATACAACTAATTTTAATTTGGTATTTCAAAATTTATGTGTTTCTACATGCTTTTCCTTCCACCTGTTCACATCAAAACGTAGGCTTAACAACAACACTTTACAGCTAATTAACATAGCTAATTTACGAAGAAAATTGTGAAAATTGCCTAAATTGAAATGATCCTTGCTTGTTGTAGTAGACTTTGATAATATCCAACAGAGTGGCTGTCCAATGCATCAACTAGAAGTTTGTTTTTTACCAAATTAAAATTAATATGGAAATGTTAAATTGTTGTTCTTAATTCTTTACCGCTGAACATAATCACTTAAACCATTTTTCATTCATAAGTCATTATTCTTTGATGCATTATTTTTTTGCCATTTCTCATTGTATTTGTGCTGCTGTCGTCTTGTGAACAAAGAGTTGTAAGAAATAAAAAAAGTTGGTTTCATGTTGTAAATTTTACTGTATAGTTCAGTCCGACACAATTTGTTGTATTTAGGGCCTAAAATTTTGCTAATGACTGTCAGCAAAATTGAATTTACTATTGGTAAAGTTGATAGTCAAAAACTTAAAATTCGTTTTATATTGTAACAATATAATTTTTCGTCATTGAGCACTTGAAGTCATTAACCTGCTTTGCCGTGTTTGCCCACATTAGATGCATTATTTGTGCTTCGTTGCTTCGTAGCTATAAACAGAGGTAATTCTCTAAAATGTCAAAAACTCTATGTTCTATAACATTGCTTTTTTAACCAACAACAACATCCAAATTTCCAAAAATTTAAAGTATTATTGTTGATTCGTAAAGGATAGGATTTGACGCAAAACAAATTCTATAAAATGTTGAATAACTGGGGCAGATGGCATGAGTGTTTGTATATACTCAATACGTCACTGCACACTCGAGGAAACAGCCTTGGCCAGCAGTTGCAAGTAAAACGTTGCGAAAGCCACAACTCTGTTGTTCGTCTGACTTGTATGTATCTTAATTTTTCTCTGTTTGTTTAAGGTGTATATCTGCAGTCGCCTTATTGTGTCCGTTTATCAATTAATAAAAAAACAAAGGTAAGATGTGATGTAGTTGATAGTAAAACGGAAGTTTCCTTATCTTATTTATATTATTTAATACTGCAAATTTTTTCTTCGACTGAGTTTGGCAAATAAGTGTTAATACAAACACCACACAACTTACGCCCCCAAATGATTTGATTCTTATAGTAAATGGAGAGATTTTTCATTTACCACAATACCTCCACGCTAGATGTAGGATTTGGGACAGGTTATCACATTAATGTTTTGATTCATATATTTATATACTATCATATTTTTTGCTCAAATCTCTCAACTACCTCAAAAGCAAATCCTATTCCACTGTTTTGTAAAAAATTTTGTTCTTTAGCGGAACCAGCGAAAAATTAAAAAGAAATCCCCTTAAGATTTTCAATTCTTATGGAGTATTCATTGTCATCAAGTACTCCACAAATAACTGCAAGCAAAGGAATAAGCTTGAAAAAATGTAAAAAGTTGCACAACCTTTCTACGATTTTCTGTGATATTTCTGTAAATTTTTATAAAAGAATTTGAGCAATCTCAAGATAACGCTGAAACCCAAAACTACTTAGCTGCCCTTAATATCGTTTATTTATATGCCCTAAATTGTTCGTTTATTTCGTAAGCTCTTCCCTCCTCAATAGAAAAAAAGCTCCGCGATGCATGTAATGTAAATATCTAACACCCTTTCAACATTATTTTTTGGTCATTATCTTTTAAAATTTTTACTTTATTTAGTTAATTTTTCAACTGTTACTTTTTGAATTTGTCAACTGAGCAATTTATCTGTTTTATACCTGCTAATGTGTTGACTTCAATGAATTAAAAATTCGAATGAAAATCCAATACGGGTATAGCATTAGAGACAATACGGGTATAACTATACAGCTATAGAGGCTGCGTGTTTATTTACTCCGTGTGTATAGTCGGCATAAGTGCATGTTTATATATTCTCAATACACGCTACTCCACACTGGAGGAAACAGCTTCGGCCAGCAGTTACAAGTAAAACTTTGCGAAAACCACAATTCTGTTGTTTACCATACTTGTACGAATATTCACTTTCTCTGTTTGTTTAAGGCGTATTTCTGCAGTTGCCTTTTTGTGTGCGTTTTTCAAACAAAGACGTAAAGACAATAAAAGAACAAAAGGTAAGATGTAATAAATTACGTTGGCTGCAGTTGATGGTAAAACGAATGTTTGTTTGCCTCGTTGCTTTCTTAGCATTTAATATAGAGCAATTTTTTCCTTTGACAGAGTTTAGCAGCTTACATGATATCGGCCTTCCCTCGAAATATTGTGGTTTTTAAAGGCTAAAGACATCAACTATTAAGCGTTTTCATAGATCAGAATTGAGTCAATTTTTTTCATAATTCCGTGGAAATTGTATGCAATACAGGAATAGGCGTATTGTTTCATTGTTGATGAGGATATTTAGTCTAAACGTCCCTATTGATTGTACTGACGAGGAATATTTAGTCTAAACGTCCCTAATGAATACTTTGATGAGAAAATATGTCAGTAAACGTCCCTGTGATAGCAAGAGGCCACCATGTTATTACATAGTTAAATGTTGTTAATGACTTAATGTTGACAATGACCATATACAGTCTCTCGATCTATAACAATTCAAACCAGCGGCTCATAACAGGTAATTTTACAAACACATCTAAAAAAATTTCGAAAAACAAACAGCAAAAAATTTGAAAACAAAAAGAAAACAGGAGAGAATGCCAACTTTTACAAAACAGCGAGGACAAAAAAGTAAAGAAAGGCATCGTTTCAGTTTAAATAATACTTTATAATAAACCTTTTATTAACTTGTTTATTCGCTCTTCAAGCCTGCGAGGTCTGCACATAAAGAATTAAATGATCCGATATTTCTCTTTAAAGAATTCCCAATTAGTAAAGGCCTTATAATACAACTAATTTTAATTTGGTATTTTAAAATTTATGTGTTTCTACATGCTTTTCCTTCCACCTGTTCACATCAAAACGTAGGCTTAACAACAACACTTTACAGCTAATTAACATAGCTAAGTTACGAAGAAAATATTGAAATGTTAAATTGTTGTTCTTAATTCTTTACCACTGAACCCAATTACTTAAACCATTTTTCATTCATAAGTCATTATTCTTTGATGCATTATTTTTTTGCCATTTCTCATTGTATTTGTGCTGCTGTCGTCTTGTGAACAAAAAGTTGTAAGAAATAAAAAAAGCTGATTTCATGTTGTAAATTTTACTGTATAGTTCGGTTCGACATAACTTGGTGTATTTGAGGTTACAATTTTTTACCAATGAATGTTAGCAAAAATTAAATTTAGTGTTAACAAAGTTAATATTTGGGAACTTAAAATACCCTATGAGAACAATATCATTTTTTGTCATTTAGCACTTTGCATTAATTTTGCTTCGGCGCTTTGTCTAATCAGAGGTAAAATATCAAAAACTTATCTTCTATAACATTGCTTCGTCAACCAATGTATGTATCTTAATTTTTCTTTGTTTCCAAATTTTCTAACACATTTAAACTATTATTGTTGATTCGAGGAACAACAGTTAAGAACAACACTTTACAGCTAATTAACATAGCTAAGTTACGAAAAAAATTGTGAAAATTGCCTAAATTGAAATGATCCTTGCTTGTTGTAGTAGACTGTGATAATATCCAACAGAGGGGCTGTCCAATGCATCAACTAGAAGTTTGTTTTTTACCAAATTAAAATTAATATTGAAATGTTAAATTGTTGTTCTTAATTCTTTACCGCTGAACCCAATCACTTAAACCATTTTTCATTCATAAGTCGTTATTCTTGAAGCGATGTTTTTCTTGTCATTTCTCACTGTATTCTCGCTGCAGTCGTATTGTGTCTATTGTTTAAACAAACACCTGTAGGCAATAAAGTTACAGCTGGTATTACGATGTAAATTTTACTGTATAGTTCGGTCCGACACAATTTGTTGTATTTAGGGCCTAAAATTTTGCTAATGACTCTCAGCAAATATGAATTTACGGTTGGTAAAGTTGATAGTCAAAAACTTAAAATACGTTTTATATTGTAACAATATAATTTTTCGTCATTGAGCACTTGAAGTCATTAACCTGCTTTGCTGTGTTTGCCCACATTAGATGCATTATTTGTGCTTCGTTGCTTCGTAACTATAAACAGAGGTAATTCTCTAAAATGTCAAAAACTCTATGTTCTATAACATTGCTTTGTCAACCAACAACAACATCCAAATTTCCAAAAATTTAAAGTATTATTGTTGATTCGTAAAGGATAGGATTTGACGCAAAACAAATTCTATAAAATGTTGAATAACTGGGGCAGATGGCATGAGTGTTTGTATATACTCAATACGGCACTGCACGCTTGAAGAAACAGCCTTGGCCAGCAGTTTCAAGTAAAACGTTGCGAAAGCCACAACTCTGTTGTTCGTCTGACTTGTATGTATCTTAAGTTTTCTCTGTTTGTTTAAGGTGTATATCTGCAGTCGCCTTATTGTGTCCGTTTTTCAATTAATAAAAAAACAAAGGTAAGATGTGATGTAGTTTATAGTAAAACGGAAGTTTCCTTATCTTATTTATATTATTTAATACTGCAAATTTTTTCTTCGACTGAGTTTGGCAAATAAGTGTTAATACAAACACCACACAACTTACGCCCCCAAATGATTTGATTCTTATAGTAAATGGAGAGATTTTTCATTTACCACAATACCTCCACGCTAGATGTAGGATTTGGGACAAATTATTGTAATGACTCATATATTTATATACTATTGTAGGATTACATAGTCAAAAACTTAAATTACGTTTTATATTGTAACAATATAATTTTACTCAACGCGCACTTAAATCACTTAACTTGCTTTACGTGTTTACTCAAATTTAGTACATTATTTGTGTTCGTTCTTCATAGCTATAAACAGTGTAATCTAAAAATCACAAAACTTTATGTTCTATAACATTGCTTTGTCAATAATAACAACAAAATTTCCAAACATTTAAAGTATTATTGTTGATTCGAAAGGATAGGACTTTGACGCAAAACAAATTCTAAAAATATTCTTGACTGGGGCAAATGGCAACTGATGAATATACTTCAATATGGCACTTCACACTTGAGAAACAGCCTTGGCCAGCAGTTGCAATAAAACTTGCAAATCCAGAACTTGTTGTTCTCTGACTTGACGCTCAATTTTCTCTTTGTTTAATGTATTCTGCAGACGCCTTAGGTTCTGTTTACAATTAACAACAACAAAGGCAACCATGTTTCTTTTGAAAGTACAAACGCAAGACTCCTTATCTTTTTAGATTCTTTAATACTGCAAATTTTTTCACCACTGAGGACAAATAAGTGTTAATACAAACACCACAAACTTACGCCCCCAAATGATTTGATTCTTATAGAAATGAGAGATTTTTTCATTTACCACAATACCTCCACTAGATGTAGGATTTGGGCAGGTTATCACATTAATGTTTTGATTCATATATTTATATACTATCATATTTTTGCTCAAATCTCTCAACTACCTCAAAAGCAAATCCTATTCCACTGTTTTGTAAAAATTTTGTTCTTTAGCGGAACAAAATTAAAAGAAATCCTTAAGATTTTCAATTCTTATGGAGTATTCATTGTCATCAAGTACTCCACAAATAACTGCAAGCAAAGGAATAAGCTTGAAAAAATGTAAAAAGTTGCACAACATTTCTACGATTTTCTGTGATATTTCTGTAAGTTTTTATAAAAGAATTTGAGAAATCTCAAGATAACGCTGAAACCCAAAACTACTTAGCTGCCCTTAATATCGACGTTCGTTTATTTCGTAAGCTCTTCCCTTAATAGAAAAAAAGCTCAGCGGTGCATGTAATGTAAATATCTAACACCCTTTTAAAATTATTTTCTGGTCATTATCTTTTGAAATTTTTAATTTATTTAGTTAATTTTTCAACTGTAATTTTTTGAATTTGTCAACTGAGCAGTTTAGCTGTTTTAGAGCTGCTAATGTGTTGAATTCGATGAATTAAAAATTCGAATGAAAATCCAATACGGGTATAGCATTAGAGACAATACGGGTATAACTATACAGCTATAGAGGCTGCGTTACAAGAAATTGTAAAGTACTTTATGATTTCATAGGTTTTTTACATGTATCATGACATAACAGGAAATTGAAATAAAATAGCTAATGGGAAGCTCTGCATGCACAATTGTTATTTTCATATTCAGATAAAGAATTTTAACATCGTCTTGGGTTTTTAATCTATTGTATCTAAAATAAATGATTTGCTTTGATTTTAATTTGATCTCGCTTTCTTCACTTCCTTAGCGCTATCCACTAAAAGCATTTTTCATCGTTCAATAAATCTCTTGAAACACAAGAAGTTGAAATTTAGACTGAACCGAGTAAGAAGAATAAAGCATAAATTTAAAGTTAACCAAGTTTCATTATTTTAAGAAAATTATAACCACGTACCTATATAATAGCTACAGTGGCTACCAATAAGAGAGCCATCATGCAGCCATATGAGACTAACTCGATCTATTTCTGAACAGTTTTTCTCGCTACACAATTTTGCTGAAATGACTTTTTAGATAATGCTCATATATTGCTCAAAATACGTTTTGATCGTGATCTGCTTGCATCACAGATGTAATTGTGACGTAGTCATTGTCGATCTAAATATAAATTTAAAGTCTTCTGTGATAACGTACATACATCCAACAATCAATTATAATTTAGAGCTTTACTGTATATCCTTGGATCTATGCAATGATGAGTTTAATGATATGGTGGTTATTGTGGCTGTTATTTGGTCAAGGATTCACAATGAAAATGGGTTGGAATGAAGAACTTGAGTTTTGTGAGGAAGAATGGAAGAAATTTGTGGCGGACAAAATTGAAATCGATTCGAAATGCAACAATACTCGTACACGTTGTTGTGTTGAGGAGAAGAAATATCTTTTGGAGCGATTTAAAATGTTTAGTGAAATATGTCCTCTTGAAGGTAAAGTAAACAACAGTTCAGTTTACAGTAAGTACAGAGCATCAACTGGCCATCAAGGCAAACAATCACAACACTTATATTACTGAGGTACTGTTTAATTTAAATATGTAATTGAAACCGTGTTCTTAGAAAGTGCAATAAAGTAAGGTACCTAAAGTAAATGGTTTGAACCCGTAAGGTACATGTTAAAGTACTCAACTGATTTGGATACACTAGCTTCACAGCATTGACGCAGAATAATATCTCGTTCATTGTTCCTCTGTCTAGTTACAAAAGCAAAGTAATATGACAGTAGAGTCAAAAATATAATATATGCAGTTATATGATAAAGTCTGTATAGTTATTGTCTATTTGGGTTTAAGGAGGACTTTCGATTCAATGTGAATAGTATGTAACATTTTGTGGCCAAATGAGTGTCACTTTCTACTTGTTCTTTTCTCTGGACAACCAGTTAAAGATAACTTAATTTTTGTTAGGGACATGTGGATGCAGCCCGATTATTTTGAACTTTACTGTTTTGTCACAATGGCCTCTTTTACAAAATCATTACGAAAATGGAAAGAACCAGAAAACTTAACGTGTTCACATAAGTACATAAATGAAAGAATAGAAAAGTCATATCTTATGCGATATACTAGCTTTGGAATGAAACAACACAAAATCCTTTACAAGTATGTTTTATACGGTGGAAAAAATCACACTTGTTATGTTCTCTTCAACGTGAACCTAAAACAAGGTAAATGCAAGGCAGTTCATTTTAGTTTCTCCTGTGTCAGTTTAATTTATAGTACACCAATGTGATTATAATGCTTCATATTCAACTTCGCTCAAATCCATACGGCACTTTGACCTATATTCAATTCATCATGTACGTATACTCTTAAGTGAATTTCTTTGCAGTTGCAAAGCTAATAGAATACACCCCGAAACAGCCAAGTATGTTTAATTCGTCATACATATATTATAATGTAAACCTGTAAAAGAGTAAAAGCTCAATTCAAGAGCGTGTCTTGGTTATTTTCGGGTTTATTGATTTTATTCATTAACGATCACGTTGGAAGATTTTGGTTGTTTGTTAATGGGTGTGAGGGTTAGGGTTAAGATGTTCATATATTGATCTGTGCTAGTTAAGCTTTATTATTATAATACAACGGTGATGCAATCTCGATTGTGATTGTCTAAAAGCCTTCAAATAATTGTCAATACACTATCACCTAGAAAAACATTGAAAATTACCTGTAGGTGACGAATTTTCTTTATGAGACAACTGTATATACAAGAAATATTTTGGTAGAATCTTCATCGAGACTTTCAAGTGTTTTACTCTGCTCAAATTATCGGGAATATAGACGAAAAACACCGAAAGTGTTAAACTGTTTGTCCAGAGAGTTTTCATCGCGTATTTACAGGAAATAGACGAAAGCGAACCGCAAAATTTTTCAATCAGACTGCAGTCAGCGCTATCCCCTCAGATTTGCTTCGGTAGATATCCAATTGACCTCGGTCTGAATATTCTTTTATATCATGCTCAACTTAATCCAAAATTGTTAAATATTTTAACGGGAGAATGTTCTTATATCACTTCAGTAGAAATAAATTTCGTTGTATATTAACCCTCTGTATAATATCCCTGTACATATTTGTATGCATCTCTCCTCTGCATGTATAAACCTTTATAAACCCGTAAAAAAGCCTCACGATTTTGTATAAGCCCTGGCATGATATTTATTTAAATTGTTTGGAATTTTAAATTGTGCAACTCTGGTATTCTTATTATCAAGAGCACTATTTCACAGCACAACTTAAATGAACTCCACCAAAAAGAGTGTACAGCTTACAGAGTTCACAATTCAGTTTTACATTGAATTATATATTCCTTGTCTTCAAGTTTGAATAATACTAACCTAAATCATCAACTTTTTCTGGGCACAAATTTGTATAAGTGTTTAGATAAACTTCCTTTTCATCAAAAACGAAAGTCATGGGAGTTTATACAGATGAAAAATCAGGTTCAGCAAACAATCTTAAAATATTTCAAATATTTCAATTGCGTAAACAAACCATAACTCTCCTTTTCCATCGTAACAGACCGTGCGCCGTGAAATTTTTATTAATTGATTTTTTACACTTTTCAACTTGTTTGTAAAATTTTTCAGTCTCCATGCCATTGAACTAAAATACATGGAACGCTACACCAAGCATATAATTGAACCATATTTTACGCTACACGCGAGATTTTACCCAAGACACGCGCGTTTAGTGTTTCGAGTTCCTCTCGCGGAGTAAAAATTGATTGACTACACACTCGTGTCTGGGGTAAAGTCTTGCGTGTCTGGGGTAAAATCACGGCTTTAAAAAATTATTAGGGTTTTGTATTACAGGTAGCGTTCCATGTATTTTAGATCAATGCTCCATGCTGAATGCCTTAAATTGTTTCATACGCCATTATTTTTAAAATGACCCTCAACAGCAATTGGTTTATTTTATTCTTTAGAAAGGTTGAATTACAAGGTGGCTTTTTTTGGAGTGTTTTTTCCGATATTGATAGAATTCAGTATGCTAAATTATTTTTCATAAGGTCATATTATTTTTATATATATATTTTGTAGAGTGTGATATTTTCAATCATTTTTATCATGTATCATTGTCCTTTTTCAGATACGAATGGATTTTTCATCAAACATGTTCAGTCAGGAAAGTGTGTTTATGATTATTTACACTCTCCCTTCCTGTATACAATGAATTGTTCTGAGAAGTCAGCTTTTTTTAAATTTTTACAATCTGGCTCCATCAATAGGTCGAATACAACAAGGTGTCTTGTGAGATACGATATTTATGTGGGGTTATCTGATGGAAATTTTACTGCAGAATGCGGAGCCATCAATACCATAACCCAAACAAATTGGGGTGGTCTGTTCTTTTCACGCTATAATACATGCATAGTACCTACAGGAGTTTTGTTCAACTGGAGACTGAGACTGACCAGTTGTAAAAAAGAAGAGAATCAGCGATTCAATTTCGGCAAGTGAGAATATTCATCCAGTTAGCGTATATATACTTAAACTCTGATTAAAAGCCACTGCAAGGCCGCAGATATAGGAATGGCGCCAGTGAAGTCACTGCCATCACACACTTCATTTTTATCAAATCAACTTTTATTTTACAGGAATTCACAAATAAGCTTGTATAGATTTGAATTTACTTATTTTTGTGTGTCTTTAATAGGCTCAGTAACATGTGATGGAAAAATATATCGGACGTTAGTTGTTCTAATAATCAATATATGGTGATAAAAGTTGCAGAATATCGTGGATTGAGAAAGGAAGCATTTGTGGCTCAGTTTTGATTACAATTGTAGTGTCGATGTAACATGTGACCTTAAAATTACTGTGATGGTGAAAGAAAATGTAATGTAACTGTTGATGATAATCATTTCCTTCAAATATTTGTCCTGGTTTGGAGAAATATCTTTACTTTGAATATCAATGTAACTACACAAGTATGCCATACAGAAAAATTTGCAATCGTAAGTATTATATGGGCAGATTATATTTTGCTTATTATTAAAGAGCTTCGGGACAAATTTTGACCTTAATGCGCAATGGTATGGTGCTCATTTTATACTATGTACGTTATCAATTTAGAAAAGTTGACACAAATTTGAATTTTCGTCGGGTGTCTTCACCAGGCGTGGTTTGTTTATGCAGTTTTATCTCGTATTGTATAATTTAGTGTCTTTTATAATGTGACATTTAAACTTGTGTCCTAAATATTTTTCATAAGTTTAATGGTTTGGTGAATTTTGTGTTTTAGTTTGTTAATGCAAACTTTGTTCATGGAAACATATCTTCTTCCAGTCAATTTGATTTATCAAATCTATTTCTTTTAAAATCTTTTGGCCATTCTATGTAGGCCAAAAGTGACATTTACAATTGCATTTGTATTCATATTTTCATGACTTCACACTACAGAATTTTTACATATACTGTATATATATACAAAGATAGATTCATTACAATTCCTATGAATTGGGAAGCTAAACGCAGCGCTCACCTATAAAAAAACGGTATTTGTTCTGGTTTCATTAATGATTCACATAATCACTTAGACACATTTTGTTGTGATTCGTGTTTACAACACAAGAGAAAAGTTCTCAGTTCAACTTATTTGCCTGTAGTTCATTGTCAACTTAAAGATTAAAATCAAAACAGTGCTTACCAACTTTAAGTGTAAATCTATAAGATACTGTGTCCATCAGAATGTGGAAAACATTTCTGGTTAAGTGCTTTCAAACTAAAATTTTTTTTAAGTTAATGTCACCTTCTGTGTTCTTCTGATATTCAAACTCCGTGTATATATTTTATTCATGGACGAGATTTGTCATATTTATGTTCATAAAACCACTTCTAAAAACACAGATTTCACTTTAAGATATGCGCCATAATCACAATTAAAGGAAAAATAATTTTGATTTGTGTAGTTATGGATGTACGCCTGTCTAAGTCGAATCTTCCAAACGAAGGTGTCGTGAATGTTATTACCAAGTTTAGAAACTTCACCATTTGCAACAAAGGTCTTTTGCACAAAATAAATACGATTATTTGTAAACAACTTGGTTATCCTACCGCAGCATCTGGGGGAGGCTCAATGTCACTATCATCTTTGATGCATCAATCGTTTATACCTGGAATTGTCAAATGTGATGCTCGAGTGAACGATTTATCTCAATGTGCTATCACTCAAAATAATGATTGCTCTCAATACTCGTACGTTACATGTAAGCATTCTCATTCAATTTTTTGAATGTATTAACGTATTGCAGGACACATTTGTATGACGTTAGAAAAGATTTTAGCGAAGAATTTAAGGAATGAATGTGTTACTTTTGTCTTCTCAACTTACATCTGTCTATTGTTAAGCATCATGACTTACCTCTATCATCAAGACTTACATCTGACATCGTAGTGTCACTGTATTTTACGCTGACTTGGAGAATTTCACAATTCTTCTTTTACATAACAAAAGAAATATAGCATCACAAAATATAAACGATTGCTACTCTTAAATAATAAATAATTAAAACAGGATTGCTGCGAATACTGAGGATTAAATTAATTTTACTCTTGCTACTTCATTTCGTGCTTCAAAAAATGTCCAATTGTCATTCCTCTGCAATACGATTGACGTTCACTCTTTAATGGAATTTAAATCGCTACGGTATTGTTGTTATTTGACAAGATACTTACGGTTTCTTGTCATAGCTGGCTTGATTCCAACTGGAATTTAACCTTATTTAATAAAAGCATGCAAAATCAGTCGTATTCCTCCAATATATCTTGTGCTCTTTTTCTTTCTTAAGAAAACAGTTTTAATTTTTCCAATTTTACGTGAATGGAGAACAATATGAGAGTGCACCATTGCTCTCTATCAAATCAAACCAGTTCTAATGTTATAATGCATTTCAACCAAATCCTTTTCTATTTAAGGTCATGTTTGTGATAATCCTCTATTAAAAACGCAGAAAAATTCCCAGATTCTTGGTTTACTGCCTTCCCAAAGAGTCGTAGTGCTGCTAAAGCAAGAATATCCAGTGGTAGTTCATGGTGTGCTCCTGCTGCTAATGGCAATCATTACCTTCAACTGAATTTTCCGAGTCTTTATACAGTTAACGTTATCACTATCTTTGGAGACAGTTCAAGTTCAAGCTTTGTAACTAAATATCACTTGCAGACAAACATTGATGGTGTGAACTGGAAATCTGAAAAATCCCAGAAGGTAACAGTAGACTTATCGAATTTGTATATTATAAATTTAAAGGAAATTTAAAAAGGAATGAAGTTATAAACTAAGTAAACTTTTAAATTGCTATTTATATACAAACTTGTGTGCAGATGTTGATTCAGTGGTGTAGCCGGCACGCAAAATTGCTGGTTCTATGTAAATTTCAGATCATTATCATTATTCATTTCTTTAGAGATCTATTGTTTTACAGTTAGTGAGCTCTGAGAAATTTACATATAGCACGACCAAATTTGTGGGCTAGCTACGTCACTGTGTTGATTGTCTTGGTTACTCCTGCACTACGAAGGACTCTTGCATTTGATTATAAAGTTTAAATTGTAGCTATGTGCATGATTTGAAGAGATACATAGACAATGCATAAACTACTCTCCTCTGGACAGCGTTAAACAAACCTTTCTTTTCTCTAACCTTGCTCTGCAAATACACGAAAATCAATTTTTTGTTTTATTCCAGATTTATCTAGGAAACAAAATGGTTACAATGATGCGGCTATAGAAAAGTTTTCTGGTGGCCTTAAATCCAAAGCTTTGCGAATCTTTCCATTGAAATTTGTTGGTGCACCGTGTTTACGAATTGAAATTTGTGGTGGAGGTAAGAGGTAGAAAAATATACCAGGTTTACTTTGCACTGTAAGCACTTAATTTTTCAATATATAAAGTTTTTTTCTCTGAGTATTAATTAAACATGAGTTAGTTGACAAAACAGAACAATTTTCCATGAAGGCTGAAGTGTTAGTTTCTTTCTCTGTTGAAATAAACTTATTGAAACAAGCCTTTTCAACATGCAGTTAAGTTTAACACGTGTTATTGGAGAAAAAGCAGAACACTTATTTCACTTAGGGGCTACAAATGGTTCAATTTGTAGATTTTTCTTTATCGTGCAGACTTACTCCCAGACAAACCAACAGATCTCATTGCAACCAAATCTGCATCGACGTACCTCGAGATATCATGGAAACATCCCAAAAACTGGTGTAAAACTTGGTACAAATATCTCGAATCCTCTTACAAGATATCTATTGATTTTGCTGAAGGATACTATGATTGTTTTGATAAAACTCTGGAGGTAACTGACAAAAAACCGTACAACATTACGAATCTTGTTCCTTACGCAACGTATAAAGTTAATGTAACCGCTGGCAATTCTGAAGGCTTTGGTAGATCAACTACAGCTACTTTTAGAACTGCTGAAGATGGTGAGTTCATATCAGTTTTGTGTATACATATCGGCTGTTGTTGCATTGATGGTGTTATTGCCATAGACGACTTTTGAAAGCTCAAATCTTTTCTGGTCGATATTTATTTCAATCATGTTTTTTATACTGTATTATATTTAAGTTAACAATGACAGTGTACACTTGTTAGGACTTCTTTCTAAAGTGTATTTAATATTTTATATAAATCTTTAAAACAAATGTTTTTTTTGTTTAGTTCCCGAAGGTCCACCTTTAAATGTTCAAATTGTCGCCTTAAGCAGTTCATCGTTATCAGTTACGTGGGAGCCACCAGACAAGAAGAAAACAAATGGAAAGATAGTCAATTACACTGTTTGTATTACACATTTGGAGAATGAAACCTGTTCAATGAAGTATATGATCGAGGAACAGCGTTTGGACATAAATAATGTGAAACCAGGGACAAAATATTATGTTCGTGTTTTAGCTTCTACAATAGTGGGATCTGGATGTTACAGCAATGTTACATGGGTATTTACAAATGGATGTAAGTTGTCTATGGTTTATGCACAGGTTTGTTTAAGATGATAAATTTATTCAAGTTTATTTATTTAGTGGCACCTGAACTGTCCACCAAGCAGATTGGAAATACGTTGACTTATTTGTTGCAAAATCCAAATGTGGAATATCGGTAACTATGTATTTTACTAGAGCAAATTATTGTAAAAAACTTAAAGGAACTTAAAAGTATTTTTGAGTTTTCGGATTCATGGCTAAGTATAGGACAGTTGGTTTCATGTGGGATCGAGGTAGTCTAAATATCTCTCTGGGGAAAGCTTTGATGACTCGTCGCTTTTCTTTGGCATTGCGGATGCATGCATAACATATATTTTAACCATTAACAAAAGCAGAGGTTATGCATGTATTTTAAAAATGTTTTGCATTAAATTTGCAGATATTTCTATGTAGTCGCGATGAAAAATGTCACAGAAGAGAGTCGATTGCCTTCTAACTTTAAAAACACAGACTTAGTGACTTATTCTAAGGCCATATCTTCCACACAACCAATGCCGTATATTGCTGCTGTAGTCTCTCGCAGAGACTTTAAGCCTGATTTTACACTTGGTGACGGTGAAACCACAACACGGCGTTCCAATGGTGAAAATTATTATAATGGCCCGCTAAAGCCTGGCACTAACTACAAAATATTTCAGCGCGTTTTCATAAATGATCAGGTGCGACCATTTATTTACGTTTTCATCAGCATTGATTGCTGCAATTTTTATTCAAATATAAATGTTCACTTCGTTTCAGGGTGATTATTATTCCACTGACTGGAGTCCAGTGGCAGCAACTGCCCAAAAGCACAAGTCTTCAGGTTTGTGTTTGCTTTCAATAGCATAAGGAAGTTTATCGATGTCTAAAGTGCAATGATTCAAGATCTTTGCAAATTTCAGTATAGTAAAATGCCTGAAAATTTTTAACGATGAATATACATTTTGTTTGATGATACAACCGATTTAATTCCTACAAATAACTGCCTTAGTGATTTTGTGTACCTCTTCTCTAATTTCATTGCGTTCCAAACCTAATTTATACCATAAATAAATCATGAATAGTTAACAGGGATGAATACATGAGGTGTGAGAGCGGTTACACCCTCAGCTTTACAAAAATGATCGCTGAAAGACAATATTTGTTGGTAATGTTATGATTTGTCATTCAATTTTATCTTGTAGACGGTGGAAAAATTGGAGCCATTGCTGGTGCAGTTGTAGCTGCAATTTTGCTCATTATTTTGTCATATTGGTCATTCTTTTGTTAGGATCAATTCAAACTCTGCTACAGTGCAGTGAACTGCGTATTGTAGTTATTTGACGGCTACTAAAAGTTCTCAAAAATGGGGGAAGTTGAATTTTTTTCGCGAAATTATTAGACGTTTTCTGAAATTTAACGTACTATAGAAGAATATGATTAAGCATAGAATTTTATTTCCTTTTTAACTATAAGAGTGAACGAGAGTGAATGATTCTGAAGAGTATTTGAAAACAATTTGGAACATAACATCAAATTTTTAGACTAAGGATGTAGTCAATATTTGAAATAGGATAATAGTTGTAATACTTTTTATCTAAGTACATTAAATAAGAAATAAAGTTAAATTACAAACAAACAGTGGCGTAGCATGCTCAGTAATTTATTTGAATAAGTTGGGGGGAACGGGATTTTCATTCATTCATAATTTTGGAGTCAATGGAATATATATGAATATGTACAAACTGTCATCTCATTAATTTACCTGACGTAAGAAACAGGGAGTTTAAGTAGATGGAGTTTACTTTGTTACCAACTATATTTGTGTTAGTATAATGTTGCTGTTCTTGTTCTTTCCTGTTTTTGCCTATTATCCCCATTATAATGTTCATTTTAAACTCATCCAAAATTATCGAGTTAATTGAATTTTCTGATAATTTGATTGCTAGAGTGCTAGGAGCATTATGTTTGGCTGTAGACTAGAGATCAACGAAAAAAAAAGAAATGGGTTTGAAGCTACCAGACAAGATTTTACAAAACAAGAAAAATGCATATGATCTCCCAACACGTCCTTCTCTCCTATAGTTTTTTGTCAACCCCTCTCCTTGTTTTTCAACACTGGCCGGAACACCCACCAAAAGACTGATCTAGGTAGTCAGTACTAAACTTCCGCAACATTAAACCCGTTTAAAATTTATATTTGCGTTCGAATTATGTTTGAATTATGAGTAAAATATCAAATTGTTACAAATACAGAAGTACAGAATATCATTCAGAGATTCTCGACTCTTGATATGAAAAATATAGCCAACCCTATCACGAGTTTCTCCGATTCATTAGTTTTTATTAGTTGGAACCATTGAGTTCTATAATAACTGGAGCGGCTATCTCAAGCTTGGCCTTAGATATCGGATGTTGTAAAAAAAATGGCGTATTTCGTCCGTTGCCGCTGAGATTTACCGAAATTGACCGCTTTTCCGAAAATTTCACAATTTCCCACTCCCTCCTGAGGAAAGAGTGAGGAAAATGTATGTGTGTATTTGGGATTCGGCAAGCAATTTTTTGATGAAAATCAAGGTAAAACCTTAAATTCATAACAGCGAGTCAACTGTGGTTGTCAGTTATCTGCTCCTACGAGGATGCATTTATAACTATCGATGAAAGACCTATATGTCGGCTACACATGTATGAATGCAGATGTGCGTCGTTTTCTTACCAGTGTCAAACTTGTTTGATTGATTAAACTCTTTAGTCTATACAAAAAAGTATATCATAGTTCATCTCCACGGTTCACGAGAGAAGTTAGCTTATTTTTTATCATTGTTATTTTGCTTCTTTTCATGCAATGGGTAATGGCTTTTCGCCACAATTGTAGGATTTTTACTTGTTTCTTTAAAAAGTAAATATTAAATCTCTGGATATTTACGGATTTTCTGTAATTGAGTTTCATATGAAATTTCAAAAAGACTCAAGTCTGCATAGGTTTGGTAAATGAAAACAAACTATATTGTATAGAAATTACTTTAAGTAACCTTTTGTGATGTTCTGAAGTGCAACTGCATCAAATACTTGTAAAGTTGTAGCACATTTTATTTTGTTGTATTGATATATGAATTGGGCAAAATGCAAATAATTATCAAAACACTTATGCTTCCAATGGTGTTTATAATTCATTTGTAGTTTTAATACTTCTACCTTTCTTTTTCACTTTGTTTTGTTTTTCCTATATTTGCAATATAAGTACACAATTTGAATGATTAACACAGTTTTCACCTCAATAATAAATTTCATAAGCAGTTGGTAGTGCATTTTGTTCTCTGAGTATCCACATCTGGTGTTTTGTTCATACAAGAATGATGAAGTGCAAGTAGATATGTCATAGCAAGGCAATAAAACCAAATGAATTACATACCTATAGTGTACTTTTATGCTAGAAGCTTAAAAGCTTTTAGAAATTAGAATATTATTGTATTATATTACCTCTATATCATCAATCTCATGATAAGAAATAAGAAGCAAAAATTTGTAGAAAAGCTTTGAAAAGTGAAAACTTTTCTTTAAAAAGCAGCAATAATGCATATGATAAATCTCCATTCTGTACTCTAATAGGTAAATAAGCTCACACTGTTTCTTAAAAAAATATAAGAAATATATAAGAAATATACAGTACAGTAACTTTAAAGGTTTCATCACTGAATCTTTAATGCTTCAGTATAGTGCATTAGATATTAGTAACATTCAAACAACACTCAACTAAAATATTTTGATAAAGATATGACATGATTTAAACATTAAGTTACATAAAACCCAATGGCTTATACAGTTTGAAGCTTCACATCTGCATTGAGTCATCATCAATCTCAGTACAAATGTTTACATAGACACAAACTTTATGGCCTTCCATTTTACATGTTTGTGAATTGACATTTCATTAAGCATCAAAACACACACAACCTTGCCATCTTTCTTTGGATCATGAACTTTAACTTCAAAGCATTCAAGGCATCCTTAGTGAATCCATTGTCTCCATCCATAGAATTTAACCATGATCAAATTAAATAACTCTGGATAGAGCAGACAATAAATCAATTATCTTTACAGCATTATCATTTTTTAAGACTCTGCCTGGTCAATAACATCTTCCAGTCATCTTTACTCCTTGATCTTCCCTGCATGTTGTCAGCAAATAGAACATAACAAGCTCTGCTTCAAATCATGGGTACCGTTGGGGATAATCATTTCTTTTTGATACTTACTCACAGAGCAAAATGTGTGCAGGGTCGTTTTTGCTTTAGGGAAACTATTTTGCAAATAAATGGGTAAGTTTACGATTTCATGCATTAACAAATGACAGAAAAGTATGCAGAATTTTATAAACAAAAACAGGAAAACATCAGTATATTTGGCGTTCAAGTCAGTCTTACAAAATACGATCTGTAATATGTATTTTATGGCTTTTCAAGTGCATGTATAATTGCTATTCAATCGTTGACGGACTAACAAAACAAACAACTATCTCACCTGTGAGAAGCGATATGTTCCTTTTTGTGGAAACTACGACATCCAACAATTGAACGATTGAAGTGTTGGCATTATAAAAGAAATGCCAAAAAAGATATCGCAACAGAATATGGAACTAACGATATCCATATTCTGTGATATCATGTTTGTTTTTGAAAAATTCCTTATAATTTACTATAGACACCAGGGGGAGGTCGATGATCTTATTTTTCTGCAAAGCGATCATTTCAGCGGAAATACGTCCTTTGGCCGCCATTTTTTTGGCATCTCGCCCCAGTAAAGTTAGCCGCTCCAGTTATTATAGAGCTCAATGGTTGGAACACACACCAACGATTATGATGTATGAGCTTTCACTTCCTAAGAATATGAGCAGACGAACCCCAAGTAAAACAGTTTCTTCTCGTCATGTAATATCAAGTAGTCTATTGATATCTTCAAGTAATCACGTGTTATTTATAGTTCAGTTTCTTTTTTTGTCCGCCTCCTGCTCACTTAATGTTTATTAAATTCATCTTTGTCATTCATTTATATCCTATAAACGGTAGAAATGATGGTGCAGTTGCTGCTCCGGGTTGGTTTTTATTCTTGTCGTATTGGCTGTTCGTTAGGATCAATCTAAACTCTTGTACTCGAACGTGCAGTAAAATGCGTGTTGAAGTTATTTAACATCTACTGACAACATTTGATGAGAGTGAATTCTTGACTTGCAATTCAGCCATGTTGGCAGTTTGATAGAAATGAATATTTTATCAGTGTTATTGTTGGCACTTGCCGACGTAGGTGAGCAACATTGTTTGGTAAATCTCAAGAGAATGGTTGCAAGTCAAGAATAGTTCTGAATTGAAATTTAAATTATTAAATGCTCAAATCAAACACTCTGCGGCGACTGCTCACTTTAATGTCTTAATCTATAGGTTAGTTTATCAACCGCTTGCTTGTTCATTAAAATTATTTAACAATGATTGTAATTTGTATAGAAGTAATAAAGAACTTACCTTTTAGAAAGGAAAATTACAACTCAGTATACGTAGGCACTGGATGTACGATTTGGCATTGTGAAAGTGGATTGTATTTTGGAATCATCAGAATATTCTAACCCACTATGAGAAAACTCAATTACTACGGTAGTTCTTACGAAGTGTCTGTTTAACTAGTTAAAGTCGCTGATATAATAACTCAAATTTTCTACCCCACAAATCTTTCGATAATATTCCTCGTGATATAGTCGTTCATCACATGAATTTACCTAACGTGAGAAACAAGGAGTTTTAGTCGATTGAGTTGATTTTGTTAGTGTTAATAAGATGGTGCTGTTCTTGTCCTTTCCTGTTTTGCTTTATATCGTCATGATAATATTCATTTTAAACATTCAAAATGATCGGGTAAATTAAATTTCCTTAATGATTTGACTGCAAATGCTAGTTAACGTTGTGTTTCGGCTTATATTGGTGATTAACAGAAAAGAAGACATGGCTTTGAAGCAATGACACAAAATTTTACAACATGTATAAATCATGAAGCGCAATTGCCTAACTGGTTTCAATTTATGCTTTCATTCCAGTTATTTAAATATTGAGTTCACTGGTTAAATGATGTCATGCAATATGGCGGATAGTAAGAATTTGGACAGTCTTGTGGTTACGGACGAAATTTTGTCATCAAAAAGGTATTGAATTCCTTGTCAATATTAATTGTCAGTTCTTAAATATTTCATTACATTTTTGTTCACTTTGTACTTCGTTGGCGTTAAGTTGACCTTTTGAAATTGACAATCATTAGTCACCATGTTTTGAGACAAAGCTGAATAACAAAGACTCAGCAGACGACAAAATATTCTCCATGCCTGTATTTGTGAGCTATTCGTATTTTTCCTTTTATTTTTTGCTGATGCGGCATCGATTCAAATTAGAATTATAGGTTGTAGTTTCTCTAAATTACATTTATACGAATAAATTAGAAAACCAAGAATCACAGGCAATTTGATATGTAGATCAAAACGTTTTTGGTATGATCTCTGGTTCTATATTTGATGTCTTCAAGAAGTGAATCTTAGAGTTGAATTCCAGATATCAAAATTGCGAGTCGCCTTATCTGATATGATCAATGTAAAAAGTTTTAATATATTTTTGTCTGGTGATTAGTGTCCTTTAAAAAGTGATCTGATGTTGAAACTTAAGTCATTATGTGCTCCAGTCTTTGTGTGGAGTGATTTTTTTGTATAATTACAATGGTTGTATAGCTGTATATAAAAAATTAAAGTCAAAGTAATCCAGTCCAGTATCTTCATTCCATACTAGTTACTTTTATAATTGTGTGAAGATAGTATTTTTAGCAACTGGTCTTTTGATACTTCTTTGTTGTGCTTTTACACCATTTGTTCATCATTAAAGAAGATTCAACATTCAATTACAGGCTTCGACATACCTGCAATAAAACAATAAAATATTCATTATCTTAAAGGAAAAATCAGAAACACGTGCCTACAATCAATACGTTTCTATAAGAGAAAAGTCAGAATCATTCGGATAAAAGGAAATTTCTATAAACATATTTAAATCTCTGCTTTAAATAATTGGTTGCAAATAAATCAATACACTTCTCTTTCATACAAAGTTCATATGTATATGTTTATGCAGTAGCGTAGTCAGTCTGACTTTACTCTCGCTATTTAAATATTTTTTGCATTTAATAAATACGACGAGTTGTTTTAAAATAAACATGTTTCAACATCTCATGATGGCATCTTCAGTATAATAAGAATATTATGTATATGCATGATAATTTTATATAAGAGTAATATGATGCAGTGATACAATTATCAGTAGATTATAAATATTAAAATGAAATACTGGTTGGAACTAATTTATGAGTGTACTTACAGGCGGAATATAGTGTTAAAACGAAAAACGTGAACGTTGAGATTACGATTAGTTTTGTTATTGTGAAATGCTTCTTTTAAAAAACCCCGTCGTATTTATTAAATGCGCAATATCAATAGTGTTTTTACGCAGTTGCAGCAAATATTTTTGTGTTTACTGACCGTAAGAACAATAGATTTCTAAAGAATGTCTTTATGAGTAAATGATTTGTTACATTTATTTATTTTTTGTTTCTTAGGATATAAAAAGGTCGTATGGTCCGTGATTCATGACATATCGTGGCCGGTTCATGATGTTTCTAAAGATGTTCACAGTATGGTGGAAATTTTATCTAAAGTTGAACATTCACAAAGAGCTGCTGATGTAAATAGACCTGTCATTGTTATATGCAGGTAAAACACGTGTGACTCAAATATTAGCAAGTGATTAACCTCGTCGCTCTCGTGGTTATAATTTGGCGGTTTAAGGTCTAAGTGAAGATCTCTACAAGAATTTTGCAACAAACACAAAAATATTTATTTTCTTAATCCAGTGACGGAGCAGGTCACTGTGGTACCTATATTGCTATCTAAAATCTTGTCGACCGAGTCAAAACTGTCCAAGCGATTAATGCGTTCCAATGCATCAAGCTGATCCAGAAAAGACGCCACAGTTCGTTGAAACAGCGGTAAGCTTGTCTTCATTATTCTCTTGAAGCCCCAATTGCATCAACACCCAGCGCTATTTTCAGTAATGGACTATGCAGCCACTACAAAATAGACCATAAAAAATTTTATTATTATTAAATTCGTGTTCGAAAGGGGATTTTGATGTTTACAAACACTTTGTCACATTTATGATTAGGGTTGGGTGATATTTCGATAAATCGATTTTTTGAAGTTATTGTCATGCTTGATGACTATCATGATATTGCTTTGCCTGTATGTACATTTAGCTTTATAGAACCCAAATGATCCTTTTTATTTCCGGAAAACGTAGCTCAAACATAAATTTACCAAATTAATACGATATAGTAAAAGACAAAAGCTAGACTAAATCACTGATATTTATGAAACAATCACTAAAGAAACAATCACTAATCATTGTTTCTTTAGAAATCTGTTATTTTAATACAGTTAGTAAAGATTATTTACATAGCAAGACAAATTTGCAGGCTTTCTATGTCAATTGGTGCACGGTTGTTTTCGTTGCAGGGCTTGACATTTGGTTACCTGCAAGGGGAATTTTTCCAAAATGCTTCGAAAATCTGGTCTGTAAGGACGTGTGGCTTAACCCACGTACGATGCATTGCAGCTGCGTTCCGTTTATCACAAACGTTCACTAGCCTCACGTGTGTATATTTCATCAAATCTTTGTTTTCGAAAATCTTTTTCAAATCTTTGAAAGTTTTTTACAAATCTTTAAAACCTTTAAAATGTTTTACAAACTTTTGTTTAGCCTTTGAAAATTTTTGTTTTACTTGAATCTACGAGATAGTTACTCATCAAAAAAGGCTTTCTTTCCCGCGTATTTGACCAAATAACACGTCGCTTCCTCGACAACACCTTTTTCCCAAAACCTCCCGTCATTACTGCTCACAAAAAATCCATCTACTTCTGTCTTTTTTTCACAGGTATGCATTCCATTCAAATACACACATAAATAAATCGCCTTAGTGCTGCCGCTTTTCCGCATGTACTAATCAAATTTGTTTTCCACCTTTCTTAACGTATATTTTCTTTCTCCCCTTTAAGGAAAAAGTTCTCAAACCTCAGAGATTGGATGTTCTGTTTTCATTAAAGTGTTATAGCTGTACGTATTGTATATGGGTCAAATCACACGTCATTTACACATCGGATTTTCGTAGCACATGAGAATATCTCCATTTGAAGGTAACCAAACCTCACGGCTTGCGTTATCGAGCATTTTTGCTAACATAAACATGTCTGGAGATACCCCCAATATGGACGACTTTGAAAGAATTTCCTCTTCTCACGATTCATACAAACTCTCCCTTAATGAGGGCCTCATAATCAATAGCTACAAGTCTTCACTTATTGACAGTATAGTAAAAATACAGTAGAGCAAGTCCATTGAATTTTTTGTGCTACGTATATCTCATTGCGCGTATGATTACTATATTGACAGCTAGTAAATTGATTTTTTTTTGAGTAATAGGAGTGCTGAGCTGGCTAACGGTAGTCTGTTATCTAATTATATGTACAGCAGCAAGTTTCTTAGCTTTGATTTTATTTAAATGTCTGGTTTATTTTAATGATCCTTGGTTAAGGCTGTTTGTCCTTTAGGTGACTGGCATTGTGCATATGTGTTGCTATACGGGCCGAGAAGACTAGAAATCATTAAAGAATCTTCGTGATCACGTGATCTTAAGAAGAAGTGGATTTTGTACCTTTAAAGAATGCGGTATTGTGCCGATATGTCTATGGATTGATATCATCAAAAAATCTCCTGTTGAGTAATTTGTTTCAAATCAACACTGCAGTATTTCCTTCATTGTCATCGAGACGGTTAAGTTTATACGCTAGCCGAGTACCTGAGGATACACTATACACATGAGTACTTAAGGATACATGATACACATGAGTACTTGAGGATACACAATATGCATGAGTACTTGAGGATACACTATACACATGAATACTTAAGGATACACTATACGCATGAATACTTAAGGATACACTATACACATGAGTACTTGAGGATACACTATACACATGAGTACTTCAGGATACACTATACGCATGAGTACTTGTGGATACATCATACACATGAGTACTTAAGGATACACTATATACACGAGTACTTGAGGATACACTATAAACATGAGTACTTGAGGATACCAATAATATTTTATTTTCTCTCTATACCCCCCTCCCCCTGTGGGATTTATTGTTGTCATTCAAATGAGGATTAGTAAAGGCGAGAGGCTAAATAAAAAGAGGCTGGGGACTAAGTAAATTTTCACACAAATTGTTTTCGCATTTTATATGTAATTCACATGCTTCAATATTACTTTTTATTAAAATACCCAACCCCATTCTTTATGCAATGTCGTCTGAGAACCTGACAAAGTCCATACTTAATGCACATAATCTCGTTGTTCAGAGACTTGGAGATGAATGTATGTCAAGGGTTTGTTTTTTGCCACCTTTCAAATGTGTGATCATTAAAAGGGTGAGGTTGGGTAAAATAGGTATGGAGCTGTTAAAGTGGGTACTCGAGGATACTTGAGGGTACTCGAGTGTACTTGAAGATTTTAATTATGGTGTGTCTATGTTGTGATGTATACGCTTTAGAAAATATTTTTGTCTGATCGAATTTTTTTTAACATATGTTGTTTGTGCTTTTACGTATTTAGAAAGCTAAGCTTGAGGGAAAGAAATCTGGTGTTGATAAAATGGATGTCGATTCTGACGTAAAGGAATACCAACCATACTCTTTTTCTGATGGTAAGTTGCTATAGAATTGGATTTGATAGTTAAGATTAAGAAACTATCGATTGCATGAAATAGATTCGATTTATTAGGTTTTATTTAAATGGTTTTGGAACACAGCCAGTAATTCGCAGTTCATAAATTCATGACGCAAACTGCTTGAAATTTTGAAATATCTTTTAAAACAAAGATCAAAGAATAATTTGTCTTTTAAATTGCCGGCAGAACGGCCGAATTTTGTGATTCAAGAATACTTTCTGTCGTTTCCTCCTTTCAAAAATACATTTAACATATAATGGTTGCAAGGCTTGCCAAAAGATTAAAGATGAAATGAAGCGCGCATCTTTTTAACAAGCAAACACGTTTGTATTTCCAGTCTTATTGGGCTCGTCTAAAGGTTAACATCAAATCTGTTAGTAAAATTATGTCCTTTTGATTGCCCATGATGCAACATTGTGTCGGTCTGGCGTCATCACTTCTGCTTCAATAATGGCTTTGCCACTTTGCCAAAGATTAAGTATGTAACGAAGCGTGTCTATTTAACAAGCGAACGTATTTTATATTTACAATCTTCTTGCACTGGCATCAAGGTTGACAAATTCTACTTAAGTACACATTTTGTGTAAAACCTTGATTCGTGGCGTAGAAAAGCATTAACGTGGAGCGTTGCCCTCTTTTCGAGGTAAATAATCTAACCGTGTATTGTTGTTATTTCGTGGTACGCGCAATAAATCGATTATCGCAACAATTTGGACACTGTTGACTTCATTTTGGAGAAGTGTTTTGGATAAAGTGAGGAAAATCGTTATTTCCTTTTCAACACTCACTGATAGCGTTTTGACGAATGTTCCCTATAAAGGCCTTTAAAATATACGAGTTGAAATCGTTGGGGAGAAGATTATTCACTACATCGTTTGTTTTCTGAATGAAGTGCTCTCCTGGAAAAAGAATTATTGGTACGTTATTGATTATTGAAACGTGAGTTTTTTTGTACTCCAAAAAGTGAAACTTCAATCGGATTACATTGCAATTATTTTGTGTTGGCACGCGTAGACTCTTAGAAAACGCTTAACAGCATTTCTGATATCGTTTTGCGCCATGATCGAAGTATTAGTTGGCATTATTTTGATATATTTTTTCTGGAGAGTTCTCTTTTTCTATTGGTCACATTTAACGTCACGTGATCTGCCACCCGGTCCATTTCCCCTTCCCTTTCTGGGAAACTTAAATTTGATTGGTACGACCGTTCATATTGATTTGGCAAAGCTTGCTAAGAAATATGGCGATCTAATGACAATCTACTTCGGAAGCGAGCGTGCGCTTGTCGTGAGCAGCTCGGAAATGGCTCGGGAGGTACTCGTGAGGCAATCATTTGTTTTTGGTGGACGACCGTTGAACCTACCTTACGCGGCCATTTTGTTTAGTCACGATGGTAAGAATATCGCTTTTCGAAAGAAATTTCTCAGCGTTGGAAGAAACAACGTAAAATATTTTATGCTGCTTACAGGACGTTTGGTAATAGTCTTGAAAATAAGGCTTGTGACGTCATAAAGGATCTTTTGGCTGACCTGGGAGAAAAAACGGTCACTCCAAGAAACATTCCGCAAGATATATTTCATTGTGTTGCTAACATCATTTGTGCCATAACATTTGGGTTCAAATACGACAAAGATGACCCAGAATTCCATGCTCTCATGAACACTTTTAATGTTGTGCAGCAGTATGTTGCCCCTGGCAACCTCATTGATGCCATCCCGTTGCTAAGGAGATTGCCTTTGAAGAGCGTGATTAAACTTAAGTCGGCCACTAATCTTTTGGACACGATTGTTTTGCGAATATACGGGGAGCACGAAACCGCAAATCCAGTGGAAGACTACGATTTGACGCATGCGTTTCAGAAGCAATCAGATGACATCATGGATAGTAAGAGTAATGACGTCATTTTAACGAAGGAAGAAATAACTTGTATGATAAAAGATATTTTTCTAGCGGGAATTGAAACCTCGACGTCAGTGATCACGTGGGGGCTGTATCTCTTGGCTTTTCATTCAGATATACAAGATCAGATTTACGAAGAGATGATGCAAGTTCTAGGCCCCGATTCTCCCCCGACATTTTCCGACCGTCATCGACTACCTTTGCTCTGGGCAAGCATCACAGAAACGTTAAGATATGGGTCTATTGTACCTTTACTTCTACCCCATAGGGCAACATCCGATGCAAAAATTAACGGTTTTCACATTCCTAAAGACACGACTGTAATCGTAAATGCCTTTGCTATTCATAATGACGCAAGAACTTGGCATGACCCGCATGTCTTTAGGCCAGCCCGATTTTTGAATAGCTGTGGAAATTATTCGACACCACCGCCTTTCTCGACGCTTCCATTCTCGGCAGGCAGTCGCGTTTGTGTCGGAGAGACTCTCGCGAAGATGGTTGTGTTCGATGTCATTGCCCGGATGTTATATAGTTACCGTATGACATTGGTAAACATGAAGTATCAGAGAGTGGAAGCTGACATGACGAATACAGCTTCTATTCTTAAGCCGAAACATTTGCAAATAGCTCTTGAAAAACGTTGTGTCGTAAAAACTGACGCAGTTGATGAAACGATAAAATGTCACTTTTAGTTTTTTACTCTTGGTTTAATGACCAGTAGATTCATACGTTAAAATCTTTCATACTTAATTTTGTATATTATCTTGATGTAATCTTTCTTATATATTTAAAATAATAGTATTGTTCTTTAAATGCATAAATTTTTTTCGAATTACAAAAATTATAAGCAGTGTTCAATTTGTCTTCTGTCACCGTGCATCAAGTACATTACCCCTTCTTATCCTTGCATGTAGTAGATTACCCTCCTTATCCATGCATGAAGTACATTACCTCTTTCATACATGCATGTAGTAGATTACTCTCCTTTTCCATGCATGAAGTGCATTACCCCTTCTTATCCATGCATGAATTACATTACCCATTTCATCCATGCGTGTAGTAGATTATCCTCCTCGTCCATGCATAAATTACATTACCCATGCTATTCATGTATGAAGTACCGGATCCCTCGTTATCCATGCATGAACCTTTCTAATCTTTGTTTGATTTTCAGACACTGGCTCTAATAACAGTGGTTTTTACCAGTTGCAAGCTGTTCTGACTCATCAAGGACGATCATCGTCATCTGGTCATTATGTGGCATGGATCAAAGGGAGTAACAGTGAGTAAAGGTTATTAAATTGCATGGATCAAAGGGTGTAATAGGGAGTAAAGTCTTATATCATTGGACTATAGTTTCTTTCTTCAACCCCTTCTGACCTTAGGTACTAAACATTTTGCATCGGGGTGATAAACACCTCGATTCAAACGTTTAAACACAAAAGATTCGCGAGCTTCGCTTTTGCTTTTATATTGTCAACATATGTCTCGTTGCTGCGAGCTTTTTTCGTAAAGGTCAAGTCCAACGTTACGTCAATTTCCTGTGCGTTTTATTTTTCTAAACAAGCCCGTTGCAAAACATTTTAATCCATTCGAGATCTTTATAACAAGTGAAAGAACAACAGCCATTAATATAATAAACATCGGTGAAAGTATTATTATATCTCGTATTGCATCCAACGCGAGGAGTTTCTCCGCATTATAAGAACCGTTACCTTCTTCATGATAAAGAGTCTTGACCAAGGTAATCCCGCATAAAATAACGTGTATAGCTAAAAAGATAGACTCCACGATATTATCGCGTTTGGTCTGAAAGGGGAACACCAGCATGTGACATATCAAAATCGCCACGCAGATCGTTAAAGCGACCAGCATTCGTAATTTAACATCGTAGAGAAAAGTCAGCACGACAATTAAAACCAGTCTACGAAAGATGAGAAATCCTTCCCACGGTATGCGCGAAGTTGTGGAACATTCATCGGCTTTATAAAGTCTGAATGGACCCTGTAAGACATGAAGTATCCTAGAAATACTGTTCGTACTCTTTGCGGTATGACATTCGATGTTTGTTTCTTCATTGTTCGTGTTTATCTCACATATATCCTGCATCGTATGGTCGTTGTTATGTTGTCCCATTCTCGTGAAACCGCGTATCCTTGTGAATAGATACAGCCAATAGCAGCAGAAGGGTAGAGGGAAGAGGCAAGCGATACAGAAGTGCTTGACGGTGATCTTTCAAGTCGTAGAAGGTGCGATCCGAGAACAGGAACAAGACAAAACGGCAGTATGGATGTTATGAAATATGCCAGGAAAATATATTGATATAGCTGATAACATTTAACGTTGCCGTTAATGTGGAGAACTTGTTCATCATCCAATGGAACACAATGCAGCAAGGATAAACAGAGTTGAGTGGATGATGCGTACATAAGGAGGAGATGAGCGTATATGCTGAAGCAATGCGCGCCTCGAAACTTTGGTCTTTTCCGTCGTCTCTTGCATCAGTCTCGATGGAAAACGGGATGTCTCGTGACGTGTAAGATTTAAAGCGTTTACAGACGAAATTCTTTAAAATTGTTGCCGTGAACAGCACGGCAAGAAATGTGAAGGACGTAGCCCAGCGAGTGAAGGATTGTTTGTTTTGTGACGTCATTAAGGTCACGAATTGGACATTCCAGGAATGGAATACTCATGATGATGAAGTTGAAAATTTCTCCGATCTTATTACGTACTTCCGTCATGGCTGTTTGACGGGATTCAAAATTAGTTGGACTCACCAAGAAACGGCTGATTTGGTAATAGTAGAATACGATCTTCAACAATCCGCTGTTGGTTTCTTTGGAGGAAGTGAAAAAAATTCGCCTGACAAATCGAATTATTTCTTTATGGTAGAGAAAAAACACTAAATAAACGATACAGTAGCCGAGGCCAAAGAGAATAGCATCATAATGACCGCAGTTAGCATTTGGAATGCATGCTGCAGAAAACAACGATACCGACATGCCATGCGGGCATTCCCCGCAAATTTTACCTTGTCTCTTTCCATGGCAACTACTGTATGTGACGCAGTCATTGCCTTGGCAACAGTAACCGTGTGGGCATCGTATGAAGCGGACTGATTGGTTGACTTTATGTCCCCAGTAGTTTGGCTTTGCTGTCAGGTGACCATTGTAACATTGACCGCCATTCGCGCAGTCCTGACAATTGATACTGTTGGTGATATTGTTATGAAGTATCGCACGACTTACCGAATAAGTATTCCGCTGACATGGTTTACATTTTACCACGAAATCGTTGCATTCAACGTATGCCTTATTTTTGCCCTCGTAACAAAACATCTTTTTGGACATCACATATCCGTAGGGACAAAGGATCTTGAAGTTGTCCTGAAGACGGAAACGACGTACATTATAGGGCTTCGTGAAAATGTACGCGATGACGTTTAGTTCATGTTGAGTCGCGGTGATATTAAACGTGTTGTTTTTTTGAAACACCACGAAGTTCTTTTTTTGTGAGAAGATTAGCGTCGAGGACGATGCAGGATTCGAGTTCTCGAAATAACAGTCCCTAAATATGACGGAAACACTGTATGAGGCTACGCCAATGACAGCATCGTTGGGCTCATTTCCGCCATAGTTATCGATAAACGTGCATTTTGTGAACAGAAATTTTCCAGGATTTAAATGGAGATTGTAAAAACGACTTGAGCGATATTTATGCGTGTTTATGAAAGTGTTGTTGACGAAACGTACAGCTTTGCCTCGAAGGCCACCACGCGAACGATCAAAAAAAACGTACAAAACGGATGATGTGTTTTCAAATAACGAATTAGAAATAACAACATCAAAGATATCTACTTTTTTTTTGCAGCGGCTCAAGTCGAAGTATTGTTCCTGTGCAACGGTTGTCTTTTAGTGTTAGGTTATTTAGATGAATAAGCGTTTGTTTTCGTTTCTTTGCGAACTTGTTCCCCTTGATATAAAGCGTATTTCCTGTTTTAGTTCCTGTTTTAGTTCCAGTGCATATTCCAAAATGATCTGCGAATTTGCTGCTTACAATTGTGACATTACTATAGACTGCCATTGGCAATATTTGTAGAACCGATCCGCACATTTTCTTTTGCTCGCCATGAAAATGACAGTTTGACACGAAAACGGTCGTATGTTGAACGTAGAGTGTCTTTTTTTCCGTAATTGTTCGAAGAGAAACAGAACTGGCGCGAAATGTACTGTCGACAAGATGTGCTGTTAGATTTAGACAACTCATTGACGCCGATGGGAACGTACGACCATAAAAAGTACTCTTGAGGATCGTGATGGAACAATCGTGAGCTGATTTTGTTGCGATTGCTATATTGGAAACTTGGAAAACGCATTTCCTGATGTAAAGTGCGAATCTTGATCGTTTATCGCAGCGAATGGCCGAGTTTGAAGATATCAGAATCAAATTCGTCGTGTTTATGGTGATCTTTTCATTCAGTGATGGTATTTTGAATAATTGAGCTCCTCTTTTGCATTCAATTGTCGGTTTGCTTTTGTGACCTATGAACGTTAGGGACTTGTTAAGATATGTAACTGTTCTTGAATCTTGGCATTCGTCATATGGCTTGTGCGCATATTCAATGAGAATCTTCTCACCAGGCCTTGCAATCGTTATGGCGTGTCTGATCGTTCGACAAGGACGATTTCTAAAACCACACGATGGAAAATCTGCGCCATTTTGACTGACGAACAACGATTTTGAAACTACACTTTGACAAGCTAAAGAAGGAAATTCGATTATAAACGCTCTATCTCATCATTTGTTCCTGTAAGAACTCTTTAGGAAATTGCTAAATGAAATTTGACAGTCTATTTTTACTCATTCGAAAAAACTTTGTTTTGTAAGAAGGTGCTTCCTTTTAGGGGGGTGGTTCCATTAAGGGAAATTCTTTTACGGGGCGGTTACTATGTGTGCGGGGGGGCTCAAGGGGGCGGTTACTTTCGAGAATGAGCGCCAGTTTTAATTCACTGGGATGAGTACGTTGTGGTCAACGCAAAAGAAACTGCTTAGTTAGGATTGATGTATTTTAGCTACGAAGTAGTTGTTTTATTACTGAGTGTGATGAAATATGTTTAAGTTAGTCACGGTTGAAGCATCGAGCGCCGTTTTGTGAAAGTTGATATGATTTAAGTTGAAACCAAGTATTTGTTTGCGTAGAGACAAGTCTCATGCAAACACGAGTTACGTATTAAAAAATCATTGAATAAAGAATCTAAAATGTCCGTTTGCTGTTTTTGCATCAACTGTGGCGTCATCGCCATCATTTCAAATCACAGTAACTTCAAGAAAAAAGAACTTCACGACAAATTGAGTGAATTTCTACCAAAAAGTGTTCACTTGTTCGTGATGATTTAAATTCCAACAACTTACCCAGATCGAATACACTGAAGCAGAACATGACAGAAAACCTCCAACTCAAAGCCATTTTTGCGAAAAACTTTTCAAACGAAGAGAATGATGAAGTAAAAACGTAGAAACGATGGACGTGGAATGAAGTGGGAATCCTTGCATTGGTCTTATATTAAATAAATCTGTGTGGGCAGCAAGCGTCCGTTTAATATCATTAATCATGTCTTGAAATGACAGGTGTTAGTTTACACGTGGTAGGTGGGGCGAACGCTTCAACTTCCTCTTTTCGTTTGTCTTTTTTTTCAATCGTAATTTTGTCCGACTTTTGAGTATGAAAACATGCGCTTAAGTTGTGTAATCAATGTCTGGAACTAATTTTGCAGGGG
Source organism: Xenia sp. Carnegie-2017 (assembly GCF_021976095.1). Taxonomy (NCBI): domain Eukaryota; kingdom Metazoa; phylum Cnidaria; class Anthozoa; order Malacalcyonacea; family Xeniidae; genus Xenia; species Xenia sp. Carnegie-2017. Next base: position 13,932,410 of record NW_025813487.1, read on the forward strand.
ATGCAATGCGCTTTTATGTTCTGTTAATATATTTTAGACTCTTGAGAATGACTGTTGCTGGTGTTGACTGACGTTTCGACAACTTTAGATGAAGATGACTCCCGCTAAGGTTGTCGAAACTTTAGTCATCATTCAACAACAAGAGTCTTTCTCAGGGCTCTATCTACATCCACAAACATGTAGCTATACTCCCGGGTTCAAACCATTTACTTTATATTTTAGACTCTTGGATTAAGTGCGACGACGATAAAATAACGCACATTACTGAAGAAGATGTTTTGAAATTATCCGGGGGAGGTAAGATCATCCTCTGCCTAAGTTTTAATGGTGATTATCATTGTGTTAGGTATCTGCTGCTGAAGTTTTAGTTGAATTTAGAGGAAGGGTTCTTTGAAAATTTTGTCAATGCCTTATGATCATGTTTTTGCTTCTTTTTGTGTTTGGGTTAGAGCCTCTCAATGGTATTGCAATTTTTATATATATTGCAATCAATTATCGTATCACAATGTCTAAACATTCTTTCAAATATAATGTTACCTTTCTTCATGCCGGCTAAAACTTTTCAGCTAGGAAAAGACTTATTTTGCGTGGGTTTCATCGTCAATTGAGACGTTGAAACGAAAGCGAAACAAAATCTCGAGCATGTGCAACCCTCGAACTTCGGTCTCGGGCTTGCACTGATCTTCTCTCGAGTTCACCCAAAGGTCTCCTCGGTTTTCATAAGCCTGTGCAAACACAGTAAAAATCTTTTATTTCTTAAATAATTTTAATCTAGTCTATTTTAATACATCATTTGCTCATCATTGGAGCACATTGAACATTCCATTATACGCTTTGACTTATCAATAGTCATTTAGAAAATTCATTAGCGCGAAGGAATAATCAAGAGCATTAGTCGAAAATCAATAATATTTATTTATGCCGGCATAACAATAAAGTAGCATTAACGTGCATTCCATAAAATCAAATAAACATGTATATACTTTGCACGAAAGACGTCTTTCCCAACAGAAATAGTCTATCGCAGATAGTCTTCTACAATTGCAACACCCCACTTCTATGTCATACAAAATAGCTTTGATTTTATTTGAATGTCTGGTTTATTTTAATGATCCTTGGTTAAGGCTGTTTCTCCTTTAGGTGACTGGCATTGTGCATATGTGTTGCTATACGGGCCGAGAAGACTAGAAATCATTAAAGAATCTTCGTGATCACGTGATCTTAAGAAGAAGTGGATTTTGTACCTTTAAAGAATGCGGTATTGTGCCGATATGTCTATGGGTTGATATCATCTTAAAATCTCCTGTTGAGTAATTTGTTTCAAATCAACACTGCAGTATTTTCTTCAGTGTCATCGAGACAGTTAAGTTTATACGCTAGCCAATTGACAATTGTCAAAAAGATTTGTATTTTAAAGATTTGATTATTTGTACATGGAGAAATTGCGTTTTCGATTTTTACAAATTCATTTCGATGAAGGCATGCAAATTGTAACTTTTTTTTAAATGGCGAACGACAAAGTTTTGCTTTTACTTTTGCTTTTCTTGTCTTTAAAAAACAGGTAAGCAATTTTTTTTTATCATTTAGTGTTTACAAATACTTATGTTGTATGTTTAAAGTTTTCATTCGTTGTTACTCTCAACCACAAAGATTTTGTAAACATATTGTTGTAGGACAACATTGATTTAGAAAATAACGATGAGACGTTCTGTTGATTAACATGTATACTTTAGGGTACACTATACACATGAGTACTTGACCGTACACTATACACATGAGTACTTGACCGTACACTATACACATGAGTACTTGACTATACACTATACACGTGAGTACTTGACTATACACTATACACATGAGTACTTGAGGTTACATTATACACATGAGTACTTGCCAATGTCAAGTACTGAATTTTGTGTACCTCTTCTATTCAACGTATTGTAGGACACATTTGTATGACGTTAGAAAAAGTTTTGAGCGAAGAATTTAAGGAATAAATGTGTTACTTTTGTGTTCTCAACTTACATTTGTCTTTTGTTGAGCATCATGACTTACCTCTATCACCAAGACTTACATCTGTCATCGTGGTGTCACTGTATTTTACGCTAACTTGGAGAATTTCACAATTATTCTTTTACAAATATATCAAAATATAAACTATTGCTACTCTTGGATAATGAATAATTCAGACAGGGTTGCTGCGAATACTGGGGATTAAATTAATTTTATTCTTGCTAGTTCATTTCGTGCTTCAAAAAATGTCCATTTGTCATTGCTCTGCACGATGATTAACGTTCACTCTTTAATGGAATTTATATCGCTACCGTATCGTTTTTTTCGTTCCATTGGTGAAAATTACTATAATGGCCCGTTGAAGATTGGCACTAACTACAAAATATTTCAACGCATTTTCATTAATGATCAGGTGCGATATTTTTTATACATTTTCATCTGCATTGATTGCTGCAATTTATATTCAAATATAAATGTTCACTTCGTTTCAGGGTGATTATTATTCCACTGACTCGAGTCCAGTGGCAGCAACTGCCCAAAAGCACAAGTCTTCAGGTTTGTGTTTGCTTTCAATAGCATAAGGGAAATTTATCGATGTCTAAAGTGCAATGCTTCAAAATATTTGTAAATCTCAGTACAGACAAGTGCCAGAAATTTTTTAAGGATGAGTAGAGATATTATTTGATGATACAACCGATTTAATTGCAACAAATAACTGCCTTAGTGATTTTGTGTACTTCGTCTCTAACTTCATTGCGTTCCAAACCTAACTTATACCATAAATAAATCATGAATAGTTGACAGGGATGAATACATGAGGTGTGAGAGCGGTTACACCCTCAGCTTTAGAAAAATGATAAAATGATCGCTTAAAGACAACATTGGTTGGTAATGTTATGATTTGTCATTCATTTTTATCTTGTAGACGGTGGAAATACTGGTGCTATTGCTGGTGTAGTTGGGAAAATACCTTCAACTGAAATTCACATACCCATTTGTGTAATTTGCACCCTGTTTGAGGACATTAAACCACATTTGTATACATTCAACCACATTTGAAAACATTCATCTACATTTGAATACATTCATTTACTTTTGTGTACATTCAACCACTTTTGGAAACATTCATGTACATTTAAATACATTCATCTACTTTTGTGTACATTCAACCACATTTGAATACATTCATGTACATTTGAATACATTCATCTATTTTTGTGTACATTCAACTACATTTGAATACATTCATCTACATTTGAATACATTCATCTACTTTTGTGTACATTCAATTACATTTGAATACATTCATCTACATTTAACTGTATTGAACTACATTTGACCGGCAATGAGTGCTTTGACATCAACATGTGTATTATTGACATCTTGCCGTGTATGCACGTTCATCCTGGTTTGGTTTACAAAGTTTTACGAGAAATTGAGAAATCGTCTTTTGGTGAATCATCCATTTATGTTTCCTTTGTAGGAAAAAAGCGAGGAAAGAGTTGTTGGTAAAGTGGAAGTTGAGGCGAGATTGTCGAGATACAGCTACCCCAAACAGGTGATTTTCATCGTGATCAATTAGCTGGGAAAATGTAATAGTCAGTGGCGAAGCAAACGCGTTAATTAAGGGATGAGGAGTGGTGGGTAGATAACAAATTCATCTATGCACGTCTTTATGCATGGAACACAATGGAACTCAATACGGCAGGACATGCATATGTGGAATATATAGATATGTGCTACTCCCTCCCCCCAGTTATCGTGCTTGCTACACCACTGTTCATTATGCATATTGCTTTAAAATTACTCGTTGTTAATGGTCGTGTATGAATTTTTTGAGTTGCGTATTCCTGTTGTTTTATTGTACTTTGAATGTTTGTGATGTCGTTTTCAAAGAGTTTCATCATTATTTTTGTAGCAGTTATTTCAATGGCGAGTCCAATGTGGTCGTTAGTTATGAAGTGAATGGAGTAAGTACTGTTTAAACTTCTTCCATTTCTTATGCATCTTTACGTGGCTAACTTTAATACTTAAGTCATTTTTTTTTTGGGGGTTTGAGAGAGAAGAATTAATGTAAAATATAAAAAGTATCAGACTTTTTACTCAACATCTTTTATCGAACATTTATCGATTGGGCAATAAATGCAGAACACACCAGTGAGCAAAATATTTGCTTTGGGCAAAAATCCCAAAATTTAAACAGGCAAGAAAGTTAATGACATGACGATAAGGGAAACTGTAGATTACTGCCTGCAAATTATTGACATTTCCTTCATCTTTATTGAAACAGGTTTTCGCCGTTATTTCCTTTTTGGATTTTGATCGTTCCCTCCACACCATAGAAAGGTTGCTATGCATATTTTGCCGTATTAAATTAATTTTTTAGGCTTTTTGACATGCATACCTACATAAACATTGACTACCCTCCCCACCCCCACAATTATCGAGGCTATTATAGCGCCACTGTATTCTCGCCCTTGATGAGTTAAAATTATACTGCAATATGGGATTAGGATTAGATCAGATGACATGAGTTTAAGATCATTGCATGATACAGGTATGCAATGTCAGGGGGGTGGAGTTTAAGATAATTGCATGAGACAGGTATGCACTGTCAGGGGTGGAGTTTAAGATAATTTCAATATACAGGTCTACACGGTCAGGGGGGTGGAGTTTAAGATTATTGCATGATACAGGTATGCACTGTCATGGGGGTAGAGTTTAAGTTCATTGCATAATACAGGTTTGCACGGTCAGGGGGTGTTTAAAATCATTGCATAATAAACGTCTTCATGGTCAGGGAGTGGAGTTTAAGTTCATTGCATAATACAGGTTTGCTCTGTCAGGGGGGTGGTGTTTAAAATCAATGCATGATAAACGTCTTCATGATCAGGGAGTGGAGTTTAAGTTCATTGCATAATACAGGTCTGCACTGTCAGGGGTGGACTTTAAAATGAATGTATAATGCAGGTTTGCACGGTCAGGGGGTGGTGTTTAAAATCATTGCATAATACAGGTTTGCACGGTCAGGGGGTGGTGTTTGAAATCATTGGATAATACAGATTTGCACGGTCAGGGGTGTGGTGTTTAAAATCATTGCATAATAAACGTGTGCATGATCAGGGGGTGGAGTTTAAGTTCATTGCATAATACAGGTTTGCACGATCAGGGGTGTTTAAAATCATTGCATTATACAGGTCTGCACAGTCAGAGGGTGGAGTTTAAGATCATTGCATAATACAGGTTTGCACGGTCAGGGGGTGGCGCTTAAAATCATTGCATAGTAAACGTCTGCATGATCAGGGGGTGGAGTTTAAGATCATTGCATAATACAGGTCTGCACTGTTAGGGGGTGGATCTTTATGATTCTAACCATTGCTCCTTTTCCTTCAGGAATTTTTTTTCTTCCACATTATCAAGCTGATGTTTTATCAAAGTCTCACATCTACAAAGGTGATACTGTGTCTTTTTACATCCTGGAAAACAAAAGGTAAATTATATTCTTTGCTATAGCGTTGAAAGCTTGTACTGTTTCTCTAGATTGTATCACGTGCTTCATCACGTGCATTACATTACGTGGTTAAGCAATGAATGCGCAGTCTTAAGAATGTTCTTTCTATTTTGGTGAAGTCTTTCTCCTTATTTCTACGTTTTGATATGCTACCTTACACAAGAAAACGCTTTGGTTAACGCTTATAACATGAACGTTAGTTTATTATTTACACGAACCATGTCCAATTTACGAGTCATGTCCAAATTGTTGTTTGTTTGATGCACTGCTACAGTTCATAAACCTCTATAGAAATGGGCAATGCTGTGCCGTGGAGTTGTTGCTGCTCGAAGCTTCGCCTCTTGTTTACGTTCAAGGAATTATCTGCTCGCTCATTGAATCGTTTGGCTTCATCGACAGAGCTGACAAAGTGAACGAGGTTTGTGTTTGGGCCGTTGCAGTTGCTCCCTGTAGATCAATATTGATAATTTATTGTTTAATACAAAATAAGTTTTATCAGTTATTTCACTTATGTATACGATTTGATCATTTGTAATTTATTTTACACACGATGACTTCTGATTGGCATTTGACGTAGGATTGGAAATTTTCGGTTTGCAAACGTGTCACGTGACTCATCTGACGTATTTTTGTGATAGCTGACGACAGCAACAAGTTTATTTTTGGAAATTTGTAAAATTTGTTTGTAAAAACTTGGCCAATTATTTTGTCAGGTAAAGAAGTTCCCCTCTCAGTGGAGCGTCTACCAGAAGGTACAGTGAAATTTGATGATGTGAGCAAAGACACATTTCAAGGCACCATCGAGAAAGTACATTGTCGGACAAAAAGACAGGAACCGTTAAATGGTGTGATATTATACAACACAAGCGATGGTAGTTCACAGCAGCCATATTGGGAGAAAGATGTCTTGGGGGAGTTCACCGTCTTGACTTGGGATGTTGTTGGTTTTAAAATTGCTACAGGTAAATATGGTTTGTTGTAACTGTTGGTATTATTTCAACATGTGCAAGATCAATGAGAGATGATTTTGTTGATCTAGGCAAGGAACAGTTTAAGACTGATCGAGATATCTAGTATATATAGATTAAGTTACGATCGATAAACCAGGCGGGAATCGTACACAAGATATGATCTTTACTGGATCATTAGAAAGAAAAGTTTAGAACTGATAGAGATCTTTAGTCTAAAGAAAGTTAGTTTAGTTTAGGCCTCTTTCTGTAGTAACACTGGATCAATAAGAGATGATCTTTACAGTAAGAACTGTTCAGAACTGATAGAGATATCTAGTATAAATAAAGTTAGATCAGTTTAAGTTTCCTTCTGAAATATTAGCCTAATTGGTTGTTAAAATCTAGGCTCTTATATGCCAAGTTTTACTTTGCTCCCTACTTCAGCCTCATATCTAATCTTAGTTAAAAATAACTTTGTTACTGTATCAATCGGTGCTAAATCGACAATTCTTTAAAACTTCAACTAGTCTTCCTTTGCTTAGACATTACCATGTTTAGAAGTAACATTTTGTTTTAAACTAGTTCGTTGTCCTCCTAATTGTTGATTGAATGTTTTGGTGTCTTGTTTAACATGCATGTCTGAACATTTGAAGAAAATACCAAACGTGTATGTACCTTACAGAATAACGAAGCTTTCAAACTATAGTTTTCCTTTGAGTGTTTCCAGTTGGATATGGCAACATGTCCATACAATGAAAGAAATTAACAAATTTTCTCCGTGATATCGGGAATATAAAGCACGCTTCCATCTTTTAGCCACTCAGTCAAGCGATACATCTCTCTTCTTTTCGTGCAGATCGGCGTGATTCTTTAAGAAGAGCAACGGAAATTCATCTCATCAAGGAAGTGGAAAGCAGCAATGGATGCAATGTCAGAGAAAGAGTAAGTTTTAATTCTCCTTTACATTTTCTAGTGTTTAGACTGCGTCATGAGGAAGCCATTTCTCCAAATTTAGCGGGAAATTGTTTACCTTTATCACTGTGATGGCAAATGTTAATTGCTTTGAGTTATGGTTTGACTTTTACCCCTCCTCGTCTATGAGTATTTTATCCAACCACCCCCGTCAAAAAAATTTACTCCCCCTCAAGTTGTACCTCCCTAAAAAGGTATACTTGCTCTCGAAGCATTCAAATTTTCACAATGTATCGTTGAAAATAAAGGTTTGTCCAAAGTATTTTACTGTCTTCAATCCAAATGAAGATATGATCTTCGCCGGTGCAGTGCTCTGACCAACTGAGCTATGAAGTCACACAGTGGTGAGCATGTCAATATTTGTTGGGCTCATGTTTTCTCGTGAAATGAATGTAATATGAATGTTTTTATGCAGTGCGGTGTTTGAAATTAAATGAAGATATGATCTTCGCACTTTGCTGGACAATTTTTAAGCAATCGTCTCAGGACCTGAAAAAATCAGGTGACTCAACGGGATTCGAACCCATGACCTCTGCGGTGCCGGTGCAGTGCTCTGACCACTGAGCTATGAAGTCACACAGTGGTGAGCAGGTCAATATTTGTTGGGCTCATGTTTTCTCGTGAAATGAATGTAATATGAATGTTTTTATGCAGTGCGGTGTTTGAAATTAAATGAAGAGTCACCTGATTTTTTCAGGTCCTGGGACGATTGCTTAAAAATTGTCCAGCAAAGTGCGAAGATCATATCTTCATTTACTTTCAAACACCGCAATGCATAAAAACATTCATATTACATTCATTTCGATAAAACATGAGCCAACAAATATTGACCTGCTCACTGTGTTCCTCAGTGGTCAGAGCACTGCACCTGCACCGCAGAGGTCATGGGTTCGAATCCCGTTGAGTCACCTGATTTTTTCATGTCCTGAGACGATTGCTTAAAAATTGTCCAGCAATGTGCGAAGATCATATCTTCGGTTATATTCCAGTTGGAATCAAGCCAGCTATGACAAGAAACCGTAAGTATCTTGTCAAATAACAACAATACCGTAGCGATTTAAATTCCATTAAAGAGTGAACGTCAATCGTATTGCAGAGGAATGACAATTGGACATTTTTTGAAGCACGAAATGAAGTAGCAAGAGGAAAATTAATTTAATCCTCAGTATTCGCAGCAATCCTGTTTTAATTATTTATTATTTAATAAAAGCATGCAAAATCAGTCGTATTCCTCCAATATATCTTGTGCTCTTTTTCTTTCTTAAGAAAACAGTTTTTAATTTTTCCAATTTTACGTGAATGGAGAACAATATGAGAGTGCACCATTGCTCTCTATCAAATCAAACCAGTTCTAATGTTATATTGCATTTCAACCAAATCCTTTTCTATTTAAGGTCATGTTTGTGATAATCCTCTATTAAAAAACGGAGAAAAGTTCCAAGATTCTTGGTTTACTGCCTTCCCAAAGAGTCGTAGTGCTGCTAAAGCAAGAATATCCAGTGGTAGTTCATGGTGTGCTCCAGCTGCAGATGGCAATTATTATTTTCAACTGAATTTCCCAAGTCTTTATGCAGTTAACGTTATCGCAATCTTTGGTGACAGTTCAAGTTCAAGCTTTGTAACTAAATATCACTTGCAGACAAACATTGATAGTTTGAGCTGGAAATCTGAAAAATCCCAGAAGGTAACAGTAGACTTATCGAATTTGTATATTATAAATTTAAAGGGAAATTTAAAAAAAAAGAATGAAGTTATAAACTAAGTAAACTTTTAAATTGCTATTTATATACAAACTTGTGTGCAGATGTTGATTCAGTGGTGTAGCCGGCACGCAAAATTGCTGGTTCTATGTAAATTTCAGATCATTATCATTATTCATTTCTTTAGAAATCTATTGTTTTTACAGTTAGTGAGCTCTGAGAAATTTACATATAGCACGACCAAATTTATGGGCTAGCTACGTCACTGTGTTGATTGTCTTGGTTACTCCTGCACTACGAAGGACTCTTGCATTTGATTATAAAGTTTAAATTGTAGATATGTGCATGATTTGAAGAGATACATAGACAATGCATAAACTACTCTCCTCTGGACTGCGTTAAACAAACCTCTCTTTTCTCTAACCTTGCTCTGCAAATACACGAAAATCAATTTTTTTGTTTTATTCCAGATTTATCTAGGAAACAAAAATGGTTACAATGATGCGGCTATAGAAAAGTTTTCTGGTGGCCTTAAGTCCAAAGCTTTGCGAATCTTTCCATTGAAATTTGTTGGTGCACCGTGTTTACGAATTGAAATTTGTGGTGGAGGTAAGAGGTAGAAAAAATATACCAGGTTTACTTTGCACTCTGAGCACTTAGTTTTTCAATATATAAAGTTTTTTTCTCTGAGTATTAATTAAACATGAGTTAGTTGACAAAACAGAACAATTTTCCATGAAGGCTGAAGTGTTAGTTTCTTTCTCTGTTGAAATAAACTTATTGAAACAAGCCTTTTCAACATGCAGTTAAGTTTAACACGTGTTATTGGAGAAAAAGCAGAACACTTATTTCACTTAGGGGCTACACATGGTTCAAATTGCAGATTTTTCTTTTATCGTGCAGACTTACTCCCAGACAAACCAACAGATCTCATTGCAACCAAATCTGCATCGACGTACTTCGAGATATCCTGGAAACATCCCAAAAAAACTGGTGTAAAACTTGGTACAAATATCTCGAATCCTCTTACAAGATATCTATTGATTTTGCTGAAGGATACTATGATTGTTTTTGATAAAACTCTGGAGGTAACTGACAAAAAACAATACAACATTACGAATCTGGTTCCTTACGCAACGTATAAAGTTAATGTAACCGCTGGCAATTCTGAAAGCTTTGGTAGATCAACTACAGCTAGTTTTAGAACTGCTGAAGATGGTGAGTTCATATCAGTTTTTGTGTATACATATCGGCTGTTGTTGCATTGATGGTGTTATTGCCATAGACGACTTTTGAAAGCTCAAATCTTTTCTGGTCGATATTTATTTCAATCATGTTTTTTTTATACTGTATTATGTTTAAGTTAACAATGACAGTGTACACTTGTTAGGACTTCTTTCTAAAGTGTATTTATTATTTTATATAAATCTTTAAAACAAATGTTTTTATTTTTGTTTAGTTCCCGAAGGTCCACCTTTAAATGTTCAAATTGTCGCCTTAAGCAGTTCATCGTTATCAGTTACGTGGGAGCCACCAGACAAGAACAAATCAAATGGAAAGATAGTCAATTACACAGTTTGTATTACACATTTGGAGAATAAAACATGTTCAATGAAGTATATGATCGAGGAACAGCGTTTGGACGTAAATAATGTGAAACCAGGAACAAAATATTATGTTCGTGTTTTAGCTTCTACAATAGTGGGATCTGGATGTTACAGCAATGTTACATGGGTATTTACAAATGGATGTAAGTTGTCTAAGGTTTATGCACAGGTTTGTTTAAGATGATAAATTTATTCAAGTTTATTTATTTAGTGGCACCTGAACTGTCCACCAAGCAGATTGGAAATACGTTGACTTATTTGTTGCAAAATCCAAATGTGGAATATCGGTAACTATGTATTTTACTAAAGCAAATTATTGTAAAAAAAACTTAAAGGAACATAAAAGTATTTTTTGAGTTTTTCGGATTCATGGCTAAGTATAGGACAGTTGATTTCATGTGGGATCGAGGTAGTCTAAATATCTCTCTGGGGAAAGCTTTGATGACTCGTCGCTTTTCTTTGGCATTGTGGATGCATGCATAACATATATTTTAACCATTAACAAAAGCAGAGGTTATGTATGTATTTTAAAAAATGTTTTGCCTTAAATTTTCAGATATTTCTATGTAGTCGCGATGAAAAATGTCACAGAAGAGATTCGATTGCCTTCTAACTTTAAAAACACAGACTTAGTGACTTACTCTAAGGCCATATCTTCCACACAACCAATGCCGTATATTGCTGCTGTAGTCTCTCGCAGAGACTTTAAGTCTGATTTTACACTTGGTCATGGTGAAAACACAACAAGGCGTTCCAATGGTGAAAATTATTATAATGGCCCGTTGAAGATTGACACTAGCTACAAAATATTTCAGCGCGTTTTCATAAATGATCAGGTGCGACCATTTATTTACGTTTTCATCAGCATTGATTGCTGCAATTTTTATTCAAATATAAATGTTTCAGGGTGATTATTATTCCACTGACTGGAATCCAGTGGCAGCAACTGCCCAAGAGAACAAGTCTTCAGGTTTGTGTTTGCTTTCAATAGCATAAGGGAAGTTAATCGATGTCTAAAGTGCAATGATTCAAGATTTTGCAAATTTCAGTATAGTAAAATGCCTGAAAATTTTTAACGATGAATATACATTTTGTTTGATGATATAACCGATTTAATTCCTACAAATAACTGCTTTATTGATTTTGTGTACGTCTTCTCTAATTTCATTGCGTTCCAAACCTAATTTATACCATAAATAAATAATAAATAATTAACAGGGATGACTACATGAGGTGTGAGAGCGGTTTCACCCTCAGCTTTACAAAAATGATCACTGAAAGACAATATTTGTTGGTAATGTTATGATTTGTCATTTAATTTTATCTTGTAGACGGTGGAAAAATTGGAGCCATTGCTGGTGCAGTTGTAGCTGCAATTTTGCTCATTATTTTTGTCATATTGGTCATTCTTTTTGTTAGGATCAATTCAAACTCTGCTACAGTGCAGTGAACTGCGTATTGTAGTTATTTGACGGCTACTAAAAGTTCTCAAAAATGGGGGAAGTTGAATTTTTTTCGCGAAATTATTAGACGTTTTCTGAAATTTAACGTACTATAGAAGAATATGATTAAGCATAGAATTTTATTTCCTTTTTAACTATAAGAGTGAACGAGAGTGAATGATTCTGAAGCGTATTTGAAAACAATTTGGAACATAACATCAAATTTTTAGGCTAAGGATGTAGTCAATATTTGAAATAGGATAATAGTTGAACTACTTTTTCTCTAAGTACATTAAATAAGAAATAAAGTTAAATTACAAACAAACAGTGGCGTAGCATGCTCAGTTATTTATTTAAATAAGTTGGGGGGAACGGAATTTTCATTCATCCATAATTTTGGATTTAATGGAATATATATGAATATGTACACACTGTCATCTCATTAATTTACCTGACGTAAGAAAGAAGTTTTAGTGGATGGAGTTTACTTTGTTACCAACTATGTTAGTGTTGGTATAATGTTGCTGTTCTTGTTCTTTCCTGTTTTTGCTTATTATCCCCATTATAATATTCATTTTAAACTCATTCAAAGTTATCGAGTTAATTGAATTTTCTGATAATTTGATTGCTAGAGTGCTAGGAGCATTATGTTTGGCTGTAGACTAGAGATCAACGAAAAAAAAAGAAATGGGTTTGAAGCTACCAGACAAGATTTTACAAAACAAGAAAAATGCATATGATCTCCCAACACATCCTTCTCTCCTATAGTTTTTTTGTCAACCCCTCTCCTTGTTTTTTAACACTGGCCGGAACACCCACCAAAAGACTGATCTAGGCAGTCGGTACTAAACTTCCGCAACATTAAACCCGTTTAAAATTTATATTTGCGTTCGAGTTATGTTTGAATTATGAGTAAAATATCAAATTGTTACAAATACAGAAATACAGAGCAATACAATGAAACATGAAGGTATCTTTATGAGAGTATAGAAGACTTGTGCGAATCAGCGAATCAGGCTACAGTTACAGAAAACATAGCCGACCCTCTCACGAGAATCTCCGGCACGTCGCATTTACAGATGACCAGAAGTGCCCGGTCAGAGCCCTCTATTAGTAAGAGTTGGGACATCTATTGTTATCCGTTTAGCTTACGTTGATTGGGCAATATTGATCACCTGATCAATTTCCGCCATTTTGGTTCCTAGTTTTGAAATTTCAGCTAGTGTTTATATAGCAATTGCTGCTAGTAATACAGTATTTTGAGATAATATTGCGATTTTTTTATGGATAAGTGTGTAATAACTGATTGTTGAAGACTACTAAATGTCATTACATATCGCAAGAATCGAGGATTACGAAAAAAATTAAAGAAATGCCTTTTCGTCGAACTTACGAAATTTGATTGCGTATGGTGATTGTTGTGCTGAACTGCTTTTGATATAAGGTTCAATTAACTGACTCAAGTAGAGAAACATTTTTGGGCCAAATAACATTGAAAAGTTCGTGCTGATGCAGTTTCAATAGTTTTCTTACTCCAAAGCTTGTTTTTTTAATCGAAGATGATTTCTCATTATGTTCTGAAATTGGTCAATCTACAAACCTCTCAATTCTCAGCCACTTCCACACTGAAACAACTACACCAAATCACAGAAACTCTTATGATTTTCCATGTTGTATTTATTATTTTAGTTCATCATTTAAAATGAAGTAATTATAATTAGGATATTCACTGAAACAGCTGAGTACAATATATTTTTGGTAATGAATTGTACAAATGTACTACTTCTGTAGCTCAAAGTAGAACATTACTTCTCTAGACTTGTCGATGATATTTTAATTGTAGGCTTTGGTTTATAAGATCAGAGGCATATCTCCATAATTTCAGCTATTTGGGCTTTTAATGTATATTACAACTGTTGCTGCCTTTCTCATATATATTAAAATATTGCTGGCTTTCTGATATATATTTAGGTGCTGCTAGCTTTTGATATATATATTTCACTGGCAATACAAGGCATAGAATTTGAACAAACGGGCTGAGCTCCTCCAACACACCCCTGTTTGATCATTAAACACATATAGAAGTTTCGTCATTCCTCAACCAATAAATTTAACTCTTTGCTAAATTAAAGATTGGATCAGACTCATATGCTGTATAAAAGACTACAAACAGTAGCATTTATAGCAAACAGACTGTTCTTCAACAACAGAAATGTTTCATATTATAGAAATAATATATTCATTTTAAAGAAATGCTTCACCAAAATTTTCAGCAGAATCCCTAACAAACTTTATTAGAAATAAACTTTAATACTTTATAAAGTGATAAAGGCGAAATAACTTCATATAAAGGAATAAAACATTTAAGGCCAAATGCATCTTGGTCAAATCATTGCATATTTCAATAACTAAAAAGTAAATAAGTCTGTCATCTTTCAGAATAAAAAATATCATGCTTGGATTAAATTGGGGGGCATAAACCACTCACTCGCATTAAATTGTTACAAATCTTGAACACAAATCTCTCCGGACCAAAACTGCCTGATTACTATGATTCGAAGTTTCGAACAAAGTCTTGTCCAACTATTTGAGAACACTGATGCCAGGATAACATTGCCGCTTGCCACTAAGCTTAAAGATCTTGAAAACTTGTTACAGAGTCGGAACATAAGCCGAGAAAACACGTTCACGTACGAAAAATACTTCTTACAATGGGTCACGATCAATTTGAAGCACGAACTAGTAAACCGCAAACGAAGCTCAAACCAATGAAATTAAATCAGGTCTGCCGCAAATCGTTAAAAAAACGCAAAGAGCTTGCTATTATTCCTAATATATTTGATACTACCATGGAATAAGCTTAAATTGCCTTCTTCTTTTGCATATAAACCCAATTTCCAATAGTATTATTATAGTTAAACTTTGCAAGTAGGAACCAAAATGGCGGCTCCGCGCTCGCCCCAGACCGTTTGTCCCAATTCTTACTAATAGAGGGCTCTGTGCCCGGTGTGTCAACTTTCAAGAGTTCACTGATGTCATGTAATATGGCGGATTGTAAAAATTTGGATGGTGTTGTAGTTACGGACGAAATTTTGTCCTCAAAAAGGTATTGATTTCTTTTTCAATATCAATTGTCAGTTCTTAAGTATTTCATTACATTTTTGTTCACTTTGTACTCCGTTGGCGTTAAGTTGACCTTTTAAATTGACAATCATTAGTCACCATGTTTCGAGACAAAGCCGATTAACAAAGACTCAGCAGACGGCAAAATATTCTCCTTTCCTGTATTTGTGTGCTATTCGTATTCTTCCTTTTGTTTTTTGCTTTTGCGGCATCCAATTTAATTAAAACTATACGCTACAGTTTCTTCAAATGACCATTATTGAAATAAATTAATAATCAAAGACTGACAAGCAATTTGATAATTTGATGGAAAAATTTTTCTTTTGATATTTGATGTCTTCAAGAAGTGAATCTCAGAATTGAATTTACAAATTGAAAAAGAACTTTAGTTGTGCCTCGACTCTTTTAAAGATACAAATGAATGCGTATCTTTTGTCTGATTTGTGTCGACATGATAGTTGTATGTTTGACTTCAAAATTATGAGTCGCCTTTATCTGATGTGATTCATGTTGAAAGTTTTAACTTATTTCTTGTCCGGTGATTAGTCTCTTGTGAAAATTGATTTGATGTTGAAACTTAACTCCTTATTTGTTCCAGTCTTAGTGTAGATTGATCTTTTGTATAATTACAATAGCTATGTTGCTGTATATAAATATTAAAGTCTTTATCACAAGGAATCCAGTGCAGTGGCTTTATTCCGTACTATTCACTATTGTAAAATATTTTGTGGGATTTGTCTCTTGTTACTCCTGTGTTATGCTGCTACACCATTCGCTCATCATTAAAGAAGATTGAACATTGAATTATGCAATTTTACTTTACAGTAGAACAGTAGAATATTCGTTATTGTGAAGGAAGAATCAAGAGCACCAGTAGACAATAGCATTTATTTATACTGCTTAGCAATTGTTAATATTCAAGTCGCATTAATGCGCATTTAATTCAAAAAAAGTTTGAATCCTTTGGATACGAAGACATTTAAATAAACAAATGTATATGTTGTGCAACAGATAGTGTGTTGTAATAGGTATAAACTGTTGCACATTGTCTGTTGCAATTGCGACACTGCACTTCTCTTTTCTTACAAAGTATGTATATACATGTTGTGCTATTGATTGTTAACTGCTGCTCTTGATGATAATTATTCTACAGCACTATTGATAAGTCAAAACATGTAATTGAATGTCCCATGTTATTAGATGATGAGCAAATGATATTTTTGAAGAAATGTTAAATTACTTTCTGGTTATTTGCTAGAATAAATGTCGCAAAGCAGAAAAGATGAGGAAATTCATCACAAATCATAGACAGTCCATGTTAAGGAACTTTCATATTGGCAAGTCATAGCTACACGAACAATCTTAACTATTCACAGCAGATTTCGCCTTTTTGTTAAAAGGCAAATGGATTATATTATTCGGTGAATTAGGAAAATTGGGAGGAGCATTTTCATACATATACCATATATATTCTTTTGCAAAAAATTGTCATTCAAACTGCTGGCATCCTTTGTAACAAATAGAATTCACTTTTTGGTGAATCAAACATGGCAACAGACTCGTGGAAGGTACTTTCTACTGCTTTTTGTTAATAAAAAATTTACTTTCATTTCATTTTGCTGTTAATGTTTTCTTACTAATTAGAAACATTCTATAATGTTTTCCTACTAATTAGAAACATTCTATAACGTTTTGTTACTACTTAAAAGCATTCTATAATGTTTTTCTACTAATTAGAAACCTTCTATAATGTTTTCTTTCTAATCAGAAACTTTCTATAATGTTTTCTTACAACTTAGAAACATTCTATGACATTTTCTTACTACTTAGAAACATTGTATAATGTTTTCCAACTAATTGGAAACATTCTATAATGTTTTCTTACTACTTAGAAACATTCTATAATGTTTTCTTACTAATAGAAGCATTCTATAATGTTTTCCTACTAATTAGAAACATTCTATAATGTTTTCCCACCAATTAGAAACATTCTATAATGTTTTCTTAGTATTTAGAAACACTCTATAATGTTTTTCTACTAATTAGAAACCTTCTATAATGTTTTCTTTCTAATCAGAAACTTTCTATAATGTTTTCTTAAAACTTAGAAACATTCTATGACATTTTCTTACTACTTAGAAACATTGTATAATGTTTTCCAACTAATTAGAAACATTCTATAATGTTTTCTTACTACTTAGAAACATTCTATAATGTTTTCTTACTAGTTAGAAACATTATAATGTTTTCTTACTAATTAGAAACATTCTATAATGTTTTCCTACCAATTAGAAACATTCTATAATGTTTTCTTAGTAATTAGAAACACTCTATAATATTTTCCTACTATTTAGAAACATTCTATAATGTTTGTTCATCTGAAAGTGTATTTGCATGATATCTAAAAGTTTGCCAAAAATGTTTTTGATTTCAATAGCCTTTGTAGAGGAAGCTATGACCATTTTGGTGTCTTATTTTTTGTTCTGGTCAATTTGAAAAGCTTTCTATTAAAACTTCCATTCGGACTGTTTGCCCCAGTAATCTACATTTTAAGATAATTCTAATGATATCAACTCCCATTATTGGACATAGTCACTTAAATCTAACATGACAGATATTGTATCAATTTTTGACCTAAGATTGTGAAAATACCTTCAACTGAAATTCGCGTGCCCATGTGTGTAATATTAATTTGCACCCTGTTTCACACATTTGAATTCATTCAACCACATTTGAATTCATTCACAAATGTGTTTCATAAAACACATTTGAATTCATTCAACCACATTTGTATACATTCATCTAAATTTGAATACATTCATCAACTTGTGTACATTCAACCACATTTGAATACATTCATCTACATTTGAATACATTCATCTACTTTTGTGTACATTCAACGACATTTGAATACATTCATTTACATTTGAATACATTCATATACTTTTGTGTACATTAAACCACATTTGAATACATTCATGTACATTTGAATACATTCATCTACTTTTGTGTACATTCAACCACATTTGAATACATTCATTTACATTTGAATACATTCATCTACTTTTGTGTACATTAAACCACATTTGAATACATTCATGTACATTTGAATAGATTCATCTATTTTTGTGTACATTAAACCACATTTGATTACATTCATCTACATTTGAATACATTCATCTACTTTTGTGTACATTCAACCACATTTGAATACATTCATCTACTTTTGTACATTCAACCACATTTGAATACATTCATCTACTTTTGTGTACATTCAACCACATTTGAATACATTCATCTACATTTGAATACATTCATCTACTTTTGTGTACATTCAACCACATTTGAATACATTCATGTACATTTGACTGTATTGAACTACATTTGACCGGCAACGAGTGCTTTGACATCAACATATGTATTAATGACATCTTCCATAATGTTATTGATATTTATTCCCTAAGTTCATCCCCTCTAAAAGCACATTCAGTCTTTCTTCTATAACATTTATGCATGTTTTTTTGCAGCAAAGTTATTGCTTTATTGAGTGTGCTGAACAGGATCTTCCAGTGTTCTTTCATTACAGTCAGTACAAAGGACATTCAAGTGAACTGGAACTTGGTGGTTTGTAAATTTTGCTTATTTTCACCCTTCAATGACCTTTATATTACTTGTTATGTGTGCAACTACACCATTAGTATTATATTGTTTTTCTGAAATGTTGATATAATTTCATTCAAGTATGAGGCTTGTTGCCTTTCTGCTATTTATTAGGGGGAACATGCTTTGTTGCTTCGTAGCTAGAGGTAATTCTCTAAATTATCAAAAACTTTATCTTCTATAACATTGTTTCGTCCAGGGGCGGATCTAGAGTATGTCAAATCCGCCGCGCGACTGATGTTTGAAATTCAAAAATTACCTATTCATATTAATTAAAAATTCATTAATTATTCTTACTTGAATATCGCATTTACTTCGTGATGAAAATCCAGCTTTATTTATTATTGAAAACTAATGACAAATCAATGAATATCTCCTTGGTAACCAGATCAGTTGAATTTTAATTGACCTGGAATAACCGACTGATAAGCGGGGTGGCTTGACTGGTTCGACATATAAAGGAGTCTATGAACGCCAGAAACGCTATTTTATTGGTCAATGTCCAGATCAGTGGACAGTCTGGAATAATCTCGACCGATAATAAGGGTGGCCGGACCTATAAGGGAGTCCAATTGCTATCTTACAATTGGCTCATTTGAATTTTTGTTTTATTGTGATTGGTTTGACCGATTTCGACTGATAGCCTTCTGAGCTAACATAGTCAAGCGTGGTGTCTGGAATGCGAGATAGATCATCACCTTGTGATTCACTATAGCGTGGTTTCTAAAATCTGTTTCATTGCATTTATTTTGAAAATCGTTTACAAACTACAATGTTAAATATTGATATGTATGCTGCTGTTCAGACTGCAATTTCGCAAGAGAATGATAAATCTCTGAATGAATTGAAATTGCGTTTGAATGAGGAATATTTTGGGGCGACTAAAATGTCGAGAGAGGAATTCTTATTGCTTTAGAAAGACGAAACATCATTGAGCAGAGAGTTCTCAGCAGAAATTTACATCCCCAAAATCGTGCGTAAGCAACACGAGGACAAAGGAAATGTATGCATGGCTTTAAGGTATCCAAACCATTAATATCAATTTATGCGACTATGAGATGTGGTTTATGTCTATTGACTGTTGTATAAATTTTAATGAAGCAGATTTCATTTTGTGCTATGTTAGATATTTCCTGGCCAGTTAGTTAAATTTTTGTTGGAGGACTTATAGGAACACGACTTTTTTATTCAATTTAGATCAGAAGTATCTGGCAACTGTCTCTACAGTTCAGTGTCATTGCTTTTGGCAGGTGATAACAGTTTATTGCATATTTTGAGGCAGTTAACATCACTTGAGCTGTTTTTGAATGCTACTTTTTACTGCCAACATCCTTTATTTTCCTCAATTGTTGAACAGCATAAAGAATTCAACAACACCTCAAAGAATATTTTACCTTTGACAGTATCTCAAGACTGTCTAGATTCTGGTTTTGTAGGTGTTGATCTTGTCAAAAAGGAGGCCTTTTTGAATTGTCATGACCAAAAGTGGTCATCGTTTCTATGCATTTTAGCTCTTTCTTCTGTGTTGGAGACAAAAATTTTTACTTACTACCCAGATTGTGGAGAGAGAAGGCCTAAATCAATATTCAACTCTCTTGTTTGTCCAAGAAGAATAGTTAAAGAATCAGCCGATGCAATTCATCTTTTGTTTTGTTATAAAGGGGTAGTTAAATCAGATCAATGTTTCCAACCTAATCATTTTGTTCCTCTAGTTTTTTTTCCTAGCAAAACTAAAAGGACAATTTCTGGTCCAACATGCCCAGTGCCTTCAAAAAAAGCAAAAGCTGAAAAAAGTCTGGGAAAATCAGTAAGTTTTTTCAAAAATGGAAAAACCAGAAATCATTACAAGTGAGGTTTCTTGTACTAGGGTTACTGAACAAACCATTGAAGATTTACAGGTAAAGCCTAACTTTATTCACAATTTTGATGTAGCTACCTACTACAAAAGAGCTAAAGTTTTGAAAATGTCTGATATTTGTTTGCTTATTAAAAATGTTTTTAAACCTGATGAAAATTACACTTTTCCTCCTTTGAGTGAGAACAATAAAAGGTCTTTTAAATATGAATGGCTCAAAGATTTTACCTGGCTGTGTTATTCACCAAAAGAAGATGGTGCTTATTGCTTATCATGTGTTCTTTTGGACATCAATTCCCAGTAAATGCTCGAGAATAAACAATCTATTTCGTTCACCTTTTCGTCATTGGAATGATGCTGTAGGTACATTTAGGCGACATGCTGGAAATTGTAAGGGGGAAAAAATGGGACTACATGCATCTACTTCTCCAATTTTGAATAATATATGCTCTCAAATGTCAGGTGTAGCTCAACCCATTGAAAATATCTTAGATACTAACATAAAACTTGAAATTGAGCAAAATAGGAAAATTCTTAAACAAATTGTTGATACAGTTCTTTTTTGTGGAAGGCTTGGCATTGGATTACGAGGTCATCGTGACGATGCTCAATTTCACCCAGAGGTCGGTTGCTATTCAGTCAATGGCAATGTTGGTAATTTTGTTGAATCTTTAAATTTTAGAGTTAGAGCTGGTGATCAAACTTTGGAAAATCATTTGCTCAAATGTGGCAAGAATAAAAGTTATATTTCCAAGACCAGCCAAAACAAAATCATCAACTGTATTGGTCAGGTAATATCAGAAGATATTATAAACGACATAAAAAAATAGATATTATTCTATCATTGCAGATGAAGCTGCTGATTCTTCTCACAAAGAGCAATTGTCCCTTGTTCTACAGTTTGTTGGCTCTTCAATGAATGTTAAAGAAGAGTTCATGTGTTTCCTGCATTGCAAATGGGGGTTGAGTGGTCAACAACTTTCAAAGCTTATTTTAGAAACTCTAGAGAAATTTGCCTTACCCATTATGGATTGCAGGGGACAAGGTTATGATGGTGCAGGGGCTGTTTCTGGGCATATAAATGGTTTAGCAGCCCACATTTTAAGAACTAATCCTAAAGCTCTTTACACTCACTGTTACAGTCATCGACTAAATTTGTCTGTCTGTGACACTCTTTCTAACGTTGAAATTAATAACATGTTATCTGTTGTTTCTCAAGCTGCCAATTTTATCAACATATCACAGACACGCAACATACCCTTTGCTGAGCACGTTAAAAAGTCAGATGTTCAGACCAAGAAGGCAAAACTGGTAAGTCTTTGTAAAACCAGATGGGTTGAGCGAGTTGACAGTCTTGACACGTTTCAACAGTTGTTTATCCCTTTAATCGACACTCTTCAGGACATGATAAACAATGTAAGCGAGGTGAAGCCTTCCCTTGCTGCTGATGCTTCCCAGTTACTTTCATTAGTTACTCAATTTCATTTTATTGTTGCGCTAGTTATTACAAGAAATATTCTTGATGCTACTCTTCCAGTCACGCAATTGTTGCAGGGAAAAACTATTGATGTTATGGATGGTTTTCATTTGATAACCACTTTGAAGAATGATGTAGCCAACATGAGGAAAAGCATTAATTTTTATCATAACACTTGGTATGAAGAGGCTTTAAAACTTGCTGAAGAGGTCAACGTTCAAGAAACAAAAAAGCGAATTGCTGGAAGACAAACTATGCGATCTAATCCCCCCAGTCAATCATTCAAAGAACATTATAAACTAACCATCACTATTCCTTTATTAGACTATCTTCAAACATCTTTGAGCACTAGGTTTAACTTGGATAGTGTTAATGTGTACCGCGGATTATCTATCGTTCCCGTCAAAATGATGACTCTGTCGGACAAAGGAATTGATTGGAAAGAACAGTTTAAAAGTGTTGCAAAATTCTATCATGATGACTTGCCCAACCCCCTTGGTTTAGATGCTGAATTAAGGCAATGGCGTTTATACTGGGAAACGCACAATGGGCCTTTGCCAGAAAACATCGTCAAAACACTGAAGCATGTAACATTTCCAGGATTTGAAAATATTAAAGTTATTCTTCGCATTTTAGGTACACTACCAATCACCTCATGTGAATGTGAGAGATCAATTTCAGCACTGAGGAATCTAAAAACCTACCAAAGGAGCACTATGGTAGAGGAACGTTTAAATGGCCTGGCTTTAATGCGAATTCACCCAGAAATTATTCCTGACATAGAAAGAGTGATCAATAAGTTTGCTGAAGGTAATACACGTTTGAAATTTGCTTAATGTGTTATGGCTACGTTACTGTAGAAATATTACTGACTTTGCAACTGGCTGCTTAATGCGCCGTTGCTGCAGAAATGTCTTACAGCACAACTGGCTGCTTAATGCGCCGTTGCTGCAAAAATGTAAGACAGCACAACTGGCTGCTTAATGCGCCGTTGCTGCAAAAATGTAAGACAGCACAACTGGCTGCTTAATGCGCCGTTGCTGCAGAAATGTCTTACAGCACAACTGGCTGCTTAATGCGCCGTTGCTGCAAAAATGTAAGACAGCACAACTGGCTGCTTAATGCGCCGTTGCTGCAGAAATGTAAGACAGTGCAACTGGCTGCTTAATGCGCCGTTGCTGCTAAATCAAAGACTGTCCATGTCCGGAATCACATTGTTGCTTTGCACTATGTGTTTCCTAGGCATGCTGAAGAGCCCTGACATTGGGCGAAACGGTCTTAGCGTGTTTGTCCTCAATATTTTGTAAGAAAAAATGAAAAACTGCAAATTCACTTTGAAAATTTGTTGTAAAGCTATTCCAAAACGCTGGTAATCGCATTTCTGGGACCCTAGGCTTCAACATTTTCCAGGGTGCCCTCGGACCCCTTACGGGCAAACGCCTCCGGCGTTCGCCGGTTTAGGACTGACGTTTGGAAAATCCTAGATCCGCCCCTGGTTTCGTCAACCAAACCACGGCATCCATATTTCCTAACATAATTAAAGTATTATTGTTGATTCGTAAAGGGCAGGATTTGACGCAAAAAAATTCTATAAAATGTTAAATAACTGGAGCAGATGGCATAAGTGCATGTTTTTATATACTCAATACACGCTACTGCACACTGGAGAAAACAGCTTTGGCCAGCAGTTACGAGTGAAACTTTGCGAAAACCACAACTCTGTTGTTCGACATACTCGTACGAATCTTAACTTTTCTCTGTTTGTTTAAGGTGTATTTCTGCAGTTGCCTTATTGTGTGTGTTTTTTAACCAAAGACGTGAAGACAATAAAAGAAGAAAAGGTAATATGCAATAAATTTCATAGGGAGCGGTTATCATATTCATACTTTAATTCATAAATTTATATATTCATATGTTGCAATCCGTGATCACAATTTTAAATTCTTTAATTCTAACAATAAAAGGACAAAAGGTAAGATGTAATAAATTTCATTGGCTACAGTTGATGGTAAAACGAATGTTTGTTTATCCTCGTTGCTTTGCTAACATTTAACCTTTTAAGTCCAAAGTTTATTTTAGAGAAAAATGAAATAACGAACAATAAAAAAATAAAGTTATGATAAAAGCCTACCTTTACTAAAGTACTTACAAGTCATATATCAATTTAAAGCTAATATAATGAAGAATATAATTGTAGTGTTCAAACTAGGATAGAATTCGTTTCCATGACGACACAAGGTGTCAATTACCAAAGTGATAATATGTTTAATTCTCAGCAATTACTTATTCTTCGAAGTCTCTTTCTATCATATGTGTTTGCGCAAATCTCTCAGTTACATCTTCCACTGTAATTTATTTGATGAAAAATTTGAAAGAAATCCACTTTCAATTTTCAATTCAGATAAATAGTCACTGTCAGCAAGTAGTCGGCAAATAACGGAAAACAAAGGAATAACGGCAAATTTTAAAAAATGTAAAAAGTTGCATAATATTTCCACGATTTGCAATAATATTTCTGTGAAATTTGTAAAAAATTTTGTTGTAAACAATCTCATGAAAACGTTAAAACCCAAACCTCCTTAGCTGCTCTTATTATCGATTTTTGATTATTTCGTCAGTTCTTCGTCTCCAATAAAAAAAAAGCTCCGCGGTGCATGTAATATAAACATCCAGCGCCTTTTTTAGCACTATTTCTTGATCATTATCTTTTGAAATTTGTAATTTTCTTAATTTCTAAACTGTAACTTTTTGAATTTATTTTTATATTCATAGAGAGAATTTTTACATCGTATAAGGTCCCTGATTGTGTCTATAGTAATTAATCTGCATTGATTTAGTTTGCTTTGGTCTCATTTTCTTCACTCACTTAGCACCATCCAATTAACAGCCTTTTTTCATTGTTCAATACATCTCTTGAAAAACGAGAAGTTGTACTATAGACCAAACAGTAAGAAGGATAAAGTATTAATTAAAAGATAACCAAGTAAAAAATTTATTTCCACTTACCACTATAAAAGCTACACTGTATTTAAAGTCGCTATACCATTGACAGAGCCGTGAGCCATATGAATTTAACTTAATCCATTTCTCAACAATTTTTTAAACTAGCCAGTTTTGCTGAACTGGATTTTTTACATAATGGTCATATACTGTCCGTAAGTACGTTTTGATCGTAGGCTACTTGCATTACAGATGTAATTGTGACGATGTCGTCGTCGATCTAAATATAAGTTTAAAGCTTTCTGTGATAGCTCATGTACACAAGGGATATACACTCATCCAACTATCGATTTTATAAAATGAAAACAATAAAACTGATGAGGTCTATAGCCGTATTTGCATTAGCCAGTGCAAAACAGTTCTGAGCTGAATCAATCAAATGAATTAAAACAAACAATTAGTCAAAGAGAACTTCCATGTCGATCATGGAGACATTTTTGAGGAAAAATTAAAATTAAAACGTTTGTTTTACACTTGTCTGTTTTGCATTGTTGTAATTTCATGAAAGAAATAATAGATATTTTTCGTATTTCGACTGGCCTATGCAAACCTCGGACAACTCGACCACAGTCTCCTGATCTACTCCAGTCTTCCAAATGTCTCCTCGGTTTTCATAGGCCTCTGAAAACAAAATAAACATCTTTTTTTATAGTTAGTTTACAACTTTACTTTATATTCGTAGAACTAAGCAACGATGAGTTTAATGATGTGGTAGTTGATGTGGCTGTCATATCGTCAAGGATTCGCCATGAAAATGGGTTGGAATGAAGAACTTGAGTTTTGTGAGGAAGAATGGAAGAAATTTGTCGCGGACAAAATTAAAATCAATTTGAAATGCAACGATACTCATACACGTTGTTGTGTTGAAGAGAAGAAATATCTTTTGGAGAGATTTAAAATGTTTAGTGAGATATGTCCTCTTGAAGGTAAAGTAAATATCCGTTTCACTTTGCAGAGCATTAACTGGCTTTGTACTTTGCAAACAATCCCAAACAATCCCTATTTAAAAAGCGGCAAATGGCTCCATGTTCTTTATAAGTTGGTCAAAGTGGGGTTATATCCCTTGAACATGTCAAAGTACTCAATTGATTTGGATACACTAGCTTCAATGCATTAACACAGCATAATCTCTCGTCCATTGTTCATCTGTTTAGTACAACGTACAGGAAAGCAATATGACAGTACACCCAAAAACAATAATACGTGCAGTAATATAAAAGAGTCTGTAGTTATTGTCTATTTAGGTTTACGGAAGACTGTCTATTAAATGCAAATAATTTGAGATATTTTGTTGCAAAATGAGGGACACTTTCTACTTGCTCTTTTACTTTGGACAACCAGTTAAGAATAATTTTGTAAATGATGATCGTCCAGGTTAATAAAGTCCTGAGAAGGACTGTTTTTGATGTTGTTGACTGACGTTTCGGCAACCTTAGCGGTAGTCATCTTCAGAGTCAAATGAGGAGTAAACGTCAGGTTAGCCGTATTTGTTGTCTGGTTACGTCATTGTATTGTGTACAGGAAATGTGCAGGAAATGTGTATGTCATTGTGGATTAGTGTGAAGTGAAATATTTTTATTGTGATGTGTGATTTAGGTGTGACGTTTTTAGTGTGTGGGTGTCAATTGTGTATTGTCATTGTGAATTAGTTTGAAGTGTAATGTTTTTAGTTGATCGTTTGTTTGTATTGTGAATAAGTCGTTTGTAAGGTGCCGGTAATTGCTGTGATCTGTTCAGGGGGGTTTGTTCCAAGTTGGTATACCAACTTTCCAGCAGACAAAGGACGCGTGACTGTGGTCATGGACAGGAAAAAAAAATTTTTATATGTTTGTAAATGATGATCGTCCAGGTTAATAAAGTCCTGAGAAGGACTGTTTTTGATGTTGTTGACTGACGTTTCGACAACCTTAGCGGTAGTCATCTTCAGAGTCAAAACAAACCCCCCCTGAACAGATCACAGCAATTACCGGCACCTTACAAACGACTTATTCACAATACAAACAAACGATCAACTAAAAACATTACACTTCAAATTAATTCACAATGACAATACACAATTGACACCCACACACTACAACTAAAAACGTCACACCTAAATCACACATCACAACTAAAAATAAAATATTTCACTTCACACTAATCCACAATGACAATACACATTTCCTGCACATTTCCTGTACACACAATACAATGGCGTAAGAACCAGACAACAAGTACGGCTAACCTGACGTTTACTCCTCATTTGACTCTGAAGATGACTACCGCTAAGGTTGTCGAAACGTCAGTCAACAACATCAAAAACAGTCCTTCTCAGGACTTTATTAACCTGGACGATCATCATTTACAAACATATAACGATACTCCCGGGTTCAAACCATTTACTCAGTTAAGAATAACTTATTTTTTTTAGGGACATGTGGATGTAGCCCGATTGTTGTGAAATTTACTACCTTTGGAAATTATTATGATCGTAATTTTGGAATCGTAAATTGGGAAGAACCAGAAGACTTCACATGTTCACATAAGTACATAAATGAAAGAACAGAAAAATCAAGACGTTACTTATAAGTATGTTCTATACGGTGGAAAAAATCACACCTGTTACGTTGTCATCAACGTGAACAAAGGACAACGTAATCAAGGTACATACAAGGGTATGTATATGTTGTTTATTATCATGCTCAACTTCATCCAAAAATTGTTAAATATTTATCACGGGAGAATGTTTACATGTCACATCAGTAGAAATAAATTTCGTCGTATATTAACCCTCTGTATAATATCCCTGTACATATTTGCATACATCTCTCCTCTTTATGTATAAACCTGTATAAACCCGTAAAAAAAGCCTCACGATTTTGTATAACCCTGGGCATGAATTTTATTTTAAGTGTTTGGAATTTTAAATTCTGCAACTCTGGTAATTTTATTATCAAGAAAATTACTTAAATGAACTCCACCAAAAAAGAGTGTACAGCTTAATAAATTCACAATTCAGTTTTACATTGAATTATATTTTCCTTGTCTTCATGTTTGTATAATACTGACGTAAATCATCAACTGTTCCTGGGACACAAATTTGCATTCATGAAAGACATGGAAATATATACAGTTTAAGGTTCAAAGAGGAGTTGGCAAAGTTGATAAACCAGGTTCAGCCGACAATTATAAAAAATTTAAAAGGAAACAGGTTCCATAGGTGACCCGATATATCACTAAAATTGTGTAAACAAACGATAACTCTCCTCATTCCATCGTAACAGACCGTGCGCCGTAAAATTTGTATTAATTGATATATTACACTTTTCAAATTGTTTGTAAAATTTTTCGGTCTCCATGCCATTGAACTAAAATACATGGAACGCTACATCAAGCAAATAATTGAAGCCATATCTTACGCCACACACGCGAGATTTTACCCTGGACACGCATGTTTAGTGTTTCGAGATTCTTTCGCGGAGTAATAATTCATTGACTACATACGCATGTTTGGAGTAAAATCTCGCGTGTCTGGGGAAAAATCACTGCTTCAAAAAATTGTTAGGGTTTTGTATTACAGGTAGCGTTCCATGTATTTTAGCTCAATGCTCCATGCTGGATGCCTTAAAGTCTTGCATACGCCATTATTTTTAAAATGACTCTCAACAGCAATTGGTTTATTCAACTCTTTAGAAAGCTTGAATTTCAAGATGGCTTTTTTTTTGAGTGTTTTTTCCTATATTGATAGAATTCAGTATGCTAAATTATTTTTGATAAAGTCCTATTTTTTATATATTTTGTAGAGTGTGATATTTTCAATCATTTTTATCATGTATCATTGTCCTTTTTCAGGTATGAATGGACTTTTCATCAAACATGTTCAGTCAAGAAGTTGTGTTTATGATCCTTCAGGAAACTATCCTGGACACTTTCACTTGGAGTTAACATGGAATTGTTTTGACGAGACAGCTAATTTTAAATTTTTACAATCTGGCTCAATCTTGAAGCTGGATACAACAAGTTGTCTTGTCAGACACGGCAACGGAATTGGTTTGGTGTTATCTAATCGAAATTTTAGTGAAGAATGCAGCGCCAGCAATGCCATAACACAAACATTTTGGGGAGGTCTATTCTTTTCACGCTACAATAAATGTATGGCAGGACCTGGCGTCTTGAAACTTGTCAGTTGTAAAAATGAAGAAGATCAGCGATTCAATTTTGGCAAGTGAGAATATTCATCCAGTTAACGTATATATACTTAAACCCTGATTAAAAGCCACTGCAAGGCCGCAGATATAGGAATGGTGCCAGTGAAGTCACTGCCATCACACACTTTATTTTTATCAAATCAAGTTTTATTTTACAGGAATTTAGAGATAAGCTTGTATAGATATGAATTTACTTATTATTTGTGTGTCTTTAATAGGCTCAGTAACATGTGCTGGACAAAATATAACAAACGTCAGATCTTCTAATAATCAATATATGGTGATAAAAGTTGCAGAATATCGTAGATTAAGAAAAGGAAGCATTTCTGGCTCAAGTCTTGATTACAATTGTAGTGTTGATGTAACATGTACTTTAAAAATTACTGTGATGGTGAAAGAAATTGTAATATAACGGTTGATGATAATCATTTCCCTTCAAATATTTGTCCTGGTTTGGAGAAATATCTTTACTTTGAATATCAATGTAACGACACAAGTATGCCTTACTGAAAAATTTGCAATCGTAAGTATTATACAGGCATATTATATTTTGCTGATGATTTAAGTGCTTTGGGACAAGTTTTGACCTTAATGCGCAATGGTATGGTGTTTATTTTTAAACTATGTGCGTTATCAATTTAGAAAAATTGAAACAAATTTGAATTTTCGTCGGGTGTCTTCACCACGCGTTGTTTGTTTATGCTGTTTTATCTCGTATGGTTTAATTTAGTGTCTTTAAATAATATGACATTAAAACTTGTGTCCTCAATATTTTGCTTCAGTTTAAACGTTTGGTAAATTTTGTGTTTTTAGTTTGTTAATGCAAACTTTGTTCATGGAAACATCTCTTTTTCCAGTCGTTTTGATTTATCAAATCTACTTCTTTTTTAAAACCTTTTGGCCATTCTATGTAGTTCAAAAGTGACATTTACAATTGGATTTGTATTCATATTTTCATGAATTCACACTACAGAATTTTCATATACACTGCATATATATACAAATATATATATATTACAATTCATATGAGTTGATATTTTCATCATAAATTTCAAATTTTCCAATATTTTTTAACATTGAATTATTTTGATGTGACAACTAATTTTAAATTTTTACAATCTGGCTCAATCATGAAACTAATTACAAATAATTGTATTGTGAGACTATTCAACGGAATTCGTTTGGGGTTATTTCATAGAAATTTTAATGGGGAATGCGGAGCCATCAATGCCATAGCCCAAACATTTTGGGGTGGTCTATTCTTTGCACGCTATAATAATTGTATAGAAGGAAATCCCTACTTGAAACTTGTTAGTTGTAAAAATGAAGAAGATCGGCGATTCAATTTTGGCAAATGAGAATATTCATCCAGTTAACGTATATATACTTAGACTCTGATTAAAAGCCACTGCAAAGCCACAGATATAAGAAGGGCGCCAGTGAGGTCACTGCCATAACACTTTTCATTTTTATCAAATCACTTTTATTTTACAGGAATTAACAAATAAGTTTGTATGGATATTTTGTGTGTCTTCTATAGGATCAGTGACATGTGCTGGACAAAATATAACAAACGTTGGATGTCCTAATGATCAATATATGGTGATAAAAGTTGCAGAATATCGTGGATTGAGAAAAGGAAGCATTTGTGGCTCCAGTTATGACCACAATTGTAGTGTTGATGTAACATGTGACCTTAAAAATTACTGTGAGGGTGAAAGAAAAAGTAATATAACTGTTGATGATAATCACTTTCCTTCAAGTATTTGTCCTGGTTTGGAGAAATATCTTTACTTTGAATATCAATGTAACGAAACAAGTATGCCATACTGAAAAATTTGCAATCGTAAGTATTATACAGGCAGATTATATTTTGCTTATGATTTAAGCGCTTCGGGACAAGTTTTGACCTTAATGCGCAATGGTATGATGTTCATTTTTATACTATGTACGTTATCAATTTAAGAAAATTGAAACAAATTTGAATTTTCGTCGGGTATCTTCACCAAGCGTGGTCTGTTTATGCAGTTTTATCTCGTATGGTTTAATTTAGTGTCTTTAAATAATGTGACATTTAAACTTGTGTTTTCAATATTTTGCTTCAGTTTAAACGTTTGGTCAATTTTGTGTTTTTAGTTTGTTAATGCGAACTTTGTTCATGGAAACATCACTTATTCCAGTTACTTTGATTTACCAAATCTATTTCACTTTTAAAATATTTTGGTCATTCTATGTAGGCCAAAAGTGACATTTACAATTGCATTTGTATTCATATTTTCATGAATTCCCACTACAGAATTTTCATTTATACTGCATATATATACAAAGACATATTCATTACAATTCATATGAATTGGTAAGCTAAACGCAGCGCTCACCTGTAAAAAAACAGTATTTGTTCTGGTGCCATTAATGATTCACATACTCACTTGGACACATTTTGTTCTGATTCGTGTTTACAACACAAAAGTAAAGTTCTCAGTTCAACTTATTTGCTGCAGTTCATTATCGACTTAAAAATTAAAATGAAAAACAGTGCATACAAACTTTAACTGTAAATCTATAAGATACTGTGTCCATCAGAATGTGTAAAACATTTCTGGTTAAGTGCTTTCTGACTATAATTTTTTTAAGTTATTGTCACCTTCTGTGTTTTTCTGATATTCAAACTCCGTGTATATATTTTATTCATGGACGGGATTTGTCATATTTATGTTCATAAAACCGTTTCTAAAAACACAGATTTCATTTTAAGATATGCGCCATGATCAGATTTAAAGGAAAAAATAATTTTGGTTTGTGTAGTTATGGATGTACGCCTGTCTCAGTCGAATCTTCCGAACGAAGGTGTCGTGAATGTTATTACCAAGCTTAGAAACTTCACCATTTGCAACAAAGGTCTTTTGCACAAAATAAATACGATTATTTGTAAACAACTTGGTTATCCTACCGCAGCATCTGTGGAATGCTCATTGTCACTATCATCTTTGATGCATCAATCGTTTATACCTGGAAATGTCAAATGTGATGCTCGAGTGAATGATTTATCTCAATGTGCTATCATTCAAAATAATGATTGCTCTCAATACTCGTACGTTACATGTAAGTATTCTTGTTCAATTTTTTGAATGTGTTAACGTATTGTAGGACACATTCTTATGACGTTAGAAAAAGTTTTGAGCGAAGAATTTAAGGAATACTTTGGTTACTTTTGTTTTCTCAACTTATATCTGTCTTTTGTTAAGCATCGTGACTTACCTCTATCATCAAGACTTACATCTGTCATCGCAGTATCACTGTACTTTACACTGCCTTGGAGAATTTCACAATTCTTCTTTTACAAATATATCAAAATATAAACGATTGCTACTCTTGGATAATGAATAATTCAGACATGGTTGCTGCGAATACTGGGAATTAAATTATTTTTTTCTTGCTAGTTCATTTCGTGCTTCAAAAAAATGTCCAATTATCATTGCTCTGCACGATGATTAACGTTCACTCTTTAATTGAATTTATATCGCTACCGTATTGCTGTTATTTGACAAGATACGTACGGTTTCTTGTCATAGCTGGCTTGATTCCAACTGGAATTTAACCTTATTTAATAAAAGCATGCAAAATCAGTCGTATTCCTCAAATACTTCTTGTGCTCTCTCTTCCTTTCTCTTTCTTCAGACAACAATTTTTAATTTTTGCGATTTTTCGTGAATGGAGAAAAACATGGGATTGCATCATTGCTCTTTATCAAATCAAACATGTTCTAATGTTGTAATGAATTTTAACAAAATCCCTTTTCTATTTAAGGTCATGTTTGTGATAATCCTCTATTAAAAAACGCAGAAAAATTCCCAGATTCTTGGTTTACTGCCTTCCCAAAGAGTCGTAGTGCTTCTAAAGCAAGAATATCCAGTGGTAGTTCATGTTGTGCTCCTGCTGCAGATGGCAATTATTATTTTCAACTGAATTTCCCAAGTCTTTATACAGTTAACGTTATCGCAATCTTTGGTGACAGTTCAAGTTCAAGCTTCGTAACTAAATATCACTTGCAGACAAACATTGATGGTGTGAACTGGAAATCTGAAAAATCCCAGAATGTAAGGGTAGAATTTTCGAATTTGTATACTATAAATTTAATGGGAAATTTAAAAAAGGAATGAAGTTATAAACTAAGTAAACTTTTAAATTGCTATTTATATATAAGCTTGTGTGCAGATGTTGATTCAGTGGTGTATCCGGCACGCAAAATTGCTGGGTTCTATGTAAATTTCAGATCATTATCATAATTCATTTCTTTAGAGATCCATAGTTTTTACAGTAAGTGAGCACTGAAAAATTTACATATAGCACCAAAAAAATTAATGGACTAGCTACGTCACTGTGTTGGTTGTCTTGGTTACTCCAGCACTACGAAAGAATCTTGAATTTGATTATAAAGTTTAAAGCGATACATAGACAATGCATAAACTACTCTCCTCTGGACTGCGTTAAACAAACCTGGCTTTTCTCTAACCTTGCTCTGCAAATACACGAAAATTTTTTTTTTGTTTTATTCCAGATTTATCTAGGAAACAAAAATGGTTACAATAATGCAGCTATTGAAAAGTTTTCTGGTGGCCTTAAATCAAAAGCTTTGCGAATCTTTCCATTGAAATTTGTTGGTGCACCGTGTATACGAGTTGAAATTTGTGGTGGAGGTAAGAGGTAGAAAAAATATACCAGGTTTACTTTGCAATGTAAACATTTAATTATTCAATATATAAAGTTTTTTTCTCTGAGAATTAATTAAATAAGTATTAGTTGACAAAAGTGAACAATTTTTCATGAAGGCTGAAGTGTTAGTTTTTTTTCTCTAATGAAATAAACTTACTGAAACAAGCCTTTTCAACATGCAGTTAAGTTTAACACGTGTTATTGAAGAAAAAGCAGAAAGACTGATTTCATTTAAGGGCTACACATGATTCAGTTTGTAGATTTTTCTTTTATCGTGCAGACTTACTCCCAGACAAACCAACAGATCTCATTGCAACCAAATCTGCATCGACGTACCTCGAGATATCATGGAAACATCCCCAAAACACTGGTGTAAAACTTGGTACAAATATCTCGAATCCTCTCACAAGATATGTATTGATTTTGCTAAAGGATACTATGATTGTTTTCGATAAAACTTTGGAGGTAACTGACAAAAAACCGTACAACATTACGAATCTTGTTCCTTACGCAACGTATAAAGTTAATGTAACCGCTGGCAATTCTGAAGGCTTTGGTAGATCAACTACAGCTACTTTTAAAACTGCTGAAGATGGTGAGCTCATTTAAGTTTTTGTGTATGCATATCGGCTGTTATAGCATTGATGGTGTTATTGTCGTGGACGGGTTTTGAAAACTCAAATCTTTTCTGCTCGACATTTATTTCAATCATGTTTTTCTTATACTGTTGTCTATGGTTTATGCACAGGTTTGTTTAAGATGATAAATATATTCCAGTTTATTTATTTAGTGGCACCTGAACTGTCCACCAAGCAGATTGGAAGTACGTTGACTTATTTGTTGCAAAATCCAAATTTGGAATACCGGTAACTATGTATTTTATTAAAGCAAATTATTGTAAAAAAACTTTAAGGAACTTAAAAGTATTTTTTTAGTTTTTCGGATTCATGTCTAAGTATAGGACAGTTGGCTTCATGTGGGATTGAGGTAGTCTAAATATCTCTGTGGGAAAAGGTTTGATGACTCATCGCTTTTCTTTGGCAGTTCGGATGCATGCATAACATATATTTTAACGATTAACAAAAGCAGAGGTTACGTATGTATTTTAAAAAATGTTTTGCCTTCAATTTGCAGATATTTCTATGTAGTCGCGATGAAAAATGGCACAGAAGAGAGTCGACTGCCTTCTAACTTTAAAAACACAGACTTAATGACTTATTCTAAGGCCATATCTTCCACACAACCAATACCGTATATTGCTGTTGTAGTCTCTCGCAGAGACTTTACGCCTGATTTTACACTTGGTGATGGTGAAAACACAACACGGCGTTCCAATGGTGAAAATTATTATAATGGCCCGCTAAAGCCTGGCACTAGCTACAAAATATTTCAGCGCGTTTTCATGAATTATCATGTGCGACCATTTATTTACGTTTTCATCAGCATTGATTGCTGTAATTTTTATTCAAATATAAATGTTCACTTCGTTTCAGGATGATTACTATTCCACTGACTGGAGTCCAGTGGCAA
Organism: Xenia sp. Carnegie-2017; assembly: GCF_021976095.1. NCBI lineage: Eukaryota > Metazoa > Cnidaria > Anthozoa > Malacalcyonacea > Xeniidae > Xenia > Xenia sp. Carnegie-2017. The sequence continues at coordinate 13,968,150 of NW_025813487.1, forward strand.
CAACTGCCCAAAAGCACAAGTCTTCAGGTTTGTGTTTGCTTTCAATAGCATAAGGGATGTTTATCGATGTCTAAAGTGCAATGATTCAAGATCTTTGCAAATTTCAGTATAGTGAAATACCTGAAAATTTTTAACGATGAATATAGATTTTGTTTGATGATACAGCCGATTTAATTCCAACAAATAACTGCCTTAGTGATTTTGTGTACCTCTTCTCTAATTTCATTGCGTTGCAAACATAACTTATACCATAAACTATGAATAGTTAACAGGGATGAATACATGAGGTGTGAGAGTGGTTACACCTTCAGCTTTAGAAAAATGATCGCTGAAAAACAACATTTGTTGGTAATGGTATGATTTGTCATTCATTTTTATCATGTAGACGGTGGAAACACTGGAGCTATTGCTGGTGCAGTTGTAGCTGCTGTTTTGGTCATTATTCTTGTCATATTGGGCATTCTTTTTGTTAGGATCAATTCAAACTCTGCTACCGTGCAGTGAACTGCGTATTGTAGTCATTCGACGGCTACTAAAAGTTCTCAAAAATGGGGGAAGTTGAATTTTTTACGCGATATTATAAGACGTTTTCTGAAATTTAGCGTACTATAAAAGAATATAATTAAACAAAAAATTTTATTTCCTTTTTAACTATAAGAGTGAACGAGAGTGAATGATTCTGAACAATATTTGAAAACAGTTGGAACATAACATCAAATTTTTAGACTAAGGATGTAGTCAATAGTTGAAATAGGATAATGGCTGTAATACTTTTTATCTAAATACATTAAATAAGAAATAAAGTTAAATTACAAACAAACAGTGGCGTAGCATGCTAAGTAATTTATGCATTTATGTATTTTGGTGTTTGTGAAAAATGTATGAATATATGCGCACTGTCATCTCTTAATTTACGTTGTACTTCGGCTGTAGATTAGTGATTAGCGAAGAAGAAATGGACTGGAAGCAACGACTCAAAATGTTAAAAAACATGAAAAATGTATGTTTCAGAAAGCTCGATTGCAAAACACATCCTTTGGTTGAATACTAAGGAAGGAGCCGAGTGGTTTCAAGTTAATTGGTGACAATTAATCGTTAATGAATAGTCTGTTGTTAACCCCTCTCCTCGTTTTTCTACACCGGCCTAAACACCACCGAAAGATTGATCTCTGTTTAAATGCGGCCATAATTTACATTTGCTTTCGAATTATGCTTTATTTACGGAAAATATCAACTTGTTACAAATACAAAAATACAGAGCAATTACCAGGGGCGGATCTAGGATTTTTCAAACATCAGTCATAAAACGTCGAAGGCGCTCCGCACCAGGGGGGGTCTGAGGCATTCTCCCCTGAGAAATTTTGAATTTCAGAGCCTTGAAAATGCCATTTTCAGCGTTTTAGAGCAATACAAAATGTATTTGTGGGCATCGTTTTTGCGTAAAAACAACACATTTTGGTTACGTTTTTCAAAAAAAAAAAAATGAAGTGAACAATACTTGAATGTTTTGCCAAATATTTAGGCTCATTATCATGCCAAATATATGGCTCATTAGCATGTCTAGGAACGTAAAATTTATTTTACAATAATGCTATTCAAAAACAGATATAGTCTTTAAAAATTCTTACCAAGTTTTCAGGCATAGACCCCCCCAGAGACCCCAATTCAAACCTCTATGTAATGAGTTAAGTTAGAAATTTGGTACTACAAGTGACAGTTCATAGATATAGAAAAGCTCAGACTTCAAACCATGCAAGTTTATTGTAACCCTTTACCCATCTCCACATCAGTGCCAGCAAATTCACTTTTTGAGAAAAACTCAAAATTTTTTCTGCCAAAGATTAAGCAAAAATTAGAGTGAAAATTTGCAGTTAAGGACAGCTTAATGCCATAAATGTTTATTAGGCATTTCACTAGACTATTATCTCCTGTAAGTATATGCAAGGTGTGCTATATAGCAATCACTAGTAGCATTGTATTTGCAAATACAAACAGAATGTAACCAACATGTCTTTAATTATATAATTACATGAATGTTAAAATTGGTTCATGTGTCATGCTTACTGGTTATGATAAATATCTTTTCATATGATCAAAGCTTGTTTAAATGTAAATCTGAAATAATTTAGTTTAGAAATTATAATGATCATCAGAAAAATTACCTAGTGATCATGAAAAATACTTTGCTGTTTTGCCAAATTTCAAGGTTTATCTGCATACATAGAAAGACATTTTTACTTTATAGAAAATGCTTTTCATACATCAATAGCCCTTTGGAATTTATGGCAAACAATCTGGTATGAGCCGTAGATTAACACACCTTTACATCTCTACATGAGGTGTTCAGTTAGAAAAGGGGACAATATGTGACATGGGACAACATTTCATGTATGTGAAATACTCAGGTTTAATACCATTTCAGTCAAATTGTCAAAATAAAAAGCTTCATGGATCAGAAGACTCAAAATCACAGGTTATAGTAAACAGCTTCTCATGAAATCAATGTTAGTTTTCTCAAATCTTAAACAATATGTATTAAAACTGTCCAATGATTGAATGACCAATGATCATAAACTGAAAAGCCCCAAACATTTGTTTATGATAAAGTAAGTAATAGTATGGCGCCTTATGGCCACAGATTTTTTGTCCATTGAAATATATTTGCAGGAATGTAGGATTTCGCTGCCGTATAACGGCCACGATTCCCCAAGCACTAAAGAAATCAGAGCTAAAAGTCCTTCGGCAACAACAATTTTAGAAGCATCAATCTGCTTACCATACGCCATATTAACATAAATCGCATTACACACTCGCATAAATTGACTTTGATATATTACATTCATGCATACACTTCAGTTGTCCTTTACTTACGATTTTGGATGTAAATTTCCGCTGATAAAACTCAAAACAATGTTTGCTTTCTTTTGAACATCAATGACTGAAATGTCGCTCGCGAGATCGTCTTTGCCAAGCATTTGAAATTTATCCATAAATTTTTCACCCTCTTGAAAAAATTCACAGTTTGGACAGCAGCATTCATGTCAATATATGAATTTGTAAAAGATTTCCATAAATTCCATCTGATTGTAGTTTAGTTTCTATCATGCTTATAAAAATTACTATGAAAACGACCAACATTCAATTCAGACAGTGAGCTTGACTATGTTAGTTCAGTTGGCTATCAGTCGAAATCCGTCAAACCAATCACAATAAAGCAAAAATTCAAATGAACCAATTGTAAGATAGCAATTGGACTCCCTTATACGTCCGGCCACCCTTATTATCAGTCGAGACCATTCCAGACTGTCCACTGATCTGGCTATTGACCAATAAAATAAGCGTTTTGACGTTCATAGACTCCTTTATCCGTCGAACCAGTCAACCCCGCTTATCAGTCGGTTATTCCAGGTCAATTAAAATTCAACTGATCTGGTTACCAACGAGATATTCATTGGATTAGTCATTAGTTTTCAATAATAAATAATGCAGGATTATTATCACGAAGTAAATGCGATAAGAAAGTAAGAATAATTAATGAATTTTTAATTAATATGAATAGGTAATTTTTGAATTTCAAACATCAGTCGCGCGACGGATTTGACATACTCTAGATCCGCCCCTGATATATACTATTATATTTTTGCTCAAATCACTCAACTAAATCAAATACAAACACTATTCCACTGTTCTGTAAATAATTTTTCTCTTCAGCGGCACTAACAAAAAATAGAAAAGAAATCCGCTTGAGATTTTCAATTCTTATGGAGTATTCATTGTCAGTTAGTACTTCACGAATAACTGCAAACAAAGGAGTAACAACAACATTGAAAAAATGTAAAAAATTGCAAAATCTTTCCACGATTTTCTGTGATACTTCTGTAAGTTTTTATAAAAGAATTTGAGCAATCTGAAGATAACGCTGAAACCCAAAACTACTTAGCTGCCTTTAATATCGACGTTTATTTATATTGCGAGCACTTCCCCCCCGATAGAAATAAAGCTCCGCTGTGCATGTAATGTACATATCTAAAACTAGTTTCAACATTATTTTTTGTCATTATTTTATGAAATTTTTATGAATGGGTGGGACACATTGTTTCATAATTTCTTGAAGATTGGATGCAATCCAAGAATTAGCGTTTTGTTTTATTATTAATGCATTAGGGATATTTAGTCTAAACGTCCCTAATGAATATTATGATGAGGAAATATGTCAGTAAACGTCTATGTGATAACAAAAGATCTCGAGGCAACCATGTTATTACATATGCTGTTAATGACTTAATGTGGACGATGACCATATATAGTCTCTGATTAATAACAATTCATGTCGGCGGCCATTACAGGTAATTTTACAAACGTAAACAAATTTCGAAAAGCAAATAGCAAAAATTTTGAAAACAAAAATAAAACAGGTATGAATGCCAACTTTTACAAAACAGCGAGGACAAAAAAGTAAAGAAAGCTTCGTTTCAGTTAAAATAATCCTTTATAACAAACCTTTTATTATATTACCTATTTCGTTTATTCGCTCTTCGAGCCTGCGATCTGTTCATAAATAATTAAATGATCCGATATTTCTCTTTAAGACTTCACAATTAGTAAAGGCCTTATAATACAACTAATTTTAATGTGATACTTCGAAATTTATCTGTTTCTACATGTTTTCGGTGCACTTGTTCACATCAGAACGCAGACTTAAGGACAACACTTAACAACTAATTAAAAAAGCTATACTACGAAAAAAACTGTAAAAATTGCCTAAATTCAAATCATCATATCTAGTTTTATTTTAGTTTGATATAATATCCCAGAAAGTGGCCGTCCAATGCATGAACTAAAAGTTTCTCATATACCGAGTTAAAATTCATATCCAAATGATGTTGTTTTTGATTCTTTATGCTAAACCCAATCGCTTGAACATTATTTAATAAAGAAGTCATTATTCCTTGAAGCATTGTTTTTCATGTCATTTCGAACTGTATTTGCACCGCTGTCGTATTGTATCCATCGTTTAAACAAACACCTAAAGGCAATAAAGGTACAGCTGGTATTACGTAGTAAATTGTACTGTATAGTTCGATCAGACACAATTTGTTGTATTTAGGGCCTAAAAAATTGCTATAGATGTCAGCAAATTTGAATTTACTGATGGTAAAGTTGATAGTCTCAAACTTAAAATACGTTTTATTTTGTAACAATATAATTTTTCGTCATTAAGCACTTGAAGTCATTAACCTGTTTTGCCGTGTTTGCCCACATTAGATGCATTATTTGTGCTTCGTTGCTTCGTAGCGATAAACAAAGGTAATTCTCTAAAATGTCAAAAACTTTATCTTCTATAACATTGCTTCGTCAACATACAAAAGCATCCAAATTTATAAACATTTAAAGTATAATAGTAAATTCGTAAAGGATAGGATTTGACGCAAAACAAATTCTATAAAATGTTGAATAACTGGGGCAGATGGCATGAGATTTTGTATATACTCAATATGGCACTGTGCATTTGAGGAAGTCGACAGCCTTGGCCAGCAGTTGCAAGTAAAACCTTGCGAAAGCCACAACTCTTTTGTTCGTCTGACTTGAACGTATCTTAATTTTTTTCTGCTTGTGTAAGGTGTATTTCTGCAGTCGCCTTATTGTGTCCGTTTTTCAATTAGTAAAAGAATAATGGTAGGATAGTAAAACGGAACTTTCTTTATCGTCGATGCCATGTTAACATTTAATACTGCAAGTTTCTTCCACCACTGAGTTTCATTTACCACAATATCTCTAAGCTTGATGTAGGATTCGTGACAAGTTATTACATTCATATTTTGAGTCATATATATTATTATATTTTTGCTCAAATCACTCAACTAAATCAAATACAAACCCTATTCCACTGTTCTGTAAATAATTTTGTTCTTCAGCGGCACTTGCAAAAAATAGAAAAGAAATCCGCTTGAGATTTTCAATTCTTATGGAGTATTCATTGTCAGTTAGTACTTCACGAATAATTGATAACAAAGGAGTAACAACAACATTGAAAAAATCTAAAAAGTTGCAAAATCTTTCCACGATTTTCTGTGATACTTCTGTAAGTTTTTATAAAAGAATTTGAGCAATCTGAAGATAACGCTGAAACCCAAAACTACTTAGCTGCCCTTAATATCGACGTTCATTTATATCGCGAGCTCTTCCTCCCCAATCGAAAAAAAGCTCCGCGGTGCATGTAATGTACATATCTAACACCCTTTCAACGTTATTTTTTGGTCATTATTTTTTGAAATTTTTAATTTATTTAGTTAATTTTTCAACTGTAACTTTATGAATTTGTCAACTGAGTAATTTAGCTGTTTTATAGCTTCTAATGTGTTTAATTCGATGAATTATAAAATTCGAATGAAAATGCAATACGGGTATAGCTATAGAGACAATACGGGTATAGCTATACAGCTATCGAGTCTGCGTTACAAGAAATTGTAAAGTACTTTATGAGTTCAAAGGTTTTTTACATGTATCATGACGTGACGGGAAATTTAATGACATTACTAATGGGAAGCTCTGCATGCACAATTGTTATTTTCGTATTCAGAGAAAGAATTTTAACATCGTCCTGTGTTTTTAATCTATTGTATCTAAAATAAATGATCTGCATTAATTTTAATTTAATCTCGCTTTCTTCGTTTCCTTAGCGCTATCCACTAAAAAGCATTTTTTTTCATCAATTAATAAATCTCTTCAAACAACAAAAGTTGAAATTTAGATTGAATTGAGTAAGAAGAATAAAGCACAAATTGAAAGATAACCAAGTTACATTATTTTAAAAAAATTATAACCACCTACATATATAATAGCTACAGTGGCTACCATTAAGAGAGCCATCATTCAGCCATATGAGACTAACTTGATCTAATTCTGAACAGTTTTTCTCGCTACACAATTTTGCTGAAATGAATTTTTTAGATAATGCTCATATATTGCTCAAAAATGCGTTTGAATCGTGATCTGCTTGCATCACAGATGTAATTGTGACGTAGTCATTGTCGGTCTAAATATAATTTTAAAGTCTTCTGTGATAACGTACATACATCCAACAATCAATTATAATTTAGAGCTTTACTGTATATCCTTGGATCTATGCAATGATGAGTCTAACGATATGGTGGTTATTTTGGCTGTTATTTGGTCATGGATTCACAATGAAAATGGGTTGGAATGAAGAGCTTGAGTTTTGTGAGAAAGAATGGAAGAAATTTGTGGCGGACAAAATTGAAATCGATTCGAAATGCAAGAATACTCGTACACGTTGTTGTGTTGAGGAGAAGAAATATCTTTTGGAGCGATTTAAAATGTTCAGTGAAATATGTCCACTCGAAGGTAAAGTAAACAACAGTTAAGTTTACAATAAGTACAGAACATCAACTGGAAATGTACTTGGCAAACAATCACAACACTTATATTACTGAGGTACTGTTTAATTCAAATAACGCTAATTGAAACCGTGTTCTTAGAAAGTGCAATAAAGTAAGGTACCTAAAGTAAATGTTTTGAACACGTAAGGTACATGTTAAAGTACTCAACTGATTTGGATACACTAGCTTCACAGCATTGACGCAGAATAATATCTCGTTCATTGTTCCTCTGTCTAGTTACAAAAGCAAAGTGATATGACAGTAGAGTCAAAAATAATAATATATGCTGTTATATGATAAAGTCTGTATAGTTATTGTCTATTTGGGTTTAACAAAGACTTTCGATTTAATGTGAATAGTTTGTAACATTTTGTGGCCAAATGAGTGTCACTTTCTACTTGTTCTTTTTCTCTGGACAACCAGTTAAAGATAACTTAATTTTTGTTAGGTACATGTGGATGCAGCCCGACTATTTTGAACGTTACTGCTGTGATATTCAATTATACTAATGATGCATGGTTAGAGTGGAAAGAACCAGAAAACTTCACGTATTGGCATAAGTACATAAATGAAAAAAAGTTAATGTCATCTCTTAATCCTTATGGTAGATTTGGGATCGGACAATACAAGTTGCCTTTCCATTATGATTTATACGGTGGAAAAAGTCACACTTGCTATGTTGTCATCAACGTGAACCAAAAACCACAAGGTACATGCAAGGGCAATTCATTTTAGTTTCTCCTGTGTCAGTTTAATTTATAGTGCACCAATGTGATTATAGTGCTTCATATTGAATTTTGGTCAAATCCATACGGCACTTTGACATATATTCAATTCATCATGTACGTATACTCTTATGTGATATTTCTTAGCAATTGCAAAACTAATAGAATACACCCCGGAACAGCCAAACATGTTTAATTCGTCATACATATGTTATAATGTTAACCTGTAAAAGAGTAAAAGCTCTATTCAAGAGCGTGTCTTGGTTATTTTCGGGTTTATTGATTTTATTCATTAACGATCACGTTGGAAGATTTTGGTTGTCTGTTAAGGGGTGTGACGGTTAGGGTTAAGGTGTTCATATATTGATCTGTGCTAGTTGAGCTTTATTATTATAATACAACGGTGATGCAATCTTGACTGTGATTGTCTAAATGCCTTCAAATAATTGTCAATACACTATCACCTTGAAAAACATTGAAAATTACCTGTAGGTGACGAATTTCCTTTATGAGACAACTGTATATACAAGAAATAGTTTGGTAGAATCTTCGTCGAGACTTTCAAGTGTTTTACTATGCTCAAATTATCGGGAATATAGACGAAAAAACACCGAAAGTGTTAAACTGTTTGTCCAGAGAGTTTTCATCGCGTATTTACAGGAAATAGACAAAAGCGAACCGCAAAAATTTTTTAATCAGACTGCAGTCAGCGCTATCCTCCTCAGATTTGCTTCGGTATATATCCAATTGACCTTGGTCTGAATATTCTTTTATATCATGCTCAACTTAATCCAAAAATTGTTAAATATTTTTCACAGGAGAATGTTCTTATATCACTTCAGTAGAAATAAATTTCCTTGTACATTAACCCTCTGTATAATATCCCTGAACATATTTCTATGCATCTCTCCTCTGCATGTATAAACTTGTATAAACCCGTAAAAAAGCCTCACGATTTTGTATAAGCCTTGGACATGAATTTTATTTAAATTGTTTTGAATTTTAAATTGTGCAACTCTGGTATTCTTATTATCAAGAGCACTATTTCACAGCACAACTTAAATGAACTCCACGAGAAAAGAGTGTACAGCTTACAGAGTTCACAATTCAGTTTTACATTGAATTATATATTCCTTGTCTTCAAGTTTGTATAATACTAGCCTAAATCATCAACTTTTTCTGGGCACAAATTTGTATAAGTGTTTAGATAAGCTTCCTTTTCATTAAAAATGAAAGTCAGGGGAGTTTATACGGTTGAAAAATCAGGTTCAGCCAACAATCTTAAAATATTTCAAATATTTCAATTGCGTAAACAAACCATAACTCTCCCTTTTCCATCGTAACAGACCGTGCGCAGTGAAATTTTTATTAATTGATTTTTTACACTTTTCAACTTATTTGTAAAATTTTTCAGTCTCCATGCCATTGAACTAAAATACATGGAACGCTACATCAAGCATATAATTGAACCATATTTTACGTTACATACGCGAGATTTTACCCAAGACACGCGCGTTTAGTGTTTCGAGTTCCTCTCACGGAGTAAAAATTGATTGACTACACACTCGTGTCTGGGGTAAAGTCTTGCGTGTCTGGGGTAAAATCACGGCTTTAAAAAATTATTAGGGTTTTGTGTTACAGTTAGCGTTCCATGTATTTTAGTTCAATGCTCCATGCTGAATGCCTTAAATTGTTTCATACGCCATTATTTTTTAAATGACCCTCAACAGCAATTGGTTTATTTAATTCTTTAAAAAGGTTGAATTTCAAGATGGCTTTTTTTTGGAGTGTTTTTTCCTATATTGATAGAATTCAGTATGCTAAATTATTTTTCATAAAGTCATATTATTTATATATATATATTTTGTAGAGTGTGGTATTTTCAATCAATTTTATCATGGATCATTGTCCTTTTTCAGATATGAATGGATTTTTCATCAAACATGTTCAGTCAGGAAAGTGTGTTTATGATCTTTCAGTAGACCATCCAGAAGTCTCTCTCTTGGGGCTTAAATGGAATTGTTTTGACTGGACAACTACTTTTAAATTTTTACAATCTGGCTCAATCAATAGGCCGAATATAACAAGGTGTCTTGTGAGAGAAAGACGCGGAATTCGTGTGGGGTTATCTCATGTAAATTTTAGTGAAGACTGCAGCGCCATCAATGCCATAACCCAAACATTTTGGGGAGGTCTATTTTTTTCACGCTATAATAAATGTGTAGTAGCTTCAGAAGGACCTCCCTTCTTGGAACTTGACAGTTGTAAAAATGAAGAAGATCAGCGATTCAATTTTGGCAAGTGAGAATATTCATCCAGTTAGCGTATATATACTTAAACTCTAATTAAAGGCCACTGCAAGGCCGCAGATATAGGAATGGCGCCAGTGAAGTCACTGCCATCACACACTTCATTTTTATCAAATCAATTTTTATTTTATAGGAATTTAAAGATAAGCTTGTATAAATTTGTACTTACTTATTTTTTGTGTGTCTTCAATAGGCTCAGTAACATGTGCTGGAAAAAATATAACAAACGTCAGTTGTTCTAATAATCAATATATGGTGATAAAAGTGGCAGAATATCGTCGATTGAGAAACGGAAGAATTTGTGGTTCAAGTTTTGATTACAGTTGTAGTGTCGATGTAACATGTGACCTTAAATATTACTGTGATGGTGAAAGGGAATGTAATATAATTGTTGATGATAATCATTTTCCTTCAAATATTTGTCCTGGTTTGGAGCAATATCTTTACTTTGAATATCAATGCAACGACACAAGTATGCCATACAGAAAAATTTGCAATCGTAAGTAATATATAGATTATATTTTGCTGATGATTAAAGTGCTTCGGCACAAGTTTTGACCTTAATGCGCAATGGTATGGTGTTTGTTTTTATACTATGTACGTTATCAATCTAGAAAAATTGAAAGAAATTTGAATTTTCGTCGGGTGTCTTCACCAGGCGTGGTTTGTTTATGCAGTTTTACACGTATGGTTTAATTTTGTGTCTTTATATAATGTGACATTTAAACTTGCGTTCTCAATATTTTGCTTAAGTTTAAAGGTTTGGACAATTTTGTGTTTTTAGTTTGTTAATGCAAATATTGTTCATAGAAACATCACTTATTCCAGTCAATTTGATTTATTAAATCTATATTTTTTTTAAGTCGTTGATCAACAATTTGTTGTGATTCGTATTTACAACACAAAAGGAAAGTTCTCAGTTCAACTTTTTTGCCTGTAGTTCATTCTGGATATAAAAATTATAATAAAAACAGTGCTTACCAAGTTTAAGTGCAACTCTATAAAATACTGTGTCCATCAGAATGTGGAAAACATTTCTGGTTAAGTGCTTTCAGACAACACTTTTTTTTAAGTTATTGTCTCCTTCTGTGTTCTTTTGATATTCAAACTCCGTGTATATATTTTATTAATGGACGGGATTTGTCGTATTTATGTTCATAAAACCACTTCTTAAAAACACAGATTTCACATTAAGATATGCGCCATGATAATAATTAAAGGGAAAAATAATTTTGATTTGTGTAGTTATGTATGTACGCCTGTCTAAGTCGAATCTTCCCAGTGAAGGTGTCGTGAATGTTATTACCAAGTTTAGAAACTTCACCATTTTCAACAACAATCTTTTGCAAAAAAATAAAGACGATTATCTGTAAAAAACTTGGTTATCCTACCGCAGCATCTGTGGAAGGCTCATTGTCACTATCATCTTTGATTTATCAATCGTTTTTACCTGGAAATGTCAAATGTGATGCTCGAGTGAACGATTTATCGCAATGTGCTATCACTCAAAATAATAATTGTTCTCAATATTCGTACGTTACATGTAAGCATTCTCATTCATATTTGTGAATGTATTAACATACTGTAGGACAAATTTGTATGACGTTAGAAAAAGTTTTGAGTGAAGAATTAAGAAATAAATGTGTTACTTTTGTGTTCTCAACTTACATCTGTCTTTTGTTAAGCATCATGACTTACCTCTATCATCAAGACTTACATCTGTAATCGTGATGTCACTGAATTTTACTCTGACTTGGAGAATTTCACAATTATTCTTTTACAAAAGAACTATAAGTATCAAAAGAACTATAGAATCACAAAATATAAACGATTGCTACTTTTGGATAAAGTAAAACAGGATTGCTGCGAATACAGAGGATTAAATTAATTTTACTCTTGCTAGTTCATTTCGTGCTTCAAAAAATGTCCAATTGTCATTGCTCTGCACGATGATTGACGTTCACTCTTTAATGGAATTTAAATCGCTACGGTATTGTTGTTATGAAATAAGATAATTACGGTTTCTTATTACAGCTAGCTTCATTCCAACTGCAATTTAACCTTATTTATTAAAAGCATGCAAAATCAGTCGCATTCCTCCAATACTTGTGCTTTTTCTCTTTTTCTTTCTTTAGAATACAATTTTTAATTTTTGCCATATTTTGTGAATGGAGAACAATATGGGATTGCAACATTGCTCTCTATCAAATCAAACCAGTTCTAATGTTTTAATGCATTTCAACAAAATCCTTTTCTATTTAAGGTCATCTTTGTGAGAATCCTCTATTAAAGGTAAGCTTGTATAAATTTGTACTTACTTATTTTTTGTGTGTCTTCAATAGATTCAGTAACATGTGCTGGAAAAACTATATCGGACGTTAGTTGTTCTAATAATCAATATATGGAGATAAAAGTTGCAAAATATCGTCGATTGAGAAACGGAAGCATTTGTGGTTCAAGTTCTGATTACAGTTGTAGTGTCGATGTAACATGTGACCTTAAAAATAACTGTGATGGTGAAAGGGAATGTAATATAATTGTTGATTATATTCATTTTCCTTCAAATATTTGTCCTGGTTTGGAGCAATATCTTTACTTTGAATATCAATGTAACGACACAAGTATGCCATACAGAAAAATTTGCAATCGTAAGTAATATATAGATTATATTTTGCTGATGATTAAAGTGCTTCGGCACAAGTTTTGACCTTAATGCGCAATGGTATGGTGTTTATTTTTATACTATGTACGTTATCAATTTAGAAAAATTGAAAGAAATTTGAATTTTCATCGGGTGTCTTCACCAGGCGTGGTTTGTTTATGCAGTTTTACACGTATGGTTTAATTTTGTGTCTTTATATAATGTGACATTTAAACTTGCGTTCTCAATATTTTGCTTAAGTTTAAAGGTTTGGACAATTTCGTGTTTTTAGTTTGTTAATGCAAATATTGTTCATAGAAACATCACTTATTCCAGTCAATTTGATTTATTAAATCTATATTTTTTTTAAGTCGTTGATCAACAATTTGTTGTGATTCGTATTTACAACACAAAAGGAAAGTTCTCAGTTCAACTTATTTGCCTGTAGTTCATTGTGGATATAAAAATTATAATAAAAACAGTGCTTACCAACTTTAAGTGTAACTCTATAAAATACTGTTTCCATCAGAATGTGGAAAACATTTCTGGTTAAGTGCTTTCGGACTACAATTTTTTTTAAGTTATTGTCTCCTTCTGTGTTCTTTTGATATTCAAACTCCGTGTATATATTTTATTCATGGACGGGATTTGTCATATTTATGTTCATAAAACCACTTCTTAAAAACACAGATTTCACATTAAGATATGCGCCATGATAATAATTAAAGGGAAAAATAATTTTGATTTGTGTAGTTATGTATGTACGCTTGTCTAAGTCGAATCTTCCCAGTGAAGGTGTCGTGAATGCTATTACCAAGTTTAGAAACTTCATCATTTTCAACAACAATCTTTTGCAAAAAAATAAAGACGATTATCTGTAAACAACTTAGTTATCTTACCGCAGCATCTGTGGAAGGCTCATTGTCACTATCATCTTTGTTGCATCAATCGTTTATACCTGGAAATGTCAAATGTGATGCTCGAGTGAACGATTTATCTCAATGTGCTATCACTCAAAATAAGGATTGCTCTCAATATTCGTACGTTACATGTAAGCATTCTCATTCATATTTGTGAATGTATTAACTTATTGCAGGACACATTTGTATGACGTTAGAAAAAGTTTTGAGTGAAGAATTTAAGGAATAAATGTGTTACTTTTGTGTTCTCAACTTACATCTGTCTTTTGCTAAGCATCATCACTTGCCTCTATCATCAAGACTTACATCTGACATCGTAGTGTCACTGTATTTTACGCTGACTTGGAGAATTTCACAATTCTTCTTTTACATAACAAAAGAAATATAGCATCACAAAATATAAACGATTGCTACTCTTAAATAATAAATAATTAAAACAGGATTGCTGCGAATACAGAGGATTAAATTATTTTTACTCTTCTTAGTTCATTTCGTGCTTTAAAAATGTCCAATTGTCATTGCTCTGCACGATGATTGACGTTCACTCTTTAATGAAATTTAAATCGCTACGGTATTGTTGTTATTAAATAAGATAATTACGGTTTCTTATTACAGCTGGCTTGATTCCAACAGCAATTTAACCTTATTTAATAAAAGCATGCAAAATCAGTTGCATTCCTCCAATACTTGTGCTTTTTCTCTTTTTCTTTCTTTAGAATACAATTTTTAATTTTTGCCATATTTTGTGAATAGAGAACAATATGGGATTGCATCATTGCTCTCTATCAAATCAAACCAGTTCTAATGTTTTATTGCATTTCAACAAAATCCTTTTCTATTTAAGGTCATCTTTGTGAGAATCCTCTATTAATAAACGCAGAAAAATTCCCAGATTCTTGGCTTACTGCCTTCCCAGCGAATCGTAGTGCTGCTAAAGCAAGAATATAAAGTGGCAGTTCATGGTGTGCTCCTGCTGCAGATGGCATTAATTATCTTCAACTGAATTTCCCGAGTCTTTATACAGTTAACGCTATCGCAATCTTTGGAGACAGTTCAAGCTATAGCTTTATAACTGAATGTCACTTCCTTACGACCATTGATGGTTTAAACTGGAAGTCTGAGAAATCCCAGAAGGTAACGGTAGAATTTCTCTCGAATTTTCATATTGTAAATTTAATGAGGGAATGAACTCATAAATCAATTTAATTTTAAATTTCCGTTTTGTATCGATGTTTGTATAGAAGTTGTTTGTCTTTGTTATAGCAGTCCTGCAAAGGACTCTTGAATTTCATTGTCAAGCTTAAATTTCAGCTATGTGGATTTGAAGAGATGTTCATACAATTGATAAGCTACTATCCTCTGGACCGCGCTAACTAAGCCGGCTTTTCTCGAACTTTGCTCTACCAAAAAATGCAAATCTTTTTTTGTTTTATTCTAGATTTATCAAAGAATCAAAAATGGTTCCACTTATGTCGCTATAGAAAAGTTCTCTGGTGGCATTAAATCCAAGGGTTTACGAATCATTCCAGTGAAGTTTGTTGGTAAACCGTGTTTACAAATTGAAGTTTGTGGTGGAGGTAAGAAGTGAAAATATGCAAGGTTTAGTTTCCTCTCTAAAGACTTAATTACTCAATATATAAGCTTGTTTCCTCTGAGAAATAATTATATGCGTCTCAATCGACAAGTCTGAAGAAATATTTTGCATGAAGGCTATAGTGTTACAAACTTTTTTGTTAAAATAGCTTTATTTAAACAAGACTTTTTCAACAGTTATTTAAGCACGTGTTAGTGTAAATAATATAAAAACTACATCGCATTAAATTTGTATAGTTTAACATTTATTACTTTTATCATACAGACTTGCTCCCAGACAAACCAACACATCTTACTGCAACTAAAGTCTCATCAAGATACCTTAAGATATCCTGGAAAGATCCCAAAAACACTGGTGTTAAACTTGGAACAAATCTCCCGAATTGTCTGACTAAAGTTCGATTAATAGTACTGAAGGATACTGTTGTTATATTTAAGACAATTTTGAAGGCGACTCTACTCAAACCTTACAAATTAGAGAATCTTGTCCCTTACACAACGTATGTGGTAAATGTAACCGCTGGCAACTCTGAAGGCTTTGGTAGATCAACTACAGCTAGTTTTACCACTGCTGAAGGTGGTGAGTTCATATCAGTTTTTGTGTATTCATTACGGTTGTGATTGCATCTAAGATGTTAAAAGAGGAAGCGACCTGTGTCGTGGACAAATCTTAAAAGCTTGGATATACTGTGTTTTAATTTAGTTAGCAATGACAATGTACAGTGGTTAGGATTTCTTTTTAAGTGTTTCTATAATTACTGTTTTATATAAAACTTTTAAATACTTTTTTTCTATTTTTGTTTTGTTCCCGAAGGTCCACATTTAAATGTTCAAATTGTCGTCTTAAGCAGTTCATCGTTGTCAGTTACGTGGGAGCCACCAGACAAGAGCAAAACAAATGGAAAGATAGTCAGTTACACAGTTTGTATTACACATTTGGAGAATGAAACCTGTTCAATGAAGTATATGATCGAGGAACAGCGTTTGGACATAAATAATATGAAACCAGAGACAAAATATTATGTTCGTGTTTTAGCGTCTACAATAGTGGGATCTGGAATTTACAGCAATGGTATATGGGTATTTACAAATGGATGTAAGTTGTCTATAGTTTATGTACAGGTTTCATTAAGAGGATAAATTTATTCAAGTTTAAATTTTAGTGGCGCCTGAACTGCCTACCAAGCAGATTGGAAATGCGTTGACTTATTTGTTACGGAATCCAAATTTGGAATATCAGTAAGTGTGTATTTTACTAGAGCAAATTATTGTTAGAAAAACTTAAAGAACTTAAAAGTAATTTTTGAGTTTTTTGGATTTATGGCTAAGTATAGGACAGTTGGTTTCGTTTGGGATCAAGATAGTCTAAATATCTTTCTGGGAAAAGGTTTGATGACTCGTCGCTTTTCTCTGGCAGTGCTAACACATGCATAACATGTATTTTAACGATTAACAAAAGCAGAGGTTCTGTATGTATTTTAAAAAATAATTTGCCTTATATTTGCAGATATTTCTATGTAGTCACGATGAAAAATGTCACAGAAGAGAGTCGACGGCCTTCCAACTTTAAAAACACAGACTTAGTGACTTATTCTAAGGCCATATCTTCTACACAACCAATGCCGTATATTGCTGCTGTAGTCTCTCGCAGAGACTTTAAGCCTGATTTTACACTTGGTCATGGTGAAAACACAGCACGGCGTTCCAATGGTGAAAATTATTATAATGGCCCGCTAAAGCCTGGTACTAGCTACAAAATATTTCAGCGCATTTTCATTAATGATCAGGTGCGACCTTTTATTTACGTTTTAACTTCATTGATTGCTGCAATTTTTATTCAAATATAAATGTTCACTTCGTTTCAGGGTGATTATTATTCCACTGACTGGAGTCCAGTGGCAACAACTGCCCAAAAGCACAAGTCTTCAGGTTTGTGTTTGCTTTCAATAGCATAAGGGAAGTTTATCGATGTCTAAAGTGCAATGATTCAAGATCTTTGCAAATTTCAGTATAGTGAAATGCCTGAAAATTTTTAACGATGAATATAGATTTTGTTTAATAA
Source organism: Xenia sp. Carnegie-2017 (assembly GCF_021976095.1). Taxonomy (NCBI): domain Eukaryota; kingdom Metazoa; phylum Cnidaria; class Anthozoa; order Malacalcyonacea; family Xeniidae; genus Xenia; species Xenia sp. Carnegie-2017. The sequence continues at coordinate 13,985,800 of NW_025813487.1, forward strand.
TACAGCCGATTTAATTCCAACAAAAAACTGTCTTATTGATTTTTTGTACCTCTTGTCTAATTTCATTTCGTTCCAAACCTAATTTATACAAAATAAATCATGAATAGTTAACAGGGATGAATACATGGGGTGTGAGAGCGGTTACAGCCTCAGCTTTACAAAAATGATCGCTTAAAGACAACATTTGTTGGTAATGTTATGATTTGTCATTCATTTTTATCTTGTAGACGGTGGAAACATTGGAGCTATTGCTGGTGCAGTTGTAGCTGCTGTTCTGGTCATTATTCTTGCCATAATGTTCATTCTTTTTGTTAGGATTAATTCAAACTCTGCTACCATGCAGTGAACTGCGTATTGTAGTCATTTGACGGCTACTAAAAGTTCTCAAAAATGGGGGAAGTTGAATTTTTTTCGCGAAAGTATTAGACGTTTCCTGAAATTTAACGTACTATAAAAGAATATAATTAAGCATAAAATTTTATTTCCTTTTTAACTATAAGAGTGAACGAGAGTGAATGATTCTAAACAGTATTTGAAAACAATTTGGAACATAACATCAAATTTTTAGACTAAGGATGTAGTCAATATTTGAAATAGGATAACGGCTGTAATACTTTTTATCTAAATACATTAAATAAGAAATAAAGTTAAATTACAAATAAACTGTGGCGAAGCAAGCTCAGTAATTTTTTTTCTTGGGGGGAGGGACTTTTCATACATTCATGTATTTTGGAGTCAGTGAAGTATGTATGAATATTTGCGCACTGTCATCTCGTTAATTTACCTGACGTAAGAAAAAGGAAGTTTTAGTGGATGGAGTTTACTTTGTTACCAACTTTGTCAGTGTTAAAAAAATGGTACTTTAAAGCATGTTCTTGTTCTTTCTTGCTTTCTCTTCTTATCGTCATGATGATATTCATAGAAAATATCCAAAGTTATCGAGTTATTCGAATTTCCTGATTATTTGATTGCGAGAGTGCTAGGATCGTTGTACTTCGGCTGTAGATTAGTGATTAACGAAGAAGATGAAATAGGTTGGAAGCAACGACTTGAGATTTTAAAAAACATGAAAAATGTATGTGTCAAAAAGCTCGATTGCAAAACACATCCTTTGGTTGAATACTAAGGAAAGAGCCGAGAGGTTTCAAGTTATTTGGTGACAATCAAATCGTTAATGAATAGTCTGTTGTTAACCCCTCTCCTCGTTTTTCTACACCGGCCTGAACACCACCGAAAGATTGATCTCTGTTTAAACGCGGCCATAACTTACATTTGTTTTCGAATTATGCTTTATTTACGGAAAATATCAACTTGCTACAAATACAGAAACACAGAGTGATTACAATGAAACATAAAGGTATCTTTATGAAGGTATTTAAGACTTTTGTGAATCAACGAATCAGGCTATAGTCACGGAAAACATAGCCGACCCTCTCACGAGTATCCCCGGTTAATACGTCACGTTTACAGATGACCGGAAGTGCCCGGTGTTTTAACTTTCAAGACTTCACCATAGATATAATAGGACTAGATCGCTGACGAGTGTGACGTAATATAAGACTTATTAAGACGGCAGCGTGACATTCATGATAAATCCAAGATGGCGCTTGAACCGGGCAAAAAACTTAGGGCTACTATTAGGCAATTGCTGTTTTTTGCAGTTTACCCTTTCAGTGTTTTCAAACTCTCCAATCAAGTTTTATTGGAAACAAAGCGTTATTAATAATGTTTTGAAGCCATATTGGACAATTCTTATTGGAATACGTGCGAAAATATCGCTTATGAAGTGTTGTGTAAATTGGTCGTTTGGTTGTCTCGAGGCGTTTGTACCAAAATAAACGGATTTCGTCTGCTTTAGCTCCCATACTGGTTCGTCCACGTTGAAATACATCATATTGAATCCATACAAAAGATGGGAAAATTAATCTTCATATTTTTACATAAATTTCACTTCAAGATGCTATTCGTTCTTTCAATCTTCAAATATGTTTTGACATAACAGACAGAGTCTTAATCGTTTCAAAAGGATGAGTTTTGTCAGCTTTGCCCGCTTAGATGGAGCTCATTTACGAACGATCCTCTCGGAGTACACTTTGGAAAACTGGTGCACAAATATTTTACTGTACATGTATGCTATTTTTTTGATAAGGATGGTGATATGGTCATCGCAAAAGCTCTCATCTAGTGCATGAGTTTCCTTAGAATGCTGCAATAGCGATTAACATACATTTGGCTTAGTTTCTTGCAGGACATCTCGTTGCATAACTTGGATTGTTTTTCTCATGACTCCACTTGTTGACCATTTTGCGAAGGGCTTTATCTGCTGCTTTTACTACCAATGAGGAGGATGGACTTGTAAGCTTGCCATAGGTCTTGAAAGATGTTAAGCTTGACTTTGAACCTTCATGACAGTGAGTGGTCAGGTATGAGAGGTTGGTCATCATTCTCTATGGTTAAAACAGTTGCACATTCAGCACTTGATGCAACTTGTAATTTTCTTGGCTATGTATCCACTGATATAGGTCAGTACATCATCATGCCAAAGAGTGGAACTGTTTAATAATGCTGTAACTCTCCTATCAACATTTTGTGTCTCTTCAGCTAGCTTGCTTTCACTTACAACAGAGCAGTTGGCAGTTGCTGGGCTGTCATGTATTGAACAAAGAAATATCAGTAGTTTACTTATCTTTGTACGTAAGTGTCATAAAATGAACAAACTGAGCAGTATGATATAATTTTGTCAGAAGTCATTAGTTGCATGTTAATAATGTGATGCAATTTAGACATTTGCAGTTATAAAATTGTATTGCCATTAGAAACAACTGGTATCATAGATGGTGTTGTAGCTCTAGCATAATAAAAACATATACTATAACTAAGTATGATAAGCATAAAAGACACATATATTTTATTCACAGCTATATCTTATAATAATCTCAGCCATAGCCAGCATTTTATTTGCTCATGCTATCTCAATCTTGCTGTTGTCACTCACTGTAAAAACAATAGATTTCTAATGAAATAAGCAATCATGCAGTGAAATTTTCATAGGAAGTGTAAAACATTCATTCTGGATATGCCACCGATGACATCCATATCAAATATTTCATAAGATAATATATAAATTTAATGAACACCTTAGCTCTGGTAAAAATAATTTATACAGAGTATTGTAACAGTATCTTGGGTTATGTGTTTGAATGTTATATGTCAGATTTTGAAATAACCACTGTTAATATAACAAGCTTCTGAACAAAGTTCCTTCTCTTTCGTTGAACCACTTGGCTGTAAGATCTCATCAGTATAGCCAATGCTCTTGGATACAATTACTTGAGATGAGATAAGTTTCCTTCAGTTAAGTTTACTAACTTTAATAGCTTCACTAAGATCTTGTCAGTAGATAATAGTGCTGCAGTGTTATGTACCTCTTTGCTCCTCTTTTCATTCATTCAAAGTTGGATGGCCTTTCTAAACCGTGTTTGAATCTCACATATCTCACATACCAGTACGAGTACAGTGGGGTGCTTTCTCGAATAAGTCTTTTTGTCAAAAATATTCAGATTGATTCCCCAATCTTTCTGTAAATTGTCAATATGACATATTCCGATGCGCAACAAATCAGTATGGGAGTTAAAGCTGAAAAAATCTGTTTCTCTTAGTGGACAAACGACTTGAGACAACCAAACGACCAATTTACACAATATTTCGAAAGCGAAAATTTCACCCGTATTTCAATTATAACTGTCCAATATGGTTTAAAACACTTGAAATAGGATTTGTTTCCAATAAGACTTCATCGGAAGAGTTTGAAAACAATGAGAAGAAGTAAATTGCGAAAAACATCAATTGCCCTATAGTGACTCTATGTTTTTTGCCCGGTTACCACGCCATCTTCTTTTTATCATGGATGTTACGCAATATGGCGGCTCGTCAGCAATCTAGTCCTATTATATCTATGGACTTCATTGATGTCATGTAATATAGCGGATTGTAAAATTTGGATAGTGTTGTGGTTACGGACGAAATTTTGTCCTCAAAAGGTATTGATTTCCTTTTCAATATCAATTGTCAGTTCTTAAATATTTCATTACATTTTGTTCACTTTGTAGCTACTCTGTTGGCGTTTAGTTGACCTTTTAAATTGACAATCAATAGTCACCATGTTTTGAGACAAGCAGATTAACAAAGACTCAGCAGACGGCAAAATATTCTCCTTGCCTGTATTTGTTTGTGTGCTATTCGTACTCTTCCTTTTGTTTTGCTTTGCGGCATCCAATTTGATTAAAACTATACGTTACAGTTTTTCAAAATGACCATTATTGAAATAAATTAAGAAACAAAGACTGACAAGCAATTTGATATTTTGATGTACAACGGTAGCTCTTACCAAGTGTCGTGATTTGATTGCAAATGCTAGTTAACGTTGTGCTTCGGCTTAGATTGGTGATTAACGGAAAAGAAGAAATGCCTTAGAATCAATGACACAAGATTTTACAAGATGTACAAATCACGAGGCGGAATTACCCAACTGGTTTCAATTTTGGCTTCAGCTTTCATTCAAGTTGTATAAATATTGAGTTCACTGGTTCACTGATGTCATGAAATATGGCGGATTGTAAAATTTGGATTGTGTTGTGGTTACGGACGAAATTTTGTCATCAAAAAGATATTGAATTCATTTTCAATATTAATTGTCAGTTCTTAAATATTTCATTGCATTTTTGTTCACCTTGTACTTCGTTTGCGTTAATTTGACCTTTTGAAATTTAAAATAATTGCTCACCATGTTTTGAGACAAAGCCGATTGACAAAGCTTGCAGACGGCAAAATATTCTCCTTGTCTGTATTCGTGTGCTATTCGTATTCTTCCTTTTGTTTTTGCTTTTGCGGCATCCAATTTAATTAAAACTATACGTTACAGTTTTTTTAAATGATCATTATTGAAATAAATTAAGAAACAAAGACTGACAAGCAATTTGATATTTTGATGAAAAATTTTTCGTTTCATATTTCATGTCTTCAAGAAGTGAATCTCAGAATTGAATGTCCAAATTGAAAAAAAACTTTAGATGTGCCTCGACTCTTTTAAAGATACAGATAAATGCGTGTCTTTTGTCTGATTTATATGCACATGATAATTGTATGTTTGACTTCGAAATTATGAGTCGCCTTTATCTGATTTGATTCATGTTGAAAGTTTGAACATGTTTTTTGTCTGGTGGTTAGTGTCTTGTGAAAATTGATTTGTTGTCGAAACTTAAGTCCTTTTATGTTCCAGTCTTAGTGTAGATTGATCTTTTGTATAATTACAATAGCTATAATGCTGTATATAAAATTAAAACCCTTATCACAAGGAATCCAGTGCAGTTTCATTCTGTACTATTCACTATTGTAAAGTATTTTGTGGGATTTGTCTCTTGTTACTCCTGTGTTATGCTATTACACATTCGCTCATCATTAAAGAAGATTGAACATTCAATTATGATATTTTACTTAACAGTAGAACAGTAGAATATTCATTAACTTGAAGGAAGAATCAAGAGCTCCAGTAGACAATGACATTTATTTATACTGCTTAACAATTGGGAATATTCAAGTCGCATTAATGTGCATTCAATTCAAGAAAAGTTTGAATCATTTGGATAAGAAGACATTTAAATAAATAAATGTATATGTTGTGCAACAGATAGTGTGTTGTAACAGGTATAAACTGTTGCACATTTGTCTGTTGCAATCGCGACAGTGTACAAAATATGTATATAAATGTTGTGCTACTATTGTTAACTGCTGCTCTTGATGATAAATATTCTACAGCACTATTGATAAGTCAAAACATGTAATTGAATGTCCCATGTTATTAGATGATGAGCAAATGATATATTTGAAGAAATGTGTTAAATTACTGTTTTCTGGTTATTTGCTAGGACTAAATGTCTGCAAAGCAGAAAAGATGAGAAACACCAATTCAAATTCTATAGAAAGCCGCCAAGTCCATATCATCTCGCACAGCCCATGTTAAGGAAACTTTCATATTGGCAATTCATAGCTTACACAGAAAAATCTTCTATTCACAGGTTTGTGCCTCCTGTTTTTGTGCGGCAAATGGATTATATTATTCGGTGAATTAGGAAAATTGAGAGGAGAATTTTTATACATATACCATATATATTATTTTGCGAAAAGTTATCATTCAAACTGCTGACAGCCTTTGTAACAAATAGAATTCACTTTTTGGTGAATCAAACATGGCAACAGACTCGTGGAAGGTACTTCCTACTGTTTTTTGTTTATGAAAAATTTATTTACATTTCATTTTGCTGTTAATGTTTTCTTACTAATTAGAAATATTCTATAGCGTTTTCTTACTACTCAGAAACATTCTAAAATGTTTTCCTACTAATTAGGAGCATTCTATAATGTTTTCCTAGTAATTATAAACATTCTATAACGTTTTCTTACTACTTAAAAACATTCTATGATGTTTTCTTACTAATTAGAAACATTCTATAATGTTTTCCTACTAGAAACATTCCATAATGTTTTCTAACTAATTAGAAACACTCTATAATGTTTTCCTACTAATTAGAAACATTCTATAATGTTTTCTTACTAATTAGAAACATTCTATAATGTTTTCTTACTAATTAGAAACATTCTATAATGTTTCCTACTAATTAGAAACGTTTTATAATGTTTTCTTACAACTTAGAAACATTCTAGGACGTTTTCTTACTACCTAGAAACATTGTATAATGTTTTCCAACTAATTAGAAACATTCTATAACGTTTGCTTACTACTTAGAAACATTCTATAATGTTTTCTTACTAATTAGAAACATTCTATAATGTTTTCTTACTAAATAGAAACATTCTATAATGTTTTCCTACTAATTAGAAACATTCTATAATGTTTTCTACTAATTAGAAACATTCTATAATGTTTTCTTACTAGTTAAAAGCATTCTATAATGTTATTCTAATAATTAGAAACCTTCTATAATGTTTTCTTACTAATTAGAAACTTTCTATAATGTTTTCTTACAAATTAGAAACATTCTATGACGTTTTCTTACTACTTAGAAACATTGTATAATGTTTTCCAACTAATTAGAATCGTTCTATAACGTTTGATTACTACTTAGAAACATTGTATAATGTTTTCCAACTAATTAGAAACATTCTATAACGTTTGATTACTACTTAGAAACATTCTATAATGTTTTTTTACTACTTAGAAACATTCCATGCGAACAAATGGGTCTCAGGACTAAGGTATCCGTGACCATTACCTTTCAAATGGTGTTCATGTAAGACACAGGGAAACAGGTGTCATTAAAAACTTTGTGTAGTTATTTTACAATTCAAAGTCAGTTTAGTATGGAGTTTTATGCACTGGTCAGGACCCAAATTTCTGCAAAAATGCTTCTCGACTTTTTGAAAGTTTTTCATGGATTATTATGTGACATTGACAAATGCAAGTTTGCTGCAGATTCTGCTGTTTTACAAAGGTGTTTATTTTGTAAGTAAGTTTCCTGCAGAATAAAAATAAGATGTACATTGAAGAAGTAAAATTTATCTATGACCAAAATCTTGTTTCTTAATATACGAAAATATGTCACTTTGTTCATCTAAAAGTGTATTTGCATGATATCTAAAAGTTTGCCAAAAATGTTTTTGATTTCAATAGCCCTTGTAGAGGAAGCTATGACCGTTTTGCACTGTTTGGTGTCTTATTTTTGTTCTGGTCAATTTGAAAAGCTTTCTATTGAAACTTGCATTCAGACTGTTTCCCAGTAATCTATGTTTTAAAATAATTCTAATGATATCAAGTCCCATTATTGGACATAGGAACTTTAATCCAACATGACAGATATTGTATCAATTTTGACTTAAGATGGTGAAAATACCTTCAACTGAAATTTGCGTGCCCATTTGTGTAATATTAATTTGCACCCTGTTTGAGGACATTAAACCACATTTGAATTCATTCAACCACATTTGTATACATTCATCTAAATTTGAATACATTCATCTACTTTTGTGTACATTCAATTACATTTGAATACATTCATCTACATTTGAATACATTTAACCACATTTGAATACATTCATGTACATTTGAATACATTCATCTATATTTGACTGTATTGAACTACATTTGACAGGCAATGAGTGCTTTCACATCAACATGTGTATTAATGACATCTTCCATAATGTTATTGATATGTATTCCCTAAGTTCATTTCCTCTAAAAGCACATTCAGTCTTTCTTCTATAACATTTAGTATGTTTTTTTTGCAGCAAAGTTATGGCTTTATTGAGTGTGCTGAACAGGATCTTCGAGTGTTCTTTCATTACAGTCAGTACAAAGGACATTCAAGTGAACTGGAACTTGGTGGTTTGTAAATTTTGCTTATTTCCACCCATCAATGACTTTTATATTTCTTGTTATGTGTGCAACTACACCATTAGTATTAAATTGCTTTTTTGAAATGTTGATACAATATTATTCAAGTTTTAGGCTTGTTGCCTTTCTGCTATTTAATAAGGGGAACAAGCTCTTTTTGTGGGCTTATCCAGTTATTCAGAGCATTTGTTTCATCAGTCATTATTTGAAAAGCCTTCTTTGTCATGTAATTCATTGGGTTTCCTCATATGACTTTTCACTCTCTACCACAATCAGTGGTGGACACTTTACGACATATTGGGAGAGGGAAGCTCATCCTCAAGGAATGAGATTTCTATGGAGATTCCAGGGCTTGCCTTTGTTGGTATACTTTTAAAATTTGATCTCCACCATCTGAATCCCACCACAGTTCATGTTATCAACACGCGGCATTCACGTGCCTTCACGATGTTGTATGAGGGTGTTCTTTGCTATTCCAACTTGCACTGGTCTTTTTAATGTGAATGTGATGGGTATTCTGAAGGACTCTGTCCGCAAAAAAAGTGTGTCCAAAAGTTACTGTTAGTTATAAAACAACTTTTCAAACTCATGTATAGTCTTTGTTTTATTGTGGGTAGAATGAAACAGAACTTTTGTTTATTTACCTAGTCAGAACAAACCACTGATCATTGACTTGTTGGGAATTTCACACTGTAATCTTTCACCCATCCGTCCCACGCCGCCTATCCCATTGTCTCTACTGCTACTGCAAAGGCCACTGCTCAGGGCTATAATCTGAAGTGTAAAAAACATTTCAATTGATATTGATAGTTGATTAAATCTTTTTTTTGTTTAGACAGTGAGGAGTTTGAAGTGACATCAGATTCTCGTAAGGGTAAACCAATTGCAAGTCGAGTGGTGAAATTGGAACAAGGCTCAGTTACATTTGAAGCAAGTGACCTTGACACCTTGTGTACTTTTGACGCTTGGCATGTATGTACGTTCATCCTGGTTTGGTTTACAAAGTTTTACGAGAAATTGAGAAATCGTCTTTTGGTGAATCGTCCACTATGTTTCCATTGTAGGAAAAGAGCGAGGACAGAGTTATTGGTAAAGTGGAAGTTGAGGCGAGGTTGTCGAGAAACAGCTACCCCAAACAGGTGATTTTCATCGTGATCAATTAGCTGGGAAAATGTAATAGTGAATGGCGAAGCAAACGCGTTAATTAAGGGATGGGAGGGTGGGTAGATAACAAATTCATCTATGCACGTCTTTATGCGTAACACAATTGAACTCAATACGGCAGGACATGCATATGTGGAATATATATGGATGTTCACCTCCCCAGTTATCGTAATTGCTACAACACTATTCATTATGCAAATTGCCTTAAAATTACTCGTTGTTAATGGTCGTGTATGAATTTTTTGAGTTGTGTATGGCTGTTGTTTTATTGTACTTTGAATGTTTGTGATGTCGTTTTTGAAGAAAGTTTCATCATTATTTTTTAGCAGTTATTTCGCAATGGCGAGTCCGATGTGGTCGCGTTAGTTATAAGTGAACGGAGTAAGTACTGTTTGAACTTCTTCCATTTTTATGCATTCGTTGCTAACTTTTATACCTAAGTCAATTTTTGGGGTGGGGTTTAGAGACAAGAATTAATGTAAAATATAAAAAGTATCAAACTTTTTACTCAACATCTTCTATAGAACATTTATCTATTGGGCAAAAAATACAGAACACACCAGTGGGCAAAATAGTTGCTTTGGGCAAAAATCTCAAAATTGACACAGGCAAGAAAGTTAGTGACGTGACGATAAGGGAAAGTGTAGATTACTGCCTGCAAATTATTGACATTTACTTCATCTTTTTTAAAACAGGTTTTCGCCCTTATTTCCTTCTTTGGTTTTGATCATTTCCCTCACACCATAGAAAGCTTGTTATGAATATTTGCCGTATTAAATTAATTTTTAGGCTTTTGACATGCATACCTACATAAACATTCACTACCCTCCCCACCTCCACAATTATCAGAGGCTATTATAGCGCCACTGTATTCTCGCCTTTGATAAGTAAAAATATAGTGCAATATGGGATTAGGATTAGATCAGATGAGATGAATTTAAGATCATTGCATGATACATGTATGCACTGTCAGGGTGGAGTTTAAGATCATTGCACGATACAGCTATGCACTGTCAGGGGTGGAATTTAAGATAATTGCAATATACAGGTCTGCATGGTCAGGGGGTAGAGTTTAAGATCATTGCATAATACAGGTCTGCTGTAGGGGTGGAGTTTAAAATGAATGTATAATACAGGTTTGCACTGTCAGGGGGTGGAGTTTAAGATCATTGCATAATACAGGTCTGCACGGTCAGGGGGAGGATTTTTATGATTCGAACCGTTGCTCTTTTTTTTCAGGAATTGTTTTTTCTTCCATATCATCAAGCTGATGTTTTATCAAAGTCTCACATCTACAAAGGTGATACTGTGTCTTTTTACATCATGGAAACAAAAGGTATTCTATTCTTTGCTATAGCGTCAGCAGCGCTCTAGATTGTATCACGTGCTTCATCGCGTGCATTACATTATGGTTAAGCAATGAGTGCGCAGTCACAGAATAGATACATACAGAACCGCCACTCAGCGAAAAATCTGTCCCCTACGTACCCAGTTCTTAAGTGCATCTTTTTGCGTCCGCCATTAATCCAGCCAGATAAACTGGTCAGAATGTATATAGATTAATGTTATGAAAAGTTGTTTTTCGAAAATTTGACGAATTTAAATTCACTTATGGACAAAATTTTTAATGCCATCGGATAGGATACCAAGCATATGAAGTGAGAAACAGTTTTTGTTGTAAAATACGTTCTTCAAATATAATTTTACGGGTTTTATAGTTTCTTGCCTTGAACTGTATGCGAGATCCATGTTTAGAACGTCTCTTATATTGAACGGCAGTTGCCCAAAATTTATAATTTAGGACAAAAGTAATAAATATATTTAGTGTGATTCCATTTCTGTATTTTCTAGTAAAGAGTTTCCTATTAGAATGGTCGGATAGAAGCGATAAAACGACCTACTGTGCGTAAAGAACGTTCTTCAGATGAAGACGTTATTGGTATAAAATTTGGACTAAACTAATTTATATTTGATTCTTGAATCGGAGTTTTTTTGCAACGTAGCTTGTCTGCATAATTGTAATTGAAAGTTTTTATTTGTAATTGTATATTGAGTTCCTGTGGCTATCATGTCTGTCAAATTTGTATTAACTTGCAAATAAAGATGTTTTTTGTTGTCTTATTTTTAATAAACAATATATGAAATTACAATTTTTTAAAGAATGAAGTTATTGATAAATTGTTACAATTAAATTAACAACTTTACCATTATGTCAAACATATTGTCAAGCACCTACAGCTTACCTCTTTGGTTAAACTTCACTTGTGAGTTGTGATCAACAATTGTATGTGAAAAATGATTAGAATTATGTTTGATTCACCGCATTGATCAACCAGCAGAGAGAAATTATTGCAACAAAGGGCTTGAAAATTTAATTTTTGCTAAAATCCATAAACTTCATTCAGTAAATTAAAATTTTTATTGTAAGTAATCATGTCACAAACAGAACTTATTCTGACAAAAACCAGTTATAGTTACTCTTAATGCCGTTATTTAAATCGTAATACTTTACACAGTAAAATGTTTACCAAAAGGTGAAACACAGATACACCAGAAAACTTTTTAAAACATTTGACAGGGAAACTGCTAAGCCAACACCAATCCAATTCACAAAGCATTCAGGGCTTGTTCACTTCTCACATCATCAATAAGCATTCATGTCAAATATATAAATAATCTCCTGATTGAATTTAAAAACAGAAATAACAAAGTTAAGTCATGAGGATCATATGGCATATGTTTTACAAATTGCTATTCAAGCACTTTATTGGTGGAGGCCAACATGCTGCTGCTGTTCCAACTTGCTCAAAAAGTCATTCAAGCTTCACGAGTCACAACTGTGATGAATACAAAATATTTTGGCATCAGATGACTTTCATAGTGGCCATGCAGCATCGCTTCTGATAGTTTAAAACACCTGGGTGACAATTTTGGTGATTCGAATGTCCTGCCAAACGTTGTTTGCAATATATAAACTTAACTGGAGGATAATTTGATTTGTCACTTGTTTCAGCCACGACCGAGATTTCAAATGTTAGAACAAATGTCTTCAAGATTCTCTGCAGAATTCTTATATGATAAAATTAAAACTGACGACAAACCATATACCGAGTACGCATCTCGTCAGATACATATCTACTTTGTAAATATTCCGAATAAACCTTCATTTATCAAAACGGACGTCGAATTAATGATAAATTGTTGAGAGCTTAATGTGTTAACTGTATCCACACAAAAAAATATCAAAAAATGGCCAATCTAAAAAATATTTGGGTTTATTTGCCAAAACCCATCCGTAGAACTATATATTATATACGATCTGGCTGCATTTATCTGGCTGGACATGGCCGCCGTGTAAAGTTGCCGGATGCTGGGAACGAACATCAAAGGTTCCGACATCGAGTGGCGGTTCTGTATGTATCTATTCTGTGGCGCAGTCTTAAGAATGTTCTTTCTATTTTGGTGAAGTCTTTCTCCTTATTTCTACGTTTTGATATGCTACCTTACACAGGAAAACGCTTTGGTTAACGCTATAACATGAACGTTTATTATTTACACGAACCATGTCAATTACGAGCCATGTCCAAATTGTTGTTTGTTTGATGCACTGCTACAGTTCATAAAACTCTAAAATGGACAATGCTGTGCCGTGGAGTTATGCTGCTCGAAGCTTCGCCTCCTGTTTACGTTCAAGGAATTGTGTGCTCGCTCAAGGAATCGTTGGCTTCATCGACAGGGCTGATAAAGTGAACGAGGTTTGTGTTTGGGCCGTTATAGTTGCTAACTGTAGATCAATATTGATAATTTATTGTTCAATACAAATGAGTTCTATCAGTTATTTCACTTATGTATACGATTTGATCATTTGTAATTTATTTTACGATGACTTCTGATTGGCATTTTACGTAGGATTAAATTTTCGGTCTGCAAACGATTCACGTGACTCAACTGACGTATTTTGTGATAGCTGACGACAGCAACAAGTTTATGTTTGGAAATTCGTAAAATTTGTTTGTAAAACTTTGTAATTATTACGACGCTACATCTCCGTACGCACAAACATGTAACATTCGTAAAGTTTGTTTTGTAAAACTTGCCAATTATTACGACTACATCTACGTATGCACAAACATGTAACATTCGTAAAATTTGTTTTGTAAAACTTGGAATTATTACGGCTACATCTACGTATGCACAAAGATGTAACATTCGTAAAATTTGTTTGTAAAACTTTGGCCAATTATTACGACCTACATCTACGTACGTACAAACATGTAACATTCGTAAAGTTTGTTTGTAAAAACTTGGCCAATCATTACGACGCTACATCTACGTACGCACAAACATGTAACATTCGTAAAGTTTGTTTGTAAAAACTTGGCCAATTATTACGACGCTACATCTACGTACGTACAAACATGTAACATTCGTAAAATTTGTTTGTAAAAACTTGGCCAATTATTACGAAGCTACATCTACGTATGCACAAAGATGTAACATTCGTAAAGTTTGCTTTGTAAAAACTTAGCCAATTATTACGACGCTACATCTACGTATGCACAAACATGTAACATTCGTAAAATTTGTTTTGTAAAAACTTGGCCAATTATTACGGCGCTACATCTACGTACGCACAAACATGTAACATTCGTAAAGTTTGTTTGTAAAAACTTGGCCAATTATTACGACGCTACATCTACGTACGCACCAACATGTAACATTCGTAAAGTTTGTTTGTAAAAACTTGGCCAATTATTACGACGCTACATCTACGTAAGCACAAACATGTAATATTCGTAAAATTTGTTTGTAAAAACTTGGCCATTTATTACGACGCTACATCTCCGTACGCACCAACATGTAATAATGCTCCCGGGCTTAAACCTTTCGCTTGATCAAGGTGAAAATTAAAGACTTGCCTTTTCCTCCTTGTTAAGTCTCGCATTTTACTTAGATAAATCGAGAAAGGTTCTTAGAAACAAAGAAAATATTTCTGTATATCTTATTGCAATTCGCGCAGAAAGTCTACTGAAGTTTTATACTATATTTTTCTTTTAAATATTTTTCCACTACAGTGAATTTCTTGGGGATATTGGTGATTTGTTGATAGGAGATGATGTCCAGTTTGTTGTACAAAATAGATATGTACGTTAGTTATGTATTATGTAGCCATTGCTCAATGTTGGACATTCTCTACCCCCTCCCCCCGTCTGTTTTTATGTCAATCACATGCTCACAGGGTAAAAGTTGCAGTCTCAGTGGGCGTCTACCAGAAGTTACAGTGAAGTTTGATGATGTTAGCAAAGACACATTTCAAGGCACCATCGAGAAAGTACATTGTCGGACAAAAGACAGGAACCGTTAAATGGTGTGATATTGTACAACACAAGCGATGGTAGTTCACAGCTGCCATATTGGGAGAAAGATGTCTTGGGGGAGTTCACCGTCTTGACTGGGGATGTTGTTGGTTTTAAAATTGCTACAGGTAAATATGGTTTGTTGTAACTGTTGGTATTATTTCAACATGTGCAAGATCAATGAGAGATGATTTTGTTGATCTAGGGGAAGAATAGTTTAAAACTTATTTAGTTATCTAGTATATATAGATGAAGTTACGATCGATAAACCAGGCGGGAATCGTTCAAAATATAAATATTAAATTACTAAGTTAGTTTAGTTTAGGTTTCTTCTGTAGTAACACTGCATCAATAAGAGCTTATCCTTACTGGATCTTTAGGAAGAAGAGTTTAGAACGGATAGAGATATCTAACATAAATAAAATTGGTTTAGTTTAGGTTTGTTTCATTGGTAGCACTGGATCAACAAGATATGATCTTAACAGGATCATAAGAAAGAAATGTTTAGGACTGATAGAGATATTTAGTAAAAATAAAGTTAATTTAGTTTAGGTTTCCTTGAGTAGTAACACTGGATCAATAAGATATGATCTTTACTGGATCATTAGAAAGAAAAGTTTAGAACTGATAGAGATATAGTCTAAAGAAAGTTAGTTTAGTTTAGGTCTCTTTCTGTAGTAACACTGGATCAATAGTGATGATCTTTACAGTAAGAACTGTTCAGAACTGATAGAGATATCTAGTATAAATAAAGTTAGATCAGTTTAAGTTCATTAAATGTTCTGGTGTCTGGCTTAACGTGGATGTCTGAACATTTGAAGAAAATACCAAACGTGTTTGTACCTTACAGAATAACCAAGCTTTCAAACTGTAGTTTTCCTTTGAGTGTTTCCAGTTGGACATAGCAAAATGTCCATACAATGAAAAGAAATTAACAATTTTTCCCGTGATATCTGGAATATAAAGCATACTTCCATCTTTTAGCCACTCAGTCAAGCGATACATTTCTCTTCTTTTCGTGCAGATCGGCGTGATTCTTTAAAGAAGAGCAACGGAAATTAATCTCATCAAAGGAAGTGGGCAGCAATGGATGCAATGTCAGAGAAAGAGTAAGTTTTAATTTTCATTTACATGTGCTAGTGTTTGACTGCGTCGTTGAGGAAGCCATTTCTCCAAGTTTTGCGGGAAATTGTTTAGATTTATCACTGTGATGGCAAATGTTAATTGCTTGGAGTTTTGTTTGAACTTTTCCCTCCTCATCTATGAGTATTTTATCCCCCGTCACGAAATTTAACCCCCTCAAACTGTACCTCCTAAAAGTTATACTTGCTCTCGAAGCATTCAAAATTTCACAATGTATCGTTGAATATAAAGGTTTATCCAAGTATTTTACTGTCTTCAATCTCTCATATTTTGTTGGGAGATGTTTTATTTTCGACAACGCTAACATTGTGCTCCATGGGCATTGGCATTGGCATTTTATTTTATGAATGTCGATGTATAACTATAGTGCACAGAATCGGCCTGAATTCGTTTCCTTCTTAAAGATCTATGTAGACATTGTTCGTGGTGTAATGTGATTAAATACATGATTTTTTGTTCCTTGTTAGGGTTTGTTTCGTCTTTCAAAGACAGCTATGGCCTCATTCAGTGTTGTGATAGGGATACAAGATTATTCTTTCATTTCAGCGAGTTAATTGATGCGGTGAGTTTTGTTGTAATGGCAATCGTAAGCAAAAAATCTTTCAAATCAAGCTCTTCTAACCACGTTAGAACAGCGTTTGCTACGTAAAGCTCGATATGTGCCAGTGAAAGTATGTCAAGATAAATGTAGCTTTGCTGATGTTAGTTTAAAGTATCGTTAAATGTTTAAAGATGAAGATCGTCCAGGTTTAGTGAAGGTCTGAGAAGTTCTGTTGGTGTTGGTGTTGACTGTCATCAATTAACCAGAGTATCGACAACCTTCGCTGTACGCTTCACTCTTAAGATGACTACCGCTTAGGTTGTCGAAACATCAGTCAACATCAACAACAACAATCCTTCTCAAGATTTCCATAACGTAGACGATCTACATCTACACACATGCAATGGTACTCCTGACTTCAAATAATTTACTTTAAAGCCTTAGTTAGTGCATGATCGTCTCAAAATTATTGCTTGTCGTGAATCAGTTGCTGTTTTGTTTTCCATAGGAACAAGAAATCAATTTTTCCGATGAAGTGGAGTCAGTGTCGTCGAGGCTCGTGAAAAAAAGATGCATTTTGAGATTTTTTGTCGACTGACTGATTTCTACAGCTTTAAAACGCGTTTACAGGATCACGTGTCCGGAAGGCTGAATGCGATTCGTGTGAGAATCTTACCACGTGGAAACATAACTCTCCAGGTATAGTCATCATAGTGTGTCAACCAATCATATAATCACCATAGTGTATCAACCAATCATATAGTCACCATGTGTATCAACCAATCATATAGTCACCATAATGTATCAATTATATATAGTCACTCTAGTGTATCAACCAATCATATAGTCCCCTAGTGTATCAACCAATCATATAGTCACCCTAGTGTATCAACCAATCATCCTTATAGTCACCATAGTGTATCACCCAATCATATAGTCACCATAATGTATCAACCAATCATATAGCACTAGTGTATCAACCAATCATATAGTCACCATAGTGTATCAACCAATCATATAATCACCATAATATCAACAATCATATAGTCACTCTAGTGTATCAACCAATCATATAGTCACTAGTGTATCAACCAATCATATAGTCACCTAGTGTATCAACCAATCATATAGTCACCTAGTGTATAAAAATCATATTGTATATTGTACCAACCAATCATATTAAATTACTGCTTGAATGTTTCCGTGGTACAATTATACCATACCCTGCCATAAAGACATTGCCTTGGTTAGGACTGGGTTTTGTGCTGGTCAAGGTTAGCTTGCATATTGTACAAGTAAATGGCAGGATATTTTATAGTAATTCCTTACTTGCAGTATTGCAGTAAAATAGCCGTTGTATTCATACTATTGTGTACACAAAGGATTGCTGAAGGATAAAGTTGTTGTTTTGCAATTTCGATATTTTTTTGAGGATTACATGGGGATATGTAGTGCTGCGTTCCATATTTGATCGTGTTTTATACGGTTTTCGTTTCAGCCGTCAATTGATGAGTGGTACGTTGGTGTGATTGAACGTAAGTCAATGACATGGATAGGAAGAAGTCAAGAAAAGGCGAACGTGAGAGGTTTGTTTTAACATTATTTTCTCACAGTTTTCTTTTAATAACATCTCGGAAAGTGGGACAACTCAAAATGAAACATAAGGATACTACCTTATGAAGAGGCTTGACTGGAGAATATAAAGACGCGAGTACATCACTCCTGATGAAGACACCAGACAGGAGTATATAAGGACTCAAGTTTCACCATCAGATCACTCCTGATGAAAACATTAGACTGGGTATATTGGGACTCAAGTGTTAATATTAGATCACTTCTGTAGAAGACACTATACTGGGTATATAGGGACTCGAGTTTTAGTATTAGATCCTCCTGATGAAGACACTAGACTGGAGTATATAGTCAAATTTCAACATCAGGTCACGATGAAGAACAAGATTGGAGTATACAATGAGTATATAATGTTTTAAAATCAAAAGTGAGTGCTTAGTAATAGCTCGTTGTTTTTTTCAAAACAGAAACAGTGAATGTGGTTTGATTTCTTGTTTTGTGGATGACGAGAATGTGACCTTGCCCTTTTTTGCTTCAAACCGAATCGGATCTTCGTAGCGTTCCCAAGTTTAGCGATTGGAGATGTCTACCATTTGCAGTTGGAAAAACGAATGTCCACCTTAATTTGGCCTTTTATCAAACAGGTCTCTAGTTTCCTTAGGAACATAATTCCAGAGTTATGCTCCCTCCTACATGTAACTTTTTTGTACGATATTTGTACGCGCGGTGGTGGTAGACAATAAGTATTTGAAATGTTCCGAAGTTTGTAGTTTTTCACCTCATTCTTATATGTAAAGAGATCATTGAGTAGTTTTTGTCTCCATTTCTTTGAATAATGTAAACACGACTTCTGATTTTGTTTTTATTGTTTTTACGTCTCAGTTTAGTGGCTTCCATCTAAAATGCAACAGGTGATCTATGTCGTTTCTCATGTTTAAAATCATCCTGTGTTTTGTAGCCTTTTTAATTGCGATGTTGAACTATACATGTGGTTGACATGCTTTAACTACTTTTGGAAATGTTTACATTGTGTTTTTAGCCTTTTTGATTGCGTCGTTGAACTTTACATGCAGTTGACATGCTTTAGCTACTTTTGGGAATGTTTACTGTGTTTTGTAGCCTTTTTGATTGCGTCGTTGAACTTTACATGCAGTTGACATGCTTTAGCTACATTTGGGATTGTTTACATTGTGTTTTAGCCTTTTGATTGCGTCGTTGAACTTTACATGCAGTTGACATGCTTTAGCTACTTTGGAATGTTTACACTGTGTTTTGTAGCCTTTTGATGCGTCGTTGAACTTTACATGCAGTTGACATGCTTTAGCTACTTTTGAGATGTTTTACACTGTGTTTTGTAGCCTTTTGATTGCGTCGTTGAACTTTACATGTGGTTGACATGCTTTAACTACTTTGGAAATGCTTACACTGTGTTTTGTAGCCTTTTAATTGCGTCTTTGAACTTTCCATGCAGCTGACATGCTTTAGCTACATTTGTTAATGTTTCCAGTGTGTTCTTAGCATTTTGAATGATTTTCATTCTTGCTAGTTCATTTCGTGCTTCAAAAATGTCCAATTGTCATTGCTCTGCACAATGATTGATGTTCACTCTTTAGGAAATTTAAATCGCTACGGTATTGCTGTTATTAGATAAGATACTTACGGTTCCTTTCATAGCTGGCTTGATTCCAACTGGAATTTAACCTTATTTAATAAAGCATGCAAAATCAGTTGTATTCCTCCAATACTACTTGTGCTCTTTTCTTTCTCTTTCTTCAGAAAACGATATTTAATTTTGCGATTTTTGGTGAATGGAGATTGCATCATTGCTCTCTATCAAATCAAACCAGTTCTAATGTTGTAATGCATTTCAACAAAATCCTTTTCTATTTAAGGTCATGTTTGTGATAATCCTCTATTGAAAATGCAGAAAATTCCAGATTCTTGGTTTATGGCTGTCCCAAAGAGTCGCAGTGCTGCTAAAGCAAGAATATCCAGTGGTAGTTCATTTTGTGCTTCTGCTGCAGATGTCAATCGTTATCTTCAACTGAATTTCCCAAGTCTTTATACAGTTAACGTTATCGCAATCTTTGGAGACAGTTCAAGTTCAAGCTTTATAACTGAATATCACTTGCTTACAAACATTGACGGTGTTAACTGGAACTCTGAAAAATCACAAAAGGTAATTTTAAGAAATTTAAAGATAGGGATTAACTCATAAACCAAGTTAATTTTGCTGTTTATATAGATGTTTGTATAGGTGTTGTTTGTCTTGGTTATTGTAGTTCTGTGAAAGAGCAATAAATGTCACTGTCAATATTAAATATGAGATTTGTGGGTTTAAGGAGATATTAAGGCAAGACATAAACTACTCTCCTCTGGACTACGTTAACAAAACCTGGCTTTCTCTAACCTTGCTCTATAATGCAAATAATTTTTTTCTTGGTTAATTTCAGATTTATCAAGGAAACAAAAATGGTTACAATGATGCAGCTATAGAAAAGTTCTCTGATGGCATAAAATCCAAAGTTTTACGAATCTTTCCATTGAAGTTTGTTGGTAGACCATGTTTGAATTGAAATTTGTGGTGGAGGTAAGAAATGAAAAGTTATGCAGGTGAAGTTTTCTCTGTAAGGACTAAATTACTCATTACAAAAACTTGCTTGCTCTGAGAATTAATTAAACACGTCTCAATTGACAAAATTTAACAGATTTTGCATGAAGACTGTAGCGTTAGTTGCTTTCTCCTTTGAAATAACTTAATTTAAAAGACTTTTCAACAGTTAAGTTAAACATTTGTTATTGGCGAAAACAGAAATAATTAGAACACTGATTTAGTATAAGGGCTACATGTATGATTCATTTTGTAGTTTTTCTTTTATCACAGACTTACTCCCAGACAAACCAACAGATCTTATTGCAACTAAAGTTGCATCGACGTACCTCGAGATATCATGGAAACATCCCCAAAAATCTGGTGTTAAACTTGGTACAAACATCTCGAATCCTCTGACAAGATATCGATTGATTTTGTTGAATGATACTGTCATTGTTTTTAATAAAACTTGGGAGAAGGCTGACATTAAACCATACAACATAATGAATCTTGTCCCTTACACAACGTATGTCGTTAATGGAACCGCTGGCAACTCTGCAGGCTTTGGTAGATCAACTACAGCAAAATTTAGAACTGCTGAAGATGGTGAGTTCATATCAGTTTTTGTTCATTCATTTTTGATGTTATTGCATTGACATGGTGTTATTGTTGCGGACTAATTTTGAAAACTAAAATTATTTGCTTGTCGACAATTGTGTCAATCATGTTTTTCTTTTGTTGTGTTTTAACTTTTTACTGTTTTACATAAATCTTTAAAATATTTGTATTTTATTTTATGTTCATTTCCCGAAGGTCTTCCTTTAAATGTTAAAATTGTCGCCATCAGCAGTTCATCGTTATCAGTCACGTGGCAACCACCTGATAAGAACAATAGAAATGGAAAGATCAGTTATACTGTTTATTACACAATTAGAGGATAAAACGTATTCAATGAACTATACCACCAAGGAACAGCGTTTGGAAATAAACTATTTAAAAGCAGAAACAAAGTATTATGTTGGTGTTTTAGCGTGTGCAAAAGTGGAATATGGAATTTACAGCAATAATACATGGGTACTTACAAATGGATGTAAGTTATATATCGTTTATGTAAAGATGAAATTAAACAGATAAAGTTATTCGAGTGTCAATTTTAGTTGCACCTGAACTGCAAACGAACCAAATTGGAAATACATTGACTTATTTATTGCAAAATCCAACTTTGGAATTTCGGTTTGTATTTTAGTGTAAATTATTACAAGCTGCATGGAACTTAAAAGTATTTTTTGAGTTTTTTCGAGTTATAGGCTAAGTATGGGACAGTTGGTTACATGAAGGATTAGGAAGTCTAAATATCTGTCTGAGAAAAGCTTTGATGATTGCGGATACATAACATACTTTTCAATCATAGACGAATGCAGAGGTTATGCATGTATTTTTTCAATTTGTTTTGCCTTCCATTTTACAGATATTTCTACGTAGTCGCAATGGAATATGGCAAAGAAGAGAGTCATTGTCTTCTAACTTCAAAACATTGACTTAGTGACTTATTCTGAGGCCATGTCCTCCGTACAACCAATCTTATATTGCCGCTGTAATGTCTCACAGAAATTTTAAGTCCGAGTTCATGCGGTGATAGCGAAAACACAAGCCTAGCAAAAGACAAAAAAACTGCGATCTATTATTATGATGGCCCAATGAAGCATGGCACTAACTACAGAATATATCAGCGTATCTTTATTAATGATCAGGTGAGATCATTTCAAAACCTTTTATCTGCATTGTTAACAACATTTTTTACTTAAATATAAATCTTTATTATTTTTAGGGTGATTATTATTCCACTGATTGGAGTCCGGTGGCAGCAATTGCTCAAAAGCAGGTATCTTCAGGTTCGTGTTTGATTTCAAAGTGTAATACTTCAAGATCTTTGCAGAGCTTACTTAAGCCAAATTCCTAAAATATCTTGACAATGAATAGAGATTATGTTTTATGGTACAGAAGAAGTTATATATAACCACTGACTCGGGGATTTTGTATATCTTTACTCTAATTCTTTGCGTTCAAAACCTAAAGTATACCATATATAAATAGTGAATGGTTAAGCCATTTAGGATTAATTAGGACTACACGAACTTGAATTCAAAATCTTTCGAAAACTTCCAATTCACTTGTATAAAATTTCATGTAATTTCAAATTTCATCCAACGTTTACAATTTACAAATGCTGTGTAACAAACTACACGTAACGTGAGATAAAGAACACGTTATTTTTAACTAAGAACACGTACTCTGTAAAAGCAAAAGTATATTATGAAAAAGCAACATGTAGTTTGTTAAACATTTACACGTTATGTGTGACTATAATAACACGTAATGTATAATAAAACACCAAGTGCAAAGTGTAAAAACTGCAGGGTTGTGAACAAAAAAATGGTTCCAATAGGAAAGGATCTTTTGCGTTTATAACTTTTCAAATTTGCAGAGATGTGTAAAAATAAAAAGAGTGCCTGTTGAAAATATTTGAAAATAATGTTCATGATCGTTGTAATATTGTGAGATTTCTCCCTTTTATTGCTAGTCATGTTACTTATACAGATCATTACTTAATTATAATATACGTAGTATGACGTACGAAATACTAATAGTTTGCTTAATAACTATACTACACCTCTCCCCAAACTAATTAAATATAATTTTTTTGTATTTTGTATCTATAAGTTCGTTTATGAAAATATTAATTGTTTCTTTTATAGCTAAATAACTTTTATCTCTAAATTAAATTTCAACTTGTCCGTATCGAATAGGGGCTTTTCTTGTACGCAAAGGATACCGCCGTTCTTTTTCCTTTATACTTTCCTCAATGGGTTCTTCTAGACTTTTCCATTTTCGATCTTCTTGAAAAATGACGAATTACGAGTAAGCAACATTCTATCTTTCTTCGCTGTTACCATTGAACCTTTTCTTTCCACGACTTCACATGGCTTACCATCATAGGGTGTTTGTTGTTTATTAGTGGTCGTATCTTTCTTTACTAACACCATATCACCTACTTTAATGTCACTTGTCTTTACGTTCCTGTTATTGTCTGCATGTAATTTCATCTTCAATTTTGCTCTTTCATCCTGTACTCGAATTCTTTCCTCTGTATCTTCATAAAATGGTTCTTCAGGTAAACGTACTTTCATTGGTCGACCGAATAAAGCCATAGATGGAGAGATTTTGGTCGAACTATGAGGTGTGCACGATAATTTCGCAGGAACCTGTGGATTTCTGCTTCCAATTTTTCCTTCCATTATCGCAGCCTTTATTGTCTTTTGATAGTACGCATAAATCTTTCCACTTCCCGTTGGCTCGCTGGCGGGAGTAACTTTTCTGTGTTTAAATCCCAAATACTTTGAAAACTCGTAAAATTCCTTGCTATTGAATGGCGCGGTCCATTGTCTGAACGTATCGTATCTTGTAGCCCGAACTCCGAAAGAATCTTATCCAAACAGGGTATAACAGTCTTTGCGGACGTTGATCGGATTACTTCTACAATGGGATGTCTGGAAAAATCATCATACAAAACAAACAAATATTCACCTGTGCCTGTAGGACCTACACCAAAGTCCATACTTAGTTCTTTCCAAGGAGATCTTGGCAACTCTGACATTTTCAATGGTTCCTTTTCACTGACTGGAGTTGTAATCTGACAGGCTAAACACGATTTAACTTTTTCATTAACTAACTCATCTATACGTGGAAACCATACCTTTTCACATAATAACGCTTTCGTTTTGGACATTCCCATATGACCTTCATGAGCAATGTTCACTACTTTCTCTCGTAAACTTTCTGGTATGATTATTTGATGTTTTCGTAGAATTATACCCAAAGATATGCAAAGTTCATCTTTAAGTTTCTCATATGAACTGAATTCTGCTTGATTTACTCCTACCATCTTTGAACTCTCAAACCATCTACCTGTTTCAATGGCTTGAATTACTGCTCGAAGAGTAATGTCTTCTCTTGTAGCTTCTTCCAGATCTTTCCTGCAGATTGTTTTTTGAAGCGAGTTCTGTGTAACGTAATTAACAAATTCTTCTGCTACTTTCTCTTGCCGGTTGTTTAGTTTCTCATCAGATAAGGGATGACGTGAGAGGAAATCTGCAGGATTTTCAGTTCCAGGTTGAAAACAGATTTCAAAATCATATGGTTGCAATCGCGAAGCCCATCGTTCTAATCTCGCAGATGGCTTTGGTGATGGATTTGTATATATTTTCACTAGCGGCTTGTGATCAGTGACGATGGTGAACTTTCCTCCAAACAAATATAAATGAAAGTGTTCGCAGGCCCATACTATGGCTAAAGCTTCTCTTTCCAAGTGAGAATAATTTTTCTCTGTGGTAGTTAGTGATTTACTAGCGTAAGCAATTATTTTCCTTTTTTCTCCTCCCTTTTTCCTCTGCGCCAAGACTGCTGCAATACCAACTGGACTAGCATCTGTGAAAAATCCGTATCACTATCCGGATCGAAATACGCACTTTCTGGCCCATCTGTTAATGCTTTCCGTAGGGCTTTCATTGTGTCTTCTTGTTCTCTTGTCCACACGAACGGGGCATCTTTCTTGATAAGTCGACGTAACGGCTCCGTAATTGTGGCGTAATGTGTAATAAATCGACAGCAAAAATTGGTCATGCCTAACAAACTTCGTACTTCTCCTACATCTTTAGGATTTGTGCATTCCTTAATTGCTCTCACTTTATTGGGATCCGGCACAATACCATTCTCTGAGAACACATACCCTTGGAATATTAAATTTCTTTTCTTAAACTGACATTTCTCTTTCTTAAGAGTTAGTCCTCGATCTTTAATTCGTTGTAATACCGCGTTCAAATTTGCATCGTGATCTTTCTCGTCTACGCCAAACACCATAATGTCATCACTGATATTAATCACGCCTCTCAGTCCATTCAACGTTTCTCTGATGGCATTTTGGAATATCTCTGCAGCACAGTTTATTCCAAAATTCAAACGTCGAAATCTCCGTTGACCAATGTGTGTTGAGAAGGTTGTCAAATATCTTGATTCTGCATCGAGCTCTAACTGGTTATAGCCTTGATTTAAATCCAATTTGCTAAACCATACAGCACCATTTAGATCACTTATGATTTCACTAATCGTCGGAGTCAAGTGTCGTTCTCTCTTTATTGCTTTGTTTACTTGTCGCATATCTATACAAACTCGGACCTCCCCTTTTTGTTTTGGTACGACCACGACTGGTGAAACCCAAGGTGTTGGTCCATCCGTTTTCTCTATGACTCCGCGTTCTTCGTCTCGTTTTAACTGTTTCTCCAAGTCTTTTCTCACATGAAACGGCACCCGACGATGAGTTTGTGCCATAGGTTGTACGTCCTTATCTACGTGTAGATGAACTTGAAACCCTTCAATTTTCCCAGTCCTTGAAAGACTTCTTGATATTTGTTAATTAGCTCTTCCACTTTGATATCTCTCACTTTTTCTTGTGCCTTTTCTTTAACGGGTTCCTGTTTAGACTTTGTAGTTCCTTCTATGGATGCAACTATTTGTACCAGGCCCAATTTTTGAGAACTTTTCCAGCTTATCAAGCAACCCGTATTCCCATTAACAACAAAAAATGTCTCCCACCCATATAGTTTATCGGTTTCGACCACACACTGACATTTTCCCTTAATTGAGTTGTTTTTTCGACCCATAAGGAAAGATTTTCTCATTTGCTTCCTGCAATATTGGCTTTTTCTTCAATTTGTTAAAATTCACTTCATCCAAGAGGTTTACGCTGGAACCGGTATCTGCCATGACTGACACAGGAGTACCATTAATCTTAACTTTAAATTTCGGGAGCTTTTGCTGCGCCGTCAACGTTGAAAATACATATTCATCTTCCATACTTGATTCGGACGTTATTTCTTGCACCGCATTCACTTGACGAGGTCTTACTTGATTACGTTTTATCTGTCCGTTTCGCTTTGTAGACTCAGCGCGAGAACTTTGATAATTGTCTTGCATCAGCTCTTTGCCTCTTCGATTCTCATAGCAACAAACTTTAAAATGGTTCCACTTTAAACATTGTCGACATTTCTTTCCATATGCCGGGCAACTTGTTTTCCCTGGACGATGTTCACAAGCACAAAATTTGCATTTGATCTTCGATGAGTATTCGAAAGCATTTGAGGTTTTTTCCGTGGGCGTCTTGAACTGCTTTCTTTTATGCCAAATTCGATTCGTGCTTTCGATGCCTTCTGCTTGTGTTTTTGACATCTCCATTGTTTTTCCCATTTGTATTAATTTCTCCATCGTTATTTCGGGGTCTGCTAACGCTTTTCTCCACAATTTTGAAGATGAACCATTTTGTATGATCTGAGTTTTTATCTCTTTGCTTTGTTCATGAAATTCGCAGGATTTGGCCAATTGTTTCAATCTCGTATAGTACGCTGATATGTTTTCTCCTGGGAGTTGTTTCGCTTGACGAAACTTATAAACTTCGAATTCTATATTCTTCTGTGGAGTGAAGTAATTTCGTAACGCTTTCTCCGCTTTTCTAAATACATCTTCTTCTCTATCTGGCTCGTCAATTTCTAGAGTTTCGAATATCTCATTAACTTCTTCACCGACATAGTGCAGGAGCATCGCCTTCTTTCTTGCGGCGTTTGTGATGTTCATTGCCAACAACAAATTCTCCAATCTTGATACGTATTTTCCCCAAGATTTTCTAAGGTCTGGTTCTTCTAGGTTGAATGTCGGGAAGCTAGGCAAAGCTGTCATGTTGGAAATGTAGTATCTTTGTCAGGATCAAATCTTATTTCTTCGTCCCTTAATAATCTTTGTCGCCAGATGTAATAATGTGAGATTTCTCCCTTTTATTGCTTAGTCATGTTACTTATATACAGATCATTACTTAATTATAATATACGTAGTATGACGTACGAAATACTAATAGTTTGCTTAACTATACTACAATCGTTAATTATTATTTTGACAATGCAATAAAAAATAAATAATGTGAAATAGCAAGAATAATGTTGTAATCATAATTTTGGTATGGAAAAACATGTCAGGCTTTTGATGGGCTTCGTTGATTATACATTCTATTCATTTTGCAGCATTTAAAAGTTCAACATAATTTTGGGGTTTTCAGTTTTTTGTTTTTTTTTATCAAGCGATTTCAATTCCTGCTTATGAGTTTTTCATAAGGCTCAAATCTGGCAAAAGGTTTTGCTTGCCGTTGCATAATACGTACGCTTTTATTAATGAGATATTCTAAAACTGCTTCACATGTGTTTCTTTGGTTATAGTTAAGATGGAACACACAACGGCAAATATAATGTATAAGCTTTATTTCTAAAGATTATGAAAATGAACCTCAAGTAAAACAGTTTTTTCTCGTTATGTAATATAAAGTAATCTGTTGATATCTTTAAGTAATCATGTGTCATTTATGGTTGGGCTGCTTTTTGTCCACCCTCTGCACTTTTAAGTCTTTTACGTTCGTCTTCGTCATTAATTTTATCTTATAAATGGTCGAAATTCTGGAGCTATTGATGGTGCGGTTGTAGCTGCTGTTTTGATCATTATTTTGTCGTATTAGCTTTCTTTTGTTAGGATCAATTCAAATACTGCTATCGTGCTGTAAAATGCGTATTAAACAAGATTTTGCCTAAAGGCTGCAGTGTTACTTATTTTCTCTGTTGAAAGCTTTATTTAAACAAGATTTTTCAACAGTTCAGTTTAACACTTGTTAATGGAGAAAAACAGAATACTGAGTTAATATAAAGGCTACGTCGGGTAAAATTTTGTACTTTTTGTTAACACACAGACTTGCTCCCAGACAAACCAACACATAATACTGCAAAAAGTCTCATCAAGATACATCAAGATATCCTGGAAAGATCCCAAAACACTGGTGTGAAACTTGCACAAATCTCCTGAAATATCTGACTAAAGTTCGATTAATAGTGCTGAAGGATACTGTTTTATTTTTAAGAAAATTTGGAAGGCAACTCTACTCAAACCTTACAAATTAGAGAATCTTTTCCCTTACAAAGGTATGTGATAAATGTAACCGCTGGCAACTCTGAAAGCTTTGGTAGATCAACTACAGCTAGTTTTAGAACTGCTGAAGATGGTGAGCTAATATTATTTTATGCGCATTCATTACGGCTGTATTTGCATTGATGGTGCTATAAGAAAGAAACACTTTGTCGTGGACGAATCTTGAAAGCTCAAATCGTGTGCTGGTCGGCACTTGTATCAATCATGTTTTCTTTACTGCCTTTAATTAAAATTAGCAATGATAGAGTACACTGGCTAGGATTTCTTTTTAAAGTTTACCGTTTTACATAAATCTTTAAAAATGCGTTTTTCATTTTTGTTCAGTTCCCGATGGTCCACCTTTAAATGTTAACATTGTCCCCGTGCGTACTTCGTTATCCGTCACGTGGGAGCCACCTCATAAGAACAAAAGAAACGGAAGATAGTCAGTAACACTGTTTGTGTTACACATTTGGAGAATAAAACTTGTTCAATGAACTATACCACCGAGGAACAGCGTTTTGAAATAAACTATTTAAAAGCAGAGGCAAAGTACTTTGTTCGTGTTGTAGCGTCTACTAAAGTGGGATCTGGAGTTTACAGCAATGGTACATTGGTATTTACAAATGGATGTAAGTTATCTGCCGTTTATGGAAATTGTTTGATAAATAGGTATTTTTAACTATAACAACACGTACTTTATAAAAAGGAAAATTTATGACAAACAACATGCAGTTTGTAAAATTTACGTTATATGTGACTTATAACACGTACTGTGTAAAAAACTGCAGGGTTTGTTGTACAAAATGTTGCCCCGATAGAAAAGGATCTTTTGTGGGTTTATAACTTTCAAATTTGAAGAGATGTGTAAAATCACAAGATTGACTTTTGAAAAATAAGCAAATTAAAATTTAATGTTCAGGATTCTTAATCATAACTTTGACAAAATTTAAAAAATAAATTTTTAGAAATATAAAAATAATGGTGTGGTCCAGAACAACAAAACATGGCTTTGTTTGCTATTCTCCATCCATTTTTCAGGATTTAAAAGTTCAACATCATTTAGTGCTTTTATCAAACGATTTATAGTTCTGCTTGTAAGTTTCTATAAGATTCAAATCTGGCAAATGGTTTGCCTTTGCATTATATGCACGTATTTATTTGTGAGATATTTTAAAAGAACTCGGCTTGTGTGTTTGGAATAATTCATTGTGATGATGGAAGGCGCACCAACAATATTAGCATAAAAGTTTTCATTTGTAAAGATAATAAACAGATTAACCACCAAGTAAAACTTTTCTCTCACGTTATGTATTATCATATAATCTATTGTGGCTGGTGTTTTGGCCATCATTCTTGTCGTGTTGGCTATTCTTTTGTTAGGATCAATTCAAACTCTGCTACCGACCTTGCAGTAAAATGCGTATTGGAGTTATACGTCAACTACTGACAACATTTGACGAGAGTGAATAGTTCTGAATTCAAATTTGAATTTAGTTTAATCACAAGCTCAAAGCAAACATTCTACGAGGGTTGCTCACGTTCAATTTTCCACCTATAGGTTGGTTTAACGACCGTTTGCTTTGTTCATAAAACTTATTTTAGAATGATTGTAATTTGGTGAAATAATAAGAACTTGGCTTTAGAAAGGATAATTACTACTCGACTTCTTGTTATAATACATTTACTCAATCTGCTCTCTTTAATTACCAATGATATCACAATATAAGACTCCTGTACGTGGGCACTGGAGGTACGATTTGATCATTTGGCATCGTAGACGAGAATTATTTTAGAATCGATAGAATATTCGAATTCGCTATAAGAAAACTCAAATACTGCGGTTGTGTTTACAAAGTATATGTTTAGTTAGCTAAAGCGGCTGATATGATAACTCAAATTTTCCACGCGCGTAAATCGTTCGATAGTATTCTTCGTGATATAGTTGTACATTTGTCAACACATGAATTTACATGACGTGAGAATCAGGAAGTTTTAGTGGATGGAGTTGACTTTGTCAACAACTATCTTAGTGTTAATAAAATGGTGCTGTTCTTGTCCTTTCCTGTTTTCCCTTCTTATCGTCATGATGATATTCATTTTAAACATTCAAAATGATCGAGTTAATTGAATTTCACGACAATTTGACCGTGAGTGCTAGGAACGTTGTGTACAGCTGTAGATTAGTGATTAACGATGAAGAATAAATGGGTAAAAGCAAGTACACAAGATTTTACAAAACATGAAAGATGTATATGTCAGGAGGCTCAATTGTCAAAAACATCCTTTTGTTACATACAAAGGTAAAGGTGGTTAAATTTAAATGAGGACAATCAAGTTGTTAATGAGCAGTTTGTTCTTAACCTCATTCCTTGTTTTTTAACAGCAGTAATCCCGGTTTGGCAGAAGTTTTATCTCAAGTGGAAGGTTTAAAAAGAACTGCTGAAGTCAAAGGATCTGTCATTGTTGTGTGGTTATGTAAACATGAACTGCATGTTCACCTAACAACTCACATAATCCTGCAGATATTAAAGCTCTTCTTTCTTCATGCACGGCGGAGGGGAATGAGGGAACTTTGCAACGAACTTTAATCCTTGTGTTTCGAAAGTCAATTTTTTACGTGTTGTTAATTCGATCTATATGATAATTATAGAAAAATTCTCTTTTCTAGTGATGGTTTTGATCGTTTTAGAACATTTTCCATTTTGTGAATCTCGTTAAAGTTGTCCAAGTCGTTGATGTATTTCAGTGCATTAAACTGCTAAGAAACTATTTTTTGGCAATTTTTTCAAATATATCTCCCTGCTAAACTAAATATAGCACTAGTTATAACTTTGTCAAACATAGATGTAGGATTTTTAAACGCTACGACACATTAATTCTGTATTATTTGTATTTAATTCTTTTGCAATAAATATACTTGTGCCAGGGTATTAGTGATTAAATGTCCGTTTGACAATAATTTCATCAAATTTTGAGCTCACTTATTTCAAATTTACAACCATCGATTGTGTTGAAGCGTACATTGTTCATGGTCAGTGATGGAATAAACAAATTCATCTAGCTATTGAATTGTGAATTCTGTGTTTGAATTAGTTGCGTGAAGATATGTATAATTTTACAACTGCATACATTAGTTTATTTATTGTTAAAGTTTTCGAAGGTTGATCACTGGCTCCACAAGTTAGCTTGTAACAAGAATGTTTCTGACTCGAGGAGATAACTATTTCTGTTATCAACGACATAAATTGTGAGGAACTAAGGCTTAATAACGCAAGTTTGGCGGTTTTGAGTAATATGGCGAAATACTCGTATTACATAGTTAAATGCTGATTATAATGAATTATAATCATTTACAGTCTTTCATATCCATAAAAATTCAAACCGACGGTTCAATACAGGTAATTTTACAAGAAAATGTAAAAATTTTGTAAATTAAACAGAAAAGTTTTGAAACAAAATAAAACAGGAGTGAAAGCAAACTTTTCAAAACAGCAGGGACAGGAAAGTAAAGAAAGCTTCCTTTCAGTTTAAATAATGCTTTATAATAAGCCTTCTATTAACTTCGCTTATTCACTCTTCAAGCCCGCCGGTGTGTACATAAAGAAATATCTGATCCGATATTTTTCTTTAAAGATTTCATGATTCCATATAGTAAGGGCCTTATAATACAACTAATTTTAATATGGTTTTTTGAAATTTATTTGTTTCTTCATGTTTTCTGTCCAACTCTTCACATCAGAACGCAGACTTAAGAAAAACACTTTAGAACTAATTATCATAGCTATATTACGAAAAATATGCAAAAATGATTAAGTAAAATGATCCTTGCTCGTTTTAGTATAGTTTGATAATAGCCCACAAAGTGGCCGTCCAATGTATAAACTAAAAGTTTGTCATTTACTAAATTAAAATTTATATCGAAATGATGTTGTTCTTATTTCTTTTATGCTGAACCCAATCGCTTAAACTTTATTTATTCATAAGTCATTATTCCTTAAAACATTATTCTTCTTGCAATATTTCATTGTATTTGTGCAGCTGTCTTATTGTGTGTCCATGGTTTGAACAAACACTTGTAGACAATAGAAAAATACCTGGTTTAATGTTGTAAATTTTACGGTATAGTTAGGTTCGACACAAGTTGTTGTATTTGTTTCCTGAAATTTTGCTATTGACTGTCAACAAAATTGAATTTACTGTCGGTAAAATTAAAAACTTGATAATGTTATGGGAACAGTATAATTTTTCATCATTGAGCACTTGAAGTCATTAACCTCTTTTCCGTGTTCATTCACTTTAGATGCATTAATTATGCTTCGTTGCTTCGTAGCTATAAACAGAGGTAATTCTCTAAATTATCAAAAACTTTATCTTCTATAACATTACTTCGTCAACCAAACCACGGCATTCATATTTCCTAACACAATTAAAGTATTACTGTTGATTCGTAAAGGGCAGGATTTGACGCAAAAAAATTCTATAAAATGTTAAATAACTGGAGCAGATGGCATAAGTGCATGTTTATATATACTCAATACACGCTACTGCACACTGGAGGAAACAGCTTTGGCCAGCAGTTACGAGTGAAACTTTGCGAAAACCATAACTCTGTTGTTCGACATACTCGTACGAATCTTAACTTTTCTCTGTTTGTTTAAGGTTCATTTCTGCAGCTGCCTTATTGTCTGTGTTTTTTAATCAAAGACGTGAAGACAATATAAGAACAAAAGGTAAGATGCAATAAATTTCATAGGGAGCGGTTATCATATTCATACTTTAATTCATAAATTTATATATTCATATGTTGCAATCCGTGATCACAACTTTAAATTCTTTAATTCTAACAATAAAAGAACAAAAGGTAAGATGTAATAAATTTCATTGGCTACAGATGATGGTAAAACGAATGTTTGTTTATCCTCGTTGCTTGCTAGCATTTAACCTTTTAAGTCTTAAGTTTATTTTAGAGAAAAAATGAAATAGCGAACAATAAAAAAATAGAGTTATGATAAAAGCCTACCTTTACTAAAGTACATACAAGTCATATATCAATTTAAAGCTAATATAATGAAGAATCTAATTGTAGTGTTCAAACTAGGATAGAATTCGTTTCCATGACAGCACAAGGTGTCAATTACCGAAGTGATAATATGTTTAATTCTCAGCAATTACTTATTCTTCGAAGTTTCTTTCTATCATATGTGTTTTCGCAAATCTCACAGTTACATCTTCCACTGTAATTTAATTGATGAAAAATTTGAAAGAAATCCACTTGCAATTTTCAATTCAGATAAATAGTCACTGTCAGCAAGTAGTCGGCAAATAACGGAAAACAAAGGAATAACGACAAATTTTAAAAAATGGAAAAAGTTGCATAATATTTCCATGATTTGCAATAATATTTCTGTGAAATTTGTAAAAAATTTTGTTGTAAACAATCTCATGAAAACGTTAAAACCCGAAGCTCCTTAGCTGCTCTTATTATCGATTTTTGATTATTTCGTCAGCTCTTCGTCTCCAATAGAAAAAAAGCTCGGCAGTGCCTGTAATATAAACATCCAGCGCCCTTTTTAGCACAATTTCTTGATCATTATCTTTTGAAAGTTTTATTTTCTTAATTTCTCAACTGTAAATTTTGAATTTATTTTTATATTCAGAGAGAGAGTTTTTACATCGTACAAGGTCCCTAATTGTGTCTATAGTATTTCATCTGCATTGATTTAGTTTGCTTTGGTCTCAATTTCTTTACTCTCTTAGCGCCATCTAATTAACAGCCTTTTTTCATTGTTCAATACATCTCTTGAAAAACAAGAAGTTGAACTATAGACCGAACAGTAAGAAGAATAAAGTATTAATTAAAAGATAACCAAGTAAAAAATTTATTTCCACTTACCACTATAAAAGCTACACTGTATTTAAAAAAGTCGCTATACCATTAACAGAGCCGTGAGCCATATGAAATTAACTTAATCCATTTCTCAACAATTTTCTAACTACCCAATTTTGCTGATCTGGATTTTTTACATAATGGTCATATACTGTCCGTAAGTATGTTTTGTTCGTAGGCTAATTGCATTACAGATGTAATTGTGACGATGTTGTCGTCGTTCTAATTATAAGTTTAAAGCTTTCTGTGATAGCTCATGTACACAAGGGATGTACACTCATCCAACAATCGATTTCATAAAACGAAAACAATAAAACTGATGAGGTCTATAGCCGTATTTGCATTAGCCAGTGCAAAACAGTTCTGAGCTGAATCAATCAAATGAATTAAAACAAACAATTAGTCAAAGAGAACTTCCATGTCGATCATGGAGACATTTTTGAGGAAAAATTAAAATTAAAACGTTTGTTTTACACTTGACTGTTTTGCATTGTTGTAATTTCATTAAAGAAATAATAGATATTTTTCGTATTTCGACTGGCTTATGCAAACCTCGGAGACGGTGCAACCCTCGACCATCAGTCTCGGGCTTGCACTGATCTACTCTCCAGTTCTTCCAAATGTCTCCTCGGTTTTCATAGGCCTCTGAAAACAAAATAAACATTTTTTTTTATAATTAGTTTACAACTTTACTGTATGTTCGTAGAACTAAGCAATGATGAGTTTAATGATGTGGTGGTTAATGTGGCTGTCATTTCGTCAAGGATTCGCCATGAAAATGGGTTGGAATGAAGAACTTGAGTTTTGTGAGGAAGAATGGAAGAAATTTGTCGCGGACAAAATTAAAATCGATTTGAAATGCAACGATACTCATACACGTTGTTGTGTTGAAGAGAAGAAATATCTTTTGGAGAGATTTAAAAAGTTTAGTGAAATATGTCCTCTTGAAGGTAAAGTAAATATCCGTTTCACTTTGCAGAGCATTAATTGGCTTTGTACTTTGCAAACAATCCCAAACAATCCTCATTTAAAAAGCGGCAAATGGCTCCATGTTCTTTATAAGTTGGTCAAAGTGGGGTTATATCCCTTGAACATGTCAAAGTACTCAATTGATTTGGATACACTAGCTTCAATGCATTAACACAGCATAATCTCTCGTTCATTGTTCATCTGTTTAGTGCCACGTACAGGAAAGCAATATGACAGTACACCCAAAAACAATAATACGTGCAGTAATA
Organism: Xenia sp. Carnegie-2017; assembly: GCF_021976095.1. Taxonomy (NCBI): domain Eukaryota; kingdom Metazoa; phylum Cnidaria; class Anthozoa; order Malacalcyonacea; family Xeniidae; genus Xenia; species Xenia sp. Carnegie-2017. The sequence continues at coordinate 14,021,757 of NW_025813487.1, forward strand.
TAAAAGAAATATAAAAGAGTCTGTAGTTATTGTCTATTTAGGTTTACGGAAGACTGTCTATTAAATGCAAATAATTTGAGATATTTTGTTGCAAAATGAGGGACACTTTCTACTTGTTCTTTTACTTTGGACAACCAGTTAAGAATAACTTAATTTTTTTAGGGACATGTGGATGTAGCCCGATTGTTGTGAAATTTACTACCTTTGGAAATTATCATGATCGTAATTTTGGAATCGTAAATTGGGAAGAACCAGAAGACTTCACATGTTCACATAAGTACATATATGAAAGAACAGAAAAATCAAGACATTACCCCATTTATAGATTTAGAATCGGACAACACAAAATCCCTTATAAGTATGTTCTATACGGTGGAAAAATCACACTTGTTATGTTGTCATCAACGTGAACAAGGACAACGTAATCAAGGTACATACAAGGTATGTATATGTTGTTTATTATCATGCTCAACTTCATCCAAAATTGTTAAATATTTATCACGGGAGAATGTTTACATGTCACATCAGTAGAAATAAATTTTGTCGTATATTAACCCTCTGTATAATATCCTGTACATATTTGCATACATCTCTCCTCTTTATGTATAAACCTGTATAAACCCGTAAAAAGCCTCACGATTTTGTATAACCCTGGACATGAATTTTATTTTAAGTGTTTGGAATTTTATGAGACATGGAAATTTATACAAAATCATTAGAGATGCCAGGCGGAAAGCGAATTTTCAATATGAACATAATAGCCCAACATAATACTTTTAAAAAAGCCATCACAATAATAAAATAGAGAAGGATTTATTAATTACGTTTCGTCTTTAACTTAAGACATCTTCAGATTAATTGAGTTAATATATATACACGAGGTTTTAAATACAAGCATATATTATGGGGTGTTAAATTACATGTGAGAAGAGTAGGAAGTTTAGATGACGGAATTAAGTGAGAATGGCGGTATATTAAAGAAGGTGAAGGGGGATTGAGTTGCCTTGGTTGTTAAGAGAGGGTTTAAGTTTGGATATAAGAAGGCTTTCATGAATCATAAGGTCATAATTGTCGGAGGAAGAGAGAATTGAGAAATCATTAAAATCGGCAGGGTGAGATGTATTTTTTATATGAGAAAGAACTGCAGATGGTGGTGGTTATAAGGAAGGCTTCCCTGTTAAGGGAGGGATTCCCAAGTGTTCTGATATTCTGGTGTGTAAATGACGCGTGGTTTGACCTACATACGATGCAGAGCAGCATCGACACTTAAATGAGTATACAACACCAGATCTCAGGAGCTTGGGAACCCTATCCTTAAAAGGAAAGAAAGAGGAGAGACGCCTGGAAGAACGAAAAACAAAGCGAACGTTGATATGAGGAAAGGCAGTATTGCAGATTCGAGTGATTTGAGTGCGAATCTGAAGACAGTGTAGGCCAGTGAAAAGGAGACAGAAGTACATGATTTTCTTAGGAGCAGTGTGAATAAGATCTTTGGGTTCAAATGTATTGTTGAGGAAGCGGTGAACATGATTGTCAAATATGTATGAAGGGAAGTTGTTTAAGGTGAACAATTTTCTAACGACTTCTAGTTCGGTATGAAAGTGTTCATAGCTGGAGCAGAGATTGAAAATTCTGTGAGTAAAGAGGAGATCAAGAGCGTTTGTATTGAATGGGAATGAAACTATGGAAATGGTGAAGAGACCAGTGAAAGTGGGTTTACGATACACGGAGGTGGAAACTTACCGTTTGAGCGAGTTATTTTTACGTCAAGAAAGGGGAGCGTGTTGTCTTTTCCAGTTCAGGTGTAAAGGAGATGTTAGGATGTTGGTGGTTGAGATAGGTAAGGAAAAGAGGTATGTGATCAATGATCGGAAGAGTAGAAAGCAATCATCAACGTAACGTTGGTAAAGAAGGGTTTGAAGGTGGAGGGACAGTTGTGAAGCCATGAATTGTCATTGAGGCCATAAATATGTTCGCAAATAGTGGGCCTAGGGGCTGCCATAGCCACACCATCAATCTGTTGATAAACTTGGCCGTTAAAGAAGAAATGACAGTTTTGACGGAGAGAGAAGTTGAGTGAATTGTGAACGGTCAAGGCCTTGAAAGGACGTGTTATTGGAGAAGATGTGATTAGTTATTATGGCGATTGTTTAATCCACTGGGATGTTGGTGAACAATGATTTAACATCAAAGCTCGCCATCACAACGTTATTGGCGTTAATGTCACTTTGTAAAGATCTTGGACAAAAGAGAAAGAGTCCTTGACAAAAAGGGTTGGCGGAGATTGGTGTAAGGAAAGAATAAAGAATTTGGCTAGCTTGTAGGAGTAGTGGTCAATACTAGATAAGATTGGTCTTAGAGGGATGGAGGATTTATGAATTTTAGGGAGTCCATAAAGTATGCGATACGTGTACCAGTGGGATAAAGTTCGTTGTATGTTTTCTATTTTCTTCTCTATTTTATTATTGTGATGGCTTTTTTAAAAGTATTATGTTGGGCTATTATGTTCATATTGAAACTTATACAGTTTAAGGTTCATAGAGGAGTTGGCAAAGTTGATAAACCAGGTTCAGCCGACAATCTTAAAAAATTTAAAAAGAAACCGATTCCATATGTGGCCCGATATATCACTAAAATTGTGTAAACAAACGATTACTCTCCTCATTCCATCATAACAGACCGTGCGCCGTAAAATTTGTATTAATTGATATACTACACTTTTCAACTTGTTTGTAAAATTTTTCGGTCATCAAGCAAATAATTGAAGCCATATCTTACGCCACACACGCGAGATTTTACCCTAGACACGCGTGTTTAGTGTTTCGAGATTCTTTTGCGGAGTAATAATTCATTGACTACATACGCATGTTTGGAGTAAAGTCTCGCGTGTCTGGGGTAAAATCACTGCTTCAAAAAATTGTTAGGGTTTTGTATTACAGGTAGCGTTCCATGTATTTTAGTTCAATGCTCCATGCTGGATGCCTTAAAGTCTTGCATACGCCATTATTTTAAAATGACTCTCAACAGCAATTGGTTTATTTAATTCTTTAGAAGCTTGAATTTCAAGATGACATTTTTGGAGTGTTTTTCCTATATTGATAGAATTCAGTATGCTAAATTATTTTGATAAAGTCCTATTTTTTATATATATATATTTTGTAGAGTGTGATATTTTCAATAATTTTATCATGTATCATTGTCCTTTTCAGGTATGAATGGACTTTTCATCAAACATGTTCAGTCAAAGAGTTGTGTTTATGATCCTTCAGGAAACTACCCTGGACTCCATCTTGGAGTTTACATGGAATTGTTTTGACAGACAGCTAATTTTGAATTTTACAATCTGGCTCAATCTTGAAGCTGGATACAGCAAGATGTCTGTCAGACGGCAACGGAATTGGTTTGGTGTTATCTTATCGAAATTTTAGTGAAGAATGCAGCGCCATCAATGCCATAACACAAACATTTTGGGGAGGTCTATTCTTTTCACGCTATAATAAATGTATGGCAGGACCTGGCGTCTTGAAACTTGTCAGTTGTAAAAATGAAGAAGATCAGCGATTCAATTTTGGCAAGTGAGAATATTCATCCAGTTAGCGTATATATACTTAAACTCTGATTAAAAGCCACTGCAAGGCCACAGATATAGGAATTGCGCCAGTAAAGTCACTGCCATCACACACTTTATTTTTATCAAATCAAGTCTTATTTTACAGGAATTTAGAGATAAGCTTGTATAGATATGAATTTAGTTATTATTTGTGTGTCTTTAATAGGCTCAGTAACATGTGCTGGACAAAATATAACAAACGTCAGATGTTCTAATAATCAATATATGGTGATAAAGTTGCAGAATATCGTAGATTAAGAAAAGGAAGCATTTGTGGTTCAAGTCTTGATTACAATTGTAGTGTCGATGTAACATGTGACATTAAAAATTACTGTGATGGTGAAAGAAATTGTAATATAACTGTTGATGATAATCATTTCCTTCAAATATTTGTCCTGGTTTGGAAATATCTTTACTTTGAATATCAATGTAACGACACAAGTATGCCTTAGAAAAATTTGCAATCGTAAGTATTATACAGGCAGATTATATTTTGCTTATGATTTAAGTGCTTTGGGACAAGTTTTGACCTTAATGCGCAATACCATGGTGTTCATTTTATACTATGTACGTTATCAATTTAGAAAATTGAAACAAATTTGAATTTTCGTCGGGTGTCTTCACCAGGCGTGGTTTGTTTATGCTGTTTTATCTCGTATGGTTTAATTTAGTGTCTTTAAATAATGTGATATTTAAACTTGTGTCCTCAATATTTTGCTTCATTTTAAACGTTTGGTAAATTTCGTGTTTTTAGTTTGTTAATGCAAACTTTGTTCATAGAAACATCTCTTTTTCCAGTCGTTTTGATTTATCAAATCTATTTCTTTTTTAAAACCTTTTGGCCATTCTATGTAGTTCAAAAGTGACATTTACAATTGGATTTGTATTCATATTTTCATGAATTCACACTACAGAATTCTCATATACACTGCATATATATACAAATATATATACATAAAAGATAAAAGTTTCTCCGGATTTTAAATGTATTCAATACCTCGATTACAAATTTTCAAACTTACAAATATATATATATTACAATTCATATGAGTTGATATTTTTATCATAATTTTGAAATTTTCCAATATTTTTTAACATTGAATTATTTTGATGTGACAACTAATTTTAAATTTTTACAATCTGGCTCAATCATGAAGCTAATTACAAATAATTGTATTGTGAGACTATTCAACGGAATTCGTTTGGGGTTATTTTATAGAAATTTTAATGAGACAGGAGCCATCAATGCCATAACCCAAACATTTTGGGGTGGTCTATTCTTTGCTATAATAATTGTATAGAAGGAGATCCCTAAACTTGTTAGTTGTAAAATGAAGAAGATCGGCGATTTAATTTTGGCAAATGAGAATATTCATCCAGCATATATTTACTTAGACTCTGATTAAAAGCCACTGCAAAGCCACAGATATAAGAAGGGCGCCAGTGAGGTCACTGCCATGACACTTTTCATTTTTATCAAATCACTTTTATTTTACAGGAATTAACAAATAAGTTTGTATGGATATTTTGTGTGTCTTCTATAGGATCAGTGACATGTGCTGGACAAAATATAACAAACATTGGATGTCCTAATGATCAATATATGGTGATAAAAGTTGCAGAATATCGTGGATTGAGAAAAGCATTTGTGGCTCCAGTTATGACCACAATTGTAGTGTTGATGTAACATGTGACCTTAAAATTACTGTGATGGTGAAAGAAAATGTAATATAACTGTTGATGATAATCACTTTCCTTCAAGTATTTGTCCTGGTTTGAGAAATATCTTTACTTTGAATATCAATGTAACGAAACAAGTATGCCATACAGAAAAATTTGCAATCGTAAGTATTATACAGGCAGATTATATTTTGCTTATGATTTAAGCGCTTCGGGACAAGTTTTGACCTTAATGCGCAATGGTATGGTGTTTATTTTTAAACTATGTACGTTATCAATTTAGAAAAATTGAAACAAATTTGAATTTTCGTCGGGTATCGTTAACTAAATTATAGTTTTATCTCGTATGGTTTAATTTTGTGTCTTTATATAATGTGACATTTAAACTTGTGTTTTCAATATTTTGCTTCAGTTTAAAGGTTTGGTCAATTTTGTGTTTTTAGTTTGTTAATGCAAACTTTGTTCATGGAAACATCACTTATTCCAGTCACTTTGATTTACCAAATCTATTTCATTTTTAAAATATTTTGGTCATTCTATGTAGGCCAAAAGTGACATTTACAATTGCATTTGTATTCCTATTTTCATGAATTCCCACTACAGAATTTTCATATATACATATATATACAAAGACATATTCATTACAATTCATATGAATTGGGAAGCTAAATGCAGCGCTCACCTGTAAAAACAGTATTTGTTCTGGTTTCATTAATGATTCACATACCACTTGGACACATTTTGTTGTGATTCGTGTTTACAACACAAAAGTAAAGTTCTCAGTTCAACTTATTTGCTGCAGTTCATTGTCACTTAAAAATGAAAATCAAAACAGTGCATATAAACTTTAACTGTAAATCTATAAGATACTGTGTCCATCAGAATGTGTAAAACATTTCTGGTTAAGTGCTTTCTGACTATAATTTTTTTTAAGTTATTGTCATCTTCTGTGTTTTTCTAATATTCAAACTCCGTGTATATATTTTATTCATGGACGGGATTTGTCATATTTATGTTCATAAAACCGCTTCTAAAAACACAGATTTCATTTTAAGATATGTGCCATGATCATAATTAAAGGAAAAAATAATTTTAATTTGTGTAGTTATGGATGTACGCCTGTCTAAGTCGAATCTTCCGAACGAAGGTGTCGTGAATGTTATTACCAAGTTTAGAAACTTCACCATTTGCAACAAAGGTCTTTTGCACAAAATAAAGACGATTATTTGTAAACAACTTGGTTATCCTACCGCAGCATCTGTGGAAGGCTCAATGTCACTATCATCTTTGATGCATCAATCGTTTATACCTGGAAATGTCAAATGTGATGCTCGAGTGAATGATTTATCCCAATGTGCTATCACTCAAAATAATGATTGCTCTCAATACTCGTACGTTACATGTAAGCATTCTCGTTCAATTTTTTGTGTTAACGTATTGTAGGACACATTCTTATGAAGTTTTGAGCGAAGAATTTAAGGAATAAATGTGTTACTTTTGTGTTCTCAACTTATATCTGTCTTTTGTTAAGCATCATGACTTACCTCTATCATCAAGACTTACATCTGTCATAGTAGTGTCACTGTATTTTACGCTGCTTGGAGAATTTCACAATTCTTCTTTTACAAATATATCAAAATATAAACGATTGCTACTCTTGGATAATGAATAATTCAGACAGGGTTGCTGCGAATACTGGGAATTAAATTTTTTTTTCTTGCTAGTTCATTTCGTGCTTCAAAAAATGTCCAATTGTCATTGCTCTGCACGATGATTAACGTTCACTCTTTAATGGAATTTATATCGCTACCGTATTGTTGTTATTTGACAAGATAAGTACGGTTTCTTGTCATAGCTGCTTGATTCCAGCTGGAATTAAACCTTATTTAATAAAAGCATAAAAAATCAGTCGTATTCCTCCAAAACTTCATGTGTACTCTCTCTTTTTCTTTCTTCAGAAAACAATTTTTAATTTTTACGATTTTTCGTGAATGGAGAACAATATCGGTTTGCATCATTGCTCTCTAGCAAATCTAACCTGTTCTAATGTTTTAATGCATTTTAACAAATTCCTTTTCTATTTAAGGTCATGTTTGTGATAATCCTCTATTAAAAAACGCAGAAATATTCCCAGATTCTTGGTTTACTGCCTTCCCAAAGAGTCGTAATGCTTCTAAAGCAAGAATATCCAGTGGTAGTTCATGGTGTGCACCTGCTGCAGATGGCAATCATTATTTTCAACTGAATTTCCCAAGTCTTTATACAGTTAACGTTATCGCAATCTTTGGTGACAGTTCAAGTTCAAGCTTTGTAACTAAATATCATTTGCAGACAAACATTGATGGTGTGAACTGGAAATCTGAAAAATCCCAGAAGGTAACGGTAGAATTTTCGGATTTGTATACTATAAATTTAATGGGAAATTTAAAAAAGGAATGAAGTTATTAACTAAGTAAACTTTTAAATTGCTATTTATATACAATCTTGTGTGCAGATGTTGATTCAGTGGTGTAGCCGGCACGAAAAATTCTGGTTCTATGTAAATTTCAGATCATTATCATTATTCATTTCTTTAGAGATCCATAGTTTTTACAGTAAGTGAGCACTGAAAAATTTACATATAGCACGAAAAAATTAATGGGCTAGCTACGTCACTGTGTTGATTGTCTTGGTTACTCCAGCACTACGAAAGAATCTTGAATTTGATTATAAACCTTAAATTGTAGCTATGTACATGATTTGAAGAGATACATAGAGAATGCATAAACTACTCTCCTCTGGACTGCGTTAAACAAACCTGCTTTTTCTCTAACCTTGCTCTGCAAATACACGAAAATTACTTTTTTTTTGTTTTATTCCAGATTTATCTAGGAAACAAAAATGGTTACAATGATGCGGCTATAGAAAAGTTTTCTGGTGGCCTTAAATCAAAAGCTTTGCGAATCTTTCCATTGAAATTTGTTGGTGCACCGTGTTTACGAATTGAAATTTGTGGTGGAGGTAAGAGGTAGAAAAAATATACCAGGTTTACTTTGCACTGTAAGCACTTAATTTTTCAATATATAAAGTTTTTTTCTCTGAGAATTAATTAAATAAGTGTTAGTTGACAAAAGTGAACAATTTTCCATGAAGGCTGAAGTGTTAGTATTTTTTCTCTAATGAAATAAGCCTTTTCAACATGCAGTTAAGTTTAACACGTGTTATTGAAGAAAAGCAGAACACTGATTTCATTTAAGGGCTACATGGTTCAATTTGTAGATTTTTCTTTTATCGTGCAGACTTACTCCCAGACAAACCAACAGATCTCATTGCAACCAAATCTGCATCGACGTACCTCGAGATATCATGGAAACATCCCCAAAACACTGGTGTAAAACTTGGTACAAATATCTCGAATCCTCTCACAAGATATGTATTGATTTTGCTAAAGGATACTATGATTGTTTTCGATAAAACTTTGGAGGTAACTGACAAAAAACCGTACAACATTACGAATCTTGTTCCTTACGCAACGTATAAAGTTAATGTAACCGCTGGCAATTCTGAAGGCTTTGGTAGATCAACTACAGCTACTTTTAGAACTGCTGAAGATGGTGAGTTCATATCAGTTTTTGTGTATACATATCGGCTGTTATTGCATTAATGGTGTTATTGCCATAGACGACATTTGAAAGCTCAAATCTTTTCTGCTCGACATTTATTTCAATCATGTTTTTCTTATACTGTATTATATTTAAGTTAACAATGACAGTGCACACTTTTTAGGACTTCTTTCTAAAGTGTTTTTAATGTTTTACATAAATCTTTAAAACATATGTTTTTATTTTCGTTTAGTTCCCGAAGGTCCACCTTTAAATGTTCAAATTGTCGCCTTAAGCAGTTCATCGTTATCAGTTACGTGGGAGCCACCAGATAAGAACAAAACAAATGGAAAGATAGTCAGTTACACTGTTTGTATTACACATTTGGAGAATGAAACCTGTTCAATGAAGTATATGATCGAGGAACAGCGTTTGGACATAAATAATGTGAAACCAGGGACAAAATATTATGTTCGTGTTTTAGCTTCTACAATAGTGGGATCTGGATGTTACAGCAATGGTACATGGGTATTTACAAATGAATGTAAGTTGTCTATGGATTCTGTACATGTTTGACTAAGATGATAAATTTATTCAAGTTTATTTATTTAGTGGCACCTGAACTGTCCACCAAGCAGATTGGAAATACGTTGACTTACTTGTTGCAAAATCCAAATTTTGAATACCGGTAACTATGTGCTTTACTGAATGTATTGTAAAGGAACTTAAAAGTATTTTTTGAGTTTTTTGGATTCATGTCTAAGTATAGGACAGTTGGTTTTATGTGGGATTTAAGTAGTCTAAATATCTCTGTGGGTAAAGGTTTGATGCTCGTCGCTTTTCTTTGGCAGTTCGGATGCATGCATAACATATATTTTAACGATTAACAAAAGCAGAGGTTATGCATGTATTTTAAAAAATATGCCTTCAATTTGCAGATATTTCTATGTAGTCGCGATGAAAAATGTCACAGAAGAGAGTCGATTGCCTTCTAACTTTAAAAACACAGACTTAGTGACTTATTCTAAGGCCATATCTTCCGCACAACCAATGCCGTATATGGCTGCTGTAGTCTCTCGCAGAGACTTTAAGCCTAATTTTACACTTGGTGACGGTGAAACCACAACACGGCGTTCCAATGGTGAAAATTATTATAATGGCCCGCTAAAGCCTGGCACTAACTACAAAATATTTCAGTGCGTTTTCATTAATGATCAGGTGCGATGTTTTTTATACATTTTATCTGCATTGATTGCTGCAATTTTTATTCAAATATAAATGTTCACTTCGTTTCAGGGTGATTATTATTCCACTGACTGGAGTCCAGTGGCAACAACAGCCCAAAAGCAGGAGTCTTCAGGTTTGTGTTTACTTTCAATAGCTTAAGGGAAGTTTATCGATGTCTAAAGTGCAATGATTCAAGATCTTAGCAAATTTCAGTATAGTAAAATGCCTGAAAATTTTTAACGACGAATATAAATTTTGTTTGATGATACAGCCGATTTAATTTCAACAAATAACTGCCTTATTGATTTTATGTACCTCTTCTCTAATTTTATTGCGTTGCAAACCTAATTTATACATAAATAAATCATGAATAGTTAACAGGGATGAATACATGGGGTGTGAGAGCGGTTACACCCTCAGCTTTAGAAAAATGATCGCTGAAAGACAACATTTGTTGGTAATGTTATGATTTGTCATTCGTTTTTATCTTGTAGACGGTGGAAACACTGGAGCTATTGCTGGTGCAGCTGTAGCTGCTGTTTTGGTCATTATTCTTGTCATATTGGGCATTCTTTTTGTTAGGATCAATTCAAACTCTGCTACCGTGCAGTGAACTGCGTATTGTAGTCATTCGACGGCTACTAAAATTCTCAAAAATGGGGGAAGTTGAATTTTTTACGCGATATTATAAGACGTTTTCTGAAATTTAGCGTACTATAAAAGAATATAATTAAACAAAAAATTTTATTTCCTTTTTAACTGTAAGAGAGAACGAGAGTGAGTGATTCTGAACAATATTTGAAAACAGTTTGGAACATAACATCAAATTTTTAGACTAAGGATGTAGTCAATATTTGAAATAGGATAATGGCTGTAATACTTTTTATCTAAATACATTAAATAAGAAATAAAGTTAAATTACAAACAAACAGTGGCGTAGCATGCTAAGTAATTTATGCATTTATGTATTTTGGAGTTTGTGAAAAATGTATGAATATGTGCGCACTGTCATCTCTTAATTTACGTTGTACTTTGGCTGTATATTAGTGATTAACGAAGAAGATGAAAGGGTTGGAAGCAACGACTCGAAATGTTAAAAAACATGAAAAATGTATGTTTCAGAAAGCTCGATTGCAAAACATCTCCTTTAGTTGAATACTAAGGAAGGAGCCGAGTGGTTTCAAGTTAATCGTTAATGAATAGTCTGTTGTTAACCCCTCTCCTCGTTTTTCTACACCGGCCTAAACACCACCGAAAGATTGATCTCTGTTTAAATGCGGCCATAATTTACATTTGCTTTCGAATTATGCTTTATTTACGGAAAATATCAACTTGTTACAAATACGAAAATACAGAGCAATTACAGCGAAACATGAAGGTATCTTTATGAGGGTATCGAAGACTTGTGCGAATCAGCGAATCAGGCAATAGTCACGGAAAACATAGCCGACCCTCTCACGAGTATCTCCGGTTAATACGTCACATTTACAGATGACCGGAAGTGCCCGGTGTTTCAACTTTCAAGAGTTCACTGATGTCATGAAATATGGCGGATTGTAAAAATTTGGATAGTGTTGTGGCAACGGACGAAATTTTGTCCTCAAAAAGGTATTGATTTCTTTTTCAACATCACTTGTCAGTTCTTAAATATTTCATTACAATTTTGTTCACTTTGTACTCCGTTGGCGTTAATTTTACCTTTTAAATTGACAATCATTAGTTACCATGTTTCGAGACAAAGCCGATTAACAAAGACTCAGCAGACGGCAAAATATTCTCCTTGCCTGTATTTGTGTGCTATTCGTATTCTTCCTTTTGCTTTTTGCTTTTGCGGCATCCAATTTAATTAAAACTATACGCTTTGGTTTCTTCAAATGACCACTATTGAATTAAATTAAGAAACAAAGACTGACAAGCAATTTGATATTCTCATGAAAAACTTTTTCGTTTGATATTTGATGTCTTCAAGAAGTGCATCTCAGAATTGAATTTCCAAATTGAAAAATTACTTTAGATGTGCTTCGACTTAGATACAAATAAATGCGTGTCCTTTGTCTGATTTATATGGACATGATAATTGTATGTTTGACTTCAAAATTATGAGTCGCTTTTATGTGATGTGATTCATGTTGAAAGTTTTAACATATTTTTTGTCTTGTGGTTAGTGTCTTGTGAAAATTGATTTAATGTCGAAACTTAGTCCTTATCTGTTCCAGTCTTAGTGTAGATTGATCTTTTGTATAATTACAATAGCTATGTTGCTGTATATAACAATTAAAGTCTTTATCACAAGGAATCCAGTGCAGTGTCTTGATTCCGTACTATTCACTATTGTAAATTATTTTGTGGGATTTGTCTCTTGTTACTCCCGTGTTATGCTGCTACACCATTCGCTCATCACTGAAGAAGATTGAACATTCAATTATGCTATTTTACCTTACAGTATAACAGTAAAATATTCATTAACTTGAAGGAAGAATCAAGAGCTCCAGTAGACAATAGCATTTATTTATACTGCTTAACAATTGTTAATATTCAAGTCGCATTAATGCACATTCAATTCCAGAAAAGTTTGAATGATTTGGATAAGAAGACATTTAAATAAATAAATGTATATGTTGTGCAACAGATAGTCTGTTGTAACAGGTATAAACTGTTGCACATTGTCTGTTGCAATCTGACACACTTCTCTTTTCTTACAAAGTATGTATATACATGTTGTGCTATTGATTGTTTACTGCTGCTCTTGATAATAAATATTCTACAGCACTATTGATAAGTCAAAACATGTAATTGAATGTCCCATGTTATTAGATGATGAGCAAATGATATATTTGAAGAAATGTGTTAAATTACTTTTTTCTGGTTATTTGCTAGGAATAAATGTCTGCAAAGCAGAAAAAGATGAGGAAACGCCAATTCAAATTCTATAGAGAAAGCTGCCAAATCCATATCATCTTGCACAGCCCATGTTAAGGAAACTTTCATATTGGCAAGTCATAGCTTACACAGAACAATCTAAACTATTCACAGCAGATTTGTGCCTCCTGTTTTTGTGCAGCAAATGGATTATATTATTCGGTGAATTAGGAAAATTGAGAGGAGAATTTTTATACATATACCATATATATTATTTTGCAAAAAGTTATCATTTAAACTGCTGGCAGCCTTTGTAACAAATAGAATTCACTTTTTGGTGAGTCAAACATGGCAACAGACTCGTGGAAGGTACTTTCTACTGCTTTTTGTTTATGAAAAATTTTATTTTCATTTCATTTTGCTGTTAATGTTTTCTTACTAATTAGAAACATTCTATAATGTTTTCTTACTACTTAGAAACATTCTATAATGTTTTCTTACTACTTAGAAACATTCTATAATGTTTTCTTACTACTTAGAAACATTCTATAATGTTTTCTTACTACTTAGAAACATTCTATAATGTTTTCTTACTAATTAGAAACATTCTATAATGTTTTCTTACTACTTAGAAACATTCTATAATGTTTTCTTACTAATTAGAAACATTCTATAATGTTTTCTTACTACTTAGAAACATTCTATAATGTTTTTTTACTACTTAGAAACATTCTATAATGTTTTTTTACTAATTAGAAACATTCTATAATGTTTTTTACTACTTAGAAACATTCTATAATGTTTTCCTACTAATTAGAAGCATTCTATAATGTTTTCCTATTAATTAGACACATTCTATAATGTTTTCATACTAATTAGAAACATCCTATAACCTTTTCTTACTACTTGGAAACATTCTATAATGTTTTCTTACTAATTAGAAACACTCTATAATGTTTTCCTACTAATTAGGAACATTCTATAACATTTTCTTACTACTTAGAAACATTCTATAATGTTTTCCTACTAATTAGAAACATCCTATAACGTTTTCTTACTACTTGGAAACATTCTATAACATTTTCTTACTACTTAGAAACTTTCTATAATGTTTTCATACTAATTAGAAACATCCTATAACGTTTTCTTACTACTTGGAAACATTCTATGACATTTTCTTACTACTTAGAAACACTCTATAATGTTTTCCTACTAATTAGGAACATTCTATAACATTTTCTTACTACTTAGAAACATTCTATAATGTTTTCATACTAATTAGAAACATCCTATAACGTTTTCTTACTACTTGGAAACATTCTATAACATTTTCTTACTACTTAGAAACACTCTATAATGTTTTCCTACTAATTAGAAACATTCTATAACATTTTCTTACTACTTAGAAACATTCTATAATGTTTTCATACTAATTAGAAACATCCTATAATGTTTTCTTACTAAAATTCACTTACTAATTAGAAACATTCTATAACGTTTTCTTACTAATTAGAAACATTCTATAATGTTTTCTTACTAATTAGAAACATTCAATAATGTTTTCTTACTAATTAGAACATTCTATAATGTTTTCTTATTACTTAGAAACATTTGATGCGAACAAATGGGTCTCAGGACTATGGTATCGGTGACCATTACCTTTCAAATGGTGTTCATGTAAGACACAGGGAAACAGGTGTCATTGAAAAACTTTGTGTAAGTTATTTTAACAATTTAAAGTCAGTTTAGTATGGAGTTTTTATGCACTGGTCCATGACCCAAATTACTGCAATAAAATGGTTCTCGACTTTTTTGAAATTTTTTCATGGATCATTATGTGACATTGACAAATGCAAAAGTTTGCTGCAGATTCTGTCATTTTACAAAGGTGTTGCTTTTGTAGAGTAAGTTCCTGCAAGATAAGAATAAGATGTACAATGAAGAAGTAAAAAATTTATCTATGACCGAAAAACTTTTTAATACACAAGAAATACGTCACTTTGTTCATCTAAAAGTGTATTTGCATGATATCTAAAAGTTTGCCAAAATGTTTTGATTTCAATAGCCTTTGTAGAGGAAGCTGTAACCGTTTTGCACTGTTTGGTGTCTTATTTTTTGTTCTGGTCAATTTGAAAAGCTTTCTATTGAAACTTCCATTCGGACTGTTTGCCTCAGTAATCTATGTTTTAAGATAATTCTAATATCAAGTCCCATTATCGCACATAGGCACGTTAATCCAACATGACAGATATTGTATCAATTTTTACCCTAAGATTGTGAAAATACCTTCAACTGAAATTCATGCCCATTTGTGTAATATTAATCTACACCCTGTTTGAGGATATTAAACCACATTTGAATTCATTCAACCACATTTGAAAACATTCATCTACATTTGAATACATACATCTACTTTTGTGTACATTAAACCACGTTTGAATACATTCTTGAACATTTGAATACGTTCATCTACTTTTGTGTACATTCAACCACATTTTAATACATTCATCTACATTTGAATACATTCATCTACTTTGTGTACATTTAACCACATTTGAATACATTCATGTACATTTGAATACGTTCATCTACTTTTGTGTACATTCAACCACATTTGAATACATTCATCTACATTTGAATACATTCATCTACTTTTGTGTACATTCAACCACATTTGAATACATTCATCTACATTTGACTGTATTGTACTACATTTGACCAGCAATGAGTGCTTTGACATCAACATGTGTATTAATGACATCTTCCATAATGTTATTCTTATATTCTCTAAGTTCATCCCCTCTAAAAGCACATTCAGTCTTTCTTCTATAACATTTATGCATGTTTTTTTGCAGCAAAGTTATGGCTTTATTGAGTGTGCTGAACAGGATCTTCGTGTGTTCTTTCATTACAGTCAGTACAAAGGACATTCAAGTGAACTGGAACTTGGTGGTTTGTAAATTTTGCTTATTTTCACCCTTCAACGACTCTTATATTACTTGTTATGTGTGCGACTTTTCACTCCCTACCATAATCAGTGGTGGAGACTTTATCACATATTGGAAGCTCATCCTCAAGGCATGAGAGTTATATGGAGATTCCAGGGCATATGTTTGTTTGTATACTTTTAAAATTTGATCCCCACCATCTGAATCCCACCACAGTACATGTTATCAACACGTGGCATTCACGTGCCTTCACGATGTTGTATCAGGGTGTTCTTTGCTATTCTAGCTTGCACTGCTCTGTCTTTTTAATGTGAATGTGATGGGTACTCTGAAGGACTCTGTCTGCAAAAGAAGTGTGTCCAAAAGTTACTGTTAGTTATAAAACAACTTTTCAAAATCATGTATAGTCTTTGTTTTATTGTAGGGTAAAACGAAGCAGAACTTTTGTTTATTTACCTAGTCAGAACAAACCACTGATCATTGACTTGTTGGGGAATTTCACACTGTAATCCTTCACCCATCTGCAAACCCCACCCACCCCCACCCCCCACCGCCTATCCCTTTGTCTCTATTGCTATTGCAAAGGCCACTGCTCTGGGCTATAATCTAATGTGTAAAGAACATTTCGATTGATATTGACAGTCGATGAAATCTTTTTTTGTTTAGACTGTGTGGAGTTTGAAGTGACATCAGATTCTCGTAAGGGTAAACCAATTGCATGTCGAGTGGTGAAGTTGGAACAAGGCTCTGTTACATTTGAAGTAAGTGATCTTCACACATTGTGTACTTTTTGACGCTTGCCGTGTATGCACGTTCATCCTTGTTTACAAAGTTTTACGAGAAATTGAGAAATCGTCTGGTGAATCATCCATTTATGTTTCCATTGTAGGAAAAGAGCGAGGAAAGAGTTGTTGGTAAAGTGGAAGTTGAGGCCAGGTTGTCGAGACACAGCTACCCCAAACAGGTGATTTTCATCGTGATCAATTAGCTGGGAAAATGTAATAGTCAGTGGCGAAGCAAACGCGTTAATTAAGGGATGCGGAGGGGTGGGTAGATAACAAATTCATCTATGCACGTCTTTATGCATGTAACACAATGGATCTCAATACGGCAGGACATGCATATGTGGAATATATGGATGTGTGCTCACCCCCTCCCCCCCAGTTATCATGCTTGCTACACCACTGTTCATTATGCATATTGCTTTAAAATTACTCGTTGTTAATGGTCGTGTATGAATTTTTTGAGTTGCGTATTCCTGTTGTTTTATTGTACTTTGAATGTTTGTGATGTCGTTTTCGAAAAAGTTTCATCATTATTTTGTAGCAGTTATTTCGCAATGGCGAGTCCGAATGTGGTCGCGTTAGTTATGAAGTGAACGGAGTAAGTACTGTTTGAACTTCTTCCATTTTTTATGCATCTTTACGTGGCTAACTTTAATACTTAAGTCATTTTTGGGTGGGGTTTGAGAGAAGAATTAATGTAAAATATAAAAAGTATCAAACTTTTTACTCAACATCTTGTATCGAACATTTATGGATTGGGTAATAAGTACAGAACACACCAGTGGGTAAAATAGTTGCTTTGGGCAAAAATCCCAAAATTGAAACAGGCAAGAAAGTTAGTGACGTGACGATAAGGGAAAGTGTAGATTACTGCCTGCAAATTATTGACATTTCCTTCATCCTTTTTGAAACAGGTTTTCGCCCTTATTTCCTTTTTGGATTTTGATCGTTCCCTCCACACCATAAAAAGCTTGCTATGCATATTTTGCCGTATTAAATTAATTTTAGGCTTTTGACATGCATTCCTACATAAACCTTGACTACCCTCCCCACCCCCACAATTATCGAGGCTATTCTAGTGCCACTGTATTCTCGCCCTTGATAAGTTAAAATTATACTGCAATATGGGATTAGGTTTAGATCAGATGAGATGAGTTTAAGATAATTGCATGATACAGGTATGCACTGTCAGGGGGGTGGAGTTTAAGATAATTGCAATATACAGGTATGCACGGCTAGGGGGGTGGAGTTTAAGATCATTGCATGATACAGGTATGCAATGTCAGGGGGGTTAAGTTTAAGATAATTGCAATATAAAGGTCTGAACGGTCGGGGGTTGGTGTTTAAAATCATCGCATAGTACAGGTTTGCACGGTCAGAGGGGTGGTGTTTAAAATCATTGCATAGTAAACGTCTGCATGATCAGGGGGTGGAGTTTAGGCTCATTGCATAATACAGGTTTGCACGGTCAGGGAGGTGGAGTTTAAGATCATTGCATAATACAGGTCTGCACGGTCAGGGGGTGGATCTTTATGATTCGAACCGTTGCTCCTTTATTTTTTAGGAATTGTTTTTTCTTCCATATCATCAAGCTGATGTTTTATCAAAGTCTCACATCTACAAAGGTGATACTGTGTCTTTTTACATCCTGGAAAACAAAAGGTAAATTATATTCTTTGCTTTAGCGTCGAAAGCTTGTACTGTTTCTCTAAATTGTATCACGTGCTTCATCGCGTGAAGTACATTACGTGGTTAAGCAATGAATGCGCAGTCTTAAGAATGTTCTTTCTATTTTGGGGAAGTCTTTCTCCTTATTTCTGCGTTTTGATATGCTACCTCACACAGGAAAACGCTTTGGTTAACGCTTATAACATGAACGTTAGTTTATTATTTACACGAACCACGTCCAATTTACGAGCTTTGTCCAAATAGTTGTTTGTTTGATGCACTGCTACAGTTCATAAACCTCTATAGAAATGGACAATGCTGTGCCGTGGAGTTGTTGCTGCTCGAAGCTTTGCCTCCTGTTTACGTTCAAGGAATTGTCTGCTCGCTCAAGGAATCGTTTGGCTTCATCGACAGAGCTGACAAAGTGAACGAGGTTTGTGTTTGGACCGTTGCAGTTGCTAACTGTAGATCAATATTGATAATTTATTGTTCAATGCAAAATGAGTTCTATCTGTTATTTCACTTATGTATACGATTTGATCATTTGTAATTTATTTTACACACGATGACTTCTGATTGGCATTTGAAGTAGGATTGGAAATTTTCAGTCTGCAAACAGTCACGTCACTCAACTGACGTATTTTTGTGGTAGCTGACGACAGCAACAAGTTTATGTTTGGAAATTCGTAAAATTTGTTTGTAAAAACTTGGCCAATTATTACGACGCCACATCAACGTACGCAAAAACATGTAACATTCTTAAAGTTTGTTTGTAAAAACTTGGCCAATTATTACGACGCTACATCTACGTACGCACAAACATGTAACATTCGTAAAGTTTGTTTGTAAAAACTTGGCCAATTATTACGACGCTACATCTACGTACGCACAAACATGTAACATTCGTAAAGTTTGTTTGTAAAACTTGGCCAATTATTACGACGCTACATCTACGTACGCACAAACATGTAACATTCGTAAAGTTTGTTTGTAAAACTTGGCCAATTATTACGACGCTACATCTACGTATGCACAAACATGTAACATTCGTAAAGTTTGTTTGTAAAACCAATTATTACGACGCTACATCTACGTATGCACAAACATGTAACATTCGTAAAGTTGTTTGTAAAACTTGGCCAATTATTACGACGCTACATCTACGTACGCACAAACATGTAACATTCGTAAAGTTTGTTTGTAAAACTTGGCCAATTATTACGACGCTACATCTACGTATGCACAAACATGTAACATTCGTAAAGTTTGTTTGTAAAACTTGGCCAATTATTACGACGCTACATCTACGTACGCACAAACATGTAACATTCGTAAAGTTTGTTTGTAAAACTTGGCCAATTATTACGACGCTACATCTACGTACGCACAAACATGTAACATTCGTAAAGTTTGTTTGTAAAACTTGGCCAATTATTACGACGCTACATCTACGTACGCACAAACATGTAACATTCGTAAAGTTTGTTTGTAAAACTTGGCCAATTATTACGACGCTACATCTACGTACGCACAAACATGTAACATTCGTAAAGTTTGTTTGTAAAACTTGGCCAATTATTACGACGCTACATCTACGTACGCACAAACATGTAACATTCGTAAAGTTTGTTTGTAAAACTTGGCCAATTATTACGACGCTACATCTACGTATGCACAAACATGTAACATTCGTAAAGTTTGTTTGTAAAACTTAATTATTACGACGCTACATCTACGTACGCACAAACATGTAACATTCGTAAAGTTTGTTTGTAAAACTTGGCCAATTATTACGACGCTACATCTACGTATGCACAAACATGTAACATTCGTAAAGTTTGTTTGTAAAAACTTGGCCAATTATTACGACGCTACATCTACGTATGCACAAACATGTAACATTCGTAAAGTTTGTTTGTAAAAACTTGGCCAATTATTACGACGCTACATCTACGTAAGCACAAACATGTAATAATGCTCCCGGGCTTAAACCTTTAGCTTGATCAAGGTGAAAATTAAAGACTTGCCTTTTCCTCTTTGTAAAGTCTCGCATTTTACTCAGATAAATCGAGAAAGGTTCACCTTGAAACAAAGAAAATATTTCTGTATATCTTAGTGCAATTCGCGCAAAAAGTCTACTGAAGTTTTATACTATATTTTTCTTTTAGATATTTTTCCACTACAGTGAATTTCTTGGGGATATTGGTGATTTGTTGATAGGAGATGATGTCCAGTTTGTTGTACAAAATAGATATGTACGTTAGTTATGTATTATGTAGCCATTGCTCAATGTCGGACATTCTCTACCCCTTCCCTCGTCTGTACTTATGTCAATCACATGCTCACAGGGTAAAGAAGTTGCAGTCTCAGTGGAGCGTCTACCAGAAGGTACAGTGAAGTTTGATGATGTTAGCAAAGACACATTTCAAGGCACCATCGAGAAAGTACATTGTCGGACAAAAAGACAGGAACCGTTAAATGGTGTGATATTGTACAACACAAGCGATGGTAGTTCACAGCTGCCATATTGGGAGAAAGATGTCTTGGGGGAGTTCACCGTCTTGACTGGGGATGTTGTTGGTTTTAAAATTGCTACAGGTAAATATGGTTTGTTGTAACTGTTGGTATTATTTCAACATGTGCAAGATCAATGAGAGATGATTTTGTTGATCTAGGGGAAGAACAGTTCAAAACTGATTTAGATATCTAGTATATATAGATAAAGTTACGATCGATAAACCAGGCGGGAATCGTACTTAAAATATAAATATTAAATTACTAAGTTAGTTTAGTTTAGGTTTCTTCTGTAGTAACACTGGATCAATAAGAGCTTATCTTTACTGGATCTTTAGGAAGAACAGTTTAGAACTGATAGAGATATCTAACATAAATAAAATTGGTTTAGTTTAGGTTTGTTTCATTGGTAACACTGGATCAACAAGATATGATCTTAACAGGATCATAAGAAAGAAATGTTTAGGACTGATAGAGATATTTAGTAAAAATAAAGTAAATTTAGTTTAGGTTTCCTTTAGTAGTAACACTGGATCAATAAGATATGATCTTTACTGGATCATTAGAAAGAAAAGTTTAGAACTGATAGAGATATTTAGTCTAAATAAAGTTAGTTTAGTTTAGGTCTCTTTCTGCAGTAACACTGGATCAAAAAGAGATGATCTTTACAGTAAGAACTGTTCAGAACTGATAGAGATATCTAGTATAAATAAAGTTAGATCAGTTTAAGTTTCCTTCGGAAATGTTAGCCTAATTGGTTGTTAAAATCTAGGCTCTTATATGCGGAGTTTTACTTTACTACAGCCTCATATCTAATCTTAGTTAAAAATATTTTCGTTACTGTAACAATGGGTGAGGCTTGCTCCATCAACATAATTCTTTAAAACTTCCACTAGTCTTCCTTTGCTCAGGCATTACCATGTTTAGACGTAACATTTTGTTTTAAACTAGTTCGTTGTCCTCCTTATTGTTGATTAAATGTTCTGGTGTCTGGCTTAACTTGGATGTCTGAACATTTAAAGAAAATACCAAACGTGTTTGTACCTCACAGAATAACCAAGCTTTCAAACTGTAGTTTTCCTTTGAGTGTTTCCAGTTGGATATAGCAACATGTCCATACAATGAAAGAAATTAACAAATTTTCCCCATGATATCGGGAGTATAAAGCATACTTCCATCTTTTAGCCACTCAGTCAAGCGATACATCTCTCTTCTTTTCGTGCAGATCGGCGTGATTCTTTAAGAAGAGCAACGGAAATTCATCTCATCAAGGAAGTGGAAAGCAGCAATGGATGCAATGTCAGAGAAAGAGTAGGTTTTTAATTCTCATTTACATGTGCTAGTGTTTAGACTGCGTCATGAGGAAGCCATTTCTCCAAGTTTGCGCGAAATTGTTTACCTTTATCACGGTGATGGCAAATGTTAATTGCTTGGAGTTATGGTTTGAACTTTTCCCCTCCCCATCTATGAGTATTTTGTCCACTCTCCGTCAAAACATTTAATCCCCTTTTATTTTCGACAACGCTAACATTGTGCTCCATGGGCATTGGCATTGGGCATTTTTATTTTATGATTGTTGATTTGTAACTATAGTGCAGAGAATCGACTTAAATTCGTTTCCTTCTTAAAGAGCTATGTAAAAATTGTTGGTGGTAAAATGTGATTAAATACACGATTTTTTGTTCCTTGTTAGGGATTTGTTTCGGCTTTGAAAGACGGCTATGGCTTCATTCAATGTTGCGATAGAGATACAAGATTATTCTTTCATTTCAGCGAGTTGATTGATGCGGTGAGTTTTGTTATTATGGCAATCGTAAGCAAAAAACCTTTCAAATCAACCTCTTCTAACCACGTTAGAACATCGTTTGCTACGTAAAGCTCGATATGTGCCAGTGAAAGTATGTCAAGATAAATCGATGGAGAAAGTAGCTTTGCTGATGTTAGTTTAAAGTATCGTTAAATGTTTGTAGATGAAGATCGTCCAGGTTTAGTGAAGTTCTGAGAAGTTCTTTAGGTGTTGGTGTTGACTGTCAGCCGTATAACCAGAGTATTGACAACCTTCGCTGTAGGCTTCACTCTGAAGATGACTACCGCTTAGGTTGTCGAAACATCAGTCAACATCAACAACAACAATCCTTCTCAAGATTTCCCGAACGTGGACGATCTACTACACACATGCAACGGTACTCCCGACTTCAAATCATTTACTTTAAAGCCTTAGTTAGTGTATGATCGTCTCAAAATTATTGCTTGTCGTGATGCAGTTGCTGTTTTATTTTCCATAGGAACAAGAAATCAACTTTTCCGATGAAGTGGAGTTCAGTGTCGTCGAGGTTCGTGAAAAAAGATGCATTTTGAGATTTTTTGTCGACTGACTGATTTCTACAGCTTTAAAACGCGTTTACAGGATCACGTGTCCGGAAGGCTGAATGCGATTCGTGTGAGAATCTTACCACGGGGAAACATAACTCTCCAGGTATAGTGACCATAGTGTATCAACTACTCATATAATCACCATAGTGTATCAACCAATCATATAGTCACCATAGTGTATCAACCAATCATATAGTCACCATAGTGTATCAACCAGTCATATAGTCACCCTTGTGTATCAACCAATTAAATAGTTACCATAGTGTATCAACCAATCATATAGTCACCCTAGTGTATCAACCAATCATATAGTCACCCTAGTGTATCAACCAGTCATATAGTCACCCTTGTGTATCAACCAATTAAATAGTTACCATAGTGTATCAACCAATCATATAGTCACCTAGTGTATCAACCAATCATATAGTCACCCTAGTGTATCAACCAATCATATAGTCACCCTAGTGTATCAACCAATCATATAGTCACCATAGTGTATCAACCAATCATATAGTCACCATAATGTATCAACCAATCATATGTCACCATAGTGTATCAATTAATCATATAGTCACCATAGTGTATCAACCAATCATATAGTCACCCTAGTGTATCAACCAATCATATAGTCACCCTAGTGTATCAACCAATCATAGTCAGCATAGTGTATCAACCAATCATATAGTCACCATAATGTATCAACCAATCATATAGTCACCATAGTGTATCAACTAATCATATAGTCACCATAGTGTATCAACCAATCATATAGTCACCATAGTGTATCAACCAATCATATAGTCACCCTAGTGTATCAACCAATTATATAGTCACCATTATGTATCAACCAATCATATAGTCACCCTAGTGTATCAACCAATCATGTAGTCACCCTAGTGTATCAACCAATCATATATTCACCCTAGTGTATCAACCAATCATATTACTGCTTACATTACTGCTTGAATGTTTCCGTGGCCACAATTATACCATACCCTGCCATAAAGACTGCCCAACACTTGGTTAGGATTGGGTTTAGGTGTTGGTCAAGGTTAGGCTTGCATATTGTACAAGTATATGGCAGGATATTTTATAGTTATTCTTTACTTGCAGTATTCCAATAAAATAGCCATTGTATTCATACTATTGTGTACACAAGGGATTGCTGAAGGATAAAGTTGTTGTTTTGAATACTTGTGTTGTACATATAGGATTACAAGAGGATACGTAGTGCTGCGTTCCATATTTGATCGTGTTTTATACTGTTTTTCTTTCAGCCGTCAATGGATGAGTGGTACGTTGGTGTGATTGAACGTGAGTCAATGACATGGATAGGAAGAAGTCCAAGAAAAGGCGAACGTGAGAGGTTTGTTTTTAACATTATTTTTCTCACAATTTTCTTTTAATAACATATCTCCTGAAAGTTGGACAACTCAAAATTGAACATCAGGACACTACCTTATGAAGAGGCTTGACTGGAGAATATAAAGACTCGTGTAGATCACTCACGATGAAAACACTAGACTGGAGTATATAAGGATTCAAGTTTCAACATCAGATCACTCCTGATGAAGACACTAGACTGGAATATATAGAGACTCAAGTTTTAACAATAGATTACTTCTGATGAAGACACTATACTAGAGTATATAGGGACTCAAGTTGCAACATCAGATCACGCCTGATGAAGACACTAGACTGGAGTATACAATGAGTATATAACATTTTAAAATCAAAAGTGAGTGCTTAGTAATAGCTCGTTGTTTTTTACAAAACAGAGACAGTGAATGTGGTTTGATTTCTTGTTTTGTGGATGACGAGAAAGTGACCTTGCCCTTTTTGCTTCAAACCGAATCGGATCTTCGTAGCGTTCCCAAGTTTGGCGATCAGGTATGTCTACCATTTGCAGTTGGAAAACGAATGTCCATCTTACTTTGCCTTTTATCAAACAGGTCGAGTTTCAAATTTTGTCAGCGAAAGGACTGGTTACAAAATGGCTGTTAATATTGCTGTTGTGAAACGCAATAGTGATGTCAAGCATCAGGTACGTGATGACGTAACTAGCTTTTTTTGACTACGGAGTTACTCAATAGCATTAAATAGATGAATAGGTTGATAGAAGAACTTTATTTACGCACGCGCTGAGTCCGACAACGGAACTGATTTTCATCCGTTCGGGGAGAAGGGGGGCGTATGAAAAACACACACATAGAGAACTTAAAGCTATTTACAAAATTTTGAGAGAATATACTATCACATTGACTGACTAACGAGCTTACGTATATTAGCAGTCAAATAAGTTTAGTATTTAGAATTGTTGTCAAGGAAGTAGCGATTTTGCTTTGAAAGGAGGAGAAGCCTTCGCTGTCTCTAGTTTCCTTAGGAATATAATTCTAGAGTTATGCTCCCTCCTACATGTAACTTTTTTGTACGATATTTGTCCGCGCGGTGGTGGTAGACAATAAGTATTTGAAATGTTCCGAAGTTTGTAGTTTGTCACCTCATTGCTATATGTAAACAGATCATTGAGTAGTTTTGGTCTCCATTTCGTTGAATAATGTAAACACGACTTCTGATTTTGTTTTTTATTGTTTTTTTTTACGTTTCAGTTTAGTGGCTTCCATCCTAATGCTTTTAATGCAACAGAATGATCTATGTCGTTTCTCATGTTTAAAATAATCCTGTGTTTTATAGCCTTTTTATTTGCGTTGTAGAACTTTACATGCGGTTGACATGCTTTAGCTACTTTTGGGAATGTTTACACTGTGTTTTTAATTCCTGTTAGGGATTTATCGCTACGTTGAAGGACACTTTTGGATTTATTGAATACGCTGATCACGAGAAGGATATTTTCTTTCGTTTTACGTAAGTTGAATTTTCGCCTATTCTATTTTCTTTCCGACGCATTACACTGACAATTACAGCCTTAGGTAAATAGTTGATAGTTGACTTTCGTTATTTCTATTGGCTTGCAGGAGAAATGTGCTTGTAAACAAGTAGATATTGAAAAATTGACGCATTTTGGTGATAATGTTGTGTTCACTGCCAAGTCTTAAATTTTCTGTGGTCTATATTCTCAGATAATTTTTCTTTACTGTATTTTGTGAAACTTTTTACTTTTTGAGTGGTCAAACATTTAGTTGAATTTATAGAAAAGAATTGTGTCCTTTTGAACACCTTTGAAATGATTAAATGAATGTATTTATTTTCAATTTTGAGCGAAGTGTGTTGGCAATGCAACATAGCAAGGAAAACAAAAAATAAGCATTTGGTACTTTCATTGAACGAGTATTGTCAAATACGGGTGTGAATTTGTCAAATTGCAGCAAAAATGAAACTCAAATAAATTAAAATAAGATAGATGTGTTGTTTTAAATAACGTCAGACTTGCAAAATTTTAAAACAGCGAATTTGAAGGCGATATCGATGATCTGGCAGTCGGTGACGAGGTGGAATTTAAAACTTCTTCGAAGAGCGGGAAAGTCGCTGCTGAGAAGGTGGTGAAACTGCCCAGCGGTACAATCGAACGAGAGGTACTCGGTCATAGTAAAGTTCAATTGCTTAAATATAAGAAAGTGCGCATCATTTTGATGATAAAAACTTGCCATTCGTGTGACCTCGTATACGACATTTGGCAAGTTAAACATTTTTTACTCCAATCAAGTAGAAACAAGGAAGATTGAAAACATTTTCTTGCTACTTTTTAACCTAGGAAAATTGTTTCAAAAACTTCATATATAGCATGCATGTTCTCTCAACCTCGAAACACGTTCCTAATGACTTGTATCTTGCAGTCTGTAATATCTGAAGTATTCGAGGGAAGAATCATTCGACCGCTGCGCCGTGCAGGTCCACAGGTAATGTTCAGCGGTTTTACCACCAACGTAATCCACTCTGCATGGCCTTATTGATGTTTGTATTGCGCATGAAAACATGAAGGAGTATGTTCTCGTAAAACATGAATAACATGTACGTTTTTCATAGCAACCGGAATACCAAGGTCTCATTCAGTATATCGTCGACACGTCGAATAGTTCCAACGATTTTGACGAAGATTCGGTTTGTGTCATACCTTACGGCATCACTGGTTTGTTCGACAAGAAAACTGTACTACAATGTGGGGAAAAGGTATTAGGTCGACGTAGAAATAATTCTAACAAGCAAACTTTAATCCAGGGCAAGAAATAATTATGGAGGAAGACGTATGTGGGTGTCACGAACGAAGGAATTTTACTTGAAAATATTTTCAATTGGTGCACCAGCATGCCGGCAATGACGTCTAGGGAAAAAACTCTTCGGGTTCTAATAAATGCCCGTTGAAATAATGGTTGCAAGAATGGTTGCAAGCCTCTCCCGCTTTTACGTGATTTAATCGGATCTCCAAATGTATTTGCTTGAATTGCGAATACATTTAACGATGTGAATTGAACTGATAACATTGAATTGCATGTATTGAGTAAGTTCCTTACACGCAAATGAACTCCTAGGATTAGGTGGCGTTGACAAGAACATGGAGGTCGCGAATCCTCCTCCAAACAATAAGGGTAGTATTTAAATGTCGTTTTCGAGAGTTGCGGTCCCGACTCCCTCCCTTTCCCATTAAAAGCCATTACCGCTGATCAATAATCCATTTAGATCCAGAGGAGGTCGCGCACCCTCCTCCAAACAATAAGGGTGATATTTAAATGTCGTTTTCGAGAGTTGCGGTCCCGACTCCTCCTCCTCCTCCCTTTCCCACTAAATTCATTACCGCTGATCAATAATCCATTTTTTGTTCGCGTAATTACTTGATCCAACTTCTATTTTACAAGCACAGTTGTGTCAAAAGTTCATTGTTCGTTTCTTTTCGTTGAGGTTGAATTTCGTATCGGTTGTGTGGAGTCCTCTGATAAGCAGTTTGCTGTCGAGATCATTGCGAAGCGAGAGCGTCTGAGAGCTGTTGTTGAGTCTGTAAAAGGAGAGGTAATGTCGTAAAACAGTTTGAAATTCGAAGTGGTGTCTCCTCCACGAAAATACGTAGTTCAGTTTCAGTTCAGGCGGTTTTTTCACTATTACATTTACATTTAACTTTGGCTGTTCACTCCTCGTTGACATTCCACTTTCACTCGACTTTCAATAGATAAACAATTTGAGAGGACTTTTTTCTCTTATTTAGTATGGTTTTATTGCTTACGAAACGGACGAATCGAAAAATGTATTTTTCCATACGAGCGAGGTCGTCGATGAAGATGTTATTATAAAGGTAAGGAAAGATCATTGTTTCATTTGATTTATCTTGACGAAATGTCGACAATACTAAGTTCTGAGCATGCGCTAAGTTTGGTGAATTTGATAAAGATTGTACTTTTCATACTGAAGCATTTCATTCTATTATGCCATTGCTCGAATATACCATTAAATGACTCAGTGTCTCTTTTGTACATTTCCATGCCTGCACTATTGTAAGCAGGTGTGGGGCTTAAGCTAAGGGGGAGGGGGCTCATGATGAGGGGAGTGGGGCTTATGATAAGGAAGAGTGGGGCATATGGTAAAGAGGAGTGGAGCTTATGATAAGGACGAGTGGGGCTTATGGTAAGGAGGAGTTGGGCTTATGATAAAGAGGAGTGGGGCTTATGTTAAGGAGGAGGGGGTAAGGAGGAGTTGGGCTTATGGTAAGGAGGAGTTGGGCTTATGGTAAGGAGGAGTTGGGCTTATAATAAGGAGGAGTGGGGGATATGATAAGGGGATTGAGGCTTATGATCCAGTCTCAGGGTATTATCCTTGATCCGAGCAGCTCTATCTAGTTAAATCTTGTTTTATCCGCTGCGTTCTTTTGGTAAGGAATACGAATCTTTATTCTTTTGATGAGATTTCGTTCCTAGCAGCTCAAATCATACGTTTATGTCACGATTTGTTCATGTAATTAGCCCCTTATCTGTGCCTAATGACGTTTTCTACAGGCTGGTGACAGTGTTGAGTTTTCAATCGTTCACAATGCTCGCAATGGTAAGATGAGCGCGTCAAAGATTTCTATAGTAAGGTGCGTGAAATTAGAAACATTTTTGAAAGTTTCCTAAACCATCGTCCTGTGTATTCTTCACAATGTGGTATGCTTTGAAGTCGAGGGCTCCTTATTTTTTGAAGTATTATGTGCTCGTGTCTTATTCAAAATGATCTGGAATATTTGAATTTTTCGAAGCTGGTTCCTATGCACGATTTCTGTCAATTTTAAAATAACCAAACATATGAAAAGTTGTATCCTCCATCAAAACAAACACTCTTCGTGTATAGTGTTCAACATTGACTTCGAAAATAACCTCCCTCGAGCCCAAAGAATTCGCTACCCGCATGCTACCATGGCTCGTGATTTTTTCAAGCCTTGATCTCTTTCTCTGAATATAGTGGAAGGCAAAGACCCGAGCGTCTCGTACGTCGAAGTATGGGCTGCAGTGGAGAAGATCAGTCGCTGAAGTAAGTTTATATTTTATGAAGGTGATGTTGTAATTTTGATATGCGGAATCCACATATGAAGTGGAAATTGACGTGTGCGAACTTTTAACCATAAAATGTGAAGTTAAAAGTTTCCAAACTTATGCACCTGACAACAAATCACAAGTTCGTCCCACTGTGGTTCGTCCTTAAAATGCATCGCGCCAAGGTTTGGGCAGTATAACACAGAATAATCTATGAAGCAGTTATTGATTGTTCTCTTGTGTTGTTCAAAATTACCACGTGGGTAGCATGAGATCATTGCTTAGCGAGGTTGGCTACGTACCCTCCCCTCATCCATAAACACACCCCAGTGCATAAACACGCGCTGCTTAGCACTCACACCCACAGGTTTGCTTTCTCCTTTTATTATTGGTTTGTGTTGACTAAAATTTATGAAAATTTTAAATAACTATTGATGTCTTGAATTTGAAGAACGCTTACTGTTTAGATTGTTTAAGGAAAATTTTTTGCAAGTCATTTTTTTCCTTCTAGATTTACCATAGTCCGTCAACCGTTCGGGCCTGACAATACACGTGGCTTTAATCACAAACGAGCTGCGGACCTTGCCGAGCATTTCTCGAATATTTCCACGGAAGACCAAGATTAGATGAATGTACTTTGTCGTTTGTAGGTTGGATTCAATGGTACTTTGGGGTTTTTTGAAGTTTTCAGTGAATAATTTTATCTCTTGTCTATTGCATGTAATAATTTTCTCTCGAGTGACGTGACCACCTCCACCCCGTGGACTTTCCTTGGTAGGGGTAGTTTTTAATGGAAATAACGAATTGTATTCATGAATTTTGAAACAAAAACTGAATATTACTTTTTTGGTTTTTGGTGTAGTATTTTAGTTAAAAGCGACGTGTTTTTTCGCATAAAAAATCGTCCACGATAACAAAGCAAGCTAAAGTGACATTTTGAGATTGTAAGGAAATTGATAAAAACCTTAAAGGTAGACATAAAGGTAGACTTAAAGATAGACATAAAGATAGACATAAAGGTAGACATAAAGATAGACATAAAAATAGACATAAGGTAGACACAAAGTTAGACAGAAAGGTAGACATAAAAGAAGAAATAAAGGTAGACATAAAAGTAGATATAAAGATAGACATTAAGGTAGACATAAAGGTTGACATAAATGTAGAAATAAAGGTAGACATAAAGGTAGAAATAATGGTAGACATAATGGTAGGCATAAAGGTAGGCATAAAAATAGACACAAAGGTCGACACAAAGGTAGACATAAAGGTAGACATAAAGGTAGTAATAATGGTAGACCTAAAGGTAGACGAAAAGGTAGACAGTAGACATAAGGTAGACAGAAAGGTAGACAGAAAGTTGACATTTGTATTAACATTTTATGACTGAAAATTTTGCATCCAGCCCTTTGTCTCCAAGCGTTGCCGTGCAGCAACATCAAGGAACCAATACAAATTCAGAGACCACAAAATTTGAGAAGCAAAGGTAAATAATGATGAAATCAGGAAATCGTGTTTTGAAAAATGGAAGCATTGATGGTGTTTATCTGCATCATGGTTTCTGCAAAATTTGAATCATGGTAAATAATTGTGGTAAACACACGTAGGGAAATTGAAAATCTCTGTGAAATATTTTGATTGTATAGGATTGTACTATACTAAATTGCCGAATGTTGTTGGTTACAGTTTGAAAATAGTTTTAGACTGTTGGTACGTGTAGAAATCACTGGTAGAAATACATATGTGAACATGTGAATGAAATACATCAACTCAATAAAACATAATGGACATTAGGAGTTGGGAACACGTAAAAGAGTCTGCAGACGCTGCCGGAGTGTCTACAGAAAATGGCACAATTCAAGTTTTGAGATTTTCCAACAGTCTGATGAGCGAAGATTTCAAACTCTTGGAATTGCCTTCGGGAGTTTTGGAAAGCTTTCAAAATGGTGAAAGGTATGTAGATGGGAATGGGATGGATAGTATCCACTTTTCCGTGTTGTTTGTTTGCATTTCTTTTTAATCTTTAGTGAAATAGCACATCTTGGGTATTTGTGAATGTGTATTAAAAATGTTTAGAAGAGGGAAATGTCCTTGTTAAGAAGGAGCCAAGACCCTTTTGTTTTATTGCTTCATGGTTCTCTGATTGTACGCGACAATTCATTTATTCCAGGATCATCATTCGTGGAGAAGTGCAGGAAGATGCAGTTTTATGCACAGAGCATGAAACATTTGATTTGAAGTTGGCAGATCAATCAAACACTATGTTGCTGTCGACAAACACAGTTTTTCCAAAAACAGAAGGTATGCACTACATCAAATATGCTTACTTCTTTTGCCATTGACATTTCTTTTGATCATTATTATTAGAATTCACAACTGCAGAAAATCTAAGGGATTGTGAGGTATGGTACCTGTTTTCTTGTAAAGTACCAATTGTAATGTGGCATAATCTATTATTATGTAATGGGCAACTATTGATATGTGGGGTGAGGGGTCTATATATGTCAAGTGTATGTCTTTCAGTGAAGAGAAACTATAGAAATGTATTGAATATAATTTATTGATATTTTATCATTGCTCATGAAACTTCTTTATAAAATAACAATAATAAAACATGTGTGCTGATTGGTCTATAAACTGAGTTTACATTAGGCTGTGCAAATGTATCTGATTCTGAGCTCAGTCAATTAACCAATAAAAAAGAATCTGCAAACCAATGATTAATACATGTTAAAGGAAATTTATATGTTTCATATTATTTTTATTTTTGAAAAGGAATAAAATATTTTTTGTGTTTCCACTGGCTTATGCAAACATTAAAGACATTTGTGAGAACTCTTGGCAAGGTGTAATTCCTCGACCTTTGGTCACATGCTTGCACTGATTTGCTCTGAAGTTCTATCAGAGGTCTCTACAGTTTGCATGAGCCTGTACAAACTCTTTTATTTCCTAAATAACATGTCATGATGAAGGCATCAACTATTGATTATGCAGCTTTTCCAAAAAGTTACTTGGAAAGTAGCAATCCAGTTTATTCATTCATCATTGGAATTAGGAGGGCTTTCTCATTTAGATACGTGGCTGTGTATCTAATTATTATGAGTTACGTCTGCGCCGTCCTAAACTACAGAAACTTAAGAAACTTTTAGAAGAAACTGCCTATCAAGGAGAAATTTATGAAAAACAGATAAATGAAAGCAATGTCACCATGGTATGTTTCCCAGCAAGTTTGTGAGAGTTTTTATGAGTAAATTATTCAAACTCACAAACCTATTTTGTTTGCGTTGTAAGCATTTAAAAAGTTTAATTGGAGCTTAGGAGTTCATTTTGTTTGCAGTTGATAACAGGCTTGCTTTGAGGGGTATATAGTTGGAGGGTTAAGTGGATTTTGTTTAAGGATGAGGGCATTTGCTTGGAAAGATGAGGAACATTTGCTTGGAGGGGGGAGGAGACATTTGGTTGAAAAGGGGGGAGGTATTTGATTGAAAGGGGAAGGGATATTTGGTTGTAAGGGGAGGAGGCACTTGATTTGAAGGGGAAAGAGGAGCTTGATTGGTAGGCTTGTTGGTCAACCAATCAAATCAATCAATCAATCAATCAAAAAGAATTTGTAAATCAATCATGAATACATTTTAGAGGAAAATTAAAACGTTTGTTTTACATTTGTCTGTTTCGCATGAATGTTTTACTGCGGGCTTGCAATGACATATGAAAACCTTGGAGACGTTTGTGATCTGCTCTCGAGTTCTCCCAAAAGTCTACTCAGTTTGCATAAGCCTGTGCAAGCACAGTAAACATCTTTTATTTCTTAAATGAACATTCGTATATCAACGTATGACCTAACTAAACCCTTAACAGACTTCACCTGGAATTTTTCAAAGATTCTCGCGTCTCCTTTTGATGCAATTATTTATCAAAAGGTCATGGTACTCACTGTTCTACAAAACCTAAATCTCCTTTTTTCCATGTGTTCCAGTACACAATGGAGGACCTCCGCGAAAAGATTCAGGCAAGTGAAACAGAACTCAGGAACGGTTTGCAAAAGTTGGACGCTCTTCAAATAGACGGTTAGCTTTGTTGCTATAATTTAGCAAAATATGTTTGGTTCGTACATGCATTATGCACTTTTGAGGGACGTGCTTTATACGGCAAAATCTCGCGCATAACAATCTAGATTCTTTCAAGTTAGCCCGAACGAGTTCTTTTCTATATTGTGGTCATTGCGATGTTAGGTTTAACAAGTTCTTAAATAGGTTCTTATATTCCATTGGAAAAATGAGTCATTTTTGGGTGTGGTATATTATGGTGATAAGGACTATCTAGGATTCTGAGTTCTGAGTCATTTCATTACTTTGTAAAGTGTTTGTTTTCTTTGAGTTAATTATTTTACCTTCAACACTTTTGAAATGATGAAAATAAAATAAGACTCTGCTTGAAATCTTACGTATCTATGTATAAAAAGCCAAAAATTTTGCCCTAACAGATTCTTTAAGTTAGGTTTTTATACGCGGGGTTTTGATGTACACGGTCCTGTTTTATAACAACTTGACGCAAAATCATTGTGATTTGTTCGTTATGAAGGAAACTGGCGGATATTTGAAGCCGAATATAGAGAGAGGATTGTAAATTCAATTGTCAATCTCTTGGACGAAAATTCATGGAGTTATGACCGCGTGCCCATTAAGGAGACTTGTAACGTGTTGGAAGAACTCTACCCAAGGTTAATTTCACTCAAATTATATTTTCTAACCATAGTAAAGTAGAGACTTTTTCATGGTGACATGTTTAAACATACTCTCAGTTTTAAAAACAGCTCTTTTAGAATTACCGTAACTGTGTAAAAGCACTATTGATAATGCGGATTTAATAAAAACGACAAGTTTTTTTTAAACGAAACATGTTTCAACATCTCATGATGCCATCTTCAGTATTCAGGGTCACTTTCGACACTTTTTTAAATCACCTTCATGCAAAACTAACTATTCACCCGCTTGCTTTAAAATCATCGACACTGCAGATACTACATCCGCACTCAAAATCAACGAAGCAGTTCACATTAACAAAACTAACCCTAATCTCAACGTTCAAGTTTTTCGTTTTAACACTATATTTTCATCATTATTTCTAACCACTATTTCATTGTAATATAATAATCTATTCATGAGTGTATAAAATGTATCACAGTATCACATCACTCTCATATATATTCGTCACATACATAATATTCCTTATAATACTAAAGATGGCAGATGAGATGTTGAAACATGTTTATTTTAAAAAAAACTTGTCGTTTTTATTAAATGCGCATTATCTTTTAAAATTGTTGAGTTAGTGTTCTGGTTTTCAACTTTTCTTTTAAGAACTACTGCTTTATTACTTTGACCATTTGCCATGGTATTTGCTCTTTTTAAAACAGTTTTTCTAACCGTTTGTCAAAAACGAAAATCCATTTTTACTAATGAGTAGGTTAATAAACAATTGGCTTCTAACGGCCGAATTTTGGCTAATCACTAAACCAAGCATCCCTTAAATCCTCGCTGAATTTTTAACTGGTGCAAACACAGTAAACATCTTTTATTTCTTGAAATTGTCATTCACGATCTATTTTCTTCCCGGTTTTAACTTTTCTATATTTTCCGAAGTTTGCAATTTTGGTTAATATTCAGTGGTGCATGCTAAGACACCGAACCACGGTCTCGCGGACAGATAAAATTCTGACCTAAATTAAAGCCAATCGAGCGATGTCAAGAATTCAATGCGTGTGAAAATGCTTCACGTCAGCTCCTTCTAAGTAACTGTTTGTGTTTTTGACAGATTTGTCATTTCACATTGTTTGCAATGCTATGGCGAACCTTTATCTATGGAAACGGACGAAGGTCAGTTATTTTTTTCTTAATTTATGAAAGGTTTTTGTCGGCTTAGCTTTGAAATATCTTTTTACATCGAATGATATTGAATATTTGTTTGTTTTACAAAGACATGTAAATTTCCAATGCATTTTTTGAATGATTCTACCTTAACAGTACACGGCTATAGCAACAATATTGTATTTGCTACACCAACACTTTGAACCTGTAGACGTCTTCAGTAGAATAAGGAAGACTTTAACAACTTATTTTGATACAAAAAAAACCATGACCAGCCGACAATTTAAAGAAGTATAATATAAAACAAATTCCAAAGAAACAAGACATCGTGAGATTGCAAAATATGAATTAAAACAAGACGAGAAGTAAACTGTAAATTTTCGACTTTATTTCAAAGTCATCCTCATTCTGTCTGTTTACTTCTCGTCTTGTTTTGATTCATATTTTGCAATCCTCAAGATGTCTTGCTTCTTCGGAATTTGTTTTATATTATACTTATTTTGATACCGTTTTACTATTTCAAAAAGTATTAATCTTTTCTTAAAGATCTAAAAAGTAATATATTTTTTCAGTTTCTTCACGACAAAGAACAAGCACATTGTTTGGTCGATCATTCAGAAAATTCCACGGAAATAGTCTAA
Source organism: Xenia sp. Carnegie-2017 (assembly GCF_021976095.1). Lineage (NCBI taxonomy): Eukaryota > Metazoa > Cnidaria > Anthozoa > Malacalcyonacea > Xeniidae > Xenia > Xenia sp. Carnegie-2017. The sequence continues at coordinate 14,057,962 of NW_025813487.1, forward strand.
ATCCTTAGTAGATACTCTTTCACGATACAAGAGATATTCAGTATAGGGGTGGATTACTGGGGAAGGGGAGGGGGCGAGTTGGATACCAATTGATTTCCCTACAAAATATTTATATACGAAGCAATGAAGCAAAGACCATGGTGTTTCGTGTTTAATGTAGCACACTTCTAGAAAACATCTCCCAATCGTATCAGAATTCAACAAAAAAATGTCTGAAATGCCACGCGGTGACACCTACAAATTAGTCAACAGTATATACCCTAAACAAGAGCAACCCTCCCCTAATAGTCATCCTAGATCCATCCCTGATTTTGGAATTTTTTACAGCTGTCGGGGAAGTCTATTACAAACTATCCGAAGCAAAAATTTGTTCTTTTTTTGCCGAATTTCTTTTACGACCTGCCGGAAGGGTAAGTTTACTTTCAAAAGTTTCTCAAAATATTTTCTCAGTGCAGTTGACTTTGTATTCTCTTTTGATTTAAGTTTCACTATCAAGAGTTCATGGACACGTGGAAACAAAGTGTCCCAGATGGAATGCATGCTGACGAAGAATATCTCAAAGTGAGGTTATGTTATGGATATAAATGTGGCGTCTTTTGATCGTAATTGATAGAATTTTATTTTCTGTATGAAGGGCATAGCTCTTGTAGACATGACGACAACTCCTCCCGTTATTTGGCATTTTCCCAGTGATAATCTTCCATCGGATCCAGCAGTGAGGTAAGTCTTCTAGTCATGAAATGTTACTGTGTTGCCCACCTCCCACCACACCCCCAACGAAAGGATTACTATATCGAAGCTTACTTTTGGTCTCTTACAGATTCAACAAATTATTCAAAACTCGTGCGAAATGGACATTTGAAGACATTCGACCTTATTTGACGTAAGGATGATTTTAATGTTGTAAAGCCTTGTGCTCATGTTATGTTCATGAAGGGAAAGATATTTGTTCGTACATGTACTTCTCGGTCTGAAACCCTGTACTGAAACCCCCGTACTGTATGTGTTCATTTTTATCAACTACCCTGGGTGATTATAGAGCATGTTTTGGCTCACAATGCAATGGTTAAGACGAGAACTGTCCTCCTGCCAAATCTGTGAATATGTTGATGGTTAAACCAGCAATGGTTAAGACGAGAACTTTCTCTTCATATAGCGATATCGAGTCGCCAGGTCAGTCACTGAACGCGTTGCTGTTAAAATACGCTCGTTGTTCCACTGATGCATGCGGCAACAAAGTTTACAATTCGAAGAGACCGATCAACTAGTGTATCAACGTGTATACATAATAAATAATACGAAACGCTGATCTTGAGGGAATGGATTAAGTCAACTAAAGATCAAATGAAGACTTGCGTTGCAAGAATATCTAAATAAGTGTTAACTGAATTGAACGCTATCTAAGTCCTTATATTACAAGATTATGATGAAGACATTCCATATGAGAGTAAGAAGAGACTTAAGTCTCGACATCAGTTCACCGTGTATGAGGACAAGACATTCACCTGAATGACAGTGCAGTAACAAAACATTTACACATCTCATTTGTTTTTGTATGATAATTTATTTTTTAGAACGTACTAAAAGACTCATTGAGCATCTTGCAACGCTTCGGAGAGAAATAGTTTCGCAAAACTTTGCGATGCAAACTCGTTTATCTCTTTGCAATAGTTATCAGCCTGACCGGAGAGCAGAAGGTTTTCAAGCCGAGAGGGAACTGGTAACGGTTTAAACATCTTCAATATATCGTCTTCGGGTAGCGGTCGTTCCCCTCGTTCTTTTCTCGCTTGGTTCTCTGATTTCTAGTAAGGGAAAGTTAATGATAAATGGTAATGATAAATGGATTAACTTAAGAATTTTTCATAAGAGAACGGTATAGAAAAATGGATTGGCTTAAGGATTTCTAAGAGAATTATAAGGATAAATGGATTTATTTAAGGATTCATCAAAGGGACCGGTAATGGGATAAATGGATTCATTTAAGGATTCATCATAAGAGAACGATAAGATTGACTTAGCTGCGTCGTAATTTTATACATGATTCAGGTTAGTTTTTACCTGCTATAAGGAGGAATGCTCTAGTTTGGATTACATTTTGGTGGCTACTTGTTCCTCTACCATGTCAGAATTTTTTGTTGAATTCTGTAACCTTTTTATCGTGATTGGGAGATTTTTGAAAAAGTGTGGTCCTTTAAACAGTAATTTCAATTGTTTTTTGCTTAATTGTTTGTATTAATGTTAGGTAGGGAAATTGGCATCTCTCTAATACACAACTCTCGTGTCTACATCCCTCCCCTAAAGCCATCCATGATGTACAGAATGACACAAAACAAAGAATACATAAGCACGAACCCTTTTCGCCAGGTGAGCATCTTTTTGCTGTTGCTGTCTTGCAGAATTACGTTGATGGTTGTGAAATTTATTTGTGTCTTGTGCAAGTTCATCAACTGTCTCCATTAACAGCTGAACGTTCTTCTCGATGAAGTTCCTGCAACAGTAATCACGAAGTTTAAGTAACAAAAAAATTATAAAGTAAATGGTTTGAACCCGGGAGTATCGTTACATGTTTGTAAATGTAGATCGTCCAGGTTGGTATGGTCCTGAGAAGGACTGTTTTTGTTGTTGTTGACTGACATTTCGACAACCTTAGCGGTAGTCATCTTCATTTTGACTCTGAAGATGACTACCGCTAAGGTTGTCGAAACGTCAGTCAACAACAACAAAAACAGTCCTTCTCAGGACTATACCAACCTGGACGATCTACATTTACAAACATGTAAAAAAATTATAGACATAATGATAAGATTTCATTTGTCTTGATCTGAAGTGTGGCAAAGACCGGAATGACCCTGTAGAAAAAAAATGTTAGTCTTATGTATTGCAGATTATCTGATGCTTAGACTTGCATTCTTATGCACTCCACTGAGTTTCACATCAAAGTCATGTGATTCCAGTCAAGTGTTTTATTGGTGTACTCACCCTCTTGCCAAAGATAGAAAGTCTTTGTGTTCAGGTTCTGTTAAGTTTTCATCCAGTTTACATAGCAATGTGTTCACCAAATTAGAGTTCTTTATCACAAGTGGTATTTCCTCGAACATCTCGTCGTGCTTCATGCCAGCTTTGGTTAAACTACATGAACACAAGAATTTCATAAACATGTCTTCCACACAAGATTTCTCAAATAGTAGGTACCTGTTTGGAGTAAATTCTTTATCGGCAAATAGGTGCATCATTTTTTGAGAAAGACGAAGTGCCTTGAATGATAAGATGCCTTGGGATGTCTTCAATGGGTCTAGAAAAGGAAATTATCAAATTTTGTATGTGAAAGTACAAATCTTGCGAACCAAATACAGTTAATTCAACAATTGCTGACCATATACAAGCACAACAGACTCTGCAATTGAGTTTTGATAGCTGTACTGTGATTCGAGTAGATTCTTATTCACAAATGCTCCAAGGTATGTGGACTGGTACCAACCCACGTGCAAATGGTCAATATTTACAGACCTTAAATGTCGCATCATTTCTATCTGATAGCCAACTGAAAGAAATACCCAAGGGTTATTTACATTGACATGGCATGATAAATGATCTGTCTAACAATCTTACTATCTTCTTCATCATTTTCTTCAGAATTCTGTGAGAAAGGAAAGCAGTTTGTTATTTCCAGTTTGTTTCCTTCAACTAATCCCAACAAAACACCTTGAACAACATCTCCTTCCGCACCTTCTTCTTGACAATGTTGTATGATTTTGAGAACAACCTAAGCACGGGGAAAAGCATATTATTATATGCAAATTGCAAACTATAATATCTGCTAATTGTGACTTCTTGCACGAGGTTTTTGCGGAACCAATACGACGTGGTTTAGACAACTTACAGAACAAAGTACAAAAAACCTTTCGTAGAAGATGGTAAATTGCTAATGGCACGATTGATCGATTACTAGTACTACATTACATAGGTTTATTTGAGATTAAATCTTGAAATTTTCGAATAAGTTAAAGAGGAACTTATGTGTAACTGATCTTTTTCTGTAAACCTAATCATCCTTATACTTTCTCCCAAAAATATTAATTACGTACCAAACCCTCTAAACTAACAGACTCGATCCTTTGTCTGGCTGGGATAACACGATTTGAACCTCTTTCTGTGCCGGCCATTTTGAAAGTTGAATTGATAAGGAGCGCATTTGGGTACTGACTGTCAATTGGGTATTATTGTGGATTGCAGGGGACCCGGGACATGCTAAAGTTCAATCCAAACTTTTATTGGATATATGTTATGCAGGATGTTATGTACTTGGAATAAGTGGAGATAATTCACTGGATTTGATTGTGACAGTTTGACCATAAGGGATAGGTGAAAGATGAATTGTAGGGGTAGCATATATCATAAATGTCCAATTTGGGACAAGGTGAATGGAAAATCTCCTTTTTTGTTTTTTATCCATCCCCAAAAGTGATCTTGGATTGCCATTTTATCATGGCAATTTTTTGGTAAGGTTTGATGATTTACTACAAGTATAGGGCTTTGCATGGAGTATTTTAAAAATTTGGACTATAATTCCCGAATAAAACAATAACAAACACAACATTGTAGAGAGATAAAGTCCAAAATTATCTGAGAAAATGTACCAAAAAAAAGTTGGTAAAAGGAAAAATGGGTGGTAATTGTGGTATTGTGTTTACCATCTTTCCTCCATTCAACCCCATCCTCCAACCTCTATTCAGACTTTCCTTACTTCCATTAACTCCACTTAAAAGGTTGCAAAACACACTCGCTCTCCCTTCAATTTATCCCTCACTCACTGTAAATTAAAATATCACAAAATGCCCTCATGTTTATTTTTTACCAATAAATATGCACGAACTGGATTTGGTGTTTTGATAAATAGAAATTGATATCGCACTAAGCATTTTTGGTGTGAATTAATATGTGCAACCAATGTGACCCAGCCCAGTCAGATCTCTTATTAGCCCTTGGCCTCCCCATCACAGTATAGAGAACATACAGTAGGGCCACTCCATTGAATTTTTTCATGCTACGCATATCTTATTGTGCATGTGATTACCATATTGGCAGCCAGTAAATTGCATTGTGTAACAATAGGATTGACGATATGGCAAACACCAGCCAGTAAACTAATTAAATATATAGCAGCCAGTTGCACATTGAAGTGGTCCTACTGTATATTCCTATACTGTAGTGTGCCCCAATCTAACAATCCCAACTTGAAAGGTAGCAAAAGAGTACCTAAGCCAACAGGGCCAGCTGCACTTGGATAGCAAGTTTTTTATACTTTCATAAAACCTTTCCAAAAACAACAAATATGAGATTCAAACTGAACAATCACTGAAATAAAATAATGTTTCGAAGGTTATGAAATTTCTTTGTCGTACGAAAAATATAAACACTTTTCACAGTTTGAAAATTTTTGCTATCCAATGGATAACGCTATCCAGGCTTCGTGCAACCGGCCCCAAGGAGCTAGATAGAGGAAATACGTTACGTGTAATAGCAAGGTTACGTTAAATTATTATGTTTTTTAATTGTTTTATAGATAAATGTAGACAAGTGGCAAACCCTGGTCATTGTATATCCAGGTATGACTCGTGTTAAGATCAGTGAGTTGGCACTTCCGTCAGTTGTGGTTGATTCAGTCAGTCGAGCATTTTAACAATGTGAGGGCAAATGCGGAAACTCGCTGAAATTCGTTGCCGAATTCACCCTGTAAGTTGAACTTTGTCGCCATCTAGTTCCTGTGAAGTTATTTAAACAGAAATAGCGATGTTTTGACAAGCATAGTGCGAAGAGACGAAGTTACTGTTTGATATTCTATGGGCAATCTCTTATCGCGACCCCGAGGTCGCCTAAAGTTGACGAAACGCTTTCCTTTTGTGAGTATATTGAACTTAAATGATGTTGAACAAGATAGTCGAAAGAATGATGGTGGATCGCCTGGAGATGACGATAAGCTTATATATGTCGCGTTGTACGATTACAAAGCAAGAACAGATGACGATCTCAGTTTCCAGAAGGGCGAAAAGATGGAAATCATCAATAACAAAGACGGTGGATGGTGGGAAGCTAAATCGCTAATGTCTGGTGAAACGGGATACGTTCCAAGCAACTACATCGCTCCTTCTACGTCTTTGCAAACTGAAGAGTGAGTACCAGGGTTTCTGTTTGTTGTTCAATGAAAGTATTCCTGTTATTCTGATATTTCGATGCCAATACGAATAAACAAGCCTGTTTCTATTTATTACATTCCCGATGTTTTTTAAATATTGAATGCCCTCTTGAGCCCGTCTGTTGATATTTGCGAATTTCCCGAATGAGAAAATGTACATAAAAGTTTTTCTCGGGTCGTGTCTATGTGTCTCAAATATTTCCGTGTATTGTTGCAAGTCGTGTCGTAATTATCGCCATTTCAACAAGCCCTTCACGCGTACATGCATGAAAATATATTATTTGCTTCTTTTACGTGGCAATGTGTTGTGTATTGTCCACTATAGTAATTTTAAAATACTAAAGTAATTTGGTATTTATTGATGCTGCGATGGTATTGCAAACAATAACATTTATGCAAAACTATTGTTGAAGTCGACAACGATTTTGTGGAATGTCTTTGAAGTATATATTTCGACTTAAATAAGTTCAACCTCAATGATGATTGAGTTACGCATCTTTGTTTTAAATTTAATATTTTTTCACTTTCTCATAAAATAAAAACATTTTAACCTTCTAAACTAATTAATTCCATCTTTAACTTGCATGGAGTAGCACAATTATGACATCTTTCTGTACTGGCTATTTTGAACGTGTGGATTTTGCGAAACTGATTGACTATTGAATACAGTTGTGGATGGTAGGGGACATGCCATTGACCTGTGTTTGTACTTGAGGGTTATGGTAACACTCCAGGTTAAACTATGTACCGTTCCGTGATGTCACAATAAGACTGCACTTCTTGAAAAGGTTTATTGCTGGTCTCATTGTTGGAAAATTAATTTTCATTGCTTATCTTTAAGTTTTTATTTAAAGTTTGGGAGTTTTTCAAATTCTGTTTTCAAGTTACCATATGCGAAGTTGATGTAGGAGAAGTCAAACATTTCATACAATGACTGGAAGTGGCACATGATGCGGTACTTAGAAACAGTTATTTGAAAGATTGCCTTTGGTACCAGCCTTTTTTCTACCGATCTAATGTTCTTTTTATCTGCAGACTGTTGAATTTTAACTGATTTGAGAAACAGAGAATGTTCTCCATTTTTTTAATCTTTAACATTGTACATTAAAATTGAACAAAGCAACTCAATTTTCCATACTCATGCTCTGTTTCTGTGGTCTTAAGGATGAAGGGTTCAGACTGTATAGGTCTATCAAAATTTCTTAGTTAGGGGAAACTTGGATCCAACCTACACTAAGGTCCAACCTACACTTAAGTCCAACTTACACTAAGTTCCAACCTACACTAAGGTCCAATCTACACAAAGGTCCAACCTACACAAAGGTCCAACCTACGCAAAGGTCCAACCTACACTAAGATCCAACCTACACAAAGGTCCAACCTACACTAAGATCCAACCTACAGTAAGTTCCAACCTACACTAAGATCCAACCTACACAAAGGTCCAACCTACACTAAGATCCAACCTACAGTAAGTTCCAACCTACACAAAGGTCCAACCTACACTAAGATCCAACCTACACTAAGATCCAACCTACACAAAGGTCCAACCTACACTAAGATCCAACCTACACAAAGGTCAAACCTACACAAAGATCCAACCTACACTAAGATCCAACCTACACTAAGATCCAACCTACACCAAGATCCAATCTACACTAAGATCCAACCTACACTAAGATCCAACCTACACTAAGATCCAATCTACACTAAGATCCAAACTACACTAAAGTTGAACCTACACCAAGATCAAACCTACACAAAGGTCCAACCTACACAAAGGTCCAACCTACACAAAGGTCCAACCTACAGTAATGTCAGGCATAAGCAAGACGTGCATGAATCTTCATTATCTTTATTTATTTACGAGTTCTCAAGACAACACTAATCGAAAAAAACCCAATATTATTATTTTAGCTGGTATTTTGGCACACTGAAGCGATGTGACGCTGAAAAACTTTTAATAAATCACGGCAGCCATGGCTCGTTTATCATTCGGGACAGTGAAGCGTATCCAGGGGGGTTTTCGCTTTCGCTGCGTGACCACGAGAGCATTAAACACTACCGTATTCGTAAGCTCGACAGGGGGGGATATTTCATCGCGAAAAACGAGACCTTCCGGACGCTACAGGAACTTGTAAGCTTTTACCGAGTGGAAGTTACCGGATTGTGTACAAGACTTGTAAAAGCGTGTCCACATATAGATGTACCAACGACCATTGGTCTCTCGCACGATACCGACGACAAATGGGAGATCCCACGTGACTCGATTCGTCTTCTCAATAAACTTGGTCAGGGTCAGTTCGGCGAGGTTTGGCAGGGTCTCTGGAACGGGACGACCGCTGTTGCCGTGAAGACCCTCAAAGCGGGCACGAATGCGACCAAAGATAGTGCCCAGGCTTTCTTGCAGGAGGCGCAGATCATGAAGAAACTGAAACATCCGAAACTTGTTCAACTTTACGCGGTCTGTACCAAAGGCGATCCTATTTATATTATCACGGAGCTCATGACCAACGGTAGTCTTCTCGAGTACCTGCAGAGTGATAAAGGTAAAAGACTTCAGCTACCGCATCTGATCGACATGGCTGCACAGGTGGCCAAAGGCATGGCGTACTTGGAAAAATGCCAATATATACATCGTGATCTCGCGGCGAGAAATGTCCTAGTCGGCGACAAAAACATTGTGAAGATTGCCGACTTCGGATTGAGTCGTATTATTGACGAGAACGAGTATGTAGCACACGAAGGTGCAAAGTTTCCCATAAAATGGACTGCGCCCGAGGCAGCGATGTATCATAAGTTCACGATAAAGTCCGACGTATGGTCGTTCGGCATTTTATTGACGGAACTCATTACGCGTGGGCGCACCCCGTACGCGGGCATGGCCAACGCGGAAGTTTTAAGGAACGTGGAAGCGGGCTATCGCATGCCACAAATGAAAAATTGTCCAGAAACTCTGTATGCAATAATGCTGGAATGCTGGAAAGTTGAACCTGATGATAGGCCGACCTTTGAAACGCTTCAATGGCAGCTTGAAGATTTTTTCACGATGGACAAAACTGATTACTCGGAAGCACATTGACGTTAAACGTCGTGTCTTAATATTTGATGCTATATATCTCAATACACTAATTTCTAGTTAGATTTAATGATATGATGCACAGCAATTGCTAAAAGTGTAAAATCAATGCGGAAGTATCGCAAGTGATCTGATAAACGCCCCATGTCAAATACACACAACTCAAAGAAAATAAACTCTTTACAGAGTAATAAAAATGAAGTCAGAATCCAACATCAACCGAAAAAACTTTTTGTTTAGAAAGCTAGAAGTGTTTAGGTCAATGTCTCCATTTATATAAGAACCTGTTTAGGCTAACTTAAATAAATCTAACTTCTTATATGTGGGTTTTACTGTATTTAGTAATAGTTTTCTGTTAGTTTTTCGCACTTAAATGATAGAATTATAAATTAATGATAAAAACGTCTTTCTCTATTAAACGCCTCGCATCTGTAACGATCCCCTTGAATTTTTTGAACGCCTGGGCGTTTATTAGATCTTCGACAGTATAGGTATGTGCGAACTTGTCCTTCCTGTTTTTATGATGTTTGAAATTAATAGTGAACTGAAGCAAGGAACGTTTGGGTAGCGGTAGTTTAAAGCTTGAACGAAAATTGCTTTGAATCTTCTACCACAATTTTTGTACTTTGAAATTTTATCTACTTTGAAAATCTATCCAATTTTTCCCACTGCAATTTTCTACATGTCGCGTGCAGATTTGACAGCGTGGTGCGTTTTTTAGGTTATTTCAGTTTATAAATAAGTTCCTGTAATAGTTGAAAAATAATACTGTTTACGATCATCATATGGAGATTTTACATTTGAAAAGGCAGTTTAAAACAATAGTATCCGCTGCTTTGTTATTTTTCAAATGCAAGCTCGTTATCATTAACGAAGCCAGCTCGTTTTTTACTTCTACAATTCAAATACCTTTGTGTTCAATCACTGAAAAAAGGATGAATGGATTAAATTTCCGAAAGAAGTGAATAGTTTTGCTGAAAAATTTGCATTATAAGAGTAAAACATCGGGTTGGCTTCGCCCACTGCTCGTTATGTGATCGCGCTTAATTATGGTAGCTATGACCATTTCTGAATGGGCCGCTTTCCGTAAATCTCTTGTCCAATTGAAATGTTAGAAAATGAACTATGAACTTTAACTATAGATATATCAAACATTTGTTTCGCCACTATATCTTGTCAAAAATGTCAAATGTTATTTTTCATTTATCATGTATTTTCTTTTATGGTTGGTCAAAATAGAGCCGCCTGATACATCATGTTTGCTTTCCAAGAATTGCCAATTTTAGATGAAATGACATTACCTCAATTCCATATTCGTGCGTTTTTTACCGTGAACACCTTCACCGTTCCAAGGCCTTTGTAGTAGAGCGTCATGGCTGCCATAATTACTGCGAATATTACAGTGGGCACCTTTTGACCAATAAGAACAGAAAACGCATGTTGAATGAATGATTGAAATAATTATTGCAAATGATGATAATGAGATGTATTAGATGAAGTAGTAGAAATAAAATAGAAAGAACTGCATTATATGCTCTTAAATTTACGGTGTTTCTGTTTCATTTTTTTTGTGTGTACAGTTGTAAGCACGTATCTCTGTACCGAACATTTCAATTTCTTGGCTATGGGAGTTGAAACTTGAACTTGAAGCTATATGTTGTTTTTTTTCAGTCATTGTTATCAAACTGACTCTTTGCGTGACTTCACGAACATACCTGTATAAACGACTAGTATTTCCTTATCAATCATTGATAATGATGAAGCAAAGAAATTTGCTTCAATTAAATAACCTTCATTTCAGTGAATTATTCTTTCGCTGCTTTTGATCATGTTGAATATGTGAAACTGTGGAGTAGTTGGATCAGTGGTGTTATCAGTCGGGTAAATTTTTCAATAACAAGATGGTTATTCAATTTAGTTAAGGATGCAGTAAATGCCAGGCAGACATTGACATTTAAATTCTTCTATCCCTTACGATGAAACAAAAAGAAAAGAGGGTGCTTCTTTTAACTTAGTCTTTTTGCAAATTTCTTAAACACAAAATATTATATCAATTGAACATGACATGTACATAAAACACAGAAGTGTATTAATTGTAACAGAGCATAAAAGCTCGGCTGTCTATACTTGTGCTCTGTTTCTGATTAGAGGCTTTCAAAATGTCTCTGACCCTCTTATCATCTCGATAGAAGACTATATAAGATTACCTTTTAGTACTTATGAAAGCGTTCTTTTTAGTGGCTACTTTGGAAACATTTAATTGAAGCAGAGGGTTTGTTTTCTTGTTCGGCTTGAGAAATATTGGACTGCATGCTTAAGATTTAAGACGGGGTCTTCATAAAAGACGTCACATTGCGACTGGGTCGACTACGTGTGTCCAATTCACATGTGTTTTGATTTTGGAAGTTGACGTGAAAACTTTCAACTCTTTGTTGATATAAGTTGTCATCACTAAATGTACTTACGTGTGTGGAAGGTCAGGTGCAGACGGGGGGGTTGCGGCCAGTTTGTATTTGACCAACTTGGAGTTCAGGTTCGTAAGTGATCTCAATCGTTGAGAGCCTGACCACCCTGTCTCACACATTATCACACCGAATCAAGTTCTGTGGAAAAGAAAAATGAGGAAAAAATTTTGTTCTTTACTCCAGCGCAACCTGTCGATAATGATGGCCTAATGCTATGTCCGTGCGTATAGCATACAAGTGATATTGCATGCGATATGTGATTTATCGTCGTTCCTAGGATGCATGCGCCGTTCCTGTGAACCTTGGTTACTGCGTAACGTCATCATTCTGTCTGAGGATGACTTTGAAATAAAGTCGAAAATTTACAGTTTACTTCTCGTCTTGTTTTGATTCATATTTTGGTATCTCAAGATGTCTTGCTTCTTCGGAATTTGTTTTTTATTATACTTCTTTAAATTGTCGGCTGGTCATGGTTTTTAAGTCGATATATGCTTAACATTTTAAATTTGGAAAAGATTTCCTTGAAAATGATTTAAAATATCGCCTCAGATGAAATAATTGCTTAAAAACAGTAAAAATAATTTTACTATTGCTAATCCCAACTGTTTGCGCCTAGAAAGATGTCTGCGCTTGCGCATCACATTGCCCAGTGGCAACAACACTGTTTCCACTTTACTATTTCCCCGCGTCCTTGAAGTACATTTAAATTAAACAAAATATTTTTATTGTCAAAATTGCATGAAGAAGAATAGATTATTTCTACAAGACTAAGGAACTGAAGTATACTATCGTCAAGATATGACGTGTTCTCCCATATAACATGTTACAGCAAGAGCTATCCACAGCAAGAAGGATGTTTCCTTCACGTTCGCACTCGCGTTTTGTAGTTTATCTACAGTAATTTGTAAATTGTGTAGTTTCTCTTCCAAATTTTTGCGTTGAGCGCGTTCCGTTTTCAAGTCGGACTTCATGCGGTCGTACGAGTTCCTCAAGTTTGTTATGTTGACTGCCAAAGCGGAAATATTATAATTAAGGCGCTTGTTCTCTGTAACAAGAGTAGCACTTAGTTTCGACATGTTGTTTACGATCGTCTCATCTATCGACTTGAGATTTGTGATGTTTTCTCGCAGATTTTCGTTTTCTGCTTTCGTCCGCGCGCTTAAATCTTCAACCGACTTGTTGAACACCAGCCGGAAGTCGTTCAATTTTTTCCGAAAACTTCCGTCGAGAGTCGACGTGTTCTTTCTAAAAAGATCTTTCAAGGATCGAGCTGTTTCTTCCAGTCTTTTTTGAAGTTTTCCGATCATTTGCCTGTCTTTAAACGCGACAACCGTATTATTTTCTTTTAGATTTCTTATGATTTTTTCAATCGTCTTTACTTCCGAGTTGAACGCTTTCGAATGATATTCAATCTTCAAATGCAACGTCGAATTGTGATGATCCAATTGTTTCAAGGCTTTCTCGAATTCCGTGTTTGTTCTGTTCCAGTATTTCCAGAGCTCTTGATTTTCCTTGGCATTGGAGCTTTTCAATTTATTCAAAGTCTTTTTAAGATATTTCACCGATTTACCAAAAGATGAATTAATTTGTGCCAGATTCTCCCGGACACTGGCCCCCTCTCGAGTTAAATTTTCGCGTGTCAAGTCAAGGTCATCTCTTATGCCTTTTAATACGTTGCGCAAATTTGCCAAATTTTCGTTCGAGGAATTGTTTAGAAGCGTTAAATTTGCGATGATATCACCTGTACGATTCACGAGCTTCGCTATGTCCCTCGTTACATTTGCATAACTTGCGTTCATTTTTATCTCAAATTGCCTATTAGCGCTCTCGTGAATTTGCAAGCTGTTATCAAGCGCATTAAAGTATGCTTCGAGTTTGTTTGCTGTTGTGGACATGGAAGAGTTCATCTTAGCATCAATAAATGATTTGAGCTCCACTTTAGACGTGGCAAGTCCCTTTTTGCCTTCTTTGACATCACGTATATCGTTGTATTTCAGTTGTAGAGCCTTGAGTTTGTTTCTGTCGTTGATTACAAGACCGAGGACGATGCAAAACAACACGGTAAGCGTTACGAAAGCGACAAATATAAGAATGCAGAAGAATCTGCGACCTGGTCGACATAATGGCCGCTTTCGTTCACTTTCTTCCGGCAGAAATCTTGCCACGCTATCGGTATCCATTGACGAACGAAACGAATAATGAAGATTGTAGCTTCCGTGGTCTGATATTTTACATTCGAAATTCCACCGTTTGAGCTTTTAATCGCATGTTCTCCTTGTTTTAACACTCGTACTCGCGCAAAGAATGTTAGCGAAGTGCATTTGTTCACGAACAAATAACAATATTTTCAAAACAGAAACGTGGCTGTTTATTTGATGGTAGCTCACTGTACCTGTCACGTGACCTTGCCAAGAGTGACATTCTTCGCTTGGAACAGCTTGTCTTAGGTACAACATATGTCGGAAATCGGATTTGCCCTAAATGCATTTCAACACTTGGGTTTTAACTGGTATTAACGCATTTTTCTTTCATCTAAACGATGAAATCATAAATCTCTATCTCACTACTTTCACGATCTTCTTCATTTTGCTTGCAAAGATCGTATAATTCGAGGCATATAGGCCGGATTTATCTAAAGGGGGAAGTTATTTGAGGCGTTTCGCGAATTTAAAGCCGCGCCATTGTAGGCGTGATTTCGTTGAGTTATTTGAAAGTTGATATGTATGTCCGAATTTATTTTCAAGCTTTTGAGAATGAATGTAATTTCCTCACCAAAAACAACAACATATAGCTACTAAAAATTGGCGAGATAGTACTTTTTACTCCCCCATATCACTCTCCAGGCTTGAGAAATCAATGTTAAATGTTTCCTATGCGGACTTAGTTGACCGCATAGTTCTCAAATTCATACATGCATGTTGTAATCCGCGGAAAACGATTTATTGCAAAGGAACTTGACAGGAAGAATAATGCATAACCCACCCCCACCACCCCCAACTATCCATTGTACAACATTTTTCCAACCCATGAATCGAATAACGCCATTCTAAAGTCTTGTCACGTCATCAGCTTCATTATCATAAATTGCATGATATCTAAACATTGTGCACGTAAAGGCTTCTCTATTGAAGTTTCTGTTTTCGCTCAAACTTAACATGCACAGTACACTCATCTTCAAGTAGATTATAAGGCTGAATTGCTGGAACTTTTTTGACCTGTCATGGCTCATCGTTTCACATCAATTATTATCTTCCATTCACTAAGGGAAATCCGTCTTGAAAATCCCGATCAACTGGGATTACCCTCTAAAGTTTTGTCAAATAGGTTGGCTTGCTTCCACGTACAGAAATCGCATCAGCTGTTTACTAAAAAGTCCTTAGATGAGAACTGCCTGGTTTCAAGTCAAGAAATAGGAGGAGGGAGGAGGGACGGCGCTGTTTTTAATTGACTTGTAAAACCACAAAGTGTTTAGTTAAAGGCAACTGCTGAAAGACAATGACGCCTTTAAAGCATTTGAATGATAATATCTTTATTCACTTTATTCGTATACATTTAATATTTACAGCTCAATTTTTGTTAATGATGCTCTGCGGTCTTTTGCTGTCATGCGATCTATGATTCTATATGCGAACCAAAATTCTGTATAAAACTAATATTAGTTTCCATTTCGCTTACTTAGTCTTAACTAACTTGAAATCTACATCAACATGAAGTTACCCAAATATATAGTACATTCCATATACCCAAATAAGTATATGATAAACGTTGAAGCTGGACAACCCTATGGCAACGTTTTTCATTTCATTCATCGTCTTTTCCATTAATGTAAGTTTTTTTTCCATTTTGTCGATCTTTCGTGTTTTTGAATCCAAAGATGATTGCAAGACAGTGATCTTCTTTTGCAAACGTGCAACGTCTTGATTGGAGTCAGAAATTGCTGTATCATGCTTCCGGTCTTTGTCTTGGAATTTTGCTTTTGTTTTAGAGAAATCTATTTTCATTCTTGTTTGTTTATTTGATAATGTATTCATATCATCGCGCAATTTTATGTTAATTCTATCAACTTTCAAATCCACTTTTCTGACCGAAGAGCGCAGAACTACCAGTGCGTTTTCAAGAACATTATGAAAACTAGCATTGGTTTGTTGTATTTCCTTTTGAATCATACGTTGTAAAGTTGACTCACTCTTATTCAAGGCTCGCCTCAATTCAAGTTCATTTTTACGATTCATGTTTTCAAATATCGATTGCTTCTTTTCGACATCTTTTATTTTGATGGACAAAGCATCAGAATGATAGGCGATTTTAAAGTGAAACGTTTCGTTATGCTGACGAATCAATTTTATTATATCCTCTACTTCCGTGTCCGTTCGATTCCAACGTCTCCAAAGTTCGCTTAGATTTCTAGCGGTCACGATAGTCCAATTTTGTAAACCATTTATATCATGTCTCAACTTTTGTGTAGCAGAAACCAAATACTGCCTTGTGTCTTCGTGAATCGATTCATTTAAATGCATAACTTTCGTTAGCAGACGTCTAAGATCAGTTGACGTTACATTTAATAAAGTTTGCAAACGCAGAATCTTCGTATGCGACAAATTTCACAGTTAGATTAGCGACGACTTGAACAAGCTCCTTCAAATTTTTCTTGATTGCATCAACGTTTTTCCTCGTTTCGTTGTAGGACAACAAAGTTCTGTGATTGTTCGAATTATAATGGTCTTTGTCACCATTGGGACGCAGCATCAAATGTCCCAGAAAGCGTTTCGTTTCGTTTTGCCAGGTTTTCAGCGATTGTAACTCTTTTCGTGGATTTTCATCACCCTGCTTCCAAGCGTCTAGTTTGTTGTTTATGTGAAGGATTCTATAACAGAGTAAACTTACAGCTACAAGCAACGTAAAGTGTAGTCCAAAACTAAAAATCCATCGCCACGAAATGCTTTTAGTTGAAGCATCTTGACTTGATTCCCTTGTCATCTTAATAATTTCTTTTGGAATGAAAACTTCGAGTTTTTCCATTAAATATTAAGGAAAACACTGAGTAAAACACAGAGCGAGCAAATATCCGCGCACACAGTAACGTTCTTAGCTGTTTTTGTCTGGGTAATATGAAACTATGAAGGGGAATACCCCTAGTGGATGTATTACAGAATGTCTGTTTTCAGGATAACGTAAGCAAGTGATTAAATCAGAACATTTTCACTGTTTTTTTTTTGTATTTTGAGAACGAAAGATTATTCTTCTGTGTTACCGAGATATCTTATACCTTGCGAGTTTTTCAACTACTGCAGTCAATTAGCTTCAATATATCCGTTGATTCTGATAATCATGTTTGTATATTGTCTCTACCAATGGTCCACACTATGTGATTGGGGTGACCTTGTAGACACTGAAGGGGCAGAATGCATACACGTCACACACATTTCATGGAAGGAGAGTTATAAACTTTTATAATGATGCTGAATAAATTTTAGAATATGTGTCGACGAAACAACTTTAATTTTATACTGAGTTCAGTTTGAACACTCAAACTTTACTAGATAAGTGGAAATATAACATAAAATAATGTAAACTGACAGTTGACACATGCTCACGCAATATTTACTTACATGTAGAAACTAGGAAGATAGATTTTAAGGTACATGACAAAGTTTTTTTCGAGTTCTTTCATCTTTTTTTCGTATATTATTGTGTTCCGCTGATAAGTTACGTTTGTCAGCGTTAAAATGGTGAGTACAAGTTTGATTTTCATTGCATATTACTCTGTGGTAGCTACATTTGAACTGGATATAAGTTAGCAGAAAAGAAAAAGTAAATAATGTTGTTCATCTAATTCCTTTTGGTAATTGTCGCCTAATTTTATAACGCAGAAAAAAAACCCACTCACTTTTGATCATTTCAGTTACAACATTTACAGAAAAGATACATCATACTTATTAAAGCAAGAATACCAATCACACCACTACACACGGCAAGTACAATCGTCATGCGATGCGATGATTCTTCCAAAGTTTTTACTCTCTTCTTTAAGTCGATATTATTTGAGTTCGCTGACGCAAGTTGATCGCTTATTGTGGAAATATCGTCTGTTTTTTTATCCAAAGACGATTGTAAATTGGTCAGTTTGCTTTTCAATCCTTGCACTTCCAGAATGAAGTCAGAAATTGCCTGGTCATGTTCTCTGTCTTTTCCTTGGAATTCACCTTTTGCTTGAGATAAATCATTTTCCATTGTCTTCTGTTTGTTTGATATCGAAGTCATCTTTTTCTGAAATTTTGTGTTGATTTCGCCAACTTTCAAATTCACGTCGTTTGTGTTTTCAAAAGAACCTTGAAGACTTGTTTTAGCTTTTTCTATCTCCTCTTCAATCGTTTTTTTACAACCTAACTCGCTCTTTTTCAAGGCTTGCCTCAAATCAAGCTGATCTCGGCGAGTCTTGTTTTCAAACCTTAATTGTTTCTGTTTAATATGTTTTATTTTTGTGGACAAAGCAACGAACATCAATGTTTCATTCTGTTGACGAATCAAACTAAGGATGTCTTCCACTTCAGCATCACTGAAATTCCAACGTCTGCACTGTAAGCTAAGATTTCTGGAAGTCAGAATTGTCAAATTTTGTAGCTCATTCACATCCTGCCGTAGTTTTTGGGTAGCAGAAACCAAAGAAATCCATGTATCTTTATTAATCCATTCATTTGTTTGCATCACTTTGTTTTTCAAAAGTCTTAGATTAATTGTAACACTCTTCAATAATGTCTGTAAGCGCAGAATCTTTGTTTCTGTATGATTACTGCTCTTTGTCACAAGTACCGTTAGATTATCAACGATCTTATCAAGTGTATTGTATATCACTTTCATCATATCATTAACTTTACCTTCTGTGCGGTTCCATCGTCTCCTTTGTTTGCTCAATTCCATAATCATTCTGTCTTGTTGATTTATGAAATTCATTTTGATTTCATCAAGTTCCTCCTTTTTCAAGCGAGAATTATTTTTCTTCCCTCTTTCAAAAACAGTCTTGCTCAGGTTCAACATTTGGTCAACAAGAGCATTCAACTTCCGTTTATTGCGTTCTATTTCTTTTTGCTGAGCAAGCGTTTTGATTTTAAGTTGATTGGTATTAAGGTCACGACTACAATTTTGAACATTTGAGCTCGTCGTTTTTCTGCCCCCCTCTTCCAAAATTTTGACTTGTTTCTTAAAGTAAATGTTGTCCTTCATTGGTGATTTTACTTCGTCGACTTTGATGTTATTGCACGTTACGTTCATCACAAATACACTTATTACCACTGACACGAACACCGTGATAAAAAAGCGTAGCGCTGAACACCATCGATTATCCTTTTTTATGTTAGTTTTTTCATCAGTTGGTAACGTGTTGTAGCTCCATGTATTACCCATCTCCTTTCTCGTTTAAATTAACACTCGATATCTTAATTAGTTAAAAACTTCAATTCAAAATTGATCAACCTGGATCGCCGCAACACTGTTCTACGTAATTGTGGATTGATATAACGTTTGTTTTATTTAGGGGAAGCCCCTTTAAGATGAATCAGTGATATAGCTAGGATTTAATTTGCTCCTGCGATGAAATAATTCGATGTTTACTAATTGTCAAAACAATGGATTTCTAAAGAAAGGAATGATGGTAATTTAAATAGCATGACTGAATTTGCGTGCTGGGTTAGCTACTGACGAGCTTCTTAATAAGGCGAGTGATTAAAAATAAAAGCTTCCAATGTCCAGAAAGATTTTTTTCATACATGGAGAAATAGCAAGTAATCAGTCTTAGAAGGAATTTGATGGAAAATTTAATGGATCACCAGGTAATAAAGAAGATGTTTCAAGTTGTGCTAGGAAATGTAGTAATAAATTGAAGGAAAAACATGAAATCTTTTTTAAGAAAAAAGAAATGCAAATACGACTACATCGGCCGATTACTCTTCATCTGTAGTCAGTCTTCACTACTTTGGAGAAGTCCTTTTGTCGTTGTTGTATTCGCTAACACTCATAGCATCCAAGAAAATAAAGAAATTACAGCAAGAGAAAAGGAAGAGCTGGAACTGTCATTATGACTTGTACATCCTTAATTACGGAAAATCGTGTCAACTGAAGACGGCTATAATAACACCTTTATTTTTTACTTTTCACATTTTAATTCCCAATGTTACAAAGATATTTATAAGTTAAATGTGTAGACTAATGTCAAAAGTCCTCCTATCATCTCTGTTTTGCTAAGTAATATGTTATTTTCTATGCGGACAAGAGTTAAGAGTAAAAATGAAAGTTCGTGTTCATTACCTCTCCTATCATTAGCCTAAAATAAAGTGTACAAAAAAACTGTACCACATGCACAAATAAGTGCTTGATACACTTTGAAATTGGCCAGCGGTATCGCATTGTTCTTCATTTCATTAACGGTCTTTTTCAATGATGCAAGTTGCAAATTTATTTCGACGATCTCGTTTGTTTTTGAATCCAAAGACGATTGCAAGATGGTCATCTTGTTCTGCAAGCGTGCAACGTCTTGGTTGGACTGAGAGATTGCTGAGTCATGTTTCCGGTCTTTTTCTTGGAATTTAGCTTTTGTTTTCGAAAAATTCGTTTCAATTTCAGTCTGTTTGTTTGATATAGAAGCCATGTCTTCGCGCAATTTTCTATTGATTCTGCCAATTTTCAAATTCACATTTCTGACCAAAGAGCGCAACACTTCGACTGCGTTTTCAAGAGCATTGTGAAAAGTTGCATTAGTCTGTTGTATTTCTTTACGAATCATTCGTTTTAAACCTGACACGCTTTTATTCAAGGCTTGCGTCAAAGTTAGTTGATCTCGAAGAGTCCTGTTCTCAAACCTTGACTGCTTGTTTTCGACATCTTTTATTTTGATGGACAAAGCGTCAGAATGATAGGCGATTTTAAAGTGCAACGTTTCATTATGCTGACGAATCAATTTTATTATATCCTCTACTTCTGTGTCCGTTCGATTCCAACGTCTCCAAAGTTCGCTTAGATTTCTAGCGGTCAGGATAGTCCAATTTTGTAAACCATTTATATCATGTCTCAAGTCTTGTGTGGCAGAAACCAAATATTTCCGTGTGTCTTTGTAAATCGATTCATTCAAATGATTCACCTTCCTTTGCAGACGTTTAAGATCGACTTTGACGCGATTTAATAAAGTTCGCAAGCGCAAAATCTTCGTATGGGACAAATTTCTGCTGTTTGACACAGTCAAAGTTAGATTAGCGACGACCAGAACAAGTCCATTCAAATTTTGTCTAATTGCATTGATATTCTTATGCGTCTCGTTGATGGCCAACGGAGTTGTGGGACAGCTTGAATTATGATCTTCTTTGTCGCCATTGAAACGCTCACGCATCATATGTTTAAGAAGACGCTCTGTTTGGGTGTGCGAGATCTTGAGAATTTCTAGGTCTTTTTCTAGTTCTTTATCACGCTTTTTCAAATAACGAATCTCGTTGTTAAGGTCCCTGTGTCTTGGAATTTCATAGCTCAGATAACCAGCTATCGCAAACAAGGCAATCAGTAGACACAAACAACCAATTGATCTCTTCGAAAACCTTTTAGGTGTAGAATCATCGTTGTCATTCGTCATCTTTCCGTTTTTGTTCGGTACGAAAACTCGTAATTTTTCCATCTGAGTACTAACACAAAAGCACGAAGTAAGAAGCAATATATATGCGAAGCAATATACCAACACACGGTATGACGTTAATACGGTGAAAGTTGCATGATGGTATAAAATGAAAGTATAAAGGGAAAGTCCCTACTTTATATTCTTGCACAATATGCTATAATAGCATATGATTTTCTATGTTTTTGTCTAAGTACGAAAATCACTTCTTTTCCTGGGTTTTGGTGAGATTTGTAATGTACGAGCTTTGCAACTGCTATCGGCTTTAATACTGTATAATTCTGATTATCAGGTTCACAAATCTTCACTGGATATAGGAAAATAAATATATATGATTGGGCAATGATCAATCCCACGTGAGTGAACACATGCATGCAAAACGACTCATCATATTGTACTTGCTTACAAATAGACCAGAGTGAAAATTTCTCTCCTAACACACCGAGAAATCTGATATCCACTCTTTCATGTTTCAGGAGGCGAGAAACACTAAAACTTAGGTGGAGATTATTTTGTTATTTTAAACCTTGACGATGGAAGGATAGATTGAAAAGATTGAAGCGAACTTTTGGATGGGTTTTTTAGAACCTGTTTGCTTATTAATGTATTCCACTGACAAGTTAGGTTTTGTTTAATTGAAATGGGAAGGAAACGTTTATTTTTTCATTGCACATTACTATATTGTACATTGGAGCTTAGATTACTCTATAAAAGTTGGAAGAAAAATATATATCAAAGTTGCGTTGGTGGTTTGATAATATAAAGTAAAATCTTGGTAGGCCTGCAAATTGTTGGACGCACTTGATGTGATTACTTGTACCAAAAGAATGAATATTTCTACACTAGACTGCAGTCAGGGTGCATTTTTGTTCATTTTTTTACAACATGAACATAAACATATAAGAATAATCATGTTTATTACAGCAAGAATGAAACCAGCCACACCACAACTGAAGGCAACTACGATCATTGTCTTATTCCATGATTCTTCCAGACTTCTAACTTTCTTGTTTAAGTCAGTAATATTTAAATTTGCTGATTCAAGTTGCGTATTTATGCTGGAGATGTCGTTTGTTTTTAGATCCAAAGATGATTGCAAGTTGGTGAGATTGTTGCTGAGATTTCTAGTGGTCAAAGTTGTCCAATCTTGTAGTCCTTTAATATCATGCCGCAATTTCCTTGAGGCAGAAACCAAATATTTCCTTGTGTCATTGTTTATCGATTCATTTAAAAGAATAACTTTGTGTTGCAGAAATTTGACATTATCTTTGGTGCTGTTTAGTAACGTTTGTAAGCGCCGAATCTTCATGTCTGATTGATTTCTGCTGTTTTTTACAATCAAAGTTAGATTATCAACAACGTGATCAAGTTTATCGTGTATCAACTTCCTCATATCATCAACGTTTGGTCCTGTGCTGTTCCATTGTCTCCAGTGTTTGCTAAGCTCCATTGTCGTCCAGTTTCGTATTCTTGTGTCTTGCATATGTATGGAATTCATTATGGTTTCATTGAATTCGTCCTTTTTCATGCAAGAAATATTTATCTTCCTCCTTCCACAAACCGTCGTGCTTCGGTTCGACATTTTGTCTTCGAGATAATTCAACTTCCGACTTATGTTTTCTATTCCTAAATACTTAGCAAGTGCTTTCATTTCAAGTTTATTGTTATCAAGGGCATGACTATAATTTCGACTTTTTAAATTGTTGCTTTTAAACATATCGAATTGCTCCTTGATTTGTTGTTTGATGAAAGGAGAAATACAGCAAAGTAGTGCCAAAATTACCACAAATACAATTTTGATGATTACCACAAATAGAATTGCGACACATACTTTATTCCATTGAGATGATCGATTGAAACACCATGATGGCAACCATGAATTGGATCTGCAATTGCTTTCCGTGTTTACTTCTTGTGAGTCACCTTCATATTCTGACAACCCTTCTTCATTTTTGTTCAGGCGACGATAACCTGATCGAAAATTCCAACACATAATTAACCGACTTGATCTGCTGTCATATAAACAGTATCTGCGTGATTGAGTCGGTGTTACGTCTGCTGTTATAGGGAAAGTCCCTTAATGTGAACGTGTTGTACAAAGCCAGATATCTAAATAAATGAAAAATGATAATATTTAAAATTTATACAACACGACCAAACTTGCAGGCTGGAATTTGACGCGAAATTTAATATAGTACAAATATGATAAAGAAAATTTGGCAATTTAAATGGCAAGAAATTGTTGTGAAAAAAGGAAATAAACTTATGCGATTGCAGAATCACATATACGACCGGCAGTCCAAAAATTTATGTAAACATAGTTCGATTATACCTCATCTGTCTATAAGTAGTAAATTTGGACTAGCTTGGAGAAATTCTTTCTTCGTTGAATTCACAAACATTCACAGCAGCATCCGAGAAAGTTGCTGACAAGATGGCAGCTAGGGAAAAAGAAAAGTGAAAACTACCATTATGACGTGTATATCCTGAAGGAAAATTGTATCAAATAAGGAAGGAGCTCGGATAACAACCTTTTAGCGTTTTTTCTTTTTATATTTTAATTCGCAATGTTTCTAAGATATTTACAGATTACGTGAGTAGACTAATTCGAAAGTATAAAGCTAAAGACCTTAATTCTATCATCTCCGTTTTGTTGTATAAACTTCAAATTTTCTTATATTAGTGAAAGCTGTACCACGTGCCAAATCACTTTATACTTTTGTTATTTTAATTAAACAAACTTGAAACTTACTCATTTTTTATGTGCACTAAACAAAACTTTCAAGTAAATTTGAAAGTTCACTCTCATTATCTACATTAACATAAAGTGTACAAAAAAGCTAGACCACATGCCCAAATAAGTATTTGATATACTTTGAAATCGGCCTGTGGCGTTGCAGTGTTTTTCATTCTATCGATCTTCTTTTCCATTGATGTAAGTTTACTTTGCATTTCGTCCATCTTTCTTGTTTTTGAATCCAAACATGATTGCAAGACAGTGATCTTATTTTGCAAACGTGCAACGTCTTGATTGGAGTCAGAAATTTCTGTGTCATGCTTCCGGTCTTTTTCTCGGAATTCAGCTGTCGTTTTGGATATATCTGTTTCCATCGCGTAGTTTTATGTTGATTCTGTCAACTTTCAAATCCACCTTTCTGACCAAAGATCGCAGAAATGCGAGTGCGTTTTGAAGAACATCATGAAAACTTTCATTGGTTTGTTGTATTTGCTTTTGAATCATACGTTGTAAAGTTGACTCACTTTTATTCAAGGCTCGCCTTAGTTCAAGTTCATTTTTACGATTTTTGTTTTCAAACATCGATTGCTACTTTTCGACATCTTTTATTTTGGTGGACAAAGCATCAGAATGATAGGCGATTTTAAAGTGAAACGTTTCATTATGCTGACGAATCAATTTTATAATATCCTCTACTTCTGTGTCCGTTCGATTCCAACGTCTCCAAAGTTCGCTTAGATTTCTAGCGGTCAGGATAGTCCAATTTTGTAAACCATTTATATCATGTCTCAAGTCTTGTGTGGCAGAAACCAAATATTTCCGTGTGTCTTTGTAAATCGATTCATTCAAATGATTCACCTTCCTTTGCAGACGTTTAAGATCGACTTTGACTCGACTTAATAAACTTTGCAAGCGCAAAATCTTTGTATGGGACAAATTTCTCCTGTTTTACACAGCCACAGTTAGATTCGTGACTACTCGAACAAGTCCATTCAAATTTTTTTTGATTTTATTAAATTTCTTATTTGTTTGGTTGTTGTCAAACAAAGCTTTCGGACTGCTTGAATAATGGTCTTTTTTGTTACCACTGAAACCCTCCCAGACCGAATGTTTTAGAAGGCGTTTTGTTTGATTTTGTCTGATCTTCAGAACTTCTAGGTCTTTTTGTAGCTCTTTATCGTGCTTCTTCAAATAATGAATCTCATGCTTGATCTCCTTGTGCCTCGTTCTTGTTTCATAGCTGAGATGGCATCCCATCGCAAACAACGCAATGAGTACACACAAACAAAAAATGGTTCTCTTCGAAAAGCTTTTATTAGTAGAACCGTCCTTTGAGACGGTCCTCGGTTCGTTTTCTTTTTGTATCGAACCTTCAAAATTTTTCTATCGGAAAGCTGAGTCAAAAGCACGAAGTAAACAGCAATATGTGAACGTGTAAAACCAAACACGCGCTATAACCTTAATATGGTGAGAGTAACGGTCGAAAATGAAAGTTTATGAGGGAAAGTCCCTACTTTGTATTCATAGGCAGTATGCTTTAATACTTACTGATTTGATTAAAAGGTTTCAGTCAATGTTTTTGTTTAAGAACGAAAAATAGTTTTTCTCTTCGATTACTGAGTGATCTCTACACCGTACGAAGGCTTTGCAACTGTTATTATCGTTTGGCTTTAACATACATGGTGTATCAAAAATAAATTCAACAGTTAGGAAAACGTCGCTAAGGTCATCAGCCTGCAAGTTCTGTAAAAGAACTTTTTGAAAGAGGTAGTTGGACTTCCAATAGTTTATCTAACAATAGAATTCTTGGATTGCAACTAATATCCAGGGAATTATCGAACAGTGTGGCTCGCCCACGACGGCTGGTGTCTACAATAGCATTTATAAAATCGCGGTTTATTTTGCGTTTGCCTTCGCTAAAATGCAAATTTTTTAAAAACCGTTTTCAATTATTCATTTTGCATCAATTTAAGTTCGAATTTAGACTAAATGATTTGAAAAATCAACATTTAAAAACTAAAATTCGAAATAATCTGCGATTCGAAAAAAAAATTAGGCTTCATGTTCTCAATGGAGAAGCGCAAGTAATTCCAAAATGCTTCTCGGTGACACAATTTTTATTCTGAAAATGTTTATTTGCGACAATTTTAAACGTCAGATAAACAATTGGAAGTCCAACTAACTATTTCCACCACACGTTTTTGCAAATCTTGCGCGTTCATGTCTTTAGTGACGTTCTTTTAAGCTTTTCAGTTGTTTTTTTTGACACACAGGTCCACATGCACAAAATCCTCATTGTGTGGGCCGGGGCCACTCAGAACATGGGATTCAAAAATTTCTCCGTCACTACTAGTTCACAACTTCAGTACTAAAGTTCCCAACTTCAGTACTCAAGTTCCCAACTTCACTACTCAAGTACACAACTTGTCAACTCAAGTTGACAAGTTCATAACGAATATTCCATATTTGGAAATGTAGTTGGCAAAATTAGAAAGTAACTTGGCAACCGCCGTTTGAAAAGTTAACTGAAATCGACAATAATTTATGTGGGCGTTCGCTTTTGAGTTTCCACGTTGCTCGACTGAGGTAAAAGTGGACTGGAAACGACTTGGAAACACGTGGCTTTACAAACAAGTGCAATGGCGGATTTTTACGTTCGATATTATGTTGGACATAAAGGCAAATTTGGTCATGAATTTCTCGAATTTGAGTTCAGACCCGACGGTAATATGAAATTAAATTCGTAGTGCTACAGTTGGAGTTATTTCATTTTTCAAAACCGTCGTGGCTTCAATAATTTTGCTTCTTTATTTTTCTCAGGGAAGTTGAGATACGCGAATAATTCAAACTACAAAAACGACACCATGATAAAAAAAGAGGTAGAAACGATATTAAAAGTTCAATTTTGAATTACTCAGTTGTTAGTAAATAAACGAATGGAAGGAGAAACGTTGAATGAATTTGATATGAAATAAATTGTAATTTTTTTAGGCTTATGTCTCCAAAAGTGTGATGGACGAATTGAAACGTATTATTGAAGACAGTGAAGTAAGTAGAAAACTACTTTCAGATAGTAAATATATTTTTGTTGCAGTGTTGTTATATTATCCTTTCCTAGCTTACACAAAGGCTTCAATTTTAATCATATTTTAGGTAGTTTAGTTGTTTTGTATTATATCTTGACAAATTTTTTACATATCCAAGGTTAGTGGAGGGTCAAATATACGTTTCTGCCAAAGACATCAATATGACATCTCTCACAAACCCCCCTACCCCCTACCAAAGAAGTCGGGCTACAATAGTGATAATGGTTTGACTTTATCCACTATAATTATTTATCGTTTGCCACTGATTACATCAATTTCATGTGTGCATTCAATACACTCATAACTGGAAAAATTTTTTCACAAAACACAGCACTCAACATCTCTTATCAACTACATTTTTTGTGGTAATTAACTCATATTTGCTGTCATATTGGCTCTCAAAATTCTTAGTACTCAGTGTTTATGTGCATATATTTCGAGAAAAAAAAGAGGTCATGTCTGAAAAGCCCCTCTCTCCCAGACGTCATGTTACTTCTTTTTGGCAGAAACATATTTGTCCCTTCCCTTAACTTGTATAAACTGTACAGTTGTGTGCAGTCCATTTACATGTGTGATATTATTCAGGTTATTGCCATTACTAAGGCCTTTTGAAACTGCTAAAAAATAACTATGACATGCTTTTGTTGTTCCTTTGTTAAGAAAATGACTTTAATGCATGTAACTTCCTTTCAACCACTTGCAACAGTTAAAATTTATATCCCACTTGACCATAAACTTATGTGTCTTGACTATAAACTTATTGTATTCGTTGTTTTTCCAGATTTTGAAAGAAGATGATTCCCTTTGGCCTCAACCTGATAGAGTTGGTCGACAGGTTTGTGTGTGTGATATAATAGTTAAAGATGGATGTCATGTAGTATTGTCATCAAATAACTATATTATCACATTGACGTTTTTGCCCAAGTGTTTTGTATTTACAGCAAAAGTCAAATCGACCAATTTAAAAGACTCAATAAATGTTTTCAAAATCATTTTCATTAAAAAATTGACTGTTTTTAAAATCATATCAATACTTTTCTTGTTTTCTCTGAACTCCCACCAAGGCAAAAAAATTAGTAATGACACATTATATGAAAGGACACTTTATTGTGTAACTTGGTGCTGTATATTTAATTAGATAACTGTCTCTGTGGTTAGCCATGATTTAATGGTTCCTATTTATTAAAAAAGAAGATTGACTAGCTGTCTTTAGTAAGATATCAATGGCACAAAAAATTTTCAATAGAGCAACACTTGACTCTGAACATTACTACTTGTTAGGTTGTCCAAACTTGCACATCTACACCAATACTCCTTCTCAGGACTCTACTAACTTAGACGATCTACATCTAAAAACATGTAACTTTAGAGCAACCTTTTGTGTATTCCTTATTCTATGTTTTGGTTATTAGTCTTTTTTAAGTAGATTAACTTTTTCAGTCCAGTGTTGTCTTATAATTGATTTATTGAATCATTTGTTGTTGTAGGAATTAGAAATAGTCATGGATGGCTTACACATCGCATTCAACACTTCAAAAATTGGTTCCTTGGTTGATGTCAATCAGTGCAAGTAAGCGATAATTAATTGTTGTTACAATGTACACACATCATGAACAGTGTGCAAATTAACGATGTGCAATGTGCAATTTGCACATCGGTTTAGCTAAAATGAAAACAATTGCACATCACTTTCTCAAACGATGTGCAAAAATCAGCAATTTTAACGAAAAACACTGTCGTAAATCATGTGAATTTGTCCAAGTTTAAAAATATTAATTTAGCAATTAGCGCTGTATAATAGTTAATGTAATATCGATTTGATTATGCCTATAAAGAAACCCTTTTGTCAAAAAAATTGCACATCGTTTTTTCTGAACTAATTCGCACACTGATCATGAATATGCAGGATTTGATAAATTAACAAATTCTGTGTTTTTTCAGTCGACAGAAAATTGAAATCGTTGTGCACTCTTTGATAGAGATGCAAAACTTTCACACATAAGTTGATAGGAATTTTGCCTTTTAAGACAAGGATCTAAAACACAGTTTTAATTTTCTAGCGACGCAGATGGTTTGAGGTGTCTATACTATCTAGTTCAGGACCTTAAATGTCTTGTATTTTCACTTATTGGTTTGCACTTCAAGATTAAACCAATATAGTGAAATGACCACTTCTCCGCACCTCGCTTCGATTTGTATGCAGTCTGATAACATCGATATGCAAGTTGAAATAACTATGGATTGTAATTTCTACTTTTAACCCTAAACATCTTCATAAAACCTTTGTTTTGGTGGAAAGAGTCTTTTCTCTCACAAAGTGAAAGAATTTTAATTTAAATCATTGTTTAATATTATAATAAATTTGAATTCTTTTACTAAATCAATCTCCATTATCATTTCCATGGGGGGGGGGGTGGATTTCACTCAACGTCCCCCTTCAGAAAAATGAAAAAGGTATGCATATACCATAGGCTGTTATAATAATATTATTGGGTAGAAAATTGTGCAGGTAGGACTGAGTCAAAGTGGAACGTATAAGTTCAAAGTTGGTAGTAATATTGAAAGTCTGTAGTGGAAATTGCATGACTCTATAAACTAGATCAATCCCTAATCGTGATTTTTGGAGTGTGTTTACTTTATAAATTCCACGATGGGAACAAGTATAATGTATTTAGTTTGTAGGTCAACATTTTTGATATGGTATTGATTCCTCAATTCGAGTATACATTTAATTGAATTTTGCAAAAATGTAAAATTCAATTCATAATTAATACCTAACTACGTTCAATTTTAAAATGATCTAATTATTATTTAAATTTATGAAGTTATTGTATAAGATCACAATGCATGCATGGTGATATACTCTATCATTAACATGTTGCTGATTTTGGGTGATGTTTTACAATGTTAGTTTTATCGATTGCTATAATGAATGGTTACGAATGATTTTCAAAGCGAAGGCCAATTCAACAAAAATTTTTGTCTCTATTACCAATTCATTTATTCACAACTGACACAAACGTTTTGGAAACATCCCTTTACGATGTTTGCATTCCCCAAACCACCATGTTTCATCTTCTTCATGTAAGACTTTTATCATGTCCCCTTGTTGAAAACTAAGTTCTTCATCACCCTGTGCTTTGTAATCAAAGTCAGCTTTCACCCACTTTGCACGTTTGGGTGTCTTGAGGTCACTCACTGTTGAGTAGTTTGGGTCGTCCTCGTCATCATCTATTTAATATCCATAAAGAATGTCAATGCGACAGCAACTGGTAATTTTCCTGAAGTGATTACAAAATTACCGTTGGTTTTTGATGAATTGCTTGGTATTGGTGGCAGGTCAACTCCATTCTTATGATGATTAGCTCGTTGGTGTGTGGGCAGGGCTATTTTTTGATCGTTTTGTGCAGTGTAGAAGTTTTCATAAAAAATTTCATCTGTAAAAAAAATGAAATCATTTTATAGCAATAAAATTTTTTCTGTTCTACAACAGTGCATCAAAACAGCATGTACAAGAGTGGAGTGAGTACCAGGCCTTTCACTTCCAGTTTGTTTGGAACTGACAAAAGTATATATCACTGTCAATATCACAGCATTCCAATGATTTACGAATATCTTCATAGATCTAAAACAACAATGACTTTATATTTTAGCATCACAACTTTTAGTTACAATTGCAAAACTGCAGTTAAATAGCACACTAGGGACCTTGAGTTCAAGCACAAATTACTTCTGGATGATGGCTTACATCGTCTGTTTTAACACAGTTTCCTGATCCAAGGTTTGTGTATGTCCACATACTCTCCCTGAGAAATGATATTCTTTCCTCCTCAAGTTCTTGAAACACCTTAAAGCAGGTAATGTTTACTCAGTTGCTTCGATACTGTACAAGTCACTTTGTTAAGTACTTAAATATGTACATACATTGCAACAAATCTCCATTTCACGCTCCCATTCTCTACGTGCTTCTTCTAATTGCTTTATTGTTGTCTGATAGTTGGTATCTTTGGAGTGAAGAATTCATTTAGAATATGAAAGAACTAAGGAGCATTTTATTTGTAAAAACCTACCTGCATTTTCCATTGCTGTTTTCGCTTTCGATAACTTTAGCCGTGCCTGAAGTAAAAAGTTATCACTAAGCTTGCAATTTACATTATACCTCAAACTTATCTCTTTCATGGCGAACATGTGTGTGTTGTGACTGAGACATTTTATGCGCAAACTCATCTTTGTGGCCCAATTTGAGTTTACCTTCTCTTCATTATTGCTCTGAGCGGATACCAATTTCTTGTGGTTATCTTCACTAGTGTCGTGTTCTTTGCACTTATTTTCATAATTTCGCTTGGCCTTAAAGTGAGCACATAAAGGATGCAGTTCATTTCTGAGGAAAAGACTTAATCTGCATTTGCTAACTTTACACGTATGTCATGAAGGCATGCATCGGTGTAATCGACCATTAATAGCGACCATGCAGGGAGCATCTAAAGAAATAGAAAACTCCATAATTCACTTGAAATATTTGATGGAGATCTTTTTCTTTTTGTTAAACTTTCTACACACAGACATAGATATTGATTTATCATGCATCTTAATCTTCAACAAAGAAGACTGTCAATGTTCATCCGTTAAAATTAAATCAACAAGATTCATTGCATCTTAATCTTCAGCCAAGCAAGCCAAATATAGGTTTTTGCCAGTGCTGTAGAACTAAATTTATCGGATGGGGGGCTTTTGACGAAGCTGAAGCCATGAAATTATGAAAAATTACCCATTTCAAAGGTAGAAGGGGGGCTCATCCCCCAAGCGCCCTCCCCACTTCTACAGCACTGGTTTATGCTGTTGAGTTACATTTCATCTATGCACTCGATTTATCACATCATGAACAATTTAAATCGAATTGAAAAATTAAACTGAAAGTAAAACTATCTTCCGGTTAAATTATTGATGCTAATCCATCTGTCCAAAGTCCCCTAATTCCCACCATATTCAAATTTGAACTGTTCAAATCGTGAACTATGCTCTTGTTCTGCATAAGTCATTGTTGCAGCTGTTGTATCAAAAAATTTTTTACACGTATAGAAATTACAAAGTATATATAAAACACTCAGTTGGGCATGTGGTATGTCTCTATATATATTAATGTATATATACATTATGATATATAGGAAAGCCAAAGTTAACGAAAACGATGTTTTATTTTCTTTATGAAATGGAGCGACGCTTTTTGGTGGTTGACACAGGTTGCATCGCGTAATTGGGATACAGATGATATTTTAAAGGTTATAGGTAGAAAAAAGTTGGGTTTCAGGCTGATTTCGAGGTTGTTTCAAAAACATTAGCTTTTTCTTCGTACGTTTATTTTCTACGTTAGAACAGTTAAACAACATGACAACAATTTAGATTAAACACATAAAACTACATTATTTACATAAAAGATGCTGCACTATGATTGGTCAATTAGAATCCTTCTGAAGATTTTGTTCTCATTGTTCTCCGGATGACATGAAAACATCAATAACGGTATTTTGAACAAGGCAGTTTTCTTTTTACATTATAAAGACGTGCAATTCTGAAAGCACTTTACATTACAACCTATACATATTACATAAAGTATGTACTAACAATATATTCGCAGAAAAGACAAAAAAATGAATATTTTTATCTACAGTCCTTGCGCTGATATAGTTGTTACTTGTTATGTGTAGTTTTATTTTGAAGAATAAGCCCAGTTTGTAAAGAATGTTTACTTATGCGTAAACATTGTATGTGTGATGCAGTTAGACTATATGTTGGACAGTTTTGATACGCTCAGTTCACTTGCATTGGTTGTGTATGCCAAAAAAAAAACACGGTGAAATATGTCAACCAAGCTGCAATTTTGATCACTTTTTACAACATAAGTATGTAAGAACAACTATTATTATAAAAAAGAGGACGCCACAAATAGTGCTGTGCACTTTCAATTTCAGATCCGATAAATCTTCCAGACTTTTCAGTTTTTCTGCTACTACTTTTAGGAGTTTGTTTTTACTTTTTTCAAATTTATTCATTTCAGTTTGGCATTTACTATATAAACTCAAACTTTTATTGTATTGGCGAATCAAGGTTCTAATGCTTTGTGCCTTAGAATTTTCTCCGTTTCTTGTCGTTTGTTGTTTATCTCTTCCAGTTTTTGAAACGGTTTCAGTTCTACTTGAAAGAAGTTGACTTCGACGAGAGGTGTTTTCAGACTTACATCTTTCTTCGATATTTTGTACTCTGGTGTTCAAAGTGTTCAAACCATCAGCGATTTTGATGTTCACAGTTTCGTTTAGCTTGCCTATCAACTTTTTCATATCTTCGTATTTTGCTTCTGTGCTGTTCCATAGTCTCGAAAGTCTGTTGGGCCTCGTTGTGTTCCATTTTCTTAAAGGGGAAGTCAGAGTTCGGAACAACTTTGGCCCAAATGAAAGATTATATTTTTATTACCTTATATACCAAATATTATATCTTCTAGTTAAATACAAGTCGAGATATAAAGCGATGAAACCACGAAATTTTGTATATTTTGTATCAGCTATTATGTACATGCGAGCGAACCTGCGATCAAGCAGCGGTAAAGTCTCGTGACGTCACTGCGCGCTTTCGCGGGAGCGTATATATATTCAAATAGACAACATATCAGGAAAAGCGACACAATTACAATTACTTTGTTTACTTTAAATATTTCGGAACAATGCCACATTGCATGGTGCCTAATTGCACTAACGGATCTAGAAAAACAAAAGGTAGCGATGTATCGTATCATCGATTGCCAAACGACCCAACAATGCAAAAAATATGGCTTGCACGGGTTCGTCGTGATAATATACCGAAGCCAAATTCGTGTTACGTATGTAGCGACCATTTCACCCCAGATTGCTTTAGTACTTCTCTAAAGGAGATATTCGGCATGAAATCGAAAAAGATATTAAAACCTAGTAGTGTACCATCGATATTTCCATTTTAAATCGTAAACCCGAGCGAAAAATGTCACACAGAAGAGAACAAATGAGAGATAGAATTGCAAGACATGAGGTAAATAGGATATTGCAACCATATAGATTATATTTGAAGTTATTGAACTGTTCTTTAAACAATTAGCTTTGTACTCTCTTGGTTGAGAAGTTTGACTATTTTGTAGGAAGTTAGAAGCATAATACAATCACTAGATGAAGATACAAATCTTGCAACATGCATTGAAGATCAGCCTCCCAGTCCATTGTCCAAGGATGCCCAGATTCAATGTGAGCCAAAAGTTTTCATTGATGCAGAAGCACAGTGTGATACACCAAGACAAAGGACAGTTGCCATACAAACTCTTGCACAAAGAAAAAGGAAACCATTAAAAAATAAAAACGCTTCAAAAAATGTTGCCCCCTCTTTAAATGCAGTTTCTTCAAGTCGTACACCAAAACCAGTAACATCTCCCACAACTCCTAACACAACAACTCCTATCATAACAACTCCTATTATATCATCTGATTCAGAAATCTCTTTAGGAAGCAGTGATGATATTGCTGCATCAGATAGTGATGATGATTATACCTATCTTGAGGAACTAGATACAGATGAGGAATCTGAAGGTGAGGAACTAAAAAATCAAAGAAAATTCATTGTCTTTGAAAGCATGCTTGATAAGCTGTTCGCAACATGTAGAATATGTGGTTCTCTTTGTGAGATTGAGAAGTCCCATATTGGTAGTATGGTTGCCATAAAAACAACATGTAGCAATAATCATACTTACCAGTGGAAGTCTCAACCATATTTGCACAATAAACCAGCAGGTAATATTTTAATTCCTGCTGCAACTATCATGACTGGAGGAACCTATGAAGCCACCAAGCAATTTGCAAATGCAATTAATTTAAACTTTGTAAATAAAGATCAGTTTTATGAAGTTCAAAATAAGATTGTCTTCCCAGTCATTGACAATGTCTATAAAAACAACAAAAATTATTGAAACCATCAAAACAAAATGAAACCGGTTGACTTATGTGGTGATGGTAGATCAGACAGTCCTGGTCATAGCGCAAAATATGGTACATATTCCTTAATGGATGAAACTTCAGAGAAAATTATTGACTTTTCTCTTGTTCAAGTCTCTGAAGTTTCATCCTCTAATGCAATGGAGAAAAAAGGATGCCAAAGAGCACTTGACAATGTCATTGAGCAAGGTGTGAAAGTGAGATCATTGACAACTGACCGCCACATTCAAATAACCTCTGAAATGCGAAAGAGGTACCCTTCCATAGTGCACCAATATGATGTTTGGCATCTCTCAAAGTGGGTGACAAAAATTGACAGAGAAGGCAAAGAAAAAGAAAATCATGAGCTACTAGAGTGGATTCAGTCTGTATCCAATCACCTTTGGTGGTGTGCACAAAGTTGTCAGGGAAATGCTGAAGTGCTCCATGAGAAATGGGTGTCCATTTTACATCATATAGTCAACAAACATAATTGGAGAAATAGCAAACATTTTGCAAATGTGCACATGGCCCTTTATCTAAAACAAAGAAAGAAAAACAAAATGGTTGCAGGCTGGATCTGCCCCACATATAGCATTGGAGGAGGTTGTTCTGAATAGAAAGCTTTTAAAAGATATACAACAGCTTACAGAATTTCACCATACTGGCAACCTTGAGGTCTACCATTCCTTGCTGCTAAAATATGTACCAAAACGTAAACACTTCTCATACAAGGGAATGGTGGCCCGTACTCAACTAGCTGTGATTGATCACAACTCCAACACTGGAAGGAGGCAAGCAACAGTCACCAGAGGTAAGGAAGAAGGGAAAAAGGTATAAGGTGGTCTTCCCAAAGGGACGTAAAAATGGATAGTGAAACCAGTGTTGGAGAAAAAGTGTTTTGATTTTGTACTGCAACTGATGGATGATGTGGTAGAGTTCAATGTGGACATGAATCCTCAACCATCAGACAAGCATGTTAAACTTCAAAGAATATTGCACCTACTCCAAGACCAAGCAAAAAAGAAGTGATAGCAGCACACCGATCACGAATGGCTGAAATACACACATAGGTGTGGCTAAATTATAGAATACCTGGCAATTTTAAATATCAGAAATTTTTCTTGTTAGAGAATGACTAGACAGACCTGGCTTTTATATAGGCCAAGTAAACAGTCAATTAAGTATTTAATAAATGATAATATGACAGCAAACAACTAGCTGCTACAAAAAAACAGTCAAGCCAGGTATCCTATAGTTTATTACTCTGACAAAATGTAATCTTTGCAATTGAACAAATTATAGCTACATATGAGACAAAGCCAGCCTGCAAATTTGGTTCTAAAGAAATTAATAATGGTAAAGCTAAGAAATTAACATCACAGGACAAATTTGCAAGCTAGCTTGGCTAGTGATTGTTTATATTATTATTACTATACATAAAACTAGGTGTTTATGTCCTACTTTTGTCAGTCGTGCAGATAATTAACATGCTATTCTATAGCTAATGCCACATGGCAATTTGAAGCATGTCGCTCCCGTTACTTGAGAAATAGCTACCATGTTGCCAGTAATTTTACGCCATCATGGGCTTTGTAGTAATTATGGTTAGAATAAGGTTCGGTGTAAGTATAAGTTAGCAACAGCGCTTTGAAATTCAGAAATTGAAGATGGCATCAACAGCAAGGTTTTACGATTTACCTACAATTTACAACACAGAATACCGTGTACTAAAACAGAAAAACAAAGTGGGAACAGTTTCTTAAGTAGCGGAGAGTTACACAACCGGTTATCTAACACTTAAATAATAATCTTCCGCGACTGCCAAGTATGTGGGCACGGCCTACATATTAATACAATTCTTTAATAAACAAACTGTGATTTCGAGGACTGTAAATATGGTGAACCAGATAAAAGAGTACATATATATATATATATAAAATGTAATATAGAAATATACAAATACCTCGAAAATTGTGGTGTCGTTAAAACTCTGAATTAGAATCTTCAATACACATATTTTCTGCTTTCGTCTTAGCATGTCAGAAAAATATGTCCCCGTTTCATTAACCAGTTCAAAAGTATAATATTTAAACCCTCCATTTATCTTTGAAATTTCTTTACCATCTTTTAAGTTAGAACAGGTCAAAATATCGCTCGAAGAATCGTTTAAATGCGCCATTAACCTAGAAGACTTTAAAATTGACAGACAAAATATCTATTCTATTCTCTTCGAAATTGCTCGATTACAGAGTCGCGCAGTGACGTAACGATGTAATTCCGCTGCTTGATCGCAGGTTCGCTCGGATGTACATTTATATTTGCAAAATAACGCAGTTTCATTGCTTTATTTCTCGAGTTGTATTTAACGTAAAGATTTTAGACTTGGTATGCAAAGTAATAATACAATACTCTTTCATTTGAGCCTAAGTTGTTCCGAGCTCTGACTTCCCCTTTAACATGCTGTTTTGCAAATGAATGGCATTCATTTTGGTTTTATTTGATTTTTCCTTATTCAAGGAAGGAGTACTTATCTTACCGCTTTTCAAAACAATCTTGCTTAGGTTCGAAATTTGGACATGGAGAGCTTTCAACTCCTGGTTAATGTGTTCTATACCTAAATTCTTTGAAAGCGTTTTCAGTTCAAATTGATTTTGATGAAGGGCAAGACTCATATTTGAACTTGTTGCTTTGTTGCTCTCCGCTTTAAGAATTTCGACTTCTTTGTTTAAGCATATGTTATCATTTCGTAGTGATTGTAATTGGTGCAAAAGCACGACAAGGATAACGAAAAGCACAAGAAGGATAACGAAAAGCACAACTGCCATAAATCTTTCGAAGCGTTGAGATGTTAACACCGACAAAAATTTATTGTCATGCCGCAACGCGGAACTGTTTTGATGATTCTTTTTCTTGCTGCGTGGTTCTGGATCTTCAGTGTTGTTTTCTAACAACAAGTTTTCGTCTTCACTCGTATCCATTATTAGGCTATAATACATTTGAAAATTCCACAACAGAATCAACTTACTTGAACTTTTCAGCTGTTGCCAGTTGCGACAAACTGCGTATGATTGATTTGCCTCTCAAGTTCTCGCGGGAAAGTCCCTCAGGATGGACGTATTACGTAGCCACTAGCCAGATTTCTAAATAAATAAATAAAAAGTATAAAATTTTATATTTATATAGCAATTATCATGACCAAAACTTCGCAATGGTTATGTGCAGTGATTAGACAGTGAATAAAACTAAAAGCCTGCAGTTGAAGGAAAGTTTTCCGGGGGAAATGGTAAGGAAATCCATCTTGGGAAGGAATTTGAA
This sequence comes from Xenia sp. Carnegie-2017, assembly GCF_021976095.1. Lineage (NCBI taxonomy): Eukaryota > Metazoa > Cnidaria > Anthozoa > Malacalcyonacea > Xeniidae > Xenia > Xenia sp. Carnegie-2017. The sequence goes on from NW_025813487.1 coordinate 14,096,477, forward strand.
AGGAAATATAATGCATCACTACGATAATAACAGGAAATGTCTAAAACAGATAACTATTTTTAAGAAAGTGAATATAGCTACAAATACGACGGGCCATCCACCATCCACTTGATGCAAATCGTTAAGGAAATAGCAAACATTGTTCTACTGTTTCTCATCTTTGTAGTTTACTTATATTTAATACAAAGCAGTTAGCAGAATGCCTGCTGTCTTTGTCGCATCATTATTCATAGACACTAAAAGCACTGTAGAAACTGAACAAAATCTGCTGGAGGGGAGGGTTAATAATTTTTATTCCCGTGAAAAGTCCGTCCATTTAACTAAGTATTTACAGGTATATTTGCATGAATTATAAATTAACGCAAGAGTAAGAAACGCCTGTCGTCTTTATTTTACTATATAAACTTAGTCTGCATTTCAGCTTTATTCAGCTACAGTTTTTGCAATACAATACAATACAGTGCAATGCAGTGCAATGCAGTACAATATAATGTACTACAATATTGTTAAACTTTCTCAACAAAAAGGTTTTTTAAAGCCAATTATGCAAATAAAGCAACAACTAAGGCTAAAATTTTATCGATCTAGACGGAAATCATCCTCAAAGTCGGCCGATTTTTTAATACTTTTTTGTAGACATAACAACAATCTGGAACAATTTTAAATAAATCAATATGCCAGTAGCTAATATTACGCACTATCAACGCGCGGAGGTGAATGAGTTCATATGTTCAAACTACATTAATATAAAATGTACACAAAAGCTACACCACATGCCCAAATAAATGCATGATATAGTTTGAAACTGAATAGATGTATTGCAGTGTTCTTCATTTCATTGACAGTCTTTTTCAATGACGAAAGTTCCATTTTTATTTGGGAGATATCGATTGGTTTTGAATGAATTGAATCCAAAGTAGATTGCAAAGTTGTGATCTTCTTCTGTAAACGTGCAATTTTTTGGTCGGAGTCAGATATTTCAACGTCTTGTTGCCGGGTTTTTTCTTGGAATTCTGCCTTCGCTTTAGAAAAATCTGCTTCCATTGCTGTTTGTTTATTTGATATTCTAGCAATATCCTCAAGTTTTGTGTTGGTGCTGTTAATTGCCAATTCGACTTTTTCGAAAGCAGAGCGCAACTTTTTGACTGCATTTTTCAGAGCGAAGTGAGAACTTGCATTAGTTTGTCGTATTTCAGTACGAATCATAATTTGTAAATCTGACTCCGCTTTATTCAAGGCTCGCTTCAAAGCAAGATGATCTCGACGAGTCGCGTTTTCAAATCTCAAATTCTTCTCTTCAACAGCTTTCGTTTTGTGGAACAAAGCAAGTACTTCTTGATTGCTATTCCTTAAACGGTGTAATTCGTCGTTTATTCGTGGAAACCTGTAAACTTCATAGTAGATAACACCTGCTGCTACTACCAATGACAACGTCAGAAGTAAACACAAATACAAAATCCATCTTTTCCAGCTACGTTTAGTTTCGTCGCCATTCTCTGAGTTTGCCATCATTTGACATTGTTCCATTTCGTTAACTTGTATCGCCATTATAGTTAAGGAAAGCACGAAATAGAAGACAGTCTGTATGAGCCAATTTTATTGTTTGAGTCGTTTTGACTAATGTTGCTAGTGTGATCTGAATATGAAAAGAATATCCTCAATTCTTATTGTCAGGAAATTGCAAGCAATAGTTAATTCCTTTTCATTGGTTTTGTTGAAGCTCGTGAAAATATTTTTCATCATATGTATCTCTAGTCTCTGGCTCAAAAACTTTATTTCCGCTTTGACAATTGTATTCATACTCATACATTCCTCACTAGATGGTTTTGGAGTGACCTTGCACAGATGCAATGAAGCGGAAATAGCAAAAGACACGTATGTGATATCATGAGAGGCATGCATATCGACCGGGGAACCTCCAAACAAAGCAAGAAACTTCAATTCACGATTTCATGGTGAAGATCTTTTTCTCTTTGTTAAATCTTTTAGGATTATAGATATTAATTTATCATATCTTAAATTCTTAATCTTCAACAATCGACAAAACAGACCACCCACGTTTGTCCGTTATAAGTAAATCCACTCGATTTATCACATCCAGCAAAGCAGACCGACTAGGTTAATCCGTCACAGCTAAATCCGTTCACTCGATTTCTCGCATCTTCATCATATGCAACAACTATAAATCGAATTAAAAACTATACTGAAACTATTTTCTGCGCAAATTTTTTATGCTCATCCATTTGTCGAAAGTTCCTTCCCACCACTTTCAAATGCGAACTGTTCAACTCGTGAACAATATCTTTGTTTTCATAAATTGCTGGAGTTCTGGTGCCAAAATACATTCGTTCCAAGTCGGCATCGCTTCCGGTGGACGAGTCTCCGTAACATCCCGAGGTCGAGCATTCGCTCTCACTCGTAGAACCATCAGTTCCTTTCGTTACCTTTCTTAAATGAGACAAAGATAGCGATTTTTGCTTCATGTGATTATCATGCACAATCACTTTTGTGTTTTTTAAGTCTGTCTGTGAAACTGTCTTTGAAGTCGGTCCGTTTTTGTGCGCACTTTCATGTGAATTGCTAAAAATGTTTTCCCGTTGTCTAATACTCAAATGTTGACAGCTTACAGATCGCCTTACCAAGCGTTGCGGCCACGATTTTCTTCTTTTTGAGACGTCCGTAACTGCTATGGACAGCGGTCGTCTTTTCGTCATCTCTCGTCTACCGGAGTCTGCTTTTTCAGGGGAGGATGAAGTACCACAGGCATCTTCTTCGTATTCAAAAGATGTCTCCAGCAATCCGTTAACGTTACTTCTGATCGCTTTAAAAGGAACTGAATTGTTCTTGTTCGCGCTTGACAATTCTCTTTTTGAAGAGGTTTGATCGGATGAGGGAGATGTTTGCTTCATCTCGTCTAAATTTTGAAACGATCCATACATAAAACTTCGTGCCATCACGAACTCCTTCAGATCTTGTATATGACCGCTCAATGATGTCAATTGTTTCAAGAGTGCTTGATCTTGCTTCTGTAAGGAGATCTATAATAGAAAGAAAATGCAGGTTGGCGTTTGCACGAAGCTCATGAATACGGCTATCTATTGAACGCGTGACTTATACTCAATTTTTCAATTACTCAATTCTTTAGCGAAATGAAACTTTGTTACATATAAAGTAATGTTTAATTCTGATGATTGTCCAGTTTACAACACTGCATTTTGAAGTTTTGCTCAAAAAATAAACGATTCTTTCTGTGTTTTCACAGGCTTATGCAAACAGAAAGACCTTTGGGAGAACTCGAGGGCTGATCAGTGCATACCTAAAGTTTTCACAAACGTCTCCGATGTTTTCATAAGCCTGTGCAAACACGAAAACCGTCTTTTATTTCTTTTTATAAATTACTAATAATACATCTTGAAAACAAGTTCACTGTCAAAAAAATAGTAAATCAGGCTCAACTGAATAATTTATATATGAATAACTTAGCACTATCCCAATTAACATTCTAGAGACGGTCCTGAAGCTGACTGCCTTCTTTAAAACCCATTAACATTGCTTCACTGCATAAGAAAATGTTTATACAGAACATCAAGGTAAACTTCCATTTGCTGTTTCTTAATTTGAGATTAACGGTAGTCGTGTACAGCGGTGTTGATTCTGTACAATAATTCAGTGTTCATTATTTACGTCGTGTGCGTCGAACGTAGACTTGACGAAAGACGTAAAAAAAGGACTTTTACTTTTTTTTAGTCCTTGAATGTAGCTATGTAAGACTGTCAGTTTTTGTGGTTAACACACATAAATCATGATTAACATATTTCACATCAGTCATGGGAGATATCCTATGTAAACACTGCGCTAGATCGGCGTAGGAGATCGTATTACTGGAGGGGAGGTGAAATTTTATTGGCAAAAATTCATGTTGACATTGTGATGTCTGACGAATTATTTGATAATATGACGATAAACGCTCATGTAAAAGTGAAAGTTAAAGTTTTGTTTGTGAAACAGCAGATAGAATCTTTCCGCTACATGTTTAATTCCTCGTAATGTGCTTAATCACAGACAAATTAATTGTGATACAGTTGCTATTAGCGGGTGTTCAAAGTAAAACCACATGCCAATGATACACTCGCTCAGTTCTCCTACCATTTCACGACGTAACTTATTAATGCATCGTCCCATTCGTCTTCCCGCTTCAGTTGTTTCGTGTTTTGGGCGAGAACCATCCCTTTCCTTGACTAGCGAAAATTCGGGAAAGAAATCAGACTGTGGTCTTGCTTTGTTTGTTTTTCTTGTTTCGGGTCTTCTAACAATCGGTTTTACACAAAAGTCGTTCTCGTTTCTTTCTTCGAGAGCGTCTAAGGATTTGTCCCGATAGTGATAACTCCTGCGCCTCAAACAAACTTCGGAGCGGCTACGTTCTAAGTTGGAATTCGCCTTTGATGTATTATGTTTGGTTTTGTTTTCACCACAAGTTGTGACATTGTTTGTTGAACACGACTCTCCGAGACTCGAGCTTTTCAAGTCTGTGGATTGTTTCGAAAGCAGCCTATCTTCAACGTTTTTGTATGGGACAAGGGTTTGCGATATAGTACGACGAACTACGACAAAATTTGCTGTCGCCATTTGTGATAACAGCTGTTACACTTTACTTAAAGAAACCATTTTAAATATCGGCAGCAATAAAACTTTGGCCCGACTCCTGTCAGTAATTGCGAGTACATAATATATATGGCGAGATTTTGAAGGTTAGCCAACTTGATATGAATATTCAATTATCTTCAAACACGCGCACAGAACACGTCTATCATCAAGTTTTGATGATAGGGAACGAGAGCAGATCAGTGAAGCGGATGTGGAAATTGATATTCTATATTGCATAGATTTTCTAGCCAGACCTTGGCTGTTACACAGGCACTCTTTTTTAAACGCGTTAGACAAGCACGAAATTTTTTGGACCAATTAACAATTAGCATGTTTGTACAAAGTGCTCTGGATTTTTATAAAATTTTTTTTCGAAAATTTTCACACGCTAGTCTTAAAACATTTATTAGCAATTTCTTCAAGGAATTTTTAATTCATTGTGTTTTTGCGGAGATATTGGCTTTTAAACTTTGCCTTCCGTAGTAAGACCATATTTCTATACAAGCATTCATTCTGTAAATTAAACCGGCATACACTGAAACAAGTGGTATAAACTTGTTTCCAAAATGTAGTTTCCGAAAGTTTGTTTTTCCAAAAAGAGCATGCACTCAATTTACAAATTATGAACTTCAAATGAAACATAAGTAGAAATTTTTTAGGACGAAGATGAAGATGACTAAGAAGGTTGTTAAAATGCAAACACAAACAGAACTCATCTTCACGATAAACAACTGCGAATATCAAGTTCGGAAAGTTACCTTGTTACCCCTAGAGGAATGTTTTTACTACAGCTTCAAGTGGAAAATTATTACAAGGAGATTAATAAGAGGCTTGCAGTGAATATTTTAAAGAAAATCGATAAACATGTAAACTAATTCACGCAAAATAACCTTCAATATCGATATATTTTTATCAGTACGTGCGTAAACGCATTTTAATAAAAGAAAAACTTAAACACATTACTATAGTTTTGTCTGAAATTTTAAGTCGAAGCAAGTGACCATTTTGATTTCGACTCGTAGCTTCAAACAATTGAACGCTTGTATATCAATGAATAAATTTTAATTAGCATTCGTACTTTGTTATGATATCATCCTGAAATTGACTTCCTTGTGATTTTTTGCAGATTTATTATGTGCGGGCGATAAGCAGGTGAATAGAAGTCACATTTTGCTACCTTTTCGAGTGGGAGATTTTTGAGTGGGGAGGGAGAGTAAAATGAGACTTGGGCCTAACTAAATGGAATAACAATAATGTAGTGGTATGGGCCATGGCCACGGCTATATCCACATCTTTTCATTAACTTTGCATCTCAATAAAAAGCATTGTTCATTTTTCATATCAATTTTAGGTTTCTGGTATCAATGTTCTTTTGTATGCATACGATCAATAACGAATCTTGGGACTTTCACTTCGGTCAGCATTTTGCGCTACTCTGTCTACGTAAAACAAATCGTTTAATTTCCTTGTTTTTTGCATACCAAGATGATTTATTTCAATATTTCAACGTGGGAAAATATCACAATAGGTCAATATTGGAGTTTGTTAAGATGCACACCGTCAAACCTCTGCCAACTGCCAAGCGTCGACATCTCAATGATTTGTTGTTTTCTTCAATTTTCTTTTCTTATTCGACAAAGGTTTTTCTTCCGTCATCTTCAGCATGAATTTCTTTGATTATTTCGTTGGTTTAGAAGTTAATAATGTTATACTTGTTTTGAACACTTTGGATCTTTATTCATTAAGTGCTATCTTTTGTTTTGGGAAGTCAGTATCTAAACTATCTTGTTATAGCCTTGATGATGAGCTGTGATTAAATAATGACAAGACCTGTATTTTCTTGTTTCATTTATAACAAGACTGCAAGAAAATCCTCATTATCCAATTCCAGCGATTCAAAATTCTTTACTATGCGCCCATGCTACCCTTTGACACTCTTGCCACCACTGAATCTCCTAAAGCTGCAACAAAGCAAGAGGAAGATGGGAAGAAGAAGCAGTCATATTCAATATAAACTGTGTAAAATGGTGACTCGTGAAGACTTATTTAACGTAATTCTTTTGATCATTCGTTACTAGTAACATTAATCTAAACATCAAAGAATTTGTGCATACATACTACTTACTAAATGAAGATATGATCTTCGCACTTTGCTGGACAATTTAAGCAATCGTCTCAGGACCTGAAAAAATCAGGTGACTCAACGGGATTCGAACCCATGACCTCTGCGGTGCAGGTGCAGTGCTCTGACCAACTGAGCTATGAAGTCACACAGTGGTGAGCAGGTCAATATTGTTGGGCTCATGTTTTCTCGTGAAAAGAATGTCGTATGAATATTTTATGCAGTGCGGTGTTTGAAATTAAATGAAGATATGATCTTCGCACTTTGCTGGACAATTTAAGCAATCGTCTCAGGACCTGAAAAAATCAGGTGACTCAACGGGATTCGAACCCATGACCTCTGCGGTGCCGGTGCAGTGCTCTGACCAACTGAGATGTGAAGTCACACAGGTAGGTCAATAGAGGTCGTATTCGATCGTTGAGTCACCAATTTTCGGGTCCTGAATTGCTGAAAATCATTTTTCAAACGCACTACCATAAACATTTCGCGACATGAGACTTCATAGCTTTCAGTTGACTACCGCCTGAGTTCGGCTGAAACACCTGTTTTCGGTCTAATTGCTGAAATTCCTGCGAAGATCTATCTTCATTTGGTAAGTAGTATGCACATGATGTTTGAATTAATGTTACTAACGAATGATCAAATTTCGTTACCAATTACAGTTTATGACTTCTTCTTCCTATCTTCTTCTTCTGCTTTTACTGCTAAATTCAAATCAAATTCATGCAATAAAATTCGAATCGCTGGAATGAATAATTTTCTACCTATCAACTCATACTCATCACCACTGAACTTTTTTGAACAGTTCACATATTCTACTGATTTTATGACTTGGAAATTGCAATACTTGCCGTGTCGAAATGTTTAGCATAAATAATATTTACTTTTTACAGAGTGTCTATTGTTTTGTGTTTTACTGAATTACTTTTTGGCAGTCGTAATTTTTTGCTAGCTGTTCAGACCTAAACCTAAAACATCTCAAAAGTTCCTTCATCTTTAGTTGAGCTTTGCTTTGGAACACGCAGCTTGCAACATTTCCAAGATGCAGAACTTTGTATTTTTCGTTTTTCTTTTTTCTATATCATTTTATGCTTGTGTGTTTCATATTCATTAATGCTTTAACAAAAATTTTCCTTCAAAATTTGCAATATTTGCAATGTTCTTGCAAAATATCTTTGCTTATGCTATTGTTGTAAATAATACAATGTTTTATTTATTTTCAGTATGATATTATATTGTATTTTAAGTGACCAGCGGTAAGCAGTTTAATTTAACTCATTCTCAAGCAACTTCAAGAACCGGAAATAAGTTTATATTCCCGGGAAGATTTTAAAAACTTGTTCCTATCTCTAATTGGTCAATTCTGTCTATTTTGGCGGTGGACTTCCGGTCTCTATTTTTACGTCATGTTATGATGGTGTTGCTTCATCGAAAGGAAAAATTTGCCGAATGAAACTTGGTGTCTGGTAAGTAATCTTTCTTTTTTTTGTAATCCTAGCATATAATGTGAGTATTTGACATAGAATACGAAGTGCCGGTTTTAAAGTATTTCTACTTCTATTTTTGATTTGCACTGCGAATCAAACGCATGTTACGTGAATATATAGATAGTATATTGTCAACAATCACATATTTGTGTACACTGTTTCTTCTTGCGAACTACATGACTTGATTTGTGAATGTTTCCACTGTTGTTTGCGAAGAAGGTAGTGCGAAAGTGCTGTGAGTAGTTGCATTTAGAATTTTTATTATACGAGCCTTTTCATTGACGAGCACTAGATTTTTATTTGTTTTGCAGTTCGCCAGTTTCGTGAATTGCGTTCATAAATACTTTCGGCGATAACATTTTGAACATTTTACGATGTTGCATCTTTTCCCATTGAAATTTTCTTCTAGTAGGATGTGAAGTTTAAACCATCCTATAGGTATTTTCCTTTGGAACTTTTAGCCGTTTACAACCAAAACGAGGGAGAGAAGCATTTGACGTTGAATTGCCAGCACTTGTAGTAGTAAATACTTCCTGTGATCGCGTTGCCCTATTGTGCATCTCAGATCATTTTTCTTGCTTCACATTGTAAGTCAATTTTCGAATTGACGGGTGTGAAATACACTAGTGTTTTCATTCCGAAGTAGAAATTGCACACATCCGACTTGTGTTAATGTTTATATCGCTGTATTATACCATTTGCTTGTATGTTTTACAAAGGAATTAGTTATGCTTTCGGCATGGTTTAACCAAATGTCTTTCCATACCGTGGCGTTAGTTGACTGAAAGAACATGCTTATACCTCGCTGTTTGAACTTCAATTTGATATGTATGTATAAATATTTCGATGTGTTTAGAAAGTTTGTATAAAGAGATTCATAACACTGATACGGACAGAACCCTTTGTTACTTTCATCACTGATAAATTTTTATGCACTAAATGTGGTCAGTTTTTCAGTCATAGAAAGATTGTGAACTTTGGACATATTTCATTGTTATCACAGTTGATTTTATGTTCATGTTCCAGTACAAGTACACTTACGAAAAACTAGCACTTTCATATGACATAAAATATATTGAGATCTTGTTGCTTGACTTTGTATATCGTTTAATTTAGTATCTTTATCGGTAGGGATTCGCATTGAATAGTCTAGTCTATTTTCTTCATCTGGAATGATGTGATTTTGAAAATTAAGTTCTTATTTACTCCAGTCTAGTGTCTTCATCAGGAGCAATTTGCTGTTAAAACTTAAGTTCTTATATACTCCAGTCTTGCATCTTTGTCAGGGGCGATCTGATGTTGAAACTTGAGTTCTTATTTACTCCAGTCTAGTGTCTTCATCAGGAGTGATCTGATGTTGAAACTTGAGTTCTTATTCACTCCAGTCTAGTGTCTTCATCAGGAATGATATGATGTTTTGATTTGAATTTAAATATTTTGGTAACTATTAATTGTATATTCTGCAGATGTGCAAGCATCAGGGCCATGTAATTGGATAAAATGAAAAGAACTCGAGAAGAGCACGAGAAAGTATTTGGTCAACACAGATTTCAGCAGCAGATCTTGGCACCAGCTCCAGTTGGCCATAGCAACAATTTTGAGGCACTACAAGAGAACATTGCAGTATCTATGGGGCAGTTTCCATCGAACCAACAGATACCCCATCAAACTTACCCGTGAGTAGAGAAATATTGAGTAGGCTGTTTTCTTATGATATTTTCTTTGATTGATATAGTAAAATTTTGTTGAGAATTGGGATATATGTTTGTAGATGTAGATCGTCGATGTTAGTGTAGTCCTGAGAAGGACTGTTTTTGTTGTTGTTGACTGACGTTTCGACAACCTTAGCGGTAGTCATCATCAGAGTCAAAGATTGTACATCTACAAACATGTAACTAAACTCCCGGGTTCAAACCATTTACTTTAATATGGGCTATGTTAATACTATACAAGCTTGGAAATTATGAGAATGTAGTTCTTTCATTTTTCACATCATAAACAGGATAAAAGTTACCCGAAATTTATCAAAATTCAAAATTTACTATGAATGTTAAAAAGATTTAAAGTTGATTTTTTATATTTTATTGATGTGATATTTAATGCAATATGATAAATTTAATTGTATTTAGTCCTCATGTTTCACGTGCACGTAAAAACTGTAATTCATTTAGTATGATCATAATGATATTCATGACTGAAGAAGAAAATGTTTATGGGTTTGGTTTTGGGTTGTGAAATTAATATATTAATGATGAATAATGAATTTGCAATTTAAACTTTAATGTGTGCATATCAGCAAAAAATACAGTGTAGGTGTATTGTATAATGTATCTGTGAAAAAATTTTTCAATTTGGTGAAATCTTCTTATGGTGGTTTAAAGCTTCCATTCAATAGACCTTGCATGTTATGGCATAAGTCTGGATCTAGCGAAGTACTTATGAAAGATACTTGGTATAAATATCTTTTAATGAGAAACTTGCCAAAGTAAATCTTTCCAAACTTTCAAAGTGACAGAGAAGGTCTATTATGAGGAACATTTTTGCCAACTTTAAACCACCATAAAAATGGAAGGATGTGACAAAATTAAAAACTTTTTTCACTGATACATTAGAAATCATGCCTAAATACAATATTGCAATTGAAAAATTTTGCTGAAAGGGACACTTATGTAAAACTTAAAATGAATTTTTTGTCATTGATGTGATCATAGGAAGTTATTTCTTTATTTATTTCTTAGGAATTTATTTCTTATTTTTTATTTTTCATTTATCCTATGGAGTTTATTTGTAATTTTGTAGTGTGACTGGACCCACTGGACAAGGTCAAGGCCACAGCCCTTTGCCTTCACATCCGCAGGTGAGGTTTGCACTTTTCTGTTTGAATATTTTGTTAATTCTTGTTCGCTATTCTTTTGAATCTTGCCACCTACAAAGATGAACTATTGCATTATCATTAGCCTACCTACCCTCGTTGTAGTTGAAAACCTGATGTTTTATAAGGTTTACATTTCCAATAAATATGGCTATATTCAAATTTAATGTGTGGTTATGGTGGTAGGGTTGTGAAGGTCTGTAGTTATCAATGTTAGCTTATTTGTTTGTTTGGAGATGTTGATTGTCCAGGTTAGTGCAATCCTTGGTGATGATATTGACCAGTGACGTAGCCAGCCCACAATTTTGGTTGTGCTATGTAAGTTTTTCTGTGTTCACTTGTTGTAGAAGCAATAGGTTTTTAAAGAAATGAATAACGATAGTGATATGAAATCTACATAGCATCAACGAATTTGCGGGCTGGTTCATACTGATATTGACTAACCTGTCTGCTAGGATATCTATGACTGTATGAACCTGGAAGATCTACAACATGTACAAACATCTTATAGTACTGCCAGATTCCAATTCAGTAAAATTGCCCATAACTTTGTTTCTCAATGTTGTGTCTTGCTCAATCATATCCATTGTAGGCTCACATGCATCCATCAGGTGCCGCAGGGCACATGCAGGGTCCAGGAGGACCTGGGCAGCAGCAATTTCAAAGACTTAAGGTGATACTAATTTATAAATGTTACATTTGTTTGCAAAAAATATATGTCATCCATCGTCATCATGTTTAATGTACATAGTGTGGATCTTAGTTTAACTACTTAGTACACAGTGGCGTAAGCTTAAAACTGTTTTTTTTTATTGAAGTACAGAAAAATAGCACTGTTCAGGGTGCCACTTTGCAAGCTAATTCCTTAGGTGTCCCTGTGTGTACTTTTAAGTGTTTTACTCTTTATTGTTTACCGAACCTTACTTTTGTTCACAGGTTGAAGATGCTCTTTCGTATTTGGACCAAGTTAAAATGCAATTTGGCAATCAACCACAGGTCTATAATGACTTTCTGGATATAATGAAAGAATTCAAGTCGCAAAGGTACGACAAAGAAATTTTGTTATCTTAGAGGCAATATTTTATTTCAGTGATTGCTCAGTTCAAACCTTTTATTCTTCCTTTTTAAGAAGTTTTTTAACCGTTTAAAGAAATTTGCTATCCAATGGATAACGCTATCCATGCTTCGTTCAACCGGCTCTGCACCCCCAAATCATTCCTTTTATTGCCAACTTACTCTCTTAGCTACACTTGCTTTTCTTCATAATCTTTAATTTCCTTACAGCATTGACACGCCTGGTGTGATAAGTCGCGTTTCCAACTTGTTCAAAGGACATCCTGAGCTCATTGTAGGATTCAATACGTTTCTTCCACCTGGATATAAAATTGAAGTGCATCCGAACGATGCTAACTCTATTTCTTATACAACGCCACATCAAAACGCTTTGCAGAAGACCGCTTTAAGTGGGCAATCTGTTCACACGGTGAGTGATAAAATGACTCAACACAAGGAATGATAGAATGACTCAATGTCAAGAATGACAATAGTTAAGCATTAGGACTTTTTATGACAGAACTTAATGATGGAATGACTTAATGTAAGAAATGATGAGAAGACTAAACATAAGGAATGATGGGAAGGGTAGATGTGTGAGGAATGGCGGGAAGACTAAACCTATTCCTTCTTATGCAAAGAGTATGTAAGGAATGATGGGAAGACTAAACCTAAGAAATGACGAGAAGAGTAAATGTAAGAAATGATATGGGAATGATGAGAAGGGTGTACGTAAGGAATGACGGGACAGCTAAACGTAAGGAATGATGGTAAGGGTAAATGTGAGGAATGACGGGAAGGCTAAACGTAAGGAATTATGGGAAGACTAAACGTAAGGAATGATGGGAAGGGTAAACGTAAGTAACAGTTGATCTGCTATTAAAAAAAAGAAATCATTGAGACTTGCTATAAACTTATTGTTTTTTTTGCCAATTGATAAAGTATTTTCTGCTGACCTTGAGCGTGATGATAACATTTAACATTTAATTGACACCATCGAGTTACATTGTATACTTTTGTCTATCTATTTTCTCTATTGCGTTACTAGATCAATTTAACGGGAAATCACAGTGGTCACAGTGTCTCACACAACATTTCCTCCTTCGGTCATCACGGTCCCTCGCCATCCCCTCAACAACAGCAACAACAGACTTCGTCCCAACAACCTCCCACGTCACAGCATCTCGCGCAATCGCAACATCAGCAACAGCTTGCCACCCTCTCGCAACACGCTGCCCAACAGCCAAAACATCAGATCAACAACCTCAGCCAACCGCCGGCTCACTCGCAGTCTCATCAAGGTCAGCAGCATCAGAGACAACTCCACTCACCACCGTCCAATCAAACCCAAGTACGTATTTCTTTTTTTTTAGTATGGAGTGTTTCCATGTGACGTCAAAGCGGCCATGTTGGGGGTGTACATCAAAGGGCCGATGCTCAACAGAGCATGAAATTGACATGAATTCTTTTCACTGCATGCGATCTTCACCCAACATGGCGACTGATGAAAACATTCTGTATGTTCAGTAAACAAGTTATCTTTATTTTGCATGTAATGTGTCTATATGTACTACTACTTAAATGTGTGAGAATACCTATACATTTAAGTTAATACCTAACCAAGTATGGTTATACGGAGTCCCTATAGCACTTATACTGATGAGAATAGCTATACGAATAAAATCTATTTCAATAACTTCAAAAGGGAATAAAACTATATACAATGCTGTGTTGGCGTAAACACTTCAGCTTACGCTGGGAATGTCCAAATCCCGCATCAAAACGTTTTCTTTTATTGTTTTGAGCTTTGTTCTGTACCTCAGTTTGCATCAGCCTGTGCCAAACCGATCTGTGTTGAATTAAATAAATAAAAAAGAATTGACTAATCAATCTGGTCAAAATGCTAAACCCCGACCTTTGAGATCGGGCTTGCACTGATCTGCTTCTCCCAATGGTCTCCTCGGTTTGCATAAGTAACATTAAACAACAAAGTAAACATCTTTTATTTTTTAAATATTTTTTTGTGTTTTTATTTAGCCTCAACAACCCGTCGAATTCAACCATGCAATTAGTTACGTGAACAAAATTAAGGTGGCGTTATTGTTTATGAGAGAGAGGAAAAGGTTTCTCTCCCTGACTTTACATGAACCATGTTATTTTGTTTCATAGACACGTTTCCAAGGGCAACCCGACACATACAAGGCATTCCTCGAAATACTTCACACTTATCAGAAGGAGCAAAAAAATATCAAGGACGTGAGTGTTGGTTTTGGAAGTTTATTTTTTAACGCCGTATGAGAATGAAAAACACACTCTCATGGATGGTTCGAGTCTCTAGGGAACCGTTTTTGATTCATACTCAAGCAGATGTAATATGTACGAGTGAAAATTTCTTGAAAACTTTAAACGAATTTTTTCTGTTTCATTTGTAGGGAACTCAGTTCTCCGAACAAGAGGTTAGTTAGTGTACACGTTGTATTTTAGTTTGATAGTTTGGTTTAGTGCATTTGGCCATTGCCGATTTTGTTGAAGTTGCAGTTGATTCTTTTTGCCACCTTGACATGGTATAACGAATGAACGGTATTACAACCTCGCTATGAAGCTCATTGCTAATGTTTTATTACAATACCGGCTGCGTTGCGCTTAGCCGCTCAGTGTTCCTATGGTTCAGAAAATGCAGTTGATCGGCTGTCATCAAAATAGCGGATACTTTATGAAGTATTGGGGGGTGGGAGCTACTCTTAAAGGCATGTGATTTCCAGGGAGATCCCGGGGCATGCTAATACAGCTGGTATACTTCTCAAATTTTTTCTCTAGAAATTTAATTGTAACGTACACATGATCATACACACACAAGGTTTAATGCGTCTGCTGTTATATGTACAGTACATAAGTCTATCATCCAGTTATTAATTCACATTACAGTGATGTTATGTAGGTGAGACTTTAGTGATTTGACGGAGGATTTTTTATCTTTAAAAATTATTGGGGGGCTCCAGCCCTCTCCCCCCTCAATGTCCGCCCCTGGCTTTCATTATGTTGAACACAAGCGTAATAAGATATGGGTTACACAAAGCACTTTAACGGACTGGCTCTACTATTTGTTTCCTCTACTGTGTCATTGATGAAACTGTAGGCGCCCGAGAATAAGTGGGACGGGGGTAGGATGGCTTGAGTTACACGGGGATATATTATGATGACAGTTTGATCGTAGTTAAACATAGAATTGTGTTGAACTCTATGTAATCCCTGGCGAAGGTTAAAAATCACTAACTTGCGCGCTTACATACTTACGTAAAAATGAATTATATTACCTTCAGAAATGCTTGCTCAACGCAAACAGTTGTTTTTTCAAGGGAGATATGGAGCCCATTGTTGCTAATTTCTTCCAACGAAGTGTCTTGGGAATCTGAGAATGTGCTTATTGTTTGTGCACATCAACTCCAAGAACATTGAACGGGTTGATTTGTGACAAGATTTCCTTTGCATTTCCTATAGATGTACGTACGTGAGGCGAAGCTTGCCAACGATGTGTACAAACAGGTTGCAAAGCTGTTTAAGAATCAAGAAGATTTACTTCAGGAATTCAGTCAATTTCTTCCCGATGCGAACGGTGCTCCAATCTCGGGATTGGTAATAGTAATTAATATTTTATTAATGTAGCTACCTTAAGGTCTCAATTATATATACATATCGCAAATACAACAGTTGCATAGGACTAAAGGTATGACTATATTATAAAGCGACAAACACATTTCTTCGAAAGATACCAGCACTTTATCATTGTTATTCACGATTTCTTCATATCTTAAAGGCCCTTTGTCGGGCAATACAAAGTTACCTGTATTTTCTATTTTGGTTTCTTCACATTAGACTTACTCGGAATGTCGAGAATGTCTAGTTTTGTTGCAAATCCGTTTGCGCATGCTCATACGCTGCATGGCTGTCGTTCATTTTAATCATGATGCGTATTGCTAGGACATGCTACATACTGTAGTCCATCATTGGTTTGCCTGTTAAAGAATGTGTCAACCAAGATGCATTGCGTGCAACTCACGACGGACGGCCACGTTGTTGTCGAGAAAATGGTGGTCGTAATTTTTCGACGTCTTAAAATTTCTCGCAATATTTATTCATTACGTAGTCAAGGCGGTCGTTTATTATGAATGTAATACATTGTTTTTTTAGTAGTTTTAACAATTTGCTATTTAAAAATCCTCGCTTCTTTGCCCGAGCGAGGATTAACTTTTGCGAAGTGAATTTCAAGAAAACTACACGACGTGCTCGTATTCAGTGTGCAGCAGGCTCAGAAAGTTAAAATAGAAACATTAACTTTTTCGAAGTGCATCTTGGTAGACAGAAATTCTTTAAAGCAAGTCACTTTTCGTTTCCTATCATCTTTCTATGGTCTTTAATTGATTTTGACTTTTTGTGTGTTTTTTTCCAGAGTGCTTTGTCCAAAAGAGCTCACAATCAGATGTCAAACGCGTCTGGCTCGTACGGAGGACCTCCCAATAAGAAACAAGCATGTGAGTTACGTCATAGCCTTCCTTTTTAGTGACGCCATTACGTTTGTTGCCAATAACATTGGCTTCCTTTCATACACAATATACTGATACATCTTTCATGTGTATGATATTTGCACCTACCATATCAATACTTCATGTTAGGGACATTTTACCTTCCTTTCTTGTAATTGCATCACAATTTCGCTTCGTGATAAGTTCAGAAAACGTAGTTGTAGAGTAATGAAGAATTCCAAAAATTAGTTACAGAGTGGATTATTGCGTGATTGTTATGTAACCCTGTAAGAATCATGCCTTTGTACACCTGGTCTTGTTCTTATAGTTTACGTTTATGTTGATAGACTGGAATCAGGTAGTTTTTAGTCTCGGGTAATTATTTAAATCTGTTCTTTCCAGTGAGCTCAACTTCGGTGAAGAGAAACTTAGGTCAAATGCGAAGATCCTCGACATCAAGTCAAAGCAAGGTTTGTCGAACTATTACTATTCCAATGACAAGCCGAATGAAAAGATTTCCGATTCGTGTATTCATAGTGTTTTGCAAGTACTGTAACTCTCTTGTACAATAACATTCTTGACTGATGTTGCGTGTCACGTCAACTAGATGATTCCCCTCTCATAGTTCTTAGAGCGGTGTTCATCGGTCCAACATAGTTCGGCAATGTTCCAGATAGTCACGCGGTTCACCAACATCCGTTTGTTTTTTCTTAGCGAGTGCGTTAGATTTAAGTAAAGTTTCCTGTCCATGCAGAGTAGCCAATCGCCTGTTATTGAATGTACCTATGACGTGTGTGTAGCCGTACATACATACATAGATATACATAAAAAATGAAAGTTTCTCCGGATTGTTTTAAAAATTATTTTATTGAGCTTTCGACTCGTAGCTTCGAGCCTTCATCATATCGAAAGCTCAATAAAGTAATTTTAAACAATCAGAAACTTCATTTTAATTAAATGGATTACCAATTTTCAAACTTATACATGATTATACTTGTTTCCTACTTTACTTCAGGTGAAATCGCGGTCAAACGGGATGAAAGACAATCTTCCGGATCCAAGTAGCTTTGGCTCTGTTGCTGAGTTTGCATTTTTCGACAAGGTATGCGGTTTGTTCATATAATAATACGCTGTAGTAATTTACCGTAGCAACCAGTGACGAATCCAGTCCTGCTATGTAAAAGTTTTTTGAATCCGTCCACTGTAAAAACTACCTGAAAACGACAGAATGAATTCGCAAATTTGTTTGCATGGCAGAAATAGTAAGTCAGGTTGCTAAGAATTTCACCTTACAAAGAAATAGTTTTTCCGTTTGAAGTTGTCACGAAACTGGCGTATCCGTTCTGTAATCATTGGTATTCTCTATGGTTTCCACATATTGAAATAAAAATTCACAAAACTGACGTATCCGTTCTGTAATCATTGGTATTCTTTATGGTTTCCACATTTTGAAGTAAATATTTCAATAAAATTTGGACATTTAAGTAAAGGAAAAACTGCGTATCGTTTTGTCTAGCTTTGCAAGGAGTAAACTATCGCAGAGGAGTTAACTATCGTACTTTCAATAGCTTTGCAAGGAGGAAATTATTGTAAATGAGTAAACTATGTAAACTATCGTACTTTCAATAGCTTTGCAAGGAGTAGACTATCGTAGAAGAGTAAACTATCGTACTTTCAATAGCTTTGCAAGGAGTATACTATCGTACTTTCAATAGCTTTGCAAGGAGTAAACTATCGTACTTTCAATAGCTTTGCAAGGAGTGAACTATCGTAAAGGAGTAAACTATCGTAGAGGAGTAAACTATCGTAAAGGAGTAAACTATCGTACTGTCATTAGCTTTGCAAGGAGTAAACTTACCGTACTTTCAGTAGCTTTGCAAGGAGTACATTATCTTAACAGAGTAAACTATCGTACTGTCAATAGCTTTTCAACGAAAGTAAAGCCATGTTATAAAGAAATAAAACTAACCAGTGAGAATTAGCTATTTAAGGTGCTCGTATGTAAGTTATAACACGAAATATTTTATTTATTGTCTGAAATAATAGAACCCTTTAAAATTCCCGTCTCACACGAGCACAAACATAAACATAAAGAGTTCACCTCTAAACATTCACTTATAAGCACGAACACAAGAACAAAAAAAGAAATATTTCTTTAGTTGTGCTTACGAAAATTATCGACAGGCGTTTTTCATCGAAATATCTCGTACGTAGATATGTTTGATTTTGTTGTGACGCTATGCGTGAATCTGCTTGTGTTTTATCTAAATTTTTGATTGTTTTGGAAATTGGTCATCTACATTATATTATATCGCAAATTTGTTTAACATTGACGCGAGACTAAATGTGTTTAACGAATACGTTAATTAGGGAAAGACTGACAATAAATTCTTAATTTACTCGTCACGATATTTTGAACAGTTCCACACGTACTTAAACGTGCAAACATCTCAGTTTTAAGAGATCTTCTGTATGAAATTTCTTGTCGCAGGCAAAATTTCACAGCTTGAATTCACAAAATTTTCCGGTTATTTTCTCACACTTGTCTCCTATTCATATATATATATACATACAACTCACATTTGTTTTCAAATCATAAACATATAGCTACGCATGTCACGTCACGGTCCACAGCTCTTCTACATTGTCTTTTCCAGGTACGCAAAGCTCTGCGAAGTCAAAAGGTTTACGAAGATTTTCTACGTTGTCTCAAACTTTTTAATCAAGAAGTCATCTCGCGCGCAGATCTTGTTCAACTCGTTTCTGCCTTCCTGGGGTACGTTGGTTTTGTTTATTATGGTCTTCGTGAGTACGTTTATTTTATTTCGAAAAATTGTTTACACTCTCAGTTGGGAATCGAATTCGGACTCTTTGAATTCTTCCGAATGTACTTATTTCAAGAAATTGTTTATTGTTTTATGTAAAAGATCGCCCAAAACTGCGTTTGGCTTTCTTTTTTACACGAATGTTTGTATGCGCAGTTTTGGAGATATAGAAGTTTTTGTGATGTGTAATGAGGAATTGTATGTTCCTTCGTTTCCTAATATACATTATCTTAAGATCGTGCTTCATTTCGTTAGTGTATTGCAAACATGCTTGGGTTTTGTCAGAACTTTGTTTTATTGTTATGTAAAGTGATCACCTGCGTAATATATATGAAGCAACATTGTTTGTTTTAGGCCTTATTAACTCCAAAAAACGAATATGTAAATTAAGAAACAAAAGAAGATAAATTATCTCGGAATTTCACTCAAAGGAATATATCACAAAAACGGGTTTTTGTTTGGCGGGTTTTTGTTCCGTGTGTTTTTGCTCGTGGGTTTTTGCTCGGTGGGTTTTTGTTCGGTGGGTTGATCACACTTGTTGAACTATGGCGATGCTCAAATTGTGGACTCTCTAGTGATTTGGCAGATTAACGTTAATAAACTTACGTGTATTGTAAGTTTTTGCATCGAAAAGTCATATTTACAAGGTGGGCGAGAGGTGGACGACGCCATCTTGTACTTATATTTTAAAGGTGTCCATGAGAGATTGGCTGCAATTGTGCAATTATGAAAGCGCACACAGTTTAAGCTGAATTTTTATGTTAAAATCTCCAATCTCTTGCTTGAACTAAATATCCATTTGAAAGTTTATGCAGTTCCAGACAGGTTATTTTGCATGTGTATTAAAATATATTGCTGTTTATTTCTAATGTAGTTTTATTAAATGGTACAATTAACCCGTGTGAACCCATTTTCTGCATTCACGTGCCTTATGGGAATGTCCGCAATCCCCAAGGGTACTAGGAATACGCACACCAAGTTTCCCCATACAGTGCTCCCTGCAAGCTGATTGGTACTATGTAGCGCGACTAAACAATCTTTGAATGAACTACACTCGAATTGAAAGTAGATTAGTTTTTAAAAACGTTTTATGTCACATTTTTTACAGGAAATTTCCCGATCTCTTCACGTGGTTTAAGGAATTCTTGGGTTACAAGGATTCCAGTCCGATGGATACACCAAGCTTCAAGGAAAGAACCTCTGGCGAGCTTGCCCATCTTGAAATAGGTATGCACCCAGTCGATATCACTTCCATATCCTATTCTATCTCATGGTATTCATTGCTTGTATGCCATCCATAGTAAGTTTTACGAATTTTCACTGGATGGGAATTATCAACACAAAAATTCTCAGTTGATGACGTTGAAGCGCTCAAGCTTATAGCGCATGACTACGTGTGTAGAGATTTTTATTGTCCAGTTTAATGCATTTGTCTTAACTAATTTGGACAATCATCGTCTATTACAGAAATATTCAGTTAAATGTACATTGATCAATTCAACTATCTGTTATTTTCTGTTTACTCCTCATTTGACTCTGAAGATGACTACCGCTTAGGTTGTCGAAACGTCAGTCAACAACAACAAAAACAGTCCTTCTCAGGACTATACCAACCTGGACGATCTACATTTACAAACATGTAACGATACTCCCGGGTTCAAACCATTTACTTTATTATCTGTTATTGTTTCGTTGGTATGATTGATATTCAAATGTTAATCATCGTTTGTTAAATGAAGTACTTTGTTTGCCAAGCACATGCTTATATGGTACATAGTTGTAAAGCTGAGGCGAATTTCCTGTCGTGTGTGTAATCAAACTGATATTTTAAAGAATAGGAAACATTTTCCGAGTTTCTATAGAGTTATATAAACACGTGACCATTTTCCGAGTTTCTGTATAGTTATATAAACACGTGACCATTTTCCGAGTTTCTGTAGAGTTATATAAACACGTGACCATTTTCCGAGTTTCTGTAGAGTTATATAAACACGTGACCATTTTCCGAGTTTCTGTATAGTTATATAAACACGTGACCATTTTCCGAGTTTCTGTAGAGTTATATAAACACGTGACCATTTTCCGAGTTTCTGTAGAGTTATATAAACACGTGGCAAAATTTGAGAGAAATTAACGCGAAACTGCTTGGCAAGCACGCAGCGCGAGGGTTTCCAAGTAATTTTGAGTTTCTCCCAATTTTTCACAACTGTTTATAGAACTCAATAGGAACAAGTAAATATGTTTTCTATTTCGTATGTAAAGAAGCATTTTAAAAACAATATTTAAAAGATAAATTTATTAATTTTAACGGTATGTTTGTTGATATTTTCGCCATTAAAATTTCCCGCACAACTTGCGAGATTTTCGCCAGACGCGAAGTCTCGTCCATTATTGAGTAGTATCAACACAGTTTTTTCAAACATTCGACCAATCAGCGCCCGTGTTTTTAAACGGTTATCTTATAAAAGACTTTGACTCATAAATTTTCGTAATATGTTTAGATTACGCGTCTTGCAAGCGATGTGGCACAAGCTATCGTGCTCTACCCAAGACCTACACACAACCAAAATGCACCGGCCGCACGGCTCTATGTCGCGAGGTCCTCAACGACACGTGGGTCTCCTTCCCAAGTTGGTCGGAGGATACAACATTTCTTGGAACGAAGAAAACTCAGTACGAGGAATACATATTCCGTTGTGAGGACGAACGATTCGAATTGGATGGAATTATCGAAGTGAATTTGTCCACGATCCGCGTCCTCGAGGCAGTGCAAAAGAAATTGGGTCACATGACCTCCGAAGAGCAACAGAAGTTCCGATTGGATGGCTGTCTTGGCGGTACTTCTGAGGTCATACACAAGAAGGCTATCTATAGGATATACGGTGATAAAGCTTCTGATATCATTGATGGTTTAAAGAAGACTCCCGCTGTTGCCGTACCGCTTGTTTTGAAACGGTGAGGATGAGAACTTAGAACTCGATGATTATTGATTAGGGAAGAAATTTTAATGTGTTGTCATAGCTATGGAGTTATTGGAAAAGATAAATGTGACGTTTTAACATGAGCTCACGCTTTATGAAGACTTTAGATAGGAGTATATAAGAACTCAAATTTTAACATCAGATCACTCGTGATGAAGACACTAGACTGTAGTATATAAGAACTCAAGTTTCAATATCAGATCACTCCAGATGAAGGCAAAAGATTGTAGTATATAAGAACTCAAATTTTAACATCAGATCACTCCTGATCAAGATATTAGATTGGAGTACACTATATAAGAACTCAAATTTCAACATATCAATACTGATGAATATACTAGACTGAAATACAGACTTGAGTTTCCGCATTAGATCTCTCTTGCAAATAAAACATATCAATAAGACATTCCCTTCGATGTTTTCAGACTAAAAGCGAAGGAAGAGGAGTGGCGTGCTGCACAGCGATTATACAACAAAATTTGGCGAGAACAAAATGAAAAGTATTATCTTAAGGTGAGTTGATGTTGTAATAGTCATCCAAGAAACGACTTTTTCTACCACCACCCAGACATCCCAACACCCTTTTTTTAGCTTGCAGACATTTCTAATGTGTTTTATAATATTTTACACAGTCTTTGGATTATCAAGGAGCAACTTTCAAGCAAAATGACCTGAAGGGGATGCGGTCAAAGAGTTTGTTAACCGAAATCGAAAATATTTATGACGAGGTTTGTATGTCTGCTTAAAGTGCCTATGACACGAAAATTTTTATGTTTGCAATGACCAGAACTTTTGAAAGGACAGCGTACTTTTTGAAACTGTTCATGCATACCTCTTTTCCTTCTCGAGATATTGAAGATTTTGTTATTTCCATTTTATCACGTCATATTGCATAATGAGTTCTCAAAATGTTTCAAATACTCTTCAGTTTCCTGACGACTTTAGGTTGATACTAATAGGCAGCATTTTATACCATTAACCACGTCACAACAAAGGGAACTATGTCCTTGTAAAGTAAAGTATCGTTTAATATACCTAATACTCCTATTACTCAATATGCAATTTGACGTCACAAGTTAGATAAATCGGACGAAGCAAAAACCTCAACATCTCAAGAAATAAAAGTGATGTGCATAAACTGTTTAGAATGTCCATTGTCATTTCAAAAGTTCTGGTCATTGCAAACATAAGAATTTTCGTGTCGAAGGCACTTTGAAATCACCTTACCATCTTACGTTCATTTGTTTACTTACTACTAAATATCTTTGTTTCTTCGTTTTCAGAAACAAGAGCAAGCTGCAGAAGGAAATGCTGATCCAACCGGACCTCACATGGTCTTTACTTACAAGGTTTGCACTCGTGCACCATTCAGGCGCTTGGCCTGATCATTGAATTTGATTTTAGTTGTCGGAGCTCGATATTTCATTTCAATGTTTTATGGGAGTTTTTGTCATAATGTCATTCGTCGTTGTAGTTTTGTCTTTAGTAAGAGTGATTTCGTGTGGTATAATAAGGTTGATGCCAAAGTCTTAATACCATATTACTGTCTTGTGTTTACATCTGAAGTTATAATGTTCAAGTTAGAGTAATTGCATTGTCCATTAGTTTGACCTAAAGTTCTTGTGTTAGGATAAATCAATTCTTGATGACGCCGCAGGACTTATCGTCCATCACATGAAACGACAGACTGGCATACACAAGGAAGACAAGTCAAAGATCAAATCCTTGCTGTACACATTTGTACCCGATCTCTTTTTTGCGCCAAGGTTTGTCACAATATTTACGTGTTGTAACACTTTTATATCGTAACATGTTTGTAGATGTAGATCGTTCAGGTTAGTAGAGTCCCGAGAAGGACTGTTGGTGTTGGTGTTTATTGACGTTGTGATATTGTCAGCGGTAGTCATCTTTAGAGTCAATAGACAAGTATATTAGAGGTTCTCGCCTTGTTTCTTTTTTGTTCATACTTAACACGGTTGACTGTAGAGGACTAACGCTAAAGATGTTAACACCAATAGTTCTTCTGAGAGCGGCGTAAATTTGGACTATTGAAATTTACAAACATTTAACGATATCCCGGACTCAAACCGTTTTCACGTTTTCAGAGGAGAATTAAGCGACGACGAGGATTCTGTGAAAGACAGCAACGGCTGCGGTAAATTTCTCTTTTCTGCTCAGTTGTAGACTTGTTACTCGATTAAGCTCGTGTTCACCTGCATGTTGTAGCTAAACTGTGTGTTTTATAGGGAGGTCCGATGCATCGAATGGATTACCAGAAGCCGAATCTGTAAGTTAAACAAAGAAGCTTTCCTGTAAATACTGTTGACAATGTCAAAGTTTTTTGATAATGATGCGAATTTATATACAACTGTTTAATTTGAGTTTTTATTGAGTCTCTGTGCACAGTGGTGGATTTATGAGGGGGTGGGAGGTTAAAGGGGTTGCTCACACATGTAGGCAATGGTCAATAAGGGTGTGTGGAGAGGTGCAAATTTCGAAAAATAAAATTAAAGTCCATCCTACTTCAAATGGAAAATCGTTCATTGACTATATCATTAAAGTTTATTGACAGTCAGTGATATTTATTTTGATTAAAAGGCGTCAATGATATTTATTTTGTTGACCAAAGCGGGAACTACTTTCAACTTCTAATATTGAGTAGGTTAATAAATATTTGGTTTATGACCGCAGGGCTTTAGCTGATCACTAAGCCAAGCGCTCCCCCAAAAAAAAATCCTCACTGAATTCACCATTGCCTCTGGACGTCTTAAATCATTCCAAATTTAGTGGTTTTCCTTGAAATATGTATATCACCTGACACTGGTTACGAACCTTTAAGTATTCACCGTTGAACAATTTGCTGCTCTGTGATTTAGAAAACTTTGAATGGTTCGGTGGGGGCTTATTGAGTGGTGTGAGGTATTTTAACCTGCCCTTTTTCGCGAAAGACTAATTTCGACTTGTTTTTTCTTTAGGATGATGCTTACAATCTGATGTTCGTCAACAATAATTGGTACATCTTTTTAAGACTTCACCAGGTCAGTGTTTTTGCTGAATCTTGGAGCTATATTTATGATTTATTCTATAATCGTGCTTGTTTTGGTATGACGTGTTTTGAAGATGTTTCAATGGTCCCTTACGAAGTAAACGATAGTTTGTCGAAGTCCTAATGTGGGCATCTTCATTTTCAGATGGTCTGTGAACGCTTACTAAAGATGTTTCAACGTTCTGTCGAGATTGCCGAAGGCGAAGCATCCGATAAGAAACAGAGAAAGGAGTCGACCGCTGTCGCGTTGAGACTGAAGGCTCCCACAGATGTCGATGTGGAAGAGTATTATCCCGTGTTTCTCGATATGGTGCGAAATTTACTTGATGGTATGTTGCTGTGGATTAAAGGGCTCTGTTTTGATTACGTGTTTCCCGTGATTCCCTATTTATTTCTATTTGCCTTCATTTATATTTAGCGGTATTGACAGATCTTCGTCCAAAACAATTTTGACATCTTAAGGATTTCTGAGCTAGTTTGAATAATCGACTCCATTCTTACTTAAATGTTCAGTTCTCGCAAATCGTAAATTTTTAAACTTTTGTAAATCCTCCTGAAAAGGATAATTCTCCATGTTTCGAGGGCTGAGTGTTTTTTGTTTAATTATTTTATAGGAAACATGGAATCAAGCAGTTTTGAAGATACATGTCGTGAAATGTTCGGCGTTCATGCGTACATTGTTTTCACCATTGACAAGCTTGTAACGAATATTGTTCGTCAGGTACTTAAACTTTGTTTTAGTTTATTTCAATTTCTATTTCCTGCACTTAAACATTGACTGAAGAAGCACTATCTGTTTTAAAATTCTCATCTATTCTCAACATCACTCTTAATTAAGAACGATTAGATGCTGAAACTTGAGTCTTTATTACTATATACTCCAGTCTAATGTCTTCATCAGGAGTGATCTGATGTTGAAACTTGAGATCTTGTTTACTCTAGTCTAGTATCTTCATCGGGAGTGATCTGATGTTGAAACTTGAGTCCTTATATACTCCAGTCTAATGTCTTCATCAGGAGTGATCTGATGTTGAAACTTGAGTCCTTATATACTCCAGTCTAATGTCTTCACCAGAAGTTATCAGATGTTAAAACTGGACTTCTTGTTTACTCCAGTCTAGTATCTTCATCGGGAGTGATCTGGTGTTGAAACTTAAGTACTTATATTCTCTCGTTCATCACAAGTGATTCAAATTTTGAAACTCAAGTCGTTATACACACTCCAACGCAATTCAATTATCAAGGGAGATCTTTGTTTCTAAAGTAGAAATTCTTCGCCAGACTCATTGACACCTTATTTACTTATGTTTAGCTTCAAACCATCGTTGTTGACGACACGTGTGTCCAAGTAATGGATCTGTATCAGCAGGAACAGTCTCGCGAAGGAGCTGGAGGGAACTCTGCTACTCAAGGCCTCCGAAAGGAAGAGGAGATTTCCTATCAGAAAAAAGCGGAAGCGTTGCTCAATGATGAAAATTGTTATAAGTTTATTGTGGTAGGTTGAGGTTACTTTTTGAGGATAGCACGAGGTGTTTCAGTTGAACATCTGTGGATGTTGGTAGGTTGAGATCTCTTGTTGGGAATAGCACGAGGTGTTTCATTTGAACATCTGCGGATGTTGGTAGGTCAAGGTCTTATGTTGGGAATAGCACGAGGTGTTTCAGTTGAACATCTGTTGATGTTGGTAGGATGAGATCTCTTGTTGGGAATAGCACGAGGTGTTTCACTTGAACATCTGTTGATGTTGGTAGATAAGTTGAGGTCACTTGTTGGGGATAGCACGAGGTGTTTCAGTTGAACATCTGTGGATATTGGTAGATAAGTTGAGGTCACTTGTTGGGGATAGCATGAGGTGTTTCAGTTGAACATCTGTGGATATTGGTAGATAGGTTGAAGTCACTTGTTGGGGATAGCACGAGGTGTTTCAGTTGAACGTCTGTTGATGTTGGTAGATAGGTTGAGGTCACTTGTGGATAGTACGAGGTGTTTCAGTTGAACATCTGTTGATGTTGGTAGATAGGTTGAGGTCACTTGTCGGGGATAGCACGAGGTGTTCCAGTTGAACATCTGTTGATGTTGGTAGATAGGTTGAGGTCACTTGTTGTGGATAGTACGAGGTGTTTCAGTTGAACATCTGTTGATGTTGGTAGATAGGTTGAGGTCCCTTGTCGGGGATAGCACGAGGTGTTCCAGTTGAACATCTGTTGATGTTGGCAGTTAGGTTGAGGTCACTTGTTGTGGATAGTACGAGGTGTTTCAGTTGAACATCTGTTGATGTTGGTAGATAGTTTGAGGTCACTTGTCGGGGATAGCACGAGGTGTTCCAGTTGAACATCTGTGGATACATTTGTGTACATCACACTTTTCCACCTATGCTTTACATGTTGGATATAGTTTTCTTGCAGGCTTTTTAACGTTTTGTCTAACGTTTTTATGTTTGTAGCACAAAGATAAGACGATTATAACGATCAGTATTGAACTTATTGTCACTGAGGATGTTCATTATGACGATATGATGGCATTCGAGGTTTGATTTATCGACATTATTGAAGATAGATTACGTTTAAAAAATCATTTTAATTGTCAACTAGTGTTCGCATTCTGAAGATACGTCTAGTAATTACTTTCAAACCACTAGAACTTTCAACGTACCTAACAAAGATTGAGTGTTCGATTTAGATGAAAAATTGAGTGTTCGATTTAGATGAAAAATTGAGTGTTCGATTTAGATGAAAAATTGAGTGTTCGATTTAGATGAAATATTGAGTGTTCGATTTAGATGAAAAATGGAGTGTTCGATTTAGATGAAATATTGAGTGTTCGATTTAGATGAAAAATTGAGTGTTCGATTTAGATGAAAAATTGAGTGTTCGATTTAGATGAAATATTGAGTGTTCGATTTAGATGAAAAATTGAGTGTTCGATTTAGATGAAAAATTTAGTGTTCGATTTAGATGAAAATTGAGTGTTCGATTTAGATGAAAAATTGTGTGTTCGATTTAGATGAAAAATTGAGTGTTCGATTTAGATGAAAAATTGAGTGTTTGATTTAGATGGAAAATTGAGTGTTCGATTTAGATGAAAAATTGAGTGTTCGATTTAGATGAAAATTGAGTGTTCGATTTAGATGAAAAATTGAGTGTTCGATTTAGATGAAAAATTGAGTGTTCGATTTAGATGAAAAACAAGGTGTAACTGTGATCTTATTTGTTCATATGTGACATGTAAACCTATATCCCTTTGACTTCATGCCTTATGTGTTATCAAGAATCTTCATGTCTTAACGAAAAGTAATCGAGTCAGTAGAAAACATCCCTAACATGTTTAAATTGTTCTTCAGAAATGGACCGACTACGTTGATAAGTTTGTATCAAACCAAGAAATCCCGAAAGTGGTGAAAGAACGACTGAAAGTGAAGCCGGTCTTTTTGCCCAGAACTTCAAGACATATTCGCTCAAAGAAAGCGCCAGAAGGTGAAAAATCTGCCGTTGATGGCGAAGAGCTCGGTAACAGGTAGAGAAGGGACTGTTTCTACTTTCCGTAATGGAGTTCAATAATTTTATTTGCTTACATATTGCGTTTGTGGATTTTGTACCCTCCGGAAGTTTGAGCTATTTTTTTATTGAAGGCAGGAGGGTTAATGTATTGCTTCAGCCTACTTTCTAAGATCAGAGCGGCCAATTGCATAGAATAAACTTTATGTTGCTTTCGCGTACTGTGAATTTATAAAGGTGCATTATGCATGCCAAAGAACCACAGTAAAATCAATAGCGTAGTTAAATAGGCAAAGCTTTTTGGTTGTCAACAAGTGAAGATCTATTTTGTTTGTTTTAGTCCAAGTAACATTGAAGGCGAGGAAACGTCCGCTGACATCGTGAACGAGGATACGATGGAATGCAAAATCTCTTCGAATACATACAAACTCAAGTTCGTTCGTGGTGGCCGCAGTTATTTCTATCGTAGAAGATCGCTGCCAAAAGCTAGAAAGGTATGAACACAACAATCTTTGAAGATGGGTGGGGGTGGGTTGTACTAACTCATTTGCGGCTGAAGTTGAATCAAAAGTTGACCCTCTCGCTCAAACCTAACATACTGAAAGTCGTCTCCATTAATTTTTGTGCACGTACAGGAAACTGAGGCAATCGCTCCCTTCCCATGGATAAATTTTTGCTAAATCTTCTGTCAGCTGAGATAACAAATGCTTTTGTTTTTTTCGTTGACTGAGTTGCTAATCGATGGCGCCAAAATGGCTCGAGGTGACTTTCTGTGTGTAAGTTGTCTATTTTTTCACTGTCGAGAATTCACATGCCCAAGGAATTATCATTCGTATGCCAATGACTTAGGACCCAGTCCTCTAGATGTCTGACGACCCTTCATTTGGAGGAAGCCATCTTGAAAGGCGGCTATGGGCGAAACTCTCAATCAAAAATAAGTCATAAGAAAATTTAAAAACTTTAATCCACGGTATTGTCCTTAAATCCAACCAAACATTTTAAAAATCAAACCTAGACTTTCAACTCTACAACTGTATATATGCGTAGAAGAAGCACATTTTGGACGTGCATATCCGTCAGTTTTGCCACTTTTATCATGGCGGTTTGCTTCACTCATAACTGTAGAACTCCGGCCGAGTCACGTATCTAGCAGATTGTGTTCTAGGTGACTAGGTCGTTGAACTAAACTAATCAATTTGTTGTCTGTTTAGGTATATCCAACAATCACTCGTAAGTTGTCGGAAAATTTCCAACGTTGGCTGGAAGCTTGGGTGATGGAAAATGTTTCACGTGACCAGAAAAGTACGTGCGATCAGTGGTTGGCGGGAAAAGTCGACGGCTTGCGACCTTGCAACACAATCAAACAGACGGTGCGAAACAATTTCAAGAGTTATACAAAGTATAACGTCGAGTGGCCAACGCCCGCGGTACCTCTGTCCGATTCAAGTACTCAATCATAAGTTGTAGATATGCGGGATTGTGCCGAGTGTAAAAAAGGGGTGAATCGTCAGCGCATGCTCGTAACAATGTGTGTATAGATGTTGTGAAATGATCACAAACATCGGGTGTATCTAAATTATGAATGAAAACGGTTAAGAGTCTGTTTCATTTCTTTGTATAAGAAAATTTTAATCTAAGGACTTGTTTATAACGGAATTCAGATGTAAGGCGATTTAAGGTCACGCTTTGAAATATAGCCGAAAGCTCAAAATAGAACTATTAAGGTTGTGCTTTATGAACTATTCTGAAAATAGTCCATTTGCTTTTTTAACTTACTGCAGCATCGACCACTGCTTCCTTTGAAAATAATGAAACGAAGCTCTGGTTGTCAAAATACAACTTCATATTTTGATCGGAACGTTTTAATCTCTCGTATTTTTGTCTCTGATAATCCTTGAGATTGTTAAATGATTCGGTTTGGACGTGGAAATTTACTGAATCATGCGATATGTTAAAGAAACTGTTGAACATAATCTAAATTATTAGATGAAACTGTGTTATTGGTTATAATGCTTTGGTTGCCTGGCTTCAGACCGTACGATTTCAGAACTTGTGCCATTTTCATCTTCTATCAGGAATGTAGCTTGAATCCCGTATGATTACATAGGAACCAAGATATTGTCCACGGTTCTATGTCATGAATTGTGTGAAAGCGTACTGTCATTTTCTCATGTTGTCGTCAATACTGTGTACCATGCTATAGTTTACTGTATGTGCGCGGTTTCTCATACAACCAATGAATCTTATTCTGAAAAGTCTTTAGCTTCGGCTTTATAAGTCAATGTGTACACACGTGTTATTCAACATTATGTATGTGTCTTTGAGAAGTTTGAGACAACTATAAGACTCTCTTTACATTATTTCTTAGCAACCTAGGGTCGATTAACTGTGGGACGACTTTCAAGAGAAGCTTTTTCTTTGGTTTATAAGGATAGGCGTTAAAGTTGGAGATTATTCGAGCTTTTTGCGCACCAAAACATTACAACTATTTGGCCCATTTCAAACGTCGCATTTTAAACGAGCCAAAATGAAACTGGTCTTAAATCTCTTTCATAGTTGTAGGGGACATTTCATATGACATTACGGCTTTTTCAAATAGTAGAAAACCTCGAAATATCTGGAGCCGGTTGCACGAAGTCTGGAAAGCGTTGTCCGCTGGATAGTAAAATTTCAAACTTGTAGAAAAGTTGGGTATGTTTTCCTTACGGCATAGAAATTTTTGTAATCTTGGAAGCAATATTTTCTTTTAGTGAATGCTCATTTCAGATCTTATATTTTTTCTCTTTTATAAGGTTTTTTAAACGTTCAAAAAAACTTGCTATCCAGTGGGTAGCGCTGTTCGGCCTTCGTACTACTGGCCCCTCTTGTAAAACTGATGAATGAAAGCCTGTTTGAATCTCTTTTTTGAATCATAGCTGATTTCCATCACTCTATTAATTTTAGTGCGATATGGAAAATGCGT
Organism: Xenia sp. Carnegie-2017; assembly: GCF_021976095.1. Lineage (NCBI taxonomy): Eukaryota > Metazoa > Cnidaria > Anthozoa > Malacalcyonacea > Xeniidae > Xenia > Xenia sp. Carnegie-2017. The sequence goes on from NW_025813487.1 coordinate 14,128,483, forward strand.
GTCGTGGGTAAACGTTTATAGTAATCTAAAGTATTGTCTTCAGTTTGAATTTTGTATCGAGTCAAGTATTGAATACCCTGCAACAAATGCTGGCTATACTAATCAGGCCGTGTTATGATTAAGAAAAATATTCTATAATTACACCAGATGATCTTTCAACTTATTTGCTTGCTTATTACCACCCTGTCAGTTATCAATTGAAAGTTTTCATGAAACCACTTGTGTCGAAGGTGTCGAATTAAAATAAAGTGCGCTGAAATCTGAGAGAATGACCGCAATGCTTTGTGGTAATATTTTTTCACCAATCACACATTGAGCCTGCGAACGAGCAAAATTTGATTTTCAAAACATTTTAACAACAAAGCGTAAAAATACATCGTTTTGTACAGAATTTCATAGAAAGCGACTTTTCCTTCGAGTATCCTCAAATGTCAAGTAGAAGCGAAGAGTCGTCCGTGCCAGAACTGCCTGTCGAGTCTGCTGGCAGTTCGGTATCTACTTCACTGCAGAAGGAATACGAACAGTTGTTAAGATACGCTGTCGTAACGCCAAAGGTTACAGTACCTAAAACGCAGCCGAAACGTACGAATTTCAAAGAACACGAGTTCACTACAACTGGGACAAGCAGCGAGTCATATGAGCTGGACACACGAGATTTAGAGAAAGAAGTTACAGTCTTACCTAGTACTCCACCAGTGGCCAGAGTAAACGGACAATATTCCAATAAAATGAAGTCGAAAACTGAAGGTTTTTCTACTGCAATAAACTTCGTAAAACCTAGTGTTACTTAAGTCTTTTTTGAGTTCAATCGTTTGCCAGTAACATGTCCTGGCTGTCATGTCATTAGACTATAAAACTTCTTATCATGACTAATGTCCATATTTATACATAACATATAAGTCTGTATTATCTTCTGTTATTTCTGCTCATGGCAATTGTCACTGCAGAAGATGGTATGAATTTATTCTTCCCCGGCAGCCCCTCTTGAATAACACCACAGTATAGAAACAAACAGTAGGACCACTTTGCTGTGCAACTTGGGGCTATTTATTTAATTAGATTACTGTCTGTGAGTAGCCATCGCAATCCTCCTATTCTTAAGAAAATTGAATATAATCCATAGGAAGATATGTGCTGCAAAGTGTTTCTTTACTGTAATAACACTCCAAGTGAGTGAGTTCTTTGCCTCTAATGTACATATACATTTGTACGTATTCTTCCCAGAAACCTCTCCTGAACCAAAAGAGAGTGACCAATCATACAGCTCAAGTGAAGCAAGCACTCCAAATGGCAGCATGGTCAGTACTTCAGAGAATTCTCCTGTCGTTGATGCAGATCTTGTGAGGATGGAATCACAATTGGACTCCTGGTGCAAGGATATGAAATCAAATATTTTGGTGAGGATATTTTTTGTATGTTAGCATTGTTAGGCTTTCACCAAAGATTTACGCATGCGATTTGTAAAGTGAGTTAACTGTGCATATTGTCAACTGGTGCTGTATCATAATTAAATCTTGACTATATTCCTATGATTTCCATTGTGCTCAAACATGGTTTTGTCATAAGTTTTGTTCAAGATTGTTTATTTGGATAAAGCTATTTGTTTTAAGGGCGAAGAATTTTGAGAAATCTCTGGAAATGTGTTCACTTTGCCTTGTTAGGATCTATTGTGGAATTTATGCAGGGTTTCGAAGGAGGATACGCATGCAACCCCAGGCTATTAAATTATTATTGGCAAGAAAATTTTACCTTATCGAACTGATAAGGGTGAAATTTATTTCAAATGTGGCACATTTGCCCTAGGTAATACTTCTCTACCCCCACCAATGCACCCTTGAAGAGAAATCAGCACCCATCTTGTCAGATGAGCATGGAACTGCAGCTGTTAGGGGCACTTACCTCTTTTGACAGAATAATGATTGCTTGTTTACATTACCAGGCAGAGTTTATGCAATGTAAGATGGCCCTTCAAGGACGTCACAAACAAGATCTTCTTATGAAACAACAAAGGTCAGTCTTTTATCCTTTTTTCATCATTTCCAGATTTTTATTTCATTTAGGACTGTTTTGTTCAAAATAGCAAGCGGTCAATATCAATGGCTGCTTGCAAGGACAAGAACATGTGTAATGTTGATAACTACAATAGATAACTATAGTAGATAGGGATGGTAGATAATCTTGGTAGATGGCATTGGTCATTAACAATGATCTTTAGGAGATAATTGATAAATTGCCATAGGAAATTATAATTATATAAAGTAATTGTTCGAAGAAATGTTAATGGCAATGGTGTGTGAAAATGTTAGATGGTAATTGTTACAGTATTATAATGGTAGACAACATTGGTAGATACTTGATAACAGTGATTGATGACATTGGTAGATACTTGATAACAGTGATTGATGACATTGATCGATACTAACTTGATAACACTGATTGATGACAATGATACACAATATTGTGGTTGATGACAATGGTAGATAGCAGTGGTGGATGGTAATGGTAGATAGCAGTGGTGGATGGTAATGGTAGATAGCAGTGGTGGATAGCAGTGGTGAATGACAATAGTAGATAGCAGTGGTGTATGACAATGTAGATAGCAGTGGTGGATAACAATGGTAGATTGCAGTGGTGAATGACAATGTAGATAGCAGTGGTGGATAACAATGGTAGATAGCAGTGGTGAATGATAATGGTAGATAGTAGTGGTGAATGATAATGGTAGATAGTAGTGGTGGATGATAATGGTAGATAGTAGTGGTGTATGATAATGGTAGATAGTAGTGGTGGATGACAATGGTAGATAGCAGTGGTGGATGATAATGGTAGATAGCAGTGGTGGATGATAATGGTAGATAGCAGTGGTGAATGATAATGGTAGATAGCAGTGGTAGATGACAATGGCAGATAGCAGTGGTTAATTGTAATGGTCGATACCAAAACATAATCTTAGGTTTCAATCTACTACACCAGAAGCTCATTAAAATATAGAACGAAGGATGTATAATACAAAAGATTTATTTTTCTTTATGTCTCTCAAACGTCCTCTTGGTCTTACATGTAATTTGTCAACTTTTATGAAATGTACGAAATCAACGCGAAACAAATCATTACTTAAAGTAGTTTCTTTACTTATCAAATTTGAAATGACTTTTTCCTGCATTGTTTTCATCAGCTGTACGTAGTTTAAACATTTCAAATACGCAGGCATGCGACTGAACTGAACAAGAAGCAAAACGAGTTGGAGAGCTTGAAAGAACTGCTGTACACTTACGAGAAGACGATAGAACACAAAGACAACATAATTGCAAACATGACTAAAGCTATTCAAAAACAGGTGAGGATCTAGTAAAGGATGGCTTAGAATGAAGGGCTAGGGGTCAGTATAGCGGACACCAGTAGCCATTTTACGGTGGCTAGGGTTGTGGTCGAAATTTGAAATTAAATCTAAGCTGTTAACTTATTTTGAACTCGCACGACCTTTTTTCATTTACTGAGCCTGCAGCACGGTTTTTTTGATCAGCGACACAAGGTGTCCGCTAAACTGTATTTGACCCGGATGAAGTCAGTAAACTTTCTTCTACGTTTGTGAAATGACTCTTTCGTCTTTTCAGAAAGACAGATTTTACCTACTTCGAAGATTTAACACTTGGAAAATCAAACATGTCGACGAGAAGAAGGAGGTATTTTGGGGACCCAAGGAGGGTGTGTTTTAAGCGTTCGGCTGAGCAATGACTTTGGACATCTTTTAAGAAAACACTGTATCAAACATCTTTCCATTTGCAGAAGCTATTGTTAATGAAATCAAACAAGTCGAACTACAGTGTATAAGAACTCGAGTTTCAACATCAGATCACTTCTGATGAAAACACTAAACTGGAGTATATAAGAACTTAAATTTTAACATCAGATCACTCCTGATGAAGACACTAGACTGGAGTGTATAAGGACTCAAGTTTCAACATCAGATCACTCATGTATTACGTTTATTTCTAAATTACAAGTATATCTGTTGCTTTAGGCATTCGGGACAAACCTTGCGAAGAAGCACCATAATCACGTGATTAAGGGTAAAATCTGGAGTGCTTGGCGTTCAATCGTCGAAACGCGATGGAAACAAAAAGTGGAGAAAGCCTGCCAGGTATGGAAAGAGGTGGCATAGTATGTGCCATAGTTAGTATGAACTTCAAGGGTTCCTGGTTTATATTGGCCAACAGCCAGTATTCAAACCATTGCATTTGTTCAATTACTTTAACAGATTCTGGCTTATATGACCTACATTCAATTCAATTTCTTCAAAGGTTTCTTGTTGTTATGACCAACAGTGAAATACTCGTTCATTCAAACCATTGCATTAGCTCAATTACTTTAACGCATTCTGACTTATATGACCTACATTCAATTCAATTTCTTCAAAGGTTTCTTGTTGATATGACCAACATTTAGACATTCATACATTCAAATTATTGCATTTGTTCAATTACTTTAACGGATTCTGACTTATATGACCTACATTCAATTCAATTACTTCAAAGGTTTCTGGTTTATATGACCAACATTTAGACATTCATACATTTAAACTCTTGAATTAAGTCCACAAATTACTGAACATAAATGTACTTTACAGTCTTCTACACGCGAATCAGTATGTTGCAAAGACGGTTCCAAATTACAAAGTGAGCAACGATTAACTTGAATCGACAATGAAATCCAAAGTTATATAATTATCTATATTACATCGTATTTTGGTCAGTAGATTTACCTAGTCGTGGTATTTATGAACGATGGGCATATGCATGGGGTGTCGGGGCTTGCGGTATTATGAACCTCGACTGACGACTCATTCAGGTTTTATATGTTTAGTCAAAAGCACAAGATGTATGTTTAAAGTTAACCAACGATTACGAGGCAAAACTATTTGAGGTAAATAAAAAAATAGTTTGATTACGATTGACGTATCTTTATTTAGAGATTTTCTGGTTCTTTTAAGTTTTGAGAAAAACTGCTGATGGCGACTGATGTTTTTACACCATGTGCCAAAACCATCTGCGTGATAAAGTCGCGTTTATTTCTTATTCTCAACTGACAAAGACTCTCATTTCATCCCGTAAAGATGACTTCTGCACAATTTGTTGAAATGTCAGTCGCAAGCAATAGTCGTTCTCAAGGCACTAATCCTGCAGACGATCTTTTAGAAGATCATAAAGTAATTTAATTACCATCGCTATACAGTATCTAAGTTCCTGTGTGTTTTGTTATCAAGTCCTTCCAATCATACCAAGTGTAGGCAAATATTATATTATTCGTCGAAAAATATAGCACGTGTTTTTAATACGATAGATATACATATTAATACAACAATAATTTGAAGCTGATTACTTTTGTACTTGAATATTATTTTATAAACATTTCATGTCATTTGGACTTATTAACTGCAATATGGTCTGTTTAAGCAGATATTATGATTGCTATTATCATAGGCAAACAAAGCGCTTGATTCCGCGAGACTGGAAGTAAACCGACTTCGCGCTGAAAGGAAATCTATGAAGAGACAATGAAGAAAGCCTTTATGAGGGGAGTCTGTGCTTTAAATCTGGAAGCAATGCACATGTTTCGAGAGCCCGAGGATGAGGATGCACCTGGAGAGTCATGTAACAATCAACAAAGGAATCCTTGTGCATTGATTGGTTCAGGTGAAGGAGAGTCATGTGACAATCAAAAAAGGAATCCTTGTGCATTGATTGGTTCAGGGGAATCATATCGTTTTATTTCTGTTTTAAGAGTAATGTTAAGGAAAATCTGTTTAAAAGGTCTTCATGTGGGCTGATTTGATATCAAAATTGAGTCTTTTTGTTTTATTTTATTTGTAACGCAGTATAATAAACCCCACGCAATGTTTTCATCAAAGGCGGCTACCGGCGTTTTACCGCCGTCTATTTGGCATTAGACAGCCGCTTATTTGCTTGTCAGTCTGAAAACAACAACGTCAAAAATTTTTTTGCTTGTCAAAGACAAACGAAGTACTTTATTATTTTATTTTTCGTAAGATTTTAACAAACTGTTTTTCGGAGATACAGTATAGGCAGCAATAACTTCGCAAATATACTCTAATTATTCTATAGCTCGCCTGTTAGCAGCAAAACAATTAATAAATAAATAGAAATTTGCCAACTGCTTTACGTTCTAGCTAACAATTAACAAACGCCTTAAAAACTGCCATTCAATGGTAAAACGGTCATTTATAGCACTGTCAAAAACGTATAAACTCTGTTGTGTCGAGCGCCCAACTAAACTAAGACAAACAGCTTTTGTGATAGTGAAGACTTAAAGACCACCGTTAAATACTCTCGGCTGAAGAACCCTGGAAAATAGATCAATCTCCTGATGATGGTTTATGCCTGGAACTTATCATTGAACAAATTGATGTTATGCTTAATTTTACCGTTTACTTATTTTGTTTTAGGAAATGAAATGATCCCGCGAACTCAGCCTCCCAAGTCAACAACCTCAACCGTAACACAGGCCCATGCAGGCAATACTTCATGCGCTCCGCATACCAACATGGCAAATACCATATTTACCGCTGGACAACAGGGTCGCACAATCAATGTCAAAGCTGTCGGTCGGGCTGATTTCAAGAGAGATTTGAAGGCTGCAATTCCCGGTATCGATTTTTCTTTTAAGAAATAAAAGCACTCTGCTGTAATTGCACAGGCTTATGCAAACCGAGAAGACCTTTGAGAGAACTCGAAAGCAGATCAGTGCAAGTCAGAGACCAAAGGTCGAGGTTTGCACCTGCTCGAATTTAACTGGTCTAGCTCAGATCGGTTTACGTTAATGATTTTGCCAATCATCTACAATAATTGGGGTGGGAGGAGGGTATGGAGGAAATGCTCTCAACCAGTGGGAAATGCCTCTCAAACCAAATTTTTCTTCATTCTAGGCTCAGGTCCTCCCGGGGCTAATAGCGTCAGTTCGGTATTAGTGCAAAGACATTCTGGTGCCGATGCTATCTCGTCGAAAACGATACGCCATCCACAGTCGTCTCAGAATACCACTGCGAAGACAACACGATCGAAATCTGGCGGAACGTCTGCTGTAAGAATCGATCCCACTCCCCCCGTCAAAGTGGTACATTAGCCAATCGGTTATTCTCATTTATACTACATAAACCGAGGTTTTATGACATGTTCCCTCTAACTATGAGGAGATTTCACAAACGTTTTTGACCGACACGTTTATCCGTGAACGAGTAGTGATGTTTTGGAAACTCTTCCTTGAGGAATTTTGTTTCAGTTATTATCAAGACGCGTGTAGCGATGTGGCGGTCATTCAAAGAAAACCCTTACCATTGTCTACATTGAATGTTGTTCAGATGCTGCTTACAGGAAGTACTATGCTGATTAGCGTGAGTGCGTAAGGCACGTAAATCTTGACTTTTCTGATGAAGTGCGCATGCGCAATTACATGCAACTCGATAATTATGCCTCTGTATGACACTCGGAAAGTATAAATCAATATTACGTATACATTTGTTATGACGATGACGGGCTCTCATAACAATAAACTTCATCAACAAATTTTTTCCCCTTTATTCAAGAAATAAATTATGTTTACTGTGTTTGCACAGGCTTATGAAAACCGAGGAGACCTTTGGGAGAACTCGAAAGCTGATCAGTGCAAGGCCGTGACCGAAGATCGAGGGTTGCACATGCTCGAGAGTTCTCACAAACGTCTCGGAGGCTTGCATTAGCCTGTGAAAACATGAATAACATCTCCTTTGTTGCTTTTATAAAATAACAACAATGCGAGACAGAAAAATTTAATACAAACATTTCAATTTTTCCTCTAAAATGTATTCATGATTGATTTGCAAATTCCCTTTGATTGATTGATTGTTTAGATTGGTCGAGCTCAGATCGGTTTGCACAGACCAATGCAAACACAGCTATAGGCCAAGCAGCGCATGCGTTTTATTGCTTTTATTTTATGAAGTGCCTTGAAATGAGAGGGCGTGCGAAATTTTTCATTGATGTTAAATTTGCCATCGCGTAGCAAGCTCTATAACCGTGTGGTTCATGTTCATTTATGCATTTTATAATCCGTAGAAAACAATCGTCTTCAAAAGAACTAAATGCGACTGATCGTGCACATATGAATATCGCTCACCTCCCATTATCGATCTTGCCTCGTGCCTTCTGTCAGCGCTTTTCTGTTGAAAGACAAAGTTTCATAAAAGTCAGAAACTTTGGTTTTAGCTGTAGGTCAAAAAGATTCACAGTATATATTTTAAAATAGTGCAAATAGCTAATAAATGGCGACATTTGTTTTAAAATCCATGACGCACATTGGAATTGAACTTTTAGAGCATTATAGAAATCATCTATATCAGCAAATGACAATAAATTCTTCGTTATAGTACCAGTAAAAGAGATAGATATAGAAGGTAAAACAGCTTTTTTCCACTCCCTTTTCCCGCATTATCATTGGCTGCTACTATAAAGGAAATAACCCGTTGTTACGTCACCCCGTTTATATAAAGCACGATCTAATTCGCAACCATTCACTGTTTATTAAGATCAGGAGAAGGCGCCAAAACTGATCCGTGATCTCACGCCTGTCGACCAATAGTATTTGAATATGCGGCCTAGTGCTCAGCGGGCCGAAAAATCTTGAAGTGAAAATAGCGAAGAAAATCAAAATGATGGCCTCAAAAGTAAAGTATAAATTTAGTAAAATATTGAAGATATCGACTTTGTTTATGGTCATAGCGCTAACGGAATGTCGTCGACAAAGCGGTAGGTTACTCGATATGATATAAAGTGACGGAATTTATGTTTCGGATTCCCTTAAATTTCCCGTCAATTAATTTTAACAGGTGTTTCTGACTGCCTTGTGAGCAACCGCGTATTTAACGATAATATTATATTTCATATCTTTTAAAACTTTCTCTGTCTTCTATATCTCAAAGTTTGACGTGTTTGCGATATGAGAGCAAAAGTTCGGAAAATACGCTCAAAGTATTTACTGTGTTAACTTTGTTTGACTAAAAACCCGCCCAAAGAGTATTAGTGCATTTTTAGTTTGGTATATGTTGGCCAACGAGGCGTAACTGGTTAAAAAATTCTCGGGACTAACATATATTTTAGTCTATTTGTGTGACACTTTGCGTATTTTTAACAAACATTTTTTCGCTTCTAAAACAGATGTATTGAGATAGCTAGTGTCGAAATTTTTTATTGGCATGCGTTTTATATGTAAAAGTACGCATTATCGTGATGTTTCATTTACTCATGGCGGTGCGAAATCGAGGCAATTTTATATATATATATAACTTTTATGCTAATGTTTCCCAGTTTGCTTGAAAGTTTGAGTGCTTCTTAAGTTTGTTTATCCGTCAGTGGTAATGAAGTTTAAATATGGAGTTCAAACTAATTGTATGATTTACAGACAGTCTGCGTAAAAGAAGTGCAAAGGATTTGTCTATAGTAATGTTTGATAGTAAAGATTCTCCGCGCTAAAGATTTGATAACTTAACGTCTAGCATGTCTAACCAATTTAAAAGCCGTAACTAAAATGAAAGGAAGACCCAAGAGTTATTTAATATATACAGTTACTTTTTGTTTTGTATCTTGATATCTAAAGTTTCCGCACTTTGGTCCAATCTTCTCCAATTTTACTACCTTTGCGACGAACTTTCGAACGAACTTCTCAACATTACGCAGAAAAGATACAATCACGATGAAGATTGATTTCAACTTGACATCTAATGTTTCTGCACTTTGGTCCAATCTTCTCCAATTTTACTACCTTTGCAACGAACTTTCGAACGAACTTCTCAACATTACGCAGAAAAGATACAATCACGATGAAGATTGATTTCAACTTGACATTGAAGCAATTTTTACATTGCAAACTGAGCGAAAATTAGAGATTTCTAACCTCTGTAAAAGAATAAAGTTAGTTTGCCGTGACAACTTGAACGTTTGTCTGTTTTTGTGCTAGAGACCTTAGCTACTAAAACAATAATTGAGATTAAGGAGATTTGAAGAACCGCAATCGCCATTATCGCTTTTGGCAACGTGTCTTCCCTGTTTGTATATGTTGTTTACTGATATATGACTTTCTTTTCATTGGATAGAACCTACTTTTATTGATGGGGTCTCTGATCCATCCGATCAGACTCTGATAAGAGTTTTGAGATCAGAATTTGAAGAGGAGGAGAACAAAGGCAGTAGGAAAGTAGAAAAATCCAGTAAAGGTATGTAAAGACGTCTAGGTATATAAAGGTATATATGTAAAGGTATATAAAGGCATCTACACTTGTTGCGATCGATGTGAAAACCGCGGATTTCAAAGCCTCGATCTCATTCCTTTATCGGTGATCGATGTGATTTGAAAAAATTGTAATATATAAGTTGAATTAAATCTTATGCTATTTTCATTTTGATAGTCGACAAACACATTTTGCCTTTGAAGAAAAGAGCGTCCGATGAAGAAGGTTTGCGTCGAAATTAATCTTACAACAATAGAAAAAAAGATAATGTATTACTTGACAATGCCGTATCATAGTTTGTTATAATATTAATGTACACGCTGTTGATTTTCTAGATCAATTTTTTCAAGCTCTTTTATCTCGAACTCAGGAGAAACCTATCGGTATTGCTGTATTTTTTGCATCAAATCAGAACTGACTTTAGCTCAGTTTTTACTTTAATACAATCAGCAAATGTCGCCATATTTTGTACTGTTGAAACGCTTGAAAAATTTTTACGGACGAAGCTTAAGGGGCAAGTCTTGCGGCATTGCATGTCCGTGTAACTGCGTGGTTTTTAAACCTCCGCTAATGAACATATCGACGCAAAATCAACTTTTTTTCAGCAACTTTCTTTTAAAGGAAAATTGTAATTTCAAGAAAATTTGCGAAGAAGTTGATGTGTGCCAAAGTAGCATTTTTCTAATGTAGATATACTTTATGTTATACGAAATGTACTTATTGATTTCAGAAAAGAGATCGTCCGAATCCCTAACGGAAAAAGGTAAGAGATAGTTTTGGGCATTTAAAACACCATCCGATGTAATCTGTAATCAGCGCTAGCAACACACGTGAACATTTCTAGTCAAAACAACTGTTTTCTTCATAATGATTGCACCTACACGATCACTTCTGATTTTGTTGGAAAGTGAAATCCATGTAATTCGATTCTTAGCCTTTATCCAATCTATGTAACCTCAATGCAATGAACACTGGAGTCAAAATGTGCGCAATCTGTATTTTTTGGTTTTTCCCGCTTTATATAGCGATACGAAGCTCATATGCTCAGTACCATCTCTTTTTCTCAGTAGATAATGACGTCTTTATATATTGATACGAAATTCATATGCTCAGTACCATCTCTTTTTCTCAGTAGATAATGACGTCATGAATTGGAAAAGCAATTCAAAAATCACTGATGCTGATAAAAAAGGTAATTATTAATGCAATCATTTGAAATGATAAATTTTCACTGATATCTATAAAACTGGATAACACAACTTAGTGCTTGACTTGAAGCTGGGTGGCGGCCATATTGGACTATCCATTTTTTCAGTTTTTATATACGTTTTATATAACAAACTGCTACTCTCGCATTTATTTTGAATCATATCTTTCACTCTTGGGAGAAAAAGAAATTATTATGATGACAAGACTGCAAAAGAACGGATTTGGGCAAAAACTCATGTTTGCTAAATTTCATATAGAAATCTTCTCACGTTGCTTAAATATCACAATATAAGATTTGGCATGATTTCTGAAAGAGAAAATAACAAGAATACAAAATATGATAAAAATTCATTATAAAATATATACTCCAAGTGGACAGTCCAATATGGCCGCCGCTGTCAAAAGTTGGCTGCAAAATTTTCGATGGGAACCAGAATTAGGTTGCGTTATCCAGTCTTTGTATATATCAGTGTAAATTTCCCTCCACAAGTCCACCGCGTGAATAGAATAACTCACGACTGCTGACCGTAACCTCTAAGTTATGTACACTCGTAAGTTTTGTCTTCGCAAGATATTTTTCTGGGGGAGAGGTACCCAAACTGGCTCTCACGTGTCTTGTACTGTTTAGTTTTATAAATGAATTTAGAGTCTTTTTATATGGAACCAAGTTACCCGGCTAGTCACTCGCACAGGCGGGTAAAACAATTGATCTGTTTATAGGGTAACTCGGCTGGCAACTCTAAACTTCTTTCTTCAACAAAGTTTCCTAGCCATGTTGTTTATAGAAGCAATCCTTATTACGCATGCGTGTGAATAATATATCCTTCTTGTCTTGCCGAGAAACCCGCCATAGGCGTTTATATGGAAAAATCATCCCTCCTCGCCGGGTAACTCCTGGTATGGCGAGTTGCTTTGATGTATCGTATAAACGATGTGCCAGGAGATGCATTCATTTTATGTAAGCTCAGAGTTTCTCGGCTGAGCCGAGTTACTCGCTTAGCCAGGAGACTCGGCTCCCTTACTTGGCATGATCTTGGAATTTATTCTGGAAGGTGGGTGGTAGGGGGAAATAGCAGCTTCTCGCCCAGCAAACATCTAACTCGATACTTTTTGTAAAAATTTTATGGGTTTCTAAAGTTGGACTGCTTGTTTGTTGTGCGTAAACATGCAAGGAAGGGGAAAACTATGTTTTAAGGGTTGAAGCTCTTTTCGAGAATAGAACATGGACATAGCGTCAAAAACAATCATTTGAAATCTTACATCCTTAGAACTGGAGCATCTATTCAACAGTATTAGTGTTGTAGAAAACGAGGTGACTTCGAAAGAGAAGATAGAAGCCAAACGTTCAACTGTAAGTAAAAATGTTTTGGCTTCTGTGATTGCTTACGATAATGTGGGTGTTGGACGTCATTGACCAATCACACAGTGTGACCAGAATTTGCAATATTTATCACAAAATTTACTCTGGTTAGCTTAGACAGCCCCACCTGATTAAATAACTGCAACATTCGGAACAGGGGGGAGGCATTCTGCATGATCACAAGTAATCAATGTAAAAATGTCTTGAATAAGTCCAACGTCCAAATCCCATCATTTCGTTGGTCTTCATTTTACCAAAGATATCTCCAGCCAAGATAGGACCGTAAACAAAAAAAACTTTTTCATTGGTTAAATGATCTTGCCTTTCACCTTATTTCCATTTCTATATTTTCTCTGAATTATTCTATGTTGTCAGGGAAACGATGCGAAGGTCACAGATTTAGTTGAGTGGTTGATGTCAAAACCAGTAAGTCTCGTAACTTTTTACTGTTATGCCATTGGAATAATTTCTTGACACGAAAACAAATATTTTGTTCATAAACTACGCCTGGGACGAATCGTTTTAACCCCCGGTTTATAAACAGGGATTTGGCACATGAGATTGTTGAGTTTGAGTTGGGCCGTAGGCGCTTTTTTATTTCATAACATCGGTGTGTTACGCTCAATGATCTAGAACCCAGTCTATTAGATAACTGCCTCCGCTGATATTGGATAGTAATGAGTAAGAGTGAGGCAAGCCGCCATCTTGAAAGTTGGCAAAACTGACAATATTTACGACTAATATCTGCTTTTGCTGAGTTGATACAGAGTTGCAATGTTGATAGTCTAGGTTTAATTATTAAAATGTTTGATAAAATGTTTGATAACTTATTTTTCATTTTGAGTTTTGCTTTTTGCCATCTTTCAAGATGGCGTCCTTGCCTCACCTTGACACGGTAGTTAGACATCTAGAAGACTGGGTTCTAAATCATTTTTATGTTAACGTAATGTTCGTGGGCTCGCTTTAAAATCAATGTGAAAGAACTAGTGCCAGCGGTAGAGAATTAAAACGTCTTCTTTGGTCATGTCTGATCATATATATTGAGTTTTTGCTTTAGCTTCAGTCAAAATGAATGCTTTGAACCCGTTCATCAATACATGTTTGTAGATGTAGATCGTCCAGGTTAGTAGAGCTCTGAGGACTGTTGATGTTGATGTTGAGTGACGATTCGACGAAATTTATTCATCAGTATCTGAAGATGACTACAGCTATGGTTGTCATAACGTCAATGCAATGAACAAAAATACATGGAACGCTACCTGAAGCAAATAATTAAGCCAAATCTTACACCCAACCACGCGAGATTACACCCAGACACGTGTGTTTAGTGTTTCGAGATTCTCTCGTGGTGTGGAAATTCATTAAATACACACGCGTGTAAGATTTGGCTTCATAAAGTTGTTAGGCTTTTCTGTTACAAGAAGCGTTCCATGTATTTTAGTTCAATGCGTCAACATTAACAGTCCTTCTCAGGACTGCACTAACCTGGATGATTTACCAAGACAAACATATTAGTTTTTCTTCCTGTAAAAGCATTGTTGCTCAGGTTCATAATCACTGAATAGAGAAAAGATGATAAACATAATCTGTTTGAGTGTTCTTGGTGCTTAATGGTTTATTGGTATAAATAACAAAGAATGTATTTTTGCCACCCATTAACGTGTCATACCAATTGTCTTAATACAATCGAAAAATACCAAACGGTGTAAAATGATGGAATTTTGATAATCTATTATAAAATAACACACATGCAAAACGCATGCTCTGATTGGTCGATACACGTGTTTGGATAAGGCCATCCAAATACAGGAAACTTTAAGTAATTGTTTAATGTTGTATATCTTGCTAGAAACAGTTTCACAAGTACTTCACTTCGTTTTCCTTTATAGCTTCACAAGTACTTCACTTCGTTTTCCTTTATAGCTTCACAAGTACTTCACTTCGTTTTTCTTTATAGCCAAAAGAATTTCACGATTCGTTGCGTCATATCATCGATGCAGAGAAGCAAATCTCCGATATATTTAGTAAGAATGCTTTCGTCATTAGCAACCTTCGGGGTTTATGGTAGTTTAAATAAAAATGGAATTTCGTTTCGAAGTGAAAACTCTCATGATTATTCAATCAAACCCAAAAAGAACCTCTGTAATAACTACGCGCTTTCTCAAAAATCTTGAATTTTGTGAATTATGGGGACGGTTTATCGGGAGTAACATCCTTAACGCCTCCCCCCTCCCCCACTGTAATAGGGATAGCGATCGTCTATAGAAGAGTGTCTGATTGGATAGTTATAGCATTAATTAATTTGAGAAGTAGATATATAACACAAAGAACAATATGATATGTTAGATTATGAGGGAACACTATTGTAATTATTATTTGAAAATTAAAAGAAGGCAATATTAACCTCACTCTCTTTTACGATAGTTGAAAAATTTTAGTCTGGCATTACACAATGCTTAAGAACAGTTTCTGTACTCTCGCCACACCCCTTCGTGACACCCCTTCGCCTGTCCCCCTTTAGTCACAGTATTTAAGCATGGTTTTTTGCTTGGCAAAAAAGAAATTAGCCCTAATCCTACTGACAATGTATTTTGTTTGAAGCTGCTAGGGATACAATCGCAACTGCAACTACTAGAAAGTTAGTGGCCAATCAACCTCTGGAGAGTTTGCCCACAACGCGTACTGACTCTTCCCCAGTTCTCCAGCCGACATCTATGGCGACATCTAGTAGATCGGTGACAGATGAACCTTACGAGACTTTGCCCACAACGCGTACTGACTCTTCCCCAGTTCCCCAGCCTGCATCTAGCGTGGCATCTACTAGATTGGTGACCGATCAACCTCATGAAACTTTGCCTTCAACCGCGGCATCCAGCGTGACATCTAGAAGCCCGATGATTGGCAGTTTCGTACCGAACCCAGCTCATGATCAATCCTCCCAAGGGACCATTTCAAGTGCAACGCAGCCAGCGATGGTTTTGCATTCCGCTCCATTGAATGCGGCGCAACCTCCATTGGCTTCAGGGCAATCACAGTCGGCTGCCGGGCAACCACCATTGGCTGTAGGGCAATCACAATTGCCTGTAGGGCAATCACAATTGGCTGCAGAGCAATCACAATTGGTTGGAGGGCAGCCAGTGGCTATAACTGAGGGAACTCGCCCTGCATTTATAGAGCAACAATCCCAACGGTTTGTCGGACAACCTGTAACATCAAGTGTAGCACAAGCGGGCACGATGCCCCAGCCAGTTGTTTCGGGTGTAGCTCAACCTGCGACGGTTTCGCAGTCCGCATCTCAGTCTGGTATGATTCAAGCTCCATCCACAAATAATCCTGGAGCACCAGGTAAAAAAGTCAACCTCTATGCTGATGTTATAAAAATGTCCAAAGCTCTAAGTCAGAGTGCCCCAGGTCCCATACCCATTGAAGCTATGAACTATTTCAACAAATTTGGTGGAATCGGCACCACACACCCTATAGCTATGACAAATGTGGCGGTAAATCCTCAGGCCATGCCTACGATACCATTACCGCAAGCACCCGCAGTCTCTCCAATCATGGCTCAGCCACAAAATGCACTGCCAGGACCTCTTCACAATATGCATGGCAGGACCTCTTCCACAAAATGCACTGCAAGGACCTCCGCCACAAAATGCACTGCCAGGACCTTCACCACAAAATGATCTGCCAGGATCTCTTCCACAAAATGCACTGCAAGGATCTATTTCACAAAATGCACTGCCAGGACCTTCACCACAAAATGATCTGCCAGGATCTCCCCCACAAAATTCACTGCCAGGACCTATTTCACAAAATTCACTGCCAGGACCTATTTCACAAAATGCACTGCCAGTACCTCCCCCACAAAATGCACTACCAGAATCTCCGCCACAAAATGCACTGCAAGAATCTCCTCCACAAAATGCACTGCAAGAATCTCCTCCACAACAAGCTCTAACTCCACCAAAGGTGCAGTCACAATTGCATTCCAAAGTACAAATGCAGCGCATGTCTCCAAGGCAACAAGAACAATATATCAAACTGCAACAGCAATACGCGAAGCAACAAGAACAATACGTGCAACGGCTGACGTCTTTTAAACATCAGTTGGACGAGAGGCAAAGGAATAAACAATCTCGACCTGACCTAAAAAGAATGAAGATTACAAACCAGCAGCCATAAGGCCTTATCCCATGAACAGAGATGAGTTGGATAAGTCGACAGGTACGATGAACTTGTTTCTTATTCACTTCACAATTTTACGAATACAAAGCCCACATGTCGATAAAATTCTAACTGAAGGAAAGCTCATTGGCTGGAGAAAAACAGGCTTTGGTTAGTAGTTTTCTCCTCAAGTGGTCTTCATGATCTGCCAGCTCTGGAAACATGCTTTTTGACAAAAAAAAACTTTTAAAATAGCCACAGAATATTTTTTACTTTCACTTTGGAGTTCACTATCTTGCGTTCGTCTTCAATAAAACAGCCCACGATTGAGAAAATTCAGCGTTTCTAATACATTGCCAGATTTTAACCATTTCAAATCTACGCTTGGTTTGAACAAACCACATTGTCATATATTTTTAAGAGAATTGACAATTAACTTGAAATATTTTAGGAAAGAAAAAGTCTGTTACAGCATCTTTGTTGTTCAAGCAAAATTGGTCGGACAACTTTAAAAAGAAGAAATCGACGCAGTACAGAGTGTTCAAAACAGAGGCGACACAAGAGGTGAGTTAAAAACTCGAGATTTCTTTTTTTAGAAGAGCACGTTCAACTATACATCATGATGTCTGGAAAATTTTTTCTCAGTTAAAGAGTGTGTTCAAAACAATGAAGAATTTCAAGGATATTTCTATCGATAAGATCAGGTATGACGGTTTTCAAGCTAATTATTTATCATCGTAACATTTTTATTTTACTATTTATGCTGTGAATACGCACGATATGTTATTGTTATTGATGTGTAAATATATAATATATTTTATTTCAAACAATTACCAGGAAAATATACTTTCAATCTGTGCGATTGCTTAATAATTGCTCGAAGTTATATTTTTGTCATCGAAATGCGTTTCACTGCTAAACACGCTTGTATCAGGACACACTAAATTGAATTTTATGTTTAATGTCTTATTTTGTATCATATGTTTTACATGTATCCTCCTAATGTACCTCATTATCCATACTGTAAACCATTATCCCTACTGTACGTCTTCATCCATTCGGGAAATCATCATTCCTACTGTACGTCGTTATTCCTATTGAAAATCATTATCCCTACTGTACGTCATTTATCCTTCAGTATATCACTATCCCTTACTGAACATCATTCATCCTTTTTTCTTTTTCTCAATGCAGGGAAGACAGGGGAAAGGTTGACGTTACGTTCACTGTAAAATATACGAAGGAGACGAGTTCCCCACTTAAACCATTATACGACCGTATTGTCGGGTATTACCTTGGAAGTATGCCCGTTTATCGGGACACCTTGATCAGAGGAGGTATGGTTCGAAATATAATTTATTTGGTGATTTGATGTCTTTCATTGCTCTTGTCCTTGAGTCATTCATGTCTTCACTTGTATTTTTCTTGAAAATTGTCGTGATAAAAGACCCTTGTATAAGTAATAAGAATTAAAGCTTTTATGTCAAAGTCGTTCGTGTGTGGGATTTACTTTTAGATAAACGTCGACCAATGACGGCACCTGTCCGACCAGCGACGAAAATGGACAAATCACAGTCGGAAAATCCTGCAACTGAGTTTGCGGCGTTTGTCAACAAAGTGATTAATAAAGTGAAGAACAGAGCTGAAACTTTAAATGAAAATCATGAAGGTACAATTTGAATAGAAATGGCAAAAGTTGCGTTAAGAAAAACAACTTTTAGTGAAGTTAGAATACTGTTACATCATTTATAACAAATTAGAACAATTAGCGTTCAGAAAACAATTTTATCATTTCTAACAAATTAGAACAGTTAGCGTTCAGAATGCAGTTGCATCATTTATAACAAATTAGAACAATTAGCGTTCAGAATACAGTTTCATCATTTGTAACAAATTAAAACAATTAGCGTTCAGAATACAGTTACATCATTTGTAACAAATTAGAACAATTAGCGTTCGGCTTAACTCAATAAGAACAGGTAATCGTTAATCAGAATGTTTCACTGAATGTTTCTCCGTTTTTTCTAGCCTATCAAGGTTGTTTTAAAGATCAAAAGCCAAATCGAGACATGAAGAAGCATTTCGCCAAGTTCGAAATGACGCCCGAGTGGTGTGTACACACCTGCAAAGAAGACGGGTATCGCTTTGCCGGGGTTCAATACTCGTACCTCTGCTTCTGCGGAAACAAATTTGGCAAATATGGCCGAGTATCAGACACAGAATGTAGAAGCCGTTGCTACGGTGACAAGAATCGTTTCTGTGGATCATTCTGGCACAATTCCATTTACTCTGTTGGTATGTTTGCATTAAAATCTTTATTATTATTTTTTGGTTTGAAATATCAAAGCAAGAGTCATAAACTTTCTATAAAAAACATTCAAGCCACGCCGAGGCTTGTCAACTTGCAACTATAATTTGACAGCTTACATCGGTAACTTTTGTCATCAAACTTTTCAACTTACAGCTGTAATTTTTGTTACAAGACCATTTCAATATACACCTTTAACTTTTGTCTATTGAACATTTCAACTTGTGCCTGTGACATTTTCCAGCTTACATCTTCAACTTTTGTTACAAAAAACTTTCAACTCTTAACCGGCAACTTACATCATTAAAACTCTTCAACTTTTGACCCTCACCAATTAATTTTATCAACTCTTATCCCTCACCAATTCAATTTGTCCATAACAAATTACTTTTATCAATTTGTACCTCACCTGCTACTTTCCTCAATTTGTCCCTCACCAATTAATTTTATCAACTCTTATCCCTCACCAATTACTCTCATCAACACCCTCGACTTAGACATCAAAATGCTTCAGTATCAAAGCATCAACGTACACCAGTAATCTTTGTACTGAACTTAGCTACTAACTGCAGTAACTTTGGTCTTTACAACATTTTAAAGATGGTAAACATCACGATCCGGACGAATTTGCTGCGTTGCCAGACGATGACGATGAAAGCGGTCATGACGAAAACGACGAAAAGGATGAAAACAAGACTGAAGATGACAAGAACAAAGATGACAAAAGCGAGGGAAAATCCGATAACGATAATGAAAAAGAACACGGTAAATGATTACGAGCTCTGTTTGGTCCGTTTGATTTTTGTGTTTTTCAAGTTTTGTCCGTTTTTTTGTGATTTAGCTGACGTCGCCAATCATTTGATGAAAGCAGCTTCGTCTGCACTGAAAGGTGAGATTATTTAACAATCAGATTACATTGTTAACTTGTAGATGCGCGAGCATGACGTCATTTGTAATGAGAACTAAAAAAAGGGACCACGAGCCGCCGAGGCGAGTTTATGTTCTTATCGGAAATGACGTTTTGTATGTATTACTGAAGAAACAACTGTTAAATGTAATCTGTTTATTTTATGTAATAAAACCGTAAAAATTTTCAATTTTAACTGGCAAGCAAATTGTTTTTGTTTTTGCAAACTCTTGAAAATTAAAAAGTCAAGATTATGCAAGTATCTCACGTACATGATCTATTGGATTTAAGGAATGCTATTGGCTAACTTAGGTCACGTGTCTCAGTCTCACATCTCACATCACGAGTCTCAGTTTCACATCACGGTTTTCAATCTCGCATCACGTGTCTCAGTCTCACATCGCGTGTCTAACATCTTTTATTCTATTTAGCTGCAAAGAAACTGCTGCCTTCAGGTAAAAACAATCTTTGGATAAGCGGTGTTTGCTTATGCCCATTTTTGCTTCATCGTTGTTGATTAACAATAAAATATGCTTATTTGCATAGGAAAAGATAAGAGGAAGATGTCTTCTAAAGATGTTAACAAGTACAAAGTTGAAGCTCGAAAAGCTTTGAAAGGTTGGTTTGAGACATATATACGAAAAGAACAGTGATACGACTGCATTTAAGAATCATGATTGGTCCGTCAGTGTAATCTCATTTCCGGACAAAAATGTTGATTGGTCCGTCAGTGTAATTTCATTTCCGGACAAGAATGGTGATTGGCATTTGCAAAACTGTTTTGTCAAAGTGCATCGCAATCTATTCTTTGATTTTGAACGTCTATAGATCAATGGCCTAGAACCCAATCTACTAGATATCTTACTCTGCCAAAATTCAAAGTGAGGCTAGCCGCCATCTTGAAAAATGGCAAAACTGACGATATTTACGATTGATATCTGTTTTTCCTGAGTTGGTATACAGTTGCAAAGTTGATAGTCTAGGTTTAATTTTCAAAATGTTTGATAGAATTGGGTTTTTAAAACTTCTTTTAACTTATTTTTCATTTTCAGTTTTAAGCTTTTTGCCACCTTTCATGATGGCGTCCTTTCCTCACCGTGACATGGTAGATAGACAACTAGATGATTGGTTCTAAATCATTGCTATAGATTGACACTTACATGAAAATTGTTTTACTTGTAATACAAGTCAATGGCAGTTTGTAAATAGCATAAGCCAAGTAAAAGTTAAAACGCAGTCGACTTGTCTATCAAAGACATTATTGTGCAGAAATTTCAAGTGCGAGTCCCCAAGCAGTAAAACCGTCTATATCATGTACGATTTATCGTCAAGTGCGTATTTCGTACAATTTATAACTATCTTTTATTTTTTTCCAATCAGCAGCGGCAGAAAATCCCACCCGATAAATAACATATATATCTTGCATCCGGGAGCTTTCACCCTGCGTTGTCCTTCTCATTTTCTCCGAAACTGCATGACCTTATGCCTTTCATTTTTTTGATGTTGTCGTTTTCAGCCGTTGATAAAATCGTCGACGAGAAGATGAAAGTCGAAAAGAGATCCGTTGAACGAACAGAAGGACGAAATCTTCTCATGGCTTACCTCGGTAATGTTGGCGGTTACGACCGAGTGTATCGGTCTGCGGAGGATGAGAACAAGCCAGGTACGTATGTGATGTCGTGTACATGTAGACGGTATTTTTGGAAGATGTTAGCCAGGTACGTATGTGATTAGACATGAGTGATATGACAGCAAATTATGCAGTTTGAGCAACAGCAGTTATGCCGGCTCTCGGTCGCCGCCCCCTCGTCCATTCCCCTTCCATAGTTTTACGGGCTTCCATCTTCAATTGTAAAGATTAAAATATTAGTCATTGAACTAAAATACATGGAGCGCTACCTAAACCAAATAATTGAAGCCAAACCTTACACCCCGGCACGCGAGATTACACCCAGACACGCGTGTGTAGTGTTTCGAGATTCTTTTGCAGAGTGAAAATTGATTGAGTACACACGCGTGTCTGGGTTGTCTGGGTGTGAGATTTGGCTTCAAAAAATTATAAGGCTTTTGTACTACAGGTAGCGTTCCATGTATTTTAGTTCAATGATATAAGTACGTATTAACAAAGAAATTATGTATAGCTTTTGAGTATTATTTTGGGAAATTTCTTCTGCTTCCCTGAACTCGACGATTTACATCTACAAACACAAACATACGCACGACTTGCTTGTTACTAACATTGACTAATGGATTCTGAGGAAGGCATTTTGAGTCTTAATATTATCGAAGTAATAACACAATAGATTTTAAGAATTTTTTACGTTAGTCAAACAAGGCGAACAATTTTATCCTTTAAATTGCATCCATTCACATGAAAATATTTTCATTACTTTAGTCGAAAAGTTGAAATTTGACTACAAGCGTGAGATTGTCGACGAGGAAGGCGATGGCGAGTTTATATCGAAAGCCAAAGGCAAGAAAACAGACTGAAAAGAAGCAGACGATCTTTGGAATCGGAGGAGTTTGATGGGCGAAAGAAGATGGCTTTGCGAGCAATGATTGACAGTAATGATATAACCAATCCGAAGACCGCTTTTGCGGAACCCTCACGTCGAGGTATATGATTTAACATGTATTTTTTTTATAACCGAGGAGAAGCAATTTAGAGGGACAAATTGAAACTCTTCTCTTGATTGCTGTTAGATTTCTTTGTTAGAAGTGATCTGTTGTTGAAATTTAAGCTCTTATATACTCCAGTCGATTGTCTTCATAAAAAGTGATCTGATGTTGAAACTTTAGTCCTTATGTACTCCAGTCTAGTATCTTCATCAGCAGTGATCCGCTGTTGAAGCTTGAGTTCTTATCAACTGCAATTTATTCTCCTAGAACAATCCTCTTTTCTTGATAGTTAACTTGCTTTTAATTTGAGCAATAATGCTTTCAGAGTTATTAAACAAGGACTTGTCGGATAAAGAGTTAATACGCCTCAGCCGCAATGCTGAAGACGAAGAAGAAGATGATGAAAAAAATAGTGATTTGGCGTGGAGAAGAAAGTCTCGAAAAACAGAAAAGGTTTAAAAAAATATTTAAGTGATAAGATTTTATTTAGGTGTAAGAACATGTTATTTCACGCATATTTAAAAATGATGTAAAAAATTTCTTGTATTTTTCGTCTCAATCATGTTATTTCAACACATCTGTTTTTTACTGATTTGCAAATTCTCTTTTGCACAGCTATAAACCGATCGGTGCACGAGTTTTATTTTTTCCTTTCATACATGTTATTTGCAGAGAAGCGTTGCTATCGACAAGAGTCTGTATCATAGCAAAGTTCAAGAAGGTAATCAGAAGTCTTTTTGATGAACTCGCCATTTCTTTGACAGTTAAAGACGAATGCACATCAAAGTCAACTTGACTTAAAAAATTGTCATCCATTCTCATAAGGACGATTGTCGACTGAATTGAAGATTCACTTTTTAACATTGCTCTATGTAGGAATGGAAAATATCGTCGGTGGTGTCATTGACGTCATGAAAGAATCCACCATGATTGGTTCTTTTAAGGAAGACGTTGAAAAACTCATCAGTGACGTGACGAACGGCCTAGCCATCCCACCTGAGCAAAAAAAACAGGTGACCAATGATGTAAGACAGGATGTCAAAGAGACTGGAACTAGCAGCATCAACAGTAAGTTTGTTCATTGTAAACATTATGGACTTGTTGCTTGTTTTAAACATTACCGAAACATCTTGTCTGTCATTCACTGTGAATATTACCTAATTGTCTCGTTACTTAAGCATCAACTAAACGTTTGTTGTGTGTTGTAAACAATGTCTAGATATTTTCATGTTTATTTGAAACATCATTTAATGTAACTTGAGTGTTCGCAAATCTCTCTTTTGCACAAGCGTATCTATTTTATTTTTTTTGTGAACACAGGAAAATTTCTATCTTTCCCATTGAACTCAATACTTATGTGAGGGCTATCTTTTGGTTGACACGCCTATGCCACAGTATAAAGAATATACGCACATCGCGTGCAACTGGCTGCTGTGTTTTTAATTAGATTACTGGCTGCAGTTAGCCATTTCATCATTCCCATTGGTCAAAAAAAGTAATTGACTGGCTGCCACTATGGTAATCACATGCATAATAAGATATGCGTGGCACGAAAAATTTAATGGAGTGGCTCTTCTGTATATTCATTATAATGTGCTTTCAGACCCGCATTTTAGCTTGCTATTGCAATGTTGTTTCTTTTGAATGTTCGTGGAAAGATTTCAACAAGTTTAATTGTTGGCTTTAAGTTTTGGTGAGAGTTAGGCTTTCTATGTAATGGTCATGTCTATTTTCATACATCCCCATTTTACGACTCAAATCTTTTTTTTCACAGCTATCGACAAATAATTGCACGCGTTATTTTACAGTTATTTCCCACATTGAAATAACTTTTTCTTAAATGAGAAGTAATCGCCTCTTTCAATCTTTAAAATCTATTCTAGACTTAATCACCACGATTCGAACTGAACTAAACGAATACGGCGAATTGCACCCAGCGGTCGCCCCGCAGGCTGTAGAGGCCGCGCAAACGTTCACCGATATACCGCTGGACGCTGGTAAAGCAGAAGAAATAAAGAAAAAGATTCGTAAGCGGTCTGTAGACGATACCACGACGGAAACTGAGAACGAATTCTTATCGGATATTCTTAAAGAGCATTTCAAACATAATCGATAAAATATTATTCTAAAAACAATTAAAGATTAAAGGAACATCATATTTTTTAGTCGCACCACTGTGCTATAAAACCTTGTGCTATTCTGTACTACATCTTCTACAAACCATCTCGATTTATAACGACTGTTATTATAACTAAAACCTTAAAAAAACTTAATGATTTATGGCTAATTGAAGTCTCTACCTCAACGTTTTAAAGAGGTGTGGGTATTTTAAGACTATTTTTAAGATGATTCGAAGTTTAAAGAGGGTAATTGAAACATAAATGATTTGTTATTTTATGTAATGTAACATGAAGTCTTGAAGTTAACCATAAAGAAGTTATCGTTTTTAACTCTAAGAAAACTTCATATAAAGTTTGTATTCAAGTGAATGGTTTGATTCCGGGAGTATCGTTACAAGATTGTAGTTGAAGATCTTCCAGCTTAGTAGAGTTTCAAGATGGACTGTTGGTTTTGATGTTGACTGAGGTTTTCACATCCTTAGCGGTTGTCATTTTTAGAGTCAAGTGACATCTTGTCAATCTTAGCGGTGACGTCAAGTCACTCACTCACGTGACACTAAAGATAAATGCACCAACGCCAACAGCTCTTCTCAGCACTCAACAAACCTGGACGATTTATACGTCTACAAACTTGTAATACAATTTCATTGTCATGAAAAAACATTAACTGTCCACTAACCGCACATCGTAAACATGGGAAATTCTCAAAAGACCTTTTATATTATAACTATAAACTTACAAAAATATACCACTTATTAAACATCAAAACCTGGTTTCACGTTTCTGGGCGACATTGTTAACTTAAAACGTTTGACGTGATGTCATGCTGCTGCAACCAATCATAGAACAGGATCTTTTGAAATAAATGGCGCCCTGTTCCTTGAGTGGAGCTGTCATCTTGAAGTAACATATAAATAAACTATTATCCCTCTTTAAAGTCAAGTACTCAACTGCAGTCGACTAAAGTAAAAAGCGCTCACTTCCCAACACTGCATCATTGATAACAAAGTCAGTATGATGATATATTTTGTTATGCAAGTATAAAAATCTTATCGTATCTGATAACATACACTAGACCGACGCACATGAAGACGACAGTCTTGAGATTACATCATTTTTGATAAAGAAAGTATAGACTGGAGTGCATAAGCTCTAGAAATAAGGACACTGCACTATAGCATATGCAGAGATTTCTTTTGACAAAAGTTATTCAAGTACGTCATGTGTGAATATTTTCTGTGGCTTGCCAACGCTTAAATATTTTTTAAAACACATGTCTCGAGTTATTTTTCTTCAAGTAATCCAAGCAATATTGATGAGACTTGACTGAATAGTATAAAGAGTCTGACTTTGAAGTTTGGTCAAGTCCCATGGAGTAACGATTTTGACATTAAAGTTTAGTGAATGAACTTTCATGTATCTCTATAATAGGAGAAAAGATTTCAACGTCAAAGCATAGGTCAATGAACGAAGTTTCATGTATCTCTAGAGGATTAAAGATATTGACGTTAAATATTAATGAATGAAGTTTCATGAATCTTTATAGGATTAAAGATGTTGACGTCAAAGGTTAATGGATGAAGTTTCATGTATCTCTATAAGAGTAACGATTTTGACGTTAAAGGTTAATGAATGAAGTTTCATGATTCTTCTTTCAGATTTTAGAGCTGTTAATTTGTGAATATATTTAAGTAGGCGTATTTCAAGTGTTCTAATTTTTATTTAGATCGAATTTAGTGATTCCAAACGTTCTGCAGCTGTGCTTCTTCCCGAAATAATTGGATGTATTCACTCTCTATAAAAGATAATTTTCATTTTTTTCTGCATTTCATCTCGACAAATAGTTAAAGTGGCGTAGTGGTGATCGAAAGAAATGATTACAATTCAGGTTTGAGCTGTTATGAAGTAAGATTAAGTGCAGAATATATCTTCATTAGAGAATAGTCTCTCAGGTAATTGTTGTATATTTAGAAGAAGATTAACTTATGATTTAGCATGTGTTCAAACAGCAGCTGGTTTTCATTTGATTTGAAATTTTCAGCATTGAAATTAATGCCCTTTATATAAGCAGACCTTTTATGATAAACAAATATATTCTTTTATCTCTTGAAATCGAACGTTTTTTATTTCTTAGAGACTAAAATACTAAAACCTACTTTTTTATCTTTTTTTCACAAATAGCACCGTTCAGGAGAGGGGCGAAACTAGAGCGTTAAGTTGGGGATGGGTGAACATTCATATATTCAGCTCTGCCCTGCTGATTTCTTTTAAAATTATAATCGCTAACAAACCAAGTCAGTGAAACATAGCTGAATAGATAAATATTCACCCACCCCTTAACGTTCTAGTTTAGCCCCTTTTT
Organism: Xenia sp. Carnegie-2017; assembly: GCF_021976095.1. Classification (NCBI taxonomy): domain Eukaryota; kingdom Metazoa; phylum Cnidaria; class Anthozoa; order Malacalcyonacea; family Xeniidae; genus Xenia; species Xenia sp. Carnegie-2017. The sequence continues at coordinate 14,155,808 of NW_025813487.1, forward strand.
CAGGGTGCCCCCTTGCAAGCTTATATTTAGGGTGCACGTGGCTCTGCTAAACCAGAGCTAAGAGCAAATTACGCCACTGATTAAAGAAAAAATAGAACGGTAAAGAACCTTTGAAAAATTTATTCGTATTTAAGAGCGTGTGTACAATAAATTTTCTACTAATCGTCGTTTGAGTGCTCTGTTTTGACTGAAACTTTGAATTCAAAAAGCGAGTTCATTCCGGGAAACAGATGCTTTTTTCTTAACGTGGAAACTGCTGGGAACATCTGTATCATTTCAGCTGTTTTTCATCACAGTCTGATTTCTATCCATCCCGTGTATGTTGAAGAAGAAATTTGAAGGAGGAGATATTTTCTAAGTTAAATCCAATATGTTATTGCAGTAACAAAGTCACGCATTCCGGAAATCAAAATTCATTACAACAGCTGAACTTTTGCAATACGAACTGTGAATTTAATTGTAATAGTGTGAGATTATATTTGCTTTGTTTGAGCGATCACTACTTGGTTATATACACAATAATAATATTGCGTTTGTTTCCACGCCATATTGTTGAAGTAATGGATGTTTGATGAGTCTGTTTACAAATATACTTATTTGGGTTAGGGTTAGGGTAAGATATGGATTCATTTAAGATCCATATCTTGAAACTTGAAGTCCCTCGATCAAATCATTCTATCTTTTCATGAAATAGTACAATCTGAGTTGCAGGAAACTCCGCTCATTTTCTACCTTAGAATGGTTGAATCGAAGACTGAAATGATTCATGAATAAAAACGATTTAAAATTTCCACCCCACTAATTATCAATTTTTGACATGTTTGTCTTCATGATGGCTCCTGCATCGATCTTTTTTTGTTATAATGGGAATGCCAATTTAGAATTTTTATTGCTTTAATACGCCGGCGATGAAATTAATTACTTTGCTATTTTCGTGTATGCATATTTTTTCCCATTAGCGCCGTCCAAACTTTTATTGCGTTTGATGCTTCAGTTCGTTTAGTGCTGACTGCATCGCTTGTAGATACGTTTTGTCTGCATTAGTTCGTCGATATGCAGCACTAGAAAGACAAGGAAATATCGATCATCGACAGCATAAGAGGTTAAAAGTTAATTTCTCGTTTTGAAGAACGTTGCCTTATATCTTTTCCGTAAAATCTTTCTTTCTTGATTTTCGTGTCGCTCTTTATTCTTTGTGTCAGCACTTAATCTGTCTCCTTCTATCTTCCCGCCAATCTTTTGCCATCTCTCTCGATCTCCATATTTTTACTTTTGTTCTTTTCTTTCAACTCTCTTCTTTCTCACTATCTCCGTCTCTTTTTCACCAACTCACCGAAACATGGCCTTATTTCCATCGATACAAGCAACAGATATAAATTATTTGCTAAATTTACGTTGAGTCGTCAAAGTAATGACCATGTCGTTATATAGGCGATCAATGCGCTTAATGAATTTGCTCTGTTGCAAATCACCACATAATTCTCACTTCGCAACCTCCTTTTAGATCAATTGTACTTCGTTATCAGCAAGACGTATTCTTTGGCAAACCACCTGCATACTTGGAAATTGAAAATTCACCGCCTTCCTCAAACTATAGCTGCTGCTTTCTTTAAGAGGGAGGTCGTGCTGATAGCTGGTTTTCACGATTTCCTCGACAAAGGTAGACACTTATAAATGTTTCCTTTAAATCTACCTTGTTAATTTACAGACATAGTGTTGAATCAGATAAAAAAAGGTTTAGCATGGTCTAGCAAAAACCGTCAACATTATTCATTTTGTGTTTAATAAATAGTAATGCCCCAAGACAAAGTTTTCCTATTGGGTTTTTTACTTTTAAATGTGCAGTTATTCCAAAGTCTATGTTTTGATGCATCCATGATAATTGAACTCGCGCGTTTAAGTCTCGTGATATTTTATGCTTTTTTTAATCATACATGAGCCGAGTCGGCTTGCTTTGCCGTTAACTTGCTTACTGGCAGCGGTAGATTAACTCCATGGAGGACATCTTATTCACGAACACGTCAACTGTGTAAAGTAATAATGAAAATGAATGAAATGCGTTAATTTGAAGGAAAGTTGACTTCGATACATGTGCCATCAATAATTATAAAATGAATTCACATATATATAAAATAGCTATAAAAGTTTGTACTTCCAATGTACTTTATAATAACATATTCTCGAAAAAGGCAGAGAATTTTTTTCACGATTAGTGCAACAGCATAGTGCATTTTTCATGCAAGTATCCTTGTTTTCTTTTACCAAACACTAGACTTCAAAGACCGCTGGCATAACACTTAGATTAAGTCCTTATTTCTGGAGAGCTTTAATGTAATTAAACAATGTACACTCAACATAAACTACTTGACATTTTTCATAATAACGTTCAACTACAACAATAATTACCAGATGATGAAGGTCATTTGCTTGAAATACTTAGAAGCCGCATTGTATTATCAAGGCTGTCGTAAATTAATTTTTCGGTGTTTTGGCAACTGAATAATGACAGCGTACAGACGAATCATTGAGGTGCCGCAACGCGTCCTCTCGACCGCAGTCATTCCGGTCAGTTGTTATGTGTTTATCGTTTGTTTTCAACCGCTAAATGACATAACGTCGTTTCTGATTGATGAATTTGAAGATATCTAGATAGAATAAAGAAATGACTTCGGGTCATTTTATTCGTTGGAAACAAGTGTTTGTTGAACACTGAAATCTTGACGGACGGTTGCGCGGCGCAACATGCGCTATGACAAACACATAAAAGGTTCCCACTGGAGTGACTTTTCCGTATCTTTCATACTGTGTAGTTATGAGAGACACACAGGTCCTTTTTCAATCCGACTCCAATGTTCCATTGATACATAAGGCTTTTCTGGAAAACTCGTCTGTTTATGAAACTTTAAACATTTTACGATAAGTCATTGTTCATTACGTCGTTCGGGCATACGAACACATTAATCATATGAATGAGACAAAAATGCGTAAATAATGAGTCGATTATTAAAAAATTATCGCAATGAATATGCTTAAACCTGTTCTCCATACTTTGTGATAAAAATTCAAAATCGCCAATAACTTTGTTTTAGCAAACAGTAATTGTCCAGTTGTTACATTTTTTGATGAATTTTGGGTTATTTAACTCTTGAACTTTTCAGTGTTCATCTATCTTTACATGCAATACATAACAAGCTTTAAACTTGAAAACCTTTTCCAGCCTTTTTGAAATGTCTTCTTCTAACCCACCGTCTTTACTTCCGTCCCAGCACCTCCCTCTTTTCCTGTATGTCTTCTCATTCCATCTTGAAATATATCTTCCTAATTCTTGATCCTTCATCCTTGTTTGCATTCATTTTGATCCCATTTTTGATTTCTTTGTAGAGTGTCATACCACTTCTTCAGTTTACTTCGCGCACACTCGTAAACAATCTCTTCCTCTCCTCCATTTGCAAAATCTCCAACGTCTCTCTTCCGACTTTATCGCCTACATTCAATTACCACCATCAAAACTGACCAAGCTACATTTCACTTTTACACCTGCTGCAAGCGCTCTCTGGATGTATCTGACGTTTTCCCCCATAATTGACACGCACCGAAGTGTAAATTACGCCATCTAGAGAGCGATGAGTTTAATATATTGTCACATGGCAAATTATTGTATTAAATCTACTCATTTCATAATATATTATTTCAGCGACGAAACTTCGTTTCAAGAGAGACGACTTCTTAGGGAAGGCACCTCTTTGTCAAGGTAATCTTCTTAGTACTTTCTTTTTGTATCTGTCGACTTGTTTTGGCAACTAATGTTTTTTTGTGATACATTCAAATAAGCATGTCTTCATCAAAATGTTTTTCATTTCTTCAAATCACTGTTGCGCGTCGCAAGCATGAAACGAAACTGCGTGCGAATTTGTTTGTGTTTTACGAAAAAGCGTGGAATATGACAAAAAGTATTTGTGTTTCAACGTTGTCCAATGGCACATCAATGCCACGACCATCGACAAGTCCGTCGACTTGTTTCACTGAGAAAAATGAAGCGTCAATATCTTATTAATTGAAGTAAGCGCTTCGTTTCGTATTGTGGCAAAAGGTGTTATATATGTACAATATTTTTGCATTGAATGAAGACTTAATGAAATGTATGAAAATCAAGCTGTAGTTATTGATGACGATATATATCATTTGGAAACGAGAAGACGTTCATAGATGGATTGTTCATATGTTTTGGATGAAGATGACAGAATTTTGAAGTCGTCGAAGTCAGCGCGGAAACCAACTATGAAATGCCACTTTTCCTCATCTCAATATCCGTTTTGACTTTCGCTCGTCCACTCGCATTTCATCTCTGTTTCATGTCAAAGATGGAGTTCCCAACTCCAAAGTTTCTGAGATATGTTGTGGTATATTTATATGTCGACACTCCGTCAGTTACACATGCCAGTGTATCAGAACATTTGGGAATCTCTCCCTAAACGGGAAAGTCTTCATCCAGCCCAATCAACTACAGTGTGTTCACCCACTTAAAAACAAGAAATCATTCCGCTGACTTTGACTACTTCAAAATTATTTCATCCTCTTTCAACACATATGAATTATATCCATCCCACCAAACTTCATGCCAATGTGTTAGTTTGTCAAACAACTGTCACGTGCATGCGTAAAGTATAAATTCTGTCCCAACGTCATTCCAAGCATTATATATGTGCCGCTAAATCTGATCAGTATTATTTATATGAATGTGAAATTGGCGGGATTTTTAACACCGACTCAAGATGGTCAAGCTAACGAAGCGAAAATGCTTGAGGTTTACATGTGGAACGACAATTGCATTTAACCTCCGCTCAAAATAATCTTTAAATGGTTTTAGCTTATAGAGCTTTGGGAGCACTATTGTTTGTTAGTTTCAATTTCCATTGTGGTTGAAGTTTGATTAAAATCTGGTCAAAAATTGACGATAAATGAAGCATAGCCCCACGTATCCTTCAACAGTTAATTTCTGTCCCACTCAACTATTGTGTAAAGCTTTGACTGAACTATTTAAAAATTCAGACTTTACAAGGCAAATTTTTGAGCACTCAATTATTGTGTAAAGCTTTGACTGAACTATTTAAAAATTCAGACTTTACAAGGCAAATTTTTGAGCACTCAATTATTGTGTAAAGCTTTGACTGAACTATTTAAAAATTCAGACTTAACAAGGCAAATTTTTGAGAACTCAATTATTGTGTAAAGCTTTGACTGAACTATTTAAAAATTCAGACTTAACAAGGCAAATTTTTGAGCACTCAATTATTGTGTAAAGCTTTGGCGGAACTTTTTAAAAATTCAGACTTAACAAGGCAAATTTTTGAGCACTCAATTATTGTGTAAAGCTTTGGCGGAGCTTTTTAAAAATTCAGACTAAACAAGGCAAATTTTTGAGCACTCAATTATTGTGTAAAGCTTTGGCGGAACTTTTTAAAAATTCAGACTTAACAAGGCAAATTTTTGAGCACTCAATTATTGCGTAAAGCTTTGACTGAACTATTTAAAAATTCAGACTTAACAAGGCAAATTTTTGAGCACTCAATTATTGTGTAAAGCTTTGGCGGAACTTTTTAAAAATTCAGACTTTACAAGGCAAATTTTTGAGCGTGATAGCTTAGAAATTGCATTTTCATACATGAAACAAAGATTTTCGAGTGAAATTATAATAGCTTCACGTAGCTATGAAATAGTTTCCAGTTATTTTATATGAAATGTTCTTCGTGCATGTTTTTACGTTAAATATAGAAGTTGTTTAACAACGTTCACATGGGTACAAGTAAGATGTTTTTTCATTTTCATCAAGTACAAATCTTAGATGTAATATTTATGAAACAAAATTTTGTTAGCATCAGTCAAATGAAATTTTCGTTCAACAAAACCTTTTTACATAACAGTGGGTTTTTAAAACAGTCCGTGCATATCTTTTTATCATGGACGAAGTAATTAGGTTTTTTTATTGTCCGATTTACACAGCCATCGACGTAGGATGGCGTAATGCATGAGGAACCGCAAATCTTCAAATGTCCTTCACCATCACAGCGGTATTACTTGATGTTATGCTTGGGCGGAATTTTTCGGGACAGTTAACGGTTTTTGCATCTTAGGGGAGGCTGAAATAACCAATCGGCAAATATACTTAATAATTCAAGTTCACAATATGCATTGCGACCTCAATAATAGCGTAAATTGTAGATTTCAAAAACCGCGATATCTCGATAGTGAAAAGAGATCTGCATTATCTTTTCTTAAAATGTCTGCGGTCATTTCCAAAGCTTTCTTCTGGTTGAAGTATGATGATACAGCAACATTTTCCTATCATGAGCTTTTTCGAAGAATTCGTATTGGTCTTGTTGTGAATCATTTTCCTGAAAATATACCTGGTTCTGTTAATGAATCATAAATGATTGCACGAAAATATTCCTGATGTTGTTAGCAATAGACATTAAAAAAACTTTATTATTCAAGTTCGGTGATAAGCTCGACAATGTTTGAGACAGTTTTGTTGTTTGTCGGAAGCGTTACCGTCTGACGCCATACAAATTATAAAGGTTTAAGATCCCGTCTGTCTTTTTAGCACGCAAGAAGACACCTGCCTCTCATCCGCAATTAATTTCGCCTTAGTTGAGCATATGACATGAAAATGAGAAAACAACTAAGAAATAAAAGATGTTTACTGTGTTTGTACAAGTTCATGCAAACCGAGGAGAACTTTGGAAGAACTCGAGAGCAGATCAGTGCAAGCCCGAGACCGAAGGTCGAGGGTTGCACATGCTCGACAGTTCTCACAAACGTCTCCGAGGTTTGCATAAGCTTGAACAAACACGAAAAACACCTTTTATTTCTTTTATAAAAGCACAATAATGCTAAACAGACAATTTTAAAACAAGCGTTTTCTTTTAAAATTTTTTCATGTTTGATTCGCAAATTCTCTTTGTTTGATTGATCGATTTGATTGGTTGAGCTCAGATCGTTTTGCTCAGGCTAAAGCAAACACAGCTATAGACCAATCAGCGCACGCTTTTTATTGATGTCATTTAATAAATCAAAATAATATTAATCTGAAGAATCGCGAAGTTTTTGCCTTTTGCTTTGCAAGTTATTTATTTACACACGTGTTGCATGTGTCTGCCTGAAAACTCTGCCTCAAAATACGATTTGTGACGACGAATTTGTAATTTTTCAACAAAACTTTATCCAGATTTAGCAGCAAGTCTATTGCTTTGATCAATTGCGGAAATTCATTACAAGAGCTGTATAAACTCGTGCCTCGTTGATAAACGCAAACTTGTTCTTACTAAGCAATTTTCACGGATACAAATTATTAAACTTCAAAGAAATATGTTCTTTCTTCTGTACGTCACTGATTCAAAAAAGTCAATAATACGTTCAGTTCTTCAATTGGGCATTATTGAAACACGGAGTGTAGCTGTCTAGCCTACTTTAGGTTTTGCATGAGAACCAGCACATAACAAGGAATCACTTCGACAGGTTGATGCGAAACGACTCTGCCATGCGTAGGAAGGAGAAAAAGAAGTGGTTGTGGTTTTAAATATAATGTTTAAATAAGAGTGAAAATCGTTAATCAAAACCAGTGGGGGGCTGTCCGTTTGATCCCTTTGAAAGCCAGCTTCCATCCTGTAGCCAACTCACAACAGACACAAGGACGTTTTTTCACGTCTTCTACGGATTTTGGCTTAACATAGATGCTCAAACGGAAACGGGAAAAAAATTTTACTGTTCGATTACTCACGCCATTCTTTGTCCACGTTCTCATTTTCATAGAATCGAAATTAGCCACAAGGAAGTATAAATGAGAGAAACAGAAATCAGATTTCTATTGCCAAAGTCGTCACAGCTTGTATCACAGTTCGAATTTGAGCACTTTCATTCCGCGCAAAGTTTCAAGAGAAACGATGAGTCTCAGAGGCAACACTACTGCTACCTACTTCATATTCTCAACGATCGTTATTCTTTCATTTTTCGGTAACCTCATGGTACTTGGTGTTATGTTGATGAAACGTGGCGCATTTAAGAAGGCCTACAATATCTTTATCTTCAGTTTAGCCTGTACCGACGTCATCACGGCGATATTTCTTATTTTCAGTCGTTACCTTTACCTTCCCGACATGCCTGCGAACAAGATATCAGCAACGCTGTTCTGCAGTACCATCTGGAACGCTTGTATTCTGTTTGGTCTTGGATACGTTTCTATCTATACTTGTCTCGTTCTCGCAATCGAGCGGTGGTTGGCGATCGTGAAACCGAACATATATCGAAAGACGAGGCCGTCTCAAGCCGTAATTATTGTCGGGTTTGTCTGGTTTTGGGGCCTTCTAATCCAAGCCACGACTTTGTTCCGAGCGAAACCCGACTTTGAAAAAGGTATGCCAATATTTGTTTAAATGTTATTATTTAACGACATGTTAACGACTTTGTTCCGAGCGAAACCCGACTTCGAAAAAGGTATGCCAATATTTGTTTAAATGTTATTATTTAGGACATGTTAAAACATTACATTAACATCGAGCCATTAACATTTGCAACATGTACATGAAAAAGCTTATTGATTATATATCCTCTAACCAAAACAGAGGGTTGTTCTGGAAAAGTAGATGGAACTTTTTTGTTAAACCTTTGCTTTGTGTACCGCAATTATAGTCTAGTCTCCCTTAACCGGACACCCATAGAACCTCAACCTTTCATCCGTTTAAGGGAGGTGTCTGCTCATGAAAATTTATAAGAGATTCTAAGGTATTTGCAAGGACCCGAAAGTGTAGTGTCCGCATACGTTTTACGAGAGGTTTTTGCTTCCAAGAGTTGTCCGTTCAACTGTATGCAAATTGATTGCCTTCCTCTTGACTTGCAATTCTGACGCATATTGTCTGGTAAATTTCAAGATGAAAGGTTCATAAGTGTTAAAGTGCATGTCGCAGGCCAATTTCTAAATCATTTCTATTTTTTTATTGTCACTTGTGCTGCCAGTGTTCGTCGGCTAGACAGTCTAACCATTACTTACGGACATCTCTCGGAAGCGGACCCTACTTTCGGATCATTGCCAATACTTTGTTATCTCTTATAACCTCTCATAAACCGTCATCTCCAGAAAGTTGACACATTGTCATGGTCTCATTGTTGTCGACTTGCTGAAGCTTCGACTGATACAAAATAAAAGTTGTATAATCTATTTTATGGCAACCGTAACTTCCGGCAAAATGGCGTGCTTTGATTGGCTCAGAAACATTTTTGCCAGTACATTGTTTTCCGTAATGGACCACGGTCCAAAATGCGTAATTTAAGAGTCAAATGTAAACAAACTTCGTAAAGCAAACAGCAAAACGAAAGAGAAACGAAACAAAAAAACATTTACGAATGTCAGTCGAAGGGAAGACAGTTTAACTATCAAGACGATACAATTTGAAACGATTTATTTATTACTGACGCAAACTAAAAGAGTGAAAGGTATCCCGTACAAAACAACAAGAACGAGAATGAAAACAAGCTTCGTTTTAGGTCAAATAATGCCATATAATAAACCTTCTAATAACCTCACCCTACAGGCTTGGTATGTACAAAAAAACTTCGGTCCGATATTTCTCCGTAAAGACCTCGCGCTCGGTTATTAAGGTCTTATTATCTTGATGTCTATATTCGTAACTTGTTTTATTTTGTCTTATTTAAAATTTTCTGCTTTACCTGGTTGTTGTTACCAAAATTAATCAAGTGAGTTCTCGTTGTTTCTTTATCAGGCACCTGCAAGTGGACTAAACTCAACATCGGCGAAGGTCCTTTTCCCTACATCGACATAACGTTACAATGTGTTTTACCGTTTACGACAATGCTTCTCCTTTACCTTCATATGTTATACAAGGTCAAGAAGATGCCGAATCTGTTACAGGGACGTGGTGCAGCAATATCGAAACGCATCACGATTCTCGCTTTGGCTGCGTCATGCGCACTCGTCATTGGATGGTTGCCCAGTCGCGTCAGCTTTATGCTAAGCAAACTGAACCTGAACGATCCAAATGGTCTTCTCCACTTTTGGCTTGTGGCGTTTTCTTTCGCCAATTCTTTTGTCAATCCCTTCCTGTATGGTGTTTACAGTTCAGAATTTAGACGCGACTATAAGGCGTTGTTGAGCAAACTCGTTTGTATCAAAGGAATGTCAATTTCACCAAGCCTCGATGCCTCGACAAATAAAAGAAAGGGCTCCATTCGCTTTAGTTTGTCAAATGCAGACACTTTTACAATCGCTCTTGATACTGATGTATGAAACCAAGGTTGTCTTAAAATTACTTTTTGAATGTAAATTTATGAATGATAAAATTGCCTTGTAAAGTAAACGGTTTGAACCCGGGAGTATCGTTGCATGTTTGTAAATGTAGATCGTCCAGGTTGGTAGAGTCCTGAGAAGGACTGTTTTTGTTGTTGTTTACTGACGATTCGACAAACTTAGCGGTAGTCATCTTCAGAGTCAAATGATGAGTAAACGTCAGCTTAGCCGTATTTGTTATCTGGTTCTTGCGTCATTGTATTGTGTATAATCCGTGCTCGTATCAGTCGTCTGCTGGTGGATTTGACAATCTGAATAGCCTCTTGTGTGTTCAACGGGGACTTACTTCTAAGTCCTGCTGAAACGAGAGGCTCAAACCGTTTACTTTATTACGATCATTTGGACGACAGAACGAACAACTTGCTAACGACTACATACGTTTTGCAAGCAACGTCAGACGCATACGCCAACAACTCTGGTTCAACCACCGCTGCAAGGATTTTGGCCTCGTTCCGGCAGTACTTAGAATTAAGTCCCCGTTGAACACAAAAGAGGCTACTCAGATTGTCAAATCCACCAGCAGACGACTGATACGAGCACGGATTACACACAATACGTGTAAGAACCAGATAACAAATACGGCTAACCTGACGTTTACTCTTCATTTGACTCTGAAGATGATTACCGCTAAGGTTGTCGAAACGTCAGTCAACAACAACAAAAACAGTCCTTCTCAGGACTCTACCAACTTGGATGATCTTCATTTACCAACATGTAAAATTGACTTGATGTGGGATTAATGAGATTGTCTATAACTGAGACCAAATCTGAGGATGTGATACGGACGAAACTGCATTTCATTGGAGAATGCTGGATTTCATTGGTGAATACTGGATTTCATTGGTGAATACTGGATTTCATTGGTGAACACTAGATTTCAATGGTGAATACTGGATTTCATTGGTGAATATTAGATTTCATTGGTGAATACTGGATTTCATTGGTGAATACTGGATTTCATTGGTGAATACTGGATTTCATTGGTGAATACTGGATTTCATTGGTGAATACTGGATTTCATTGGAGAATATTGGATTTCATTGGTGAATATTGGATTTCATTGGAAAACATTAGTTTTCATCAGACAGCGTTGGATTTTATTGGGCTGTATTTGATTTCGAATTAAAATTATTTGCGTTATTAAAAACCAAATTATAAAAAACACTCACGTAAAAAATTGTTTTAAAAATATCAAATACCCTGATGAACTATCCAAATAATAACGTAATAGTTCTTAAAAGAACTGTTTCAAACAAAAACACTGACCGTATATTGTTCTTAAAGAACTGTTTCAAACAAGAACACTGACCGTATATTGTTCTTAAAGAACTGTTTCAAACAAGAACACTGACCGTATGTTGTTCTAAAAGAACTGTTTCAAACAAGAACACTGACCGTATATTGTTCTAAAAGAACTGTTTCAAACAAGAACACTGACCGTATATTGTTCTAAAAGAACTGTTTCAAACAAGAACACTGACCGTATATTGTTCTTAAAAGAACTGTTTCAAACAAGAACACTGACCGTATATTGTTCTAAAAGAACTGTTTCAAACAAGAACACTGACCGTATATTGTTCTAAAAGAACTGTTTCAAACAAGAACACTGACCGTATATTGTTCTAAAAGAACTGTTTCAAACAAGAACACTGACCGTATATTGTTCTTAAAAGAACTGTTTCAAACAAGAACACTGACCGTATATTGTTCTTAAAAGAACTGTTTCAAACAAGAACACTGACCGTATATTTTTCTAAAAGAACTGTTTCAAACAAGAACACTGACCGTATATTTTTCTAAAAGAACTGTTTCAAACAAGAACACTGACCGTATATTGTTGTAAAAGAACTGTTTCAAACAAGAACACTGACCGTATATTGTTCTAAAAGAACTGTTTTAAAGCTGGAAGGCCCGATGCATTTCAGCGTTGCTTTAAAGCTTGTAGCTTTAAAACAGCTCTTTTAGAACTATATTGGGTTGATCTTCTTGTTTCAAACAGTTCCTTTAAGCCTGGTTCTCATTAAGTCACTTGAGTCATCCGAGTCGTTTCGAGTTCTTTCGTTGTTTTTCAAAACGACTGGGACGACTCAAGCTATTGTACTTTCCTATATTCGTACTAGCGCCGCCGAGAGACTGTTTAATTAATTTTTACGCGAAGCATTTAAAAATGGCGGCTGTTGTTTATGAAAGACAAAGTCTTTTGGCTGGTTATTTGCTTCTTCAAATCTTTTTGCGCCATAAAAAGGTCGCTTGCATTTCTCAACAGTCGTTTCGTTCGTCCGGATAGAGCAAAGTTCTATCCAAGCGATCCTGGTCGTTTCAGTCTTGTGAGTCATTTGAGATCATCCCGCTCGCCTCTGATATGTTCTCATATGGTCGCACGGGTCGTCTGCGAAACGGCTGAAACGACTCGGACGACTATTTGAGAACCAGGCTTTAAGAACTATTGCGTTATGATTTCGACTATTTGAGAAGGCAGGGACTTAGGAATTTTGTTGTGTGTCCGCGCACCCACAACTTTTTAGAGTGCAGGTGTCGCATGTTGAAAGACACCCACGAATTTAGCTTCTCGCTTGATCGCTTATGATATATTATATGCTAAGTTTTTACAGTTGTATCTGCAAATTTTCAAATCAAGGAACGGTCACCAGGAACCAGGAAATTTCAAATGGTTTGAGCTGGTTTAAGCATCATGCTAGTCATTTGTATGAAATAAAACACAACCAAGGAACTTTTGAGGATTTTATGTATACGACTCTTATGTTCGTCTTTTGTGTTAAGAGACGGTTTAATCTTTATGGCATTAAAGATGTGTGTCAACCAAGATGCATTGCGCGCTTTTGTTTATGTTTACATTGTTAGCTTTTGAGCTTGCGGCACTCTGAATTGAATTTTGTCACTACGTCGTCTAATTTATCTGAAAAGTTTGCAAAAAAACAATGATTTAAAACTCTATTTTACATTAATTATAATAGTTGCGTTGTCTTAGTTGCATAGACTTCAATAACAAAATTCGCCATTTTGTCGACCAACAAAATGGGCGTCACGCAGACTGCCGTCACCATCAGTGAACTCTATAACAACTGTACTAGAGTTCATTGGTCACCATGGCCGTCACGCAATAATTAACGCGCAATGCATCTTGGTTGACACACATTCTTCAATCTATTCTTTTAATCATAAGTCATTAAGTGTGTCGTAATCTTGACGTATTTGCAAGTATACACACTATTATGTATAACGTAAATAATTTCAAAAACGTTTTTCTGCGTCGGTTGATTCGGTAGACAAGTGTTAATTAGCATGTTGGATTTTTAAAAGGTTTGTCACTGACATGTTAATTTCTTGTAACCTGAAGATGATACGTAGATTATCGAAATATATTGTTTTTATATTGTTTTTGGCTTTTATAAATTACAGCGCCGCTATGTTTTTGCCATATGCATGAGAATAATTTCGTCCCGTGCTTGTAGAACGTGACATGGACTCATCCATTGACTCTGAAGATGACATAAGTCGACACCAACAGTCCTTCTCAGGACCCACTAAACAGGACGAACAATATGTATCTACAGAATTTCAATGTAATCAGTCAAGATTATTTTATAGACCGACAAATTGCTACTTATTCAGTCACGTCAAATGGCGTAATGCACGAGTAACCGCAAATCTTCAAATATCCTTCACCTTCACAGCGGTATTACTTGATGTTGGTAAATGTAGAATGTCCAGGTTGGTATAGTCTTGAGAAGGACTGTTTTTGTTGTTGTTGACTGACGTTTCGACAACCTTAGCGGTTTGATGATTGTAAATGTAGATCGTCCAGGTTGGTATAGTCCTTAGAAGGACTGTTTTTGTTGTTGTTGACTGACGTTTCGACAACCTTAGCGGTTTGATGTTTGTAAATGTAGAATGTCCAGGTTGGTATAGTCCTGAGAAGGACTGTTTTTGTTGTTGTTGACTGACGTTTCGACAACCTTAGCGGTTTGATGATTGTAAATGTAGATCGTCCAGGTTGGTATAGTCCTGAGAAGGACTGTTTTTGTTGTTGTTGACTGACGTTTCGACAACCTTAGCGGTTTGATGTTTGTAAATGTAGAATGTCCAGGTTGGTATAGTCTTGAGAAGGACTGTTTTTGTTGTTGTTGACTGACGTTTCGACAACCTTAGCGGTTTGATGATTGTAAATGTAGATCGTCCAGGTTGGTATAGTCCTGAGAAGGACTGTTTTTGTTGTTGTTGACTGACGTTTTGACAACCTTAGCGGTTTGATGATTGTAAATGTAGATCGTCCAGGTTGGTATAGTCCTGAGAAGGACTGTTTTTGTTGTTGTTGACTGACGTTTCGACAACCTTAGCGGTTTGATGATTGTAAATGTAGATCGTCCAGGTTGGTATAGTCCTGAGAAGGACTGTTTTTGTTGTTGTTGACTGACGTTTCGACAACCTTAGCGGTTTGATGATTGTAAATGTAGATCGTCCAGATTGGTATAGTCCTGAGAAGGACTGTTTTTGTTGTTGTTGACTGACGTTTCGACAACCTTAACGGTTTGATGTTTGTAAATGTAGAATGTCCAGGTTGGTATAGTCCTGAGAAGGACTGTTTTTGTTGTTGTTGACTGACGTTTCGACAACCTTAGCGGTTTGATGATTGTAAATGTAGATCGTCCAGGTTGGTATAGTCCTGAGAAGGACTGTTTTTGTTGTTGTTGACTGACGTTTCGACAACCTTAGCGGTAGTTATCTTCAGAGTCAAATGAGGAGTAAACGTCAGGTTAGCCGTATTTGTTATCTGGTTCTTACGTCATTGTATTGTGTGTACAGGAAATGTGTATTGTCATTGTGAATTAGTGTGAAGTGAAATATTTAGGACTATACCAACCTGGATGATCTACATTTACAAACATGTAACGATACTCCCGGGTTCAAACCATTTACGGTATTACTTGATGTTATGCTTAGGCAGAATTTTTCGAGACAGTTAACGGTTTTTGCAACTTAGCGGAGGCTGAAATAACCAATCGGCAAATTTACTTAATAATTCAAGTTCACAATATGCATTGCGACCTCAATAGTAGCGTAAATTGGAGATTTCAAAAACCGCGATATCTCGATAGTGAAAAGAGCTATGCATTATCTTTTCTTAAATGTCTGCGGTCATTTCCAAAGCTTTCTTCTGGTTGAAGTATGATTATACAGCAACATTTTCCTTTGTGAATCATTTTCTTCAAAATATACCTGGTTCTGTCAATGAATCATAAATGGATTGCACGAAAAATATTCCTTATGTTGTTAGCGATAGACATTAAAAAAACTTTATTATTCAAGTTCGGTGATAAGCTCGACAATGTTTGAGACAGTTTTGTTACTTGTCGGAAGCGTTACCGTCTGATGCCATCCAAATTATAAAGGTTTAAGATCCCGTCTGTCTTTTTAGCACGCAAGAAGACACCTGCCTCTGATATGCAATTAATTTCGCCTTAGTTGAACATATGACAACAAAATGAAACAGCAACTAAGAACTAAAAGATATTTACTGTGTTTGTACAGGCCTATGCAAATCGAGGAGACCTTTGGAAGAGCTCGAGAGCAGGTCAATGCTAGCCCCAAACCCTAGGTTGAGGGCAGCATCCGCTTGAGAGTTCTCACAACGTCTCCAAGGTTTGCATAAGCTTCTACAAACACGAAAAACACCTTTTATTTCTTTTATAAAAGCAAAATAATGCTAAACAGACAATTTTAAAAGAAACGCTTTCCTTTAAAATGTTTTCATGTTTGATTCGCAAATTCTCTTTGATTGATTGATCGATTTGATTGGTTGAGCTCAGATCGTTTTGCTCAGGCTAATGCAAACACAGCTATAGACCAATAAGCGCACGCGTTTTATTGATTTTATTTAATAAATCAAAATAATATTAATGTGAAGAATCACGAGGTTTTTGCCTTTTGCTTTGCAAGTTATTTATTTACCCACGTGTTGCTTGAAGCATACATTGTTCATGGTCAGTGATAGAATAAACAATTCACCTAGCTACTCAATTGTGAATTCTGTTGTTGAAGCTATGTACCTTTGCAATTACATATACTGTAGTTTGGTTATTGTTGAATTTATTAATGGTTGATCACTTCTTTCCCTAAGTAAGCTCAGCTAACTGTTAGCTTGAAACAAAAAAGTTTCTGATGCGAGGGAAAGACGATTTCTGTTTTCACTCAACGACATAAATTGTAAGACACAAAGGTTTGTAATACTTCAAATTTGGTGATTTTGAATAATATGGCAAAATTATTCGTGTTTCAAACTGAACAAATAACGACGTAACAACAGTCGATCGAAATGACTTCCAACTTAGTAAACTTGCCCTGAAATTATTGTGGTTTAAAAGGACGTGCTGAAGATATCAAGCTGTCAAACTTTTTATTGAGCAGAATTGAAAGTGATCAACCTGTGGAAAAATGAAGATGCAACCTGAAGCTAATTCTACATAACGAAAATAGAATTTGAAAATAATATAGGTGGATTGCGTGTTACGTCACGCCACCATGTTTCTGGTCAAATACAATAGAATATCTTATGAAAGCCATTTTTGACACCACCCGACGTGGGTGGGTCACATTGTTTCATAATTTCTTGAAGATTGGAGGCAATCCAAGAATTGGTGTTTTGTTTTATTATTCATGCATTCGGGATATTTAGTCTAAACGTCCCTAATGAATATTATGATGGGAATATGTCAGTAAACGTCTATGTGATAACAAAAGATCTCGAGGCAACCATGTTATTACATATGCTGTTAATGACTTAATGTGGACAATGACCATATATAGTCTCTGATTAATAACAATTCATGTCGGCGGCCATTACAGGTAATTTTACAAACGTAAACAAATTTCGAAAAGCAAATAGCAGAAATTTTGATAACAAAAATAAAACAGGTATGAATGCCAACTTTTACAAAACAGCGAGGACAAAAAAGTAAAGAAAGCTTCGTTTCAGTTAAAATAATCCATTATAATAAACCTTTTATTATATTACCTATTTCGGTTATTCGCTCTTCGAGCCTGCGATCTGCTCATAAAGAATTAAATGATCCGATATTTCTCTTTAAGACTTCACAATTAGTAAAGGCCTTATAATACAACTAATTTTAATGTAATATTGTGATATTTCGAAATTTATATGTTTCTACATGTTTTCGGTGCACCTCTTCACATCAGAACGCAGACTTAAGAACAACACTTAAGAACTAATTAAAAAAGCTATACTACGAAAAAAATTGTAAAAATTGCCTAAATTAAAATCATCATATCTAGTTTTAATTTAGTTTGATATAATATCCCAGAAAGTGGCCGTCCAATGCATAAACTAAAAGTTTCTCATATACCAAGTTAAAATTTATATCGAAATTATGTTGTTTTTGATTCTTTATGCTAAACTCAATCGCTTGAACATTATTTAATAAAGAAGTCATTATTCCTTAAAGCATTGTTTTTCTTGTCATTTTTCACTGTATTTGCGCCGCTGTCGTATTGTGTCCATCGTTTAAACAAACACCAGTAGGCAATAAAGGTACAGCTGGTATAACGTAGTAAATTTTACTGTATAGTTCAGTCCGACACAATTTGTTGTATTTAGGGCCTAAAATTTTGCTAATGACTGTCAGCAAAATTGAATTTTCTGTTGGTAAAGTTGATAGTCAAAAACTTAAAATACGTTTTATATTGTAACAATATAATTTTTACACTGCTCACTACTGTTTGACTTCATAGCTCAGTTGGTCAGAGCACTGCACCGGCACCGCAGAGGTCATGGGTCCGATTCCCGTTGAGTCACCTGATTTTTTCAGGTTCCTGAGACGATTGCTTAAATTGTCCAACAAAGTGCGAAGATCATATCTTCATTTAATTTCAAACACCGCACTGCATAAAACATTCATAATATAATTTTTTTTATTGAGCACTTGAAGTCATTAACCTGTTTTGCCGTGTTTGCCCACATTAGATGCATTATTTGTGCTTGGTTGCGTCGTAGCTATAAACAGAGGTATTTCTCTAAAATATCAAAAACTTTATCTTCTATAACTTTTCTTCGTCAACCAACCACAGCATCCAAATTTCCTAACATATTTAAAGTATTATTGTTGATTCGTAAAGGATAGGATGTGACGCAAAACAAATTCTATAAAATGTTGAATAACTGGGGCAGATGGCATAAGTGTTTGTATATACTATATATGGGACTGTACATTTAAGGAAGCTGACAGCCTTGGCCAGCATTTGCAAGTAAAACCTTGCGGAAGCCACAACTCTTTTGTTCGTCTGATTTAAACGTATCTTAATTTTTCTCTGCTTGTGTAAGGTGTATTTCTTCAGTCGCCTTATTGTGTCCGTTTTTCAATTAAAGAACAAAGGTAAGATGTGATGTAGTTGATAATGAAAAGGAAGTTTCTTTATCGTCGATGCTATGTTAACATTTAATATTGCAAATTTTTTCTTTCATACCTCCATGCTTGATGTAGGATTCGGGACAGGTTATTACATTCATATTTTGATTCCTAAATATTATTATATTTTTCGCTCAAATCTCTCAACCACATCAAAAACAAACCCTATTCCACTGTTCTGTAAATAATTTTGTTCTTCAGCGGCACCTGCGAGAAATTGAAAAGAAATCCGCTTGAGATTTTCAATTCTTATGGAGTATTCATTGTCAGTTAGTACTCCACGAATAACTGCAAACAAAAGAATAACGACAAGCTTAAAAAAATGTAAAAAGTTGCAAAATATTTCCACGATTTTCTGTGATATTTCTGTAAATTTTTATAAAAGAATTTGAGCAATCTCAAGATAACGCTGAAACCCAAAACTACTCAGCTGCTCTTAATATCCACGTTCGTTTCTTTCGTGAGCACTTCCTCCCCAATCGAAAAAAAGCTCCGCTGTTCATGTAATGTACATATCTAACACTCGTTTCAACATTATTTTTTTGTCATTATTTTTTGAAATTTTTAATTTATTTACAACTGTAACTTTTTAAATTTGTCAACTGAGCAAATGTTTTATAGCTGCTAATGTGTTGAATTCGATGAATTAAAAATAGCTCAATAATGCTAAACAGACAATTTTAAAACAAACGTTTTCTTTAAAATTTTTCATGTTTGATTCGCAAATTCTTTTGATTGATTGATCGATTTGATTGGTTGAGCTCAGATCGTTTTGCTCAGGCTAAAGCAAACACAGCTATAGACCAATAAGCGCACGCTTTTATTGATTTTATTTAATAACTCAAAATAATATTAATCTGAAGAATCACGAAGTTTTCGCCTTTGCTTTGCAAGTTATTTATTTACCCACGTGTTGCATGTGTGCCTGAAAACTCTGCCTCAAAATACGATTTGTGACGACGAATTTGTAATTTTTCAACAAAGCTTTATCCAGATTTAGCAGCAAGTCTATTGCTTTGATCAATTGCGGAAATTCAATACAAGAGTTATATAAACTCGTGCCTCGTTGATAAACACAAACTTGTTCTTACTAAGCAATTTTCACGGATACAAATTATTAAACTTCAAAGAAATATGTTCTTTCTTCTGTACGTCACTGATTCAAAAAAGTCAATAATACGTTCAGTTCTTCAATTGGGCATTATTAAAACACGGAGTGTAGCTGTCTAGCCTACTTTAGGTTTTGCATGAGAACCAGCACATAACAAGGAATCACTTCGACAGGTTGATGCGAAACGACTCTGCCATGCGTAGGAAGGAGAAAAATGAGTGGTTGTGGTTTTTAAATATAATGTTTAAATAAGAGTGAAAATCGTTAATCAAAACCAGTGGGGGGCTGTCCGTTTGATCCCTTTGAAAGCCAGCTTCCATCCTGTAGCCAACTCACAACAGACACACGGACGTTTTTTCACGTCTTCTACGGATTTTGGCTTAACATAGATGATCAAACGGAAAGGGGAAAAAAATTTTACTGTTCGATTACTCACGCCATTCTTTGTCCACGTTCTCATTTTCATAGAATCGAAATTAGCCACAAGGAAGTATAAATGAGAGAAACAGAAATCAGATTTCTATTGCCAAAGTCGTCACAGCTTGTATCACAGTTCGAATTTGAGCACTTTTATTCCGCGCGAAGTTTCAAGAGAAACGATGAGTCTCAAGGCAACACTACTGCTACCTACTTCATATTCTCAACGATCGTTATTCTTTCATTTTTCGGTAACCTCATGGTACTTGGTGTTATGCTAATGAAACGTGGCGTATTTAAGAAGGCCTACAATATCTTTATCTTCAGTTTAGCCTGTACCGACGTCATCACGGCGATATTTCTTATTTTCAGTCGTTACCTTTACCTTCCCGACATGCCTGCGAACAAGATATCAGCAACGCTGTTCTGCAGTACCATCTGGAACGCTTGTATTCTGTTTGGTCTTGGATACGTTTCTATCTATACTTGTCTCGTTCTCGCAATCGAGCGGTGGTTGGCGATCGTGAAACCGAACATATATCGAAAGATGAGGCCGTCTCAAGCCGTAATTATTGTCGGGTTTGTCTGGTTTTGGGGCCTTCTAATCCAAGCCACGACTTTGTTCCGAGCGAAACCCGACTTTGAAAAAGGTATGCCAATATTTGTTTAAATGTTATTATTTAAGGACATGTTAAAACATTACATTAACATCGAGCCATTAAGATTTGCAACATCTACACGAAAAAGCTTATTGATTATATATCCTCTAACCAAAACAGAGGGTTGTTCTGGAAAAGTAGATGGAACTTTTTGTTAAACCTTTGCTTTGTGTACCGCAATTACAGTCTAGTCTCTCTTAAGCGGACACCCCTAGAACCTCAACCTGTCATCCGTTTAAGGGAGGTGTCTGCTCATGAAAATTTATTAGAGATTCTAAGGTATTTGCAAGGACCCGAAAGTGTAGTGTCCGCATACGTTTTACGAGAGGTTTTTGCTTCCAAGTGTTGTCCGTTCAACTGTATGCAAATTGATTGCTTTCCTCTTGACTTGCAATTCTGACGCATATTGTCTGGTAAATTTCAAGATGAAAGGTTCATAAGTGTTAAAGTGCATGTCGCAGGCCAATTTCTAAATTATTTCTATTTTTTATTGTCACTTGTGCTGCCAATGTTTGTCGGCTAGACAGTCGAACCATAACTTACGGACATCTCTCGGAAGCCGACCCTACTTTCGGATCATTGCCAATACTTTGTTATCTCTTATAACCTCTCATAAACCGTCATCTCCAGAAAGCTGACACATTGTCATGGTCTCATTGTTGTCGACTTGCTGAAGCTTCGACCGATACAAAATAAAAATTGTATAATCTATCTTATGGCAACCGTCACTTCCGGCAAAATGGCGTGCTTTGATTGGCTCAGAAACATTTTTGCCGGTACATTATTTTCCGTAATTGACCACGGTCCAAATTGCGTAATTTTAGAGTAAATGTAAACAAACTTCGTAAAGCAAACAGCAAAACGAAAGAGAAACGAAACAAAAAAACATTTACGAATGTCAGTCGAAGGGAAAACAGTTTAACTATCCAGACGATACAGTTTGAAACGATTTATTTTTTACTGAAGCAAACTAAAAGAGTGAAAGGTAATCCGTACAAAACAACAAGAACGAGAATGAAAACAAGCTTCGTTTTAGGTCAAATAATGCCATATAATAAACCTTCTAATAAACTCGCCCTACAGACTCGGTATGTACAAAAAAACTTCGGTCCGATATTTCTCCGTAAAGACCTCGCGCTCGGTTATTAAGGTCTTATTATCTTGATGTCTATATTCGTAACTTGTTTTATTTTGTCTTATTTAAAATTTTCTGCTTTACCTGGTTGTTGTTACCAAAATTTAATCAAGTGAGTTCTCGTTGTTTCTTTATCAGGCACCTGCAAGTGGACTAAACTCAACATCGGCGAAGGTCCTTTTCCCTACATCGACATAACGTTACAATGTGTTTTACCGTTTACGACAATTCTTCTCCTTTACCTTCATATGTTATACAAGGTCAAGAAAATGCCGAATCTGTTACAGGGACGTGGTGCAGCAATATCGAAACGCATCACGATTATCGCTTTGGCTGCGTCATGCGCACTCGTCATTGGATGGTTGCCCAGTCGCGTCAGCTTTATGCTAAGCAAACTGAACCTGAACGATGCAAATGGTCTTCTCCACTTTTGGCTCGTGGCGTTTTCTTTCGCCAATTCTTTCGTCAATCCCTTCCTGTATGGTGTTTACAGTTCAGAATTTAGACGCGACTATAAGGCGTTGTTGAGCAAACTCGTTTGTATCAAAGGAATGTCAATTTCACCAAGCTTCGATGCCTCGACAAATAAAAGAAAGGGCTCCATTCGCTTTAGTTTGTCAAATGCAGACACTTTTGCAATCGCTCTTGATACTGATGTATGAAACCAAGGTTGTCTTAAAATTACTTTTTGAATGTATATTATGAATGATAAAATTGCCTTGTAAAGTAAACGGTTTGAACCCGGGGGTATCGTTACATGTTTGTAAATGTAGATAGTCCAGGTTGGTAGAGTCCTGAGAAGGACTGTTTTTGTTGTTGTTTACTGACGATTCGACAAACTTAGCGGTAGTCATCTTCAGAGTCAAATGATGAGTAAACGTCAGCTTAGCCGTATTTGTTATCTGGTTCTTGCGTCATTGTATTGTGTATAATCCGTGCTCGTATCAGTCGTTTGCTGGTGGATTTGACAATCTGAATAGCCTCTTGTGTGTTCAATGGGGACTTACCTCTAAGTCCTGCTGGAACGAGAGGCTCAAATCGTTTACTTTATTACGATCATTTGGACGACAGAGCGAACAACTTGCTAACGACTACATACGTTTTGCAAGCAACGTCAGACGCATACGCCAACAACTCTGGTTAAACCACCGTTGCAAGGATTTTGGTCTCGCTCCGGCAGTACTTAGAATTAAGTCCCCGATGAACACAAAAGAGGCTACTCAGATTGTCAAATCCACCAGCAGACGACTGATACGAGCACGGATTACAAACAATACAATGACGTAAGAACCAGATAACAAATACGGCTAACCTGACGTTTACTCTTCATTTGACTCTGAAGATGACTACCGCTAAGGTTGTCGAAACGTCAGTCAACAACAACAAAAACAGTCCTTCTCAAGACTCTACCAACCTGGACGATTTTCATTTACCAAAATGTAAAATTGACTTGATGTGGGATTAATGAGATTGTCTATAACTGAGACCAAATCTGAGGATCTGATACCGACGAAACTGCATTTCATTGGGGAATGCTGGATTTCATTGGTGAATACTGGATTTCATTGGTGAATACTGGATTTCATTGGTGAATACTAGATTTCATTGGAGAATACTGGATTTCATTGGAGAATGTTGGATTTCATTGGTGAATATTGGATTTCATTGGAAAACATTAGTTTTCATTAGACAGCGTTGGATTTTATTGGGCTGTATTTGATTTCGAATTAAAATTATTTGCGTTATTAAAAACCAAATTATAAAAAACACTCACGTAAAAAATTGTTTTAAAAATATCAAATACCCTGATGAACTATCCAAATAATAACGTAATAGTTCTTAAAAGAACTGTTTCAAACAAGAACACTGACCGTATGTTGTTCTAAAAGAACTGTTTCAAACAAGAACACTGACCGTATATTGTTCTAAAAGAACTGTTTCAAACAAGAACACTGACCGTATATTGTTCTAAAAGAACTGTTTCAAACAAGAACACTGACCGTATATTGTTCTAAAAGAACTGTTTCAAACAAGAACACTGACCGTATATTGTTCTAAAAGAACTGTTTCAAACAAGAACACTGACCGTATATTGTTCTAAAAGAACTGTTTCAAACAAGAACACTGACCGTATATTTTCTAAAAGAACTGTTTCAAACAAGAACACTGACCGTATATTGTTCTAAAAGAACTGTTTCAAACAAGAACACTGACCGTATATTGTTCTAAAAGAACTGTTTCAAAC
Source organism: Xenia sp. Carnegie-2017 (assembly GCF_021976095.1). Classification (NCBI taxonomy): domain Eukaryota; kingdom Metazoa; phylum Cnidaria; class Anthozoa; order Malacalcyonacea; family Xeniidae; genus Xenia; species Xenia sp. Carnegie-2017. Next base: position 14,180,173 of record NW_025813487.1, read on the forward strand.
AAGAACACTGACCGTATATTGTTCTAAAAGAACTGTTTCAAACAAGAACACTGACCGTATATTGTTCTTAAAGAACTGTTTCAAACAAGAACACTGACCGTAAAGAACTGTTTCAAAAGAACTGTTTCAAAAAGAACACTGACCGTATATTGTTCTAAAAGAACTGTTTCAAACAAGAACACTGACCGTATATTGTTCTAAAAGAACTGTTTCAAACAAGAACACTGACCGTATATTGTTCTAAAACTGAACTGACTGAAACAATATTGTTCTAAAAGAACTGTTTCAAACAAGAACACTGACCGTATATTGTTCTTAAAGAACTGTTTCAAACAAAAACACTGACCGTATATTTTTCTTAAAAGAACTGTTTCAAACAAGAACACTGACCGTATGTTGTTGTAAAAGAACTGTTTCAAACAAGAACACTGACCGTATATTGTTCTAAAAGAACTGTTTCAAACAAGAACACTGACCGTATATTGTTCTAAAAGAACTGTTTCAAACAAGACCACTGACCGTATATTGTTCTAAAAGAACATTTCAAACAAGACCACTGACCGTATATTGTTCTAAAAGAACTGTTTCAAACAAGACCACTGACCGTATATTGTTCTAAAAGAACTGTTTCAAACAAGACCACTGACCGTATATTGTTCTAAAAGAACTGTTTCAAACAAGAACACTGACCGTATATTGTTCTAAAAGAACTGTTTCAAACAAGAACACTGACCGTATATTGTTCTTAAAAGAACTGTTTCAAACAAGAACACTGATCGTATATTGTTCTAAAAGAACTGTTTCAAACAAGACCACTGACCGTATATTGTTCTTAAAAGAACTGTTTCAAACAAGAACACTGACCGTATATTGTTCTTAAAAGAACTGTTTCAAACAAGAACACTGACCATATATTGTTCTTAAAAGAACTGTTTCAAACAAGACCACTGACCGTATATTGTTCTAAAAGAACATTTCAAACAAGACCACTGACCGTATATTGTTCTAAAAGAACTGTTTCAAACAAGACCATTGACCGTATATTGTTCTAAAAGAACTGTTTCAAACAAGAACACTGATCGTATATTGTTCTAAAAGAACTGTTTCAAACAAGACCACTGACCGTATATTGTTCTAAAAGAACTGTTTCAAACAAGAACACTGACCGTATATTGTTCTAAAAGAACTGTTTCAAACAAGAACACTGACCGTATATTGTTGTAAAAGAACTGTTTCAAACAAGAACACTGACCGTATATTGTTCTAAAAGAACTGTTTCAAACAAGAACACTGACCGTATATTGTTCTAAAAGAACTGTTTCAAAGGTGGAAGGCCCGATGCATTTCAGCATTGCTTTAAAGCTTGTAGCTTTAAAACAGCTTTTTTAGAACTATATTGGGTTGATCTTCTTGTTTCAAACAGTTCTTTTAAGCCTGGTTCTCATTAAGTCACTTGAGTCATCCGAGTCGTTTCGAGTTCTTTCGTTGTTTTTCAAAACGACTGGGACGACTCAAGCTATTGTACTTTCCTATATTCGTACTAGCGCCGCCGCGAGACTGTTTAATTAATTTTTACGCGAAACATTTAAAACTGGCGGCTGTTGTTTATGAAAGACAAAGTCTTTTGGCTGGTTATTTGCTTCTTCAAATCTTTTTGCGCCATAAAAAGGTCGCTTGCATTTCTCAACAGTCGTTTCGTTCGTCCGGATAGAGCAAAGTTCTATCCAAGCGATCCTGGTCGTTTCAGTCGTGTAAGTCATTTGAGGTCATCCCTCTCGCCTCTGATATGTTCTCATATGGTCGCACGGGTCGTCTGTGAAATTTTGGCACGACTGAAACGACTCGGACGACTATTTGAGAACCAGGTTTTAAGAACTACTGCGTTATGATTTCGACTATTTCAGAAGGCAGGGACTTAGGAAGCCGTGTGTGTCCGCGCACCCACAACTTTAGAGTGCAGGTGTCGCATGTTGAAAGGACACCCACAAATTTAGCTTCTCGCTTGAACGCTTATGATATATCACATGCTAAGTTTTTACAGTTGTATCTGCAAATTTCCAAATCAAGGAACGGTCACCAGGAACCAGGAAATTTCAAATGGTTTGAGCTGGTTTCAGCATCATGCTAGTCATTTGCATGAAATAAAACACAACCAAAGAACTTTGGAGGATTTTGGATGCGCAATGCATCTTGGTTGACACACATTCTTCAAGAGATGGTTTAATGGCATCAATCCATGCTTCTAGGCCTAGAGTCATTAGTTGTGTCGGAGATCTTCAAGTACTCATAAATAAGTACACACACAATTTCCATCGTAAGAACGTCATTAAATTAAAGTGATTTTACCAAAATCCATTTCCAGTCGACAATTTTATATAGTATTTGAAACATACTCCGAATAAAAGTTACTTTTTAATTCAATATTTGAGAGGCAAACAAGACAATTTTTATTTTAATGGTCCTATTTCGAATTTATTGTCATCAGACTCTAAGTCACGCTATGTGATCATGAATTTGTAATAAATTCGAAATATTACTATTAAAGTAAAAATTATCTTGTTGCCTTCTCAAATTTTGCGTTAATTTAAACATGAGCTTTTTATTTCGTATGTATGTTTCTTATTCTACTACTTAAAGTGATTTTCCACGAATATTTTTAATAACGTAAATAATTTCAAAAACTTTTTCTCTGCTTCGGTTGATTCGGTTGATAAGTGTTAATTAGCATGTTGGATTTTTAAAAGGTTTGTCACTGACATGTTAATTTCTTGTAACCTGAAGATGATACGTAGATTATCGAAATATATTGTTTTTATATTGTTTTTGGCTTTTATAAATTACAGCGCCGTTATGTTTTTGCCATATGCATGAGAATAATTTCGTCCCGTGCTTGTAGAACGTGACATTGACTCATCCATTGACTCTGAAGATGACATAAGTCGACACCAACAACCTTCTCAGGACCCACTAAACAGGATGATCAATATGTATCTACAGAATTTCAATGTAATCAGTCAAGATTATTTTATAAACGGACAAATTGCTACTTATTCAGTGACGGCTTTAAATCTAAGATGCCGTTTTCTAATATCTTGTACCCAGTATACAGGTAATCTCACGTTTTAATATCGCAATATAATACACTCCCCTACATTATTACTTAAAGGTCTGCTCTACCCTACATTAGTCGAAGGTTGTCTACATTAGTCGAAGGTACTCTACCCCTACATTATTGCTTAAAGGTCTACTTTTAGCAAAGGGACGGGGAGCGGTTGAATATCGACCTACGGTCGCTGACCTTTTTTAGTTAATTGGTCTTGTAAGGAAAATGAATTACAAACCAAGATCCATCGGTCACTGCTAAAAAAGTGTCTTATATAAAAACGATATTTCAAGATCTGCTCGATAATCGTTCAATGAATGCGAATGACAGAAATGACGAAAAATCATCCTCTTTTTCTTTTCCCTTTGCACCCCCCTGCCTCTTCTTTTTGTTTTTGTCTTCGTACTTGTCATTCTCTTCCTCTGGAAAATCTGGATAAAATACTCTGTGAATAACGTCATGAAAGCATGCAGCCATTACCAGCGGAAGGTGCCATGCTGTGCTGTTATTGTGACAGGGTGTGATAAGAGTTGCAAGACGGAGGCAACGCCTCTTCTAAACATTCGAACGCCAGAAAAGAGGTCATTTAGATCAACTTTATCTGAAGAAACACGCATTTCTGCTCGAGCACTCTAGGTCTTGCGAAGTGAAAAAATCCCTTCGAAGCATTGAATACCGTAGCTACAGTTATGATCAGCGGAAAGTACATTCGAACTTAAAAATGAGGCGCGGAAAATGGCGACTGCTAAATAGAAAGGATATTGAATTTTGATTCTTGAAAATATTTATGGAAATTTGATAAAAAATGGTTCCCGTGATTTTAGTGAGGAGTAGTTGTATTTATTATTACCATCCATACCATTCGCACTATATCGTCCATACCATATTATTGGTCGGGTAAATTTTGGTAAAATGACGTTTTGCTAATGTAAAATGACGTCATCGTCGGGTAATATGAAATCGCCGATCGGGTTGAAATCATTTAAAAGTTGTATTCACTATTGCATATAACGGGAAAATATCCGGTTGAAATTATCAAACAAAAATACTTATTATTCTGGGAATGTTTCGAAAGAACTGACTTGGACAGTCACTTTTATTGATTATTTTTTAGAGAATTATTTATTTGAGTGTGCAGTTTCCTTCTATCTTTAGAATTTTGAGCGCTTCTGTAAATCGGAGACAAAGTAAGAACTGAGAAGTCAATATTTTAGGAGGAGTATGTCATCAAGTGTGTGTCAATATTCAATGCTCTCTTGTTGAATATTCGCTCCTGGCTTTAAAGTATGGCGCAATTCAGACATCCTCTTCATCCTCCATCTTTATGACAAGTAAAAAAATGAATACACGATGGGAGAATGCTTGTAATTTAGTCGTAAAATGTAGCAGACCTGGGTGAGAAACATATCGCCTTTCAGGGCTTATGGCGAAAGTATTACCGCCTGAAAAAGACAACGTAAGCTTGAATCAACTGGACGAACATTCTGATGCAAATACAAGGCGTATATCCAGAGGTTTATCGTCCACGAACTTGCTTTCTGTGTCCGCAACGTCAAATGTGCGACGTTTGGTTGTCGTTTCATCGAAAATTCGACAACCGTCGACTTTAGAAACGGCAGCTTTGAACGGAGTTAGTTTGTTGATCTATCAACAGGATTGTGAGGATTTGCACAGTTTGCTTGTGAAAATAAAGGACGCCTGTACGCGTACGAAGCCCGTCAGTATAGCTTTCTTAGCCCATGGCCATCCTGGAAGTATGGTTTTATGTTCTTTGCATGGAGAAAAGGTAGGGATCGCGTGAGATATAATTGTTGAATTGTTGAGATAAAAACTCGTACGCCCCCCATAATCGTGAAAAACACATATGTTGATACCTTCTCGAAGGATCTACTCTTTGCAAAGCTTCACGTAAAGTGACTGAAATAATCGCGATGATCTTTGGTTTTAATTTCAAACACATTTTCGTTTTACATTTACTTACTGCCGATTAATTACGTAATATTGTTGACTTGAAAGTTCATAAAATTCACTAATTAGTGTTGATCCTAAAGTTATTGGCAACTAACGTGGCGACGTTTTTCAACAAGCGTCTCTCAAGCATTAGTGTTATGTTATGAAATCCCGAACATGAAAAATTAAAGAGTTATTGTCCTTTTTTTTGCCTCATTCATTGTGCTCAATGCCGATAAGAGCGAAGACTGTGAGGCAGGCTAATCATATCAGAAATACTTTAAGGCAGTCCACACAATGATTTAAATGTTACGTTTTGATATTGCATCATGTCTTGGTACTTAACTAATATCGTTACATTTGCCTAATCTGTACATGGTATGTACCTAAGGACTCAAGTTTTAACTTCACGTTTCAAGTTTTAAAATCAGATCACTCCTGATGAAGACACTAGTCTGAAGTATATAAAGACTAGAGTTTCAACATCAGATCACTCCTGATAAAGACAGTATATAAGGACTCGAGTTTTAGTTTCAGGTTTCAAGTTTTAAAATCAGATCACTCCTGATGAAGACACTAGTCTGAAGTATATAAAGACTCGAGTTTCAACATCAGATCACTCCTGATAAAGACAGTATATAAGGACTCAAGTTTCAACATCAGATCACTCCTGATGAAGACAATAGACTGAAGTATATAAAGACTCAATTTTCAACATCAGATCACTCTTGATGAAGACAGTATATAAGCACTCAAGTTTCAACATCAGATTATTGCTGATGAAGACACTAGACTAGACTCTAGTCACTAGAGTATATAAGGACTCAAGTTTCAACATCAGATCACTCCTGATGAAGACACTAGAATGTTGTAATTTCTCTCTTCATGATACCCATGGTTGGCTAGACAAAGAATTAGTTTGATTTCTAGCTGACGTATTAACAAAAATTTGTAATTGAATCTGTCAAATAGAATTTCTTTGACACATAATTGCTGTTAGAGCACTTCAACATTCAAAATATTATCCTTGTAGGTGCTATCAAAGCCTTCACTTGATGAAGATGAAGACGTCAGAAATTTCTTCAAGGAAGTCGGAATGTTGATTGATAGAAGTGACCCATCATCCAGACTAGATTTTTTATCCTGTCCTGTCTTGCTGTCAACGGATTGGCAAGATGTTGTCTCTGAATTGGAAGCCATTTTGGAGGTGAGATTTATAGTCTTTTAGATATTTAGACAAAGGTGGAATGGGGATTTGGTGATGGTTTTTAGACCAAATTTATAGACATGCTGTTTATTATGAGGTAGATGAAATGTACTAAATTTTAAGTCGGGTAGTTTTGTCACTGTTCTTATATAGGAATTTAAAATTATTCACTAAAGCCCTGGTATGGAGCAGTTTACTGTATTCTAGTGTAGGTTTGAGCTGATTTCTTGAGACCACCAATCCGTGCCTAAGCTATATCAAGAGAAATGCAAGATAGTCAAGCATAGTCATAGCTTAAGATAATGCCATATTATTGACAGACTAATGCAGGGTAGGGATAATTTTCATAGTAGTCATAGCGGGTTAGGGATGATTTTCATAGTAGTCATAGCGGGGTAGGAATAATTTTCATAGTAGTCATAGCGGGGTAGGGATAGTTTTCATAGTAGTCATAGCGGTTTAGGGATAATTTTCATAGTAGTTGTAGCGGGGTAGGGATAATTTTCATAGTAGTCATAGTGGGGTGAGGATAATTTTCATAGTAGTCGTAGCGGGGTAGGGATAATTTTCATAGTAGTCATAGCAGTGTAGGGATAATTTTCATAGTTGTTGTAGCGGGGTAGGGATGATTTTCATAGTGGGGTAGGGATAATTTTCATAGTTGTCATAGCAGAGATAACATTACCTGCCCTTTCAGACACACTTTCGACTAATTTGATGTTTTCTAAATTACTTTTACCGGCAATTCGAATTCAGTAGTTTAAATAGTAAACCACCAAAAACATTTAGTGCTTTTTTTAAGAATTTCAACTAAACAAAGGCAGTGGATAGCCACCCTGTCAACCCCCTTCGCCAAATCCTCCCCTGAGTATGTTAAGAAAAAAATTTTTAATGAGAACATTTTTAGTACTTTTTGTTTCGATATTTTTGAAGGTTTATTATGAAGGTTTTCTCTTCGTTGTTCATAGGGATTGAGCATCAACATGACAAAAGATATCATGGGACCAGAAATTTCCGGAAAGAAGCAGTCAAACTCCGAGGATGGTGTCGGGTATGTGTAATTTAATTATGTAAATTGTTTGTTACATCGAATTGCATGTGCTCTGTGGACCCTACAGTAAGGTAGTTAAACCTTTTTTAGTTGAATTGTAATATGGTGGAATCCCGATATAACTCAAACCCAGTTGAGTTAAACTTCCCCACTAATTCAAAGTAAATTCTAACCCCCTTGGACTTATCTTGAACTAAGTTAGTTCATTAAAACATCTATATTAGTTAACTCTAACTTCATCAACGGTCAACTTGGTTAACTTGAATTTCTCATGAACTGTTGTGATTTCCCTGCATTTCCTGCATTTGAAATGCTAAAAGGTAAACTTCAAGGGTTGAAATTTTATAAGTTGGAAGTGCACAAGTTTGCTCACATGAAGTACATGGTTTCAAATGTTCATTGTGCACAATTTTCCTCATTAGCATTATGTGCAGCATTCATATAACTGATCTAGTTTATCTTGCTAATAATGAATTGACTAAGCTTATTGCAAGTAATGTTTTTAGTGAAGCACCTTGATTACTCGCAAGAAGCTTAGTCAACTTATTTTTAACATGATATTTCTGAATAGCATGTGTGGCATTATTAATTGATCTAGTTTATTTTCATAACTATATAATTTTAGTAAATTAACAGCAAGATTCCTCATGCACTTGTATTGATAATATTGACCTATTAAAGAAATTTAACAACATGCTTGAAATAAGAAATTTAACAATACCCCAACAACACCGTATTGTATTGACGCATAAGAATTTTAACAATACCTTTGCTAACTTGAACACCCGCCTATGCAAACTCCTGTCAACTCGAAGTCTTGCTAACTCAAGCTCCTGCCAATTCAAACTCCCCAAATTCAAACATTTTCCATTTCCCTAAAGAGGTCCCTATTACTTTATATATATATAGCTGTGAGCCGGGTGATTTGTATTTTGTATCCGAGAAGCTGCGGAAGTGGTCTGGTGCAACACCTCGAAGTATCAGTAATTTCGAAAAGATCAGAGTTGTTGGAAAAGGTAAACATGTCATCAGTGATGGTGCTGGGGAGGGGGATTGCAAGTGAGAGGGAGGGTTGCAAGTGAGAGGGGTTGCAAGTGAGAGGGAGAGTTGCAAGTGAGAGGAGGCAAGTGGGGTTTACAAGTGAGAGGGTTACAGTGAGAGGGGGTTGCAAGTGAGGGCAAGTGAGGGGGTTGCAAGTGAGGGGGTTGAAAGTGAGAGGAAAGAGGGGGATTGCAAGTGAGAGGGGGTTGCAAGTGAGGGGGTTGCAAGTGAGAGGGGGTTGCAAGTGAGGGGTTGCAAGTGAGAGGGGGATGGCAAGTGAGAGGGTTGCAAGTGAGAGGGATTGCAAGTGAGAGGGGGGTTGTAAGTGAGAGGGGGTGCATCGCCCTTACCCAATTTTATTGTTTCCCCCCTCCGATATTTTTCTTCCCATTTTCAAGTACTGAACTGCAAGTCCAAAAATTGATTATCTGTAATGTAGTCCATGCAACTTAGACAAACGATAATAATTAATGTGACCAAATTTTTTGAAGGCTTAGCATTTTTCAAAAATGCTCTCGATTTCAATTACAGTTGTTCCTTACTCCTAACCCAAGGGACTTGCTTGGTGTAGTTCCCCGTTTATGTTTGGAGATCCAGGACATCATTGGGGCGGCATAGTTTCCGCAAGCAAATTTATTTTATCTAGCTATGCCTCTGTTGAATTTGAAACGGGAAGAAACAGCTACTCTGAATTTCTTTATTACTTTGTATAGGGGCGTATGGCGCAGCCGTGTTATATCGTAAGAAAGATGACGATTCATTGGTCATATTAAAGGAGATCAACATGCATGATCTCACAGCACAAGAAAGACAATTTGCAACGAACGAGGTATCATGGAAATCGGGAAAGATTTTTTTTAATTGCACATCATGTGCGACTTTGAAAAAGGCCATTTTGACGATGTCGTTGTTTGCGAGACTTTGCGAAACCAAAAATGTAAAGTTTTTTCTCCTCCCCGTTTTAAGTACCTACGGTATTTGAATAATGCAGGAAGTTACATTTCAAATGATGAAGAATATTTTTCTTAGTGTCGGCCACTGATGGAGATGATGCATTCAAATGGCTCTAGCCCCGTCCCCCACGCACCCAATAATGTCGAAAGACTAAAAATCTTACACTAAACACCACAAATCACACTTATATAAAACTGTCATGTTAAATAATGACTATTTGATAGACTTCTGTGCTGTGCACCTTCCTGTATTAAGCATTAAGGGTTTTTGACTCGTTGTTATGGTAGGATATTATGTGTAATCTTGTGCCTCGGGGACGAGCCCTCAACCCCTTCCCCACCCCCTCCGCCAAATATTTTTCAAAGCGTCCATCACTGCATTTCCAGTTTGGTATCTTTCTTACGCAGTAGTGTTGCATGTGTGTGACCCAATGTCTAAGACCCAGTCTATTTATAGGCGAAGATCATGTCGAAATTAAACCATCCCAACATCATCAATTGCTACGATAGCTTCGAGGAGGATGGCACGATATGGATTGAAATGGAATATGCTGACGGAGGGTAAATATTTGTGGTTGTTTCTTTGTATTTCTGCGTGCAAACTTGTTGATGTGTCGTGTTCGTGTTGTCAGTTGACGCGGTTCAAGGTCCCGTGAAATATATTCACTTTTGAAACATTTTCAGGACTTTGGCCCAGTACCTGGCAAAGTTGGACAGCGAAATGGAGGAAAAGGACATCCTAAAGATGTTTTATGAAATGGTGCTCGCATTGCAATGCATTCACCAGCATAAAATATTACACAGGTATCGAGCGTTGAAGATTATTTATATATATTGATTAATTGGTAAGGGCTGAGGTACCTACATCAGATGATTCCTGGCTTAAGATACAAGACTGTGCATTATTAGGACTCAAGTTTTAACATCAGATCACTTCTGATGAAGACACTACACTGGAGTATATGATCAAATTTTAACATCAGATCACTCCTTATGAAGACACAAGACTGGAGTATATAAAAACTCAAGTTTTAACATCAGATCATTTCTGATGACGACACTAGACTGGAGTGTATAAGAACTCAAGTTTAAAAATCAGACCACTCTTGATGAAGACACTAGACTGAAATATATAAGGACTCAATTTTCAACATCAGATCACTCCTGATAAAGACAGTATACAAGCACTCAAGTTTCAACATCAGATCACTCCTGATGAAGACACTAGACTGGAGTGTATTAGAACTCAAATTTTGATGTAAGGTCTCAAGTTTCAACATCAGATCACTCCTGATGAGGACACTTGACTGGAGTACATAAGGACTTAAGTTTCAACTACATATCACTCCTTATAAAGACACTAGACTGGACTATATAAGGACGTCATACAGTTTCAAAATCACATCACATATTTGCACCAGACCAGAATTAATCGGTCCTACTGAAAACGCTAGATGTTAATGATATAAAGACATATTGATTGAAAAATTTTCATTTTCTAGGGACATGAAAACGCAGAACATATTTCTAACACTGGAAGGTCACGTGAAACTGGGTGATTTTGGCATCAGTAAGCAACTCGGTAATACGAAAAGCAACGCGAACACAGTTCTTGGAACTCCCTACTACATTTCTCCTGAAATTGTAAGTGATTGTGTATGTCGCGCGTGACTCTTATCTCGCGTGATTTGTATTGAAAAACTTTCCACCTGAAATTTTGATTCAATGTTGCTTTTCACGAGCTCCTCTATTTGCAAACCCTAAAGCATCTCCTTGCGCTTGAAGTTTTCCCGCTGTCTTTCCCCCCTGATTTTGCTTGCCAGCTATATTATCGCCGGGTGTCGATTTCTTGAGTTTTCTTATTTCATCCGTGGATGTTTCATTTCGATGTAGTGCGAAGGTCGTGATTACAACGAGAAAAGTGACATTTGGTCGCTGGGATGTGTCCTTTATGAAATGGCCAACAAACAGAAGACGTTTGAAAGTACAAATTTACCCGCACTTGTAAATAAAATTGTAAAGGTACGTTGTGGGATCAATGTGTGTTGTGATTCGTCCACTTCCCTGTGATGTTATACTTCATTAATCAGTGACGGTAGTCAGCCCGCAAGTTTTGGTCCTGCTATGTAAATTTTAGAACATTAACATTATTCATTTCTTTAGAAATCTGTTGTTTTTACAGGGAGTGAGCACAGAAAAATTAACATAGCAGGAACAAATTTGAGGGCTGGCTACGTCACTGTACTCAATATAGAGTTTTAGTTTGGTGTTTACAGCAAACCGTAAAAGAGTCACGTGACCATGACTTTGCGGTTTGCGGTTGAGGTTTTTACGGCTAGAGGCCCATCTTGCGGTAGGTGATGTACCGCAAGCTTTTTAGCACTTTTAGTACAACGTGAGTTTTATTGCTCAAAGTTATACTTTTATGTGAGTTTAAAACATGAATATGCCTTTTTCATCGACAAACTTTTAACACAACATGAAATTTAGCTCAGGACAATGCGAGTTGTAAAATGCAGATGCAAAATGCCAAACTAATTTCAAATGTTTTTACAAACGTCAAATCTTAACGGCAAGCGGTTAGTTGAGGTTTGCCGTTTGCCGTAAACGCCAAACTAAAACTCTCGAATAACTTCTCAAATCTTGAGTCTAGTGACGATAAAGAGTTTTATAATACCAAGGCTTTCATCCGGTGGTGTTTTAGTTCATTCACTCCGCTTGTGAGAGGACTTACTATCGCCATGTTTAGGAAACTATTACTTGTTTCGATCAAATCAATAAATTAGTTGAATAACTTCAGAGCTGTTGTCAGTGATATGGTGAGAAGTCGCCATCATTTAACAAGAGCTGTATCTCTTATGTAAATCCAAATATATTGAAAGATTGTATTTTCTCCATAACTAGGGTCAATTTGCTCCCATACGTGGAAACTACAGTCACGATTTCAAGTCTTTGGTATGATTTCATTTGCCTACTCGAGGGACAAGGTAGATGTATTTTTCCCACAATTAAAGTAATCGTATTATATTTCGATTTATACAAGGTCCGCGATTGTCTGCAAATCGAACCGCAGTACCGGCCGAACGCGTCCGAACTGGTGTCGAGAGTTCACGAAGTAAGTTTAAACAGAGAACAGATTCCTTTCTGTAAGTTTTCCTATTTTGACACTCCTTGCGCTTGAAAGAACACCTTCCCACTCTCCAACTGATTCATTAATACATTTAACCAGGAATGGATTTCGGGGAGTGGGTGGGCCTCCCTACAAACTAAGCCCAGAGGGTTGATGAAGGGGTGCGAATTTCCCAACCAATTGTGGAAAACAGGCAAACGTAATTGTCGTTAATGTTTAATGAAACACACTTCCAATCATAATAAAAAACGCAACTGAATTTAACAACAATGTCTGACATGTTACAACAAGAAGTGGCTACTGAAATGTAATCCAAACTAAAGCACGAACCCCCTCCCCTCCCTCTTACTAAAGCATCGTAGATTCATTCCTGCGATTGGACGACAGCAACTTTTCTTAGAGTGGTATTTGCGTGTTGCCATTTCCGTTGACCTTCCTTTGAAGATCCGGCAAAATTTTGTTAACTCCACATCGTTGGAGAGATCGTTGAATTTCTGTCATTTTTTTGCAGCTGCTTTGTCAGTTTGACGAATGCGATGCAAACTCTTTGGAAAACGCCCTGAATCCACAACGGAAAGAAAAACGGCGGTACGTCATGTTAGCTAAGCTCATTGCGATGCCATTCAAGTAGTAATTTCTTTAGCAAATGCTGTTATTTATTTCAGATCCATATTGTATTATGTTGATTTGGGAACAATGTCGGCTGTTTTGCCCATCGATCTTCCTGTAAAAATCAAACTTGTTGATGTAAGTATTAGCTTCTTCTACCCCCACCCCCACCCCCACTTGATTGAAACGAACATCGTTTACGGGGGGAACCCACCTCTTTTTCGAGGACTTGCTTGAGAAACAGATCATTTGAAAGCATACTGCACTAAATGAACATTGTTTCCTAAATTTTATCCCTCCGTAACGTAGCCAGCCCGACTTTTTGCTCTCGCTATGCAAGTATTTTTGTGTTTACTGACGGCGAGAACAATAGTTTTGTAAAGAAATGGAATTCATTAAGAATTTACGTACCGAAAGTAAATCCGCAGGCTGGTTACGCTACTGCTATCCTTCTGAGTTTTTCAAAGCCTTTGAAGTGACATTCATAATCTTCGGCTATTCATTACCATATATTTTTTCATTATTAAGGTGAGTGTTGGCAAGACTCACGTGTGCGTGGTATCATCGGAGAGTGCCGTATATACCTGGGGCGACAACAGCCGGGGACAGCTCGGTCACGGAGACCTGGTATCGAGAGATATACCCACGCAAATCGACGGAGTGAAAGGGAAAAATGTTGTAACGTAAGTTTAAGAAGTAAAGTAAAATAATTTTTCAAATGATGAAGCTTAGGATAATGCATTGAATTGAATATAAGTGGAAGGCTATCTCCCGCCAAATTTGAAGCCGGCATTTTGACTAGTCTTAACCAATGATTTAGAACCCAATCTACTAGTTAACGGACTCCGCTGATATTGTATAATAATGAGTGAGGCAAGCCGTCATCTTGAAAAGTGGCAAAACTGACCAATATTTACGACTAATATTTGCTTTTGCTGAGTTGATATGCATTTGCAAAGTTGATAGTCTAGGTTTGATTCTTTAAATGTTTGATAGGATGGGTTTTTTAAACTTTGTTTTAACTTATTTTTCATTTTGAGTTTTACTTTTTGCCACCTTTTAAGATGGCGTCCTTGCCTCACCTTTATTCCAAAGCCATCATCAGAGAATATATATAATATATTAATCCTAACACGGTTTTTAATATGCACATGAAAAACATGTGACTTGGACGAGATGTGAACTCGCACCTTCGGGATACTAGTCCGCCGTTCTACCTGTTGAGCTACCAAGCCCACAGGGTGTGGAGACGAGTCAAATCTCTTTTAAACTGCGTATAGACGAGAGATTCTTGCCACTATAGCAGTTTACTGGATGGCACCGTGTTTCGACTTTATTCCAAAGCCATCATCAGAGAATACATAATATATTAATCCTAACACGGTTTTTAATATGCACATGAAAAACATGTGACTTGGACGAGTTTTGAACTCACCTTGACACGGTGTTTAGCTATCTAGAAGAATGGGTTTTAAATAATTTTGTCTCAACCTTTCCACGCACTTCCCGAGGAAAGATGAACCCCACACACGCGCGTCTTGGGGCAAAATTTTGCTTTATACAAGTACAGGCATTTTTATAGAAATGCAGCCATCCATTTACGTATTTAGTTCAACGAGATAATCGTGAAAGTTTTACATAATTTTTTGTTCTCAGTGCTTGCTGTGGTGATCGTTTTACTGTCCTGCTTACTGATAATGGCATTGTGATGTCATGCGGTGACGGTGATCACGGTTGCATGGGCCACGGTGATTGGTCGAGTGTTTCCCGCCCAAAGTTGGTCGAAGGTTTATTAGCTGTAGATACCGTTAGCTTGAGCTGTGGGCCTCATCACGTGTGCCGTTTGTGACGATGGCAGTGTGTACACGTGGGGTTGCGGCACGGATGGACGGTTGGGGCTTGGGGACGAAAACAACAGGTAAGGTGCTGTTATCAGTGTCACCGACATGTAACTTTATGCTATAGTGCAGTACCTTGCTGAGTAACTTAGTTAGGCTGTTACCAGTGTGACCTGACATGTAACTTTATGCTATAGTACTGTACCTTGCTAAGTAACTTAGGTAGGTTGTTACCAGTGTAACCTGACGTGTAACTTTATGCTATAGTACTGTACCTTCCTAAGTAACTTAGGTAGGTTGTTACCAGTGTAACCTGACATGTAGCTTTATGCTATAGTGAAGTACCTTGCTGAGTAACTTAGGTAGGCTGTTACCAGTGTAACCTGACATGTAACTTTATGCTATAGTGAAGTACCTTGCTGAGTAACTTAGGTAGGTTGTTACCAGTGTGACCTGATATGTAACTTTATGCTATAGTACAGTACCTTGCTGAGTAACTTAGGTAGGCTGTTACCAGTGTAACCTGACATGTAACTTTATGCTATAGTACAGTACCTTGCTGAGTAACTTAGGTAGGCTGTTACCAGTGTAACCTGATATGTAACTTTATGCTATAGTACAGTACCTTGCTGAGTAACTTAGGTAGGTTGTTACCAGTGTGACCTGACATGTAACTGTTATTACCAGATCCTTTCTAATGCGCTTAAATAACCCCTTTGAGATGAATGTGGGTTTTAATGAATGGACTTTTTAGATGAATGTGGGTTTTATTGAATGGACTTTTTAGATGAATGTGGGTTTTTCTGTACCATTCTGTACCATTTAGTTTCTCAGGAAAATTAATGATCATCTTATATAATATGTTTCTTCACAACAAACCGCTGTAATCCCTTTAGGAAGTCTCCTGAAAAGGTGGAGTTTGTCGACCGTGTAAAAATCACAAAATCGAGGTGTGGTGTGGATGGAACGATGTTTCTCACTGATACTGGAACATTGTACGCTTGTGGAAGGTACGGAGACTTTGAGATGATTTTTTGTGTGTCATTTTTTCTTTGAAAAACGTATCGTGTTGTTTTATTACTTACAGAAATACGAACAATAAACTTGGTCTCAATAATCGACAGGGCTTTCTTGTTCAAATGAAGAATCTTTTGACAAAGGTATGAAATCCATTATTCATTTCTGTTGAAATTTAGCATGGGTTCAATGATGTAAAATTGTGGAATCTTGTTGTTTCTATGTTTCTATATGAACTCAACTTTAACACTATGTTTAATGATGTAAAATTGTGGAAACTTGTTGTTTCTATGTTTCTCTACGAACTCAACTTCAACATTATTTTTAGTGATGTAAAATTATGGAATCTTGTTGTTTGTATGTTTCTCTGTAAACTAAACTTTAACATAATGTGTAATGATGTAAAATTGTGGTATCTTATTTTTTCTATGTTTCTCTATGAACTCAACTCCAACTTATGTTTAATGGCGTGATACTCCTTTATTTCCATGAACTTCCATGGACGTCATGAATTTCTGTACGCAATTTTCAGGTTCAAGTGGAAGGACGAAACACACCGACCCCTCTCAAAGTTTTAGCGCGACACATCGTGATTGATATGTGCCTGGGTCCAACTCATAGTTGCGTGCTCATGGAGTCGGGACAACTACATACGTTTGGAGATAATAGATACGGTCAGTTAGGACAGGGTAACCTGAAGACTGTCGAATCACCTGCTTGTGTTAGATCGATGGTTGGAAAACACGTGACGGTAAGGTGGTGTGCGTTTTTTTGCCATGTTTACTTTTCTTCAATTTTCATGTTCTTCTTATGTCATTCATGTCTTCACTTGTCTTGTTCTTATTCTTATGTCATTCATGTCTTCACTTGTCTTGTTCTTATTCTTATGTCATTTATGTCTTCACTTGTCTTGTTCTTATTCTTATGTCATTCATGTCTTCACTTGTTTTGTTCTTATTTTTATGTCATTCATGTCTTCACTTGTCTTGTTCTTATTTTTATGTCATTCATGTCTTCACTTGTCTTGTTCTTATTCTTATGTCATTCATGTCTTCACTTGTCTTGTTCTTATTCTTATGTCATTCATGTCTTCACTTGTCTTGTTCTTATTCTTATGTCATTCATGTCTTCACTTGTCTTGTTCTTATTCTTATGTCATTCATGTCTTCACTTGTCTTGTTCTTATTCTTATGTCATTCATGTCTTCACTTGTCTTGTTCTTATTCTTATGTCATTCATGTCTTCACTTGTCTTGTTCTTATTCTTATGTCATTCATGTCTTCACTTGTCTTGTTCTTATTCTTATGTCATTCATGTCTTCACTTGTTTTGTTCTTATTCTTATGTCATTCATGTCTTCACTTGTCTTGTTCTTATTCTTATGTCATTCATGTCTTCACTTGTCTTGTTCTTATTCTTATGTCATTCATGTCTCACTTGTCTTGTTCTTATTCTTGTGTCATTTTTGTCTTCACTTGTCTTGTTCTTATTCTTATGTCATTCATGTCTTCACTTGTTTTGTTCTTATTCTTATGTCATTCATGTCTTCACTTGTCTTGTTCTTATTCTTATGTCATTCATGTCTTCACTTGTCTTGTTCTTATTCTTATGTCATTTATGTCTTCACTTGTCTTGTTCTTATTCTTATGTCATTCATGTCTTCACTTGTTTTGTTCTTATTTTTATGTCATTCATGTCTTCACTTGTCTTGTTCTTATTTTTATGTCATTCATGTCTTCACTTGTCTTGTTCTTATTCTTATGTCATTCATGTCTTCACTTGTCTTGTTCTTATTCTTATGTCATTCATGTCTTCACTTGTCTTGTTCTTATTCTTATGTCATTCATGTCTTCACTTGTCTTGTTCTTATTCTTATGTCATTCATGTCTTCACTTGTCTTGTTCTTATTCTTATGTCATTCATGTCTTCACTTGTCTTGTTCTTATTCTTATGTCATTCATGTCTTCACTTGTCTTGTTCTTATTCTTATGTCATTCATGTCTTCACTTGTCTTGTTCTTATTCTTATGTCATTCATGTCTTCACTTGTTTTGTTCTTATTCTTATGTCATTCATGTCTTCACTTGTCTTGTTCTTATTCTTATGTCATTCATGTCTTCACTTGTCTTGTTCTTATTCTTATGTCATTCATGTCTTCACTTGTCTTGCTCTTATTCTTGTGTCATTTTTGTCTTCACTTGTCTTGTTCTTATTCTTATGTCATTCATGTCTTCACTTGTTTTGTTCTTATTCTTATGTCATTCATGTCTTCACTTGTCTTGTTCTTATTCTTATGTCATTCATGTCTTCACTTGTCTTGTTCTTATTCTTATGTCATTCATGTCTTCACTTGTTTTGTTCTTATTCTTATGTCATTCATGTCTTCACTTGTCTTGTTCTTATTCTTATGTCATTCATGTCTTCACTTGTTTTGTTCTTATTCTTATGTCATTCATGTCTTCACTTGTCTTGTTCTTATTCTTATGTCATTCATGTCTTCACTTGTTTTGTTCTTATTCTTATGTCATTCATGTCTTCACTTGTCTTGTTCTTATTCTTATGTCATTCATGTCTTCACTTGTCTTGTTCTTATTCTTATGTCATTCATGTCTTCACTTGTCTTGTTCTTATTCTTATGTCATTCATGTCTTCACTTGTCTTGTTCTTATTCTTATGTCATTCATGTCTTCACTTGTCTTGTTCTTATTCTTATGTCATTCATGTCTTCACTTGTCTTGTTCTTATTCTTATGTCATTCATGTCTTCACTTGTCTTGTTTTTATTCTTATGTCATTCATGTCTTCACTTATCTTGTTCTTATTTTTATGTCTTTTGCCGTTTGTAACAGATGATTAAATGTGGCGACTACTTTACATTGACTGGTACCGACGAAGACACTATATATTTCTGGGGCAGTATGCCTGGTGTCGATTGTGACGACGCTTTTATTCGTAGTGCAAGTTTGAGCTCTGCTATTTCCGAAAACAACATAACTTCACCAAGGTTAGCATATTTCTCGTAACACATATGTTTATTTCTTGATTTCGAATATGGACAAAGACATTAACCTCTTACGCGAAAATTTATCCTTTGATGATGTATTATTTAATATAATTGTCGCCTAGGGCTAGTAGCGTATCTAGGGTACGTCAAAATGAATTACTGCAGCACACTTCGGCAATTATTTACATTTCTAAGCACCTTATAGCCAGGTCCATTGGTAAAATTATATTTCTTAGAAATTCAAAATCAATAGAGTTTTTGAAATGAAAGTACAGGAGATATTATTTATTTTCACCTACGCTGAATCCGCTAATGCTTGGGGTAGCAACGGTCTTTTTTCGCAACCGTTACGCCGCTGTATGCTCTCTTACCATTGTTTGTTACAAGGCATGCGTCACTTCCGGCAAATTGGTGCGCATTGATTGGCTCAGAAACATTTTTGCCGGTCCATTACATTATGGTAATGGTCAACGGTCCATATCGCGTAATTTTTCGATTAAATGTAAACAAACTTTGTAAAGCAAACAGTCATCATCATCATATCTTTTCGCGTTTTGTAGCAATCAGTCGAAATCAGGGACGGCACGTGAAGCCTTGCTACTTGTCCCCCACCAAATTTATTTACCAGACAGTTTTATTAACCAGACAGTTTATTTTTACTGAGAAAAACTAGAGAAGTGAAAGCCAACCAGTACAAAACAGTGAGGAGAAGATGGAAAGTTTTATTAACCAGACAGTTTATTTTTACTGAGAAAAACTAGAGAAGTGAAAGCCAACCAGTACAAAACAGTGAGGAAAAGATGGAAAGTTTTATTAACCAGACAGTTTATTTTTACTGAGAAAAACTAGAGAAGTGAAAGCCAACCAATACAAAACAGTGAGGAGAAGATGGAAAGTTTTATTAACCAGACAGTTTATTTTTACTGACAAAAACTAGAGAAGTGAAAGCCAACCAGTACAAAACAGTGAGGAGAAGATGGAAAGTTTTATTAACCAGACAGTTTATTTTTACTGACAAGAACTCGAGAATTGAAAGCCAACCAGTGCAAAACAGTGAGGAGAAGATGGAAAGTTTTATTAACCAGACAGTTTATTTTTACTGAGAAAAACTAGAGAAGTGAAAGCCAACCATTACAAAACAGTGAGGAGAAGATGGAAAGTTGTATTAACCAGACAGTTTATTTTTACTGAGAAAAACTAGAGAAGTGAAAGCCAACCAGTACAAAACAGTGAGGAGAAGATGGAAAGTTTTATTAACCAGACAGTTTATTTTTACTGACAAAAACTAGAGAAGTGAAAGCCAACCAGTGCAAAACAGTGAGGAGAAGATGGAAAGCAAGCTTCGTTTCAGGTTGAACGATGCCATATAATACACCTTTTATTAACTTCGCTTTCTCGGTCTTCATTAAGAAATGTCGGACCTCTGTCTTTTGTATGAACCTCACCCTACGGGATCGGTTTGTTCAAAAAACCTCGGTCCGATATTTCCCCGTAAAGAGCTCGCGCTCGGTTACTAAGGGCTTAGTAATGTCACTGACTGTCGTTTTATTGCGCCACTACTTTCCTTCCTACCAGTGTTGAACATCAGTAGTTTAATATATTTATACACTTATGGTTTCAATAACTTCCTTTCTAATAGTGTTTACAGTCGATTTTACTTCTCAGGCCGGTGGAATAATTTTGAGAGGGTAGGCTAGCATCCGTATATTTTCTTTCTGCTTTATTAGTTTGTATTCAAATCAATTTTGATTACAGATTATAACAAGCGATGAATGTATGAATATGACCCTCCCCTCCCCCCGATCATTAATTTGTCGTCCCTGCTTTTGTAGTGTTGCTTGTCTCCCTTGTAAGTTGTAAGTAGTGTTTTTTAAAGTCAAAATTATACGTAATGTTGTTGTCATCCCTGAGTTTCTTACTAAAGTTCCGGGCATGACGCGAAATTCTATGTCAAAACTTGACATCAAATACCAGACACGTAATATAGATATGCGCTGTGGACTTATCAAAACTCCTCGTTTTTTCTTCAGACCCAACTCTGGGAGACAGGATTATGGCTCGCGTTCAAGACCTGTATCCGGCGTCGATCACGACTGTCTCTGGCATCGTCGTAAGGATGCGCTCTCGGACAGTACGAATGTAAACCTTACCGTTGATGGGATACATGGGTAGGTGTTTTTGTCTTAATCTTCGTTTAAAATGCGGAGAGGAGTTGGTGTTTAGTAATTATCGGATGAAACCGGGTATAATATCGATATTTATTCAGAGCAAAGTCAATGCTTTCTGCCGAAGCAGAGCCGAGCATTGACCGATTGAGAAACATCCGTAGGCTCTTGCCAATCACGATCGATATTTCACCAATATTGTATAATAATTGTAGCTACAGGTATTCGGCATTTCTAGCGAAGGCTTGGGTCATAAATTTGTCCATTGTCTTCTTGATAGATCTACTAGTAATGACCGACATCGTAGCGGATACTTCCGAAGCTATTCCGGAAACTACCTTCGAGATTGCGCGCTAAGGAACGTCTTGTCCCGATGTCGTATAGACGGCTGTCTCCGAGTTACCATTTCTGAGCCGTTATCAACACCGAACCTCCTCTTTCAATGGGATGCGATTAACGGGCCCAACGAAAAGGACGGCGACTACCCGGTGTTCCTTAGGAAAATCGCCGGTTACGGTGAAAATATGTTTGTGCAGATCGACACGACTGCGCCCGCGCCTCGAAGGAAGTCTAAAAGAAGATCTTTAAAACGTGAAGATAGTTACACGAATCATAGGAAGCTTACCAACGACAACAACCTCAGGAAGTTTTCCAAACATGAATTGAATGACTCTGGTACAAGGTAATGTCGCGTGTTTTTCTGCCATTTTCTTAGTAATTGTTTTTCGTTCAATGTGGAACTTACCAAATCTGCCAATTTGTTAAAGAACGAGTCTCCCTGTAATGCTTTGCGCGCTCGCGTTTACTTCTGCTGTTGAATTGCAACATCTAATACGGAGTTTAGGGATTGTTTTCTGATTAACCAAATGTGAAATAACGTCTTTGTTTGAACGTAGCTTTCGTTATTTCTTTATTTGTTGGCCTACCGTGTTCTAGCATTGACAGACCTGACTAGGTAGACATATTGCTGCACTAACAACCTGATGTGCCGTCATTTTTGGTTGCCACGAAAACATTCACCTGTGGCTGGCTAAGCGCGCAAAGCATTACCGCGAGACTCGTTTTTTACTTACTTCAATCGTCCTACAACCCCCTGACATAACTGAAACACCCATTTTTCAGGAGTTTTGGTACTCTTGCATGCACGCCTGATAAGCTGGCAAATGATATGAAATGGTTACGCGATTTCCCACATAACCGACTTTCCCTATAATTTGTGATCTTTTCTACATGGCGTTCTCGCGAGATTGCGTTCGAAAAATACTTCATGTGATATTAGTTTTAGAAGGCAAACGGATTCTTCGACAACAGCTGGACAGTCGAGCTCGTCTGAAATGGATACACTGGGCGATGTACGGTTTTCTTGAAATACTTGCTTTGTTTCAATTTAGTCATGTGTTGACGTTTTCCTACTTACTTTTCGTGTCATTATTTTCCATCTCTCAAAGGCTCCCACTTGGTTGAAAAACGAGCTGGAAAACGGTATCCACAACGGGGAGGTCGACGACGGTATTTCTTCCGTGGATGATAGTGCCGACGCTATGAGCGATCATGACACCGACGAAGAAGTTTTTATTCACACCAAAATAGACAAGGCGGGAAAAAACATCGCGCCCAATGATAACGCTTACTCCAAGTATAGGGCAAAACCCAAGGTGCCCATCGAGGTGAAGAAGAACATTACGGGTTCTAACCATAAGCATGGTTCCTTTGAATTGAATGCAGATACAAGTGTAAGTTGGACTAAGGAAATGTCTGTAGAATATCTTCTGAACGAGCATAGTACTGTGGTTTTGTAAACTTTACCGCGTTATTGATTTAGGATGTTGATTTTGGGTCGTTCTTTCGATTTGAGCCTGCATGGAAATATTTCGAAACTACTTGTGTAACGAATGTTCTCTCAAATTGAGCCCGCATAACATTTCAAAACTGCTTGTATAATAAGTTACACCATGTGTTAATATGTGTATTTTCCTTCGAATTAGGATTATTGAATGACGTATTTCATGTATTTTTCATTACTTTGCCATCTCAGAACTCAGCTTCTTTTGGTGGTCAGGCATGTTGCCT
Source organism: Xenia sp. Carnegie-2017 (assembly GCF_021976095.1). NCBI lineage: Eukaryota > Metazoa > Cnidaria > Anthozoa > Malacalcyonacea > Xeniidae > Xenia > Xenia sp. Carnegie-2017. The sequence goes on from NW_025813487.1 coordinate 14,203,308, forward strand.
TTGTATCTCTGATTGAAGTAATGAAAAACTACAAGAGCATATGTTTTCTGATGAAGTTACCTTAAGACACTATAAATATCCTGTACGTGTATCTCTGATTGAAGTAATGAAAAACTACAATAGCATATGTTTCCTGATGAAGTTAGCTTAAGACACTATAAATATCCTGTACTTTGTAACTTGTAAATGTCCACGCTCTCGGCTAAGAATAACAACAGAATCCCAATACGATAGTCTGAATGTGACCCACGTGACGGGAGATTTGCCCTTTTGTTTATCTTTGGCCTTTCATCCACTGGTTTCAAATGGATGTATTCGGTGTAAATTTTGCCAACTAAGATCACCCCCCCCCGAATTCCTCTCCAAATACATAATTTTCTGCTATTTCTTTGTATTCAACAGGGTTTCTCATCTCTCTTGTCTCCTTAAAACGTTATGTCCCCTTTCCATGTTCCTTAATTTCTGCACAGTTGTCTCTTTTCTCACAGGTCGCAGTGCTACCTGGTCAGGTGCCTGTTATTGGGAACCAGTCCATGCAATCGCGACTAGTCCGGCGGAAGCGTCCTAAAGTTTCCCTGAACTCTCAAGTCTTCTACCAACCTGGAGTGCCACGTACCAAGCACAGTGGCGTGACCGCCAGCCTCCGAGCTCCGGTCGGTGCAGACAAACTCCGGCCGTCTAGCGTGACTTCGGAGAGTGGCGTGGAGATGACTCCCACGGAACATCGAGGATCGATAGAGGTTAGTATCTATATGCTATAGTGAGGTGTATTTATAAAGCGTGAAGTTGATTGTCAAATCTATCTTTCCTTTAGTTTCTATACGGCGTCAATTACGTATGAAACTCAGTTGACAAAATAAGTTAGGAAGTTAAGGGTCAATCCGACTTCCAACCATTATCAGTAGACAATAGCCCAGCACTGTGAGATTAAGCGTTAGGGTTATTTTTGGGAATAATTTTGCGTATTTGTAGAAAGCGGAATTATTAACCATATATTGATTTTGTGCGTATGCATACGGGAAGGATTAGGAACAAATGTTTGTATACGCTGTAAGAAAGATGGACTTTCCACTTCATCTGTCGACACGTTTTTTAAGCGCGCATGCCATAGTAATATTATCTTATCTGGTTTTGTTGGTTCGGTTTTGTTGCCATGGATTCATTTGTAGCATACTCGTAATAGGCTTTTCGGCCACAAATATATTTGAGAGAAACCGAAGTCGTAGTTTGACCAAAAATCATAGACTTAGTTTACAATTTTCGTAGGATTTGATTCACGAAAATAACTATTTGCATTTTTTTTTCAAACGTTTTTTATTTCGATCTGTAGAGACGTGCGCGCTCTCATTTCGAAACTCGGGGATTTTAAATACGATAATTAGGAAGTGTTGAAACGTGATCGCTCTCGATTAGAACGATGTTTGTAACAAAACATTTTGAATGTTGCTAAGCGCACATATTTGCTTCATTACTGCTAGCGTGCGCAACGTCTGTCTTAAATATAAAAAGAGCGCGCATAAGTTCAAAACTCGTTTCTCTGTATGAAGTGACTATCTTCTCTCGTCTATTGCTCATTTGGTCAGTTTTGTTCGATAAATATTGCCGTCAAGATATGTCCCCTGCTCCGTTCAAGGAACAGCTGAAACGAAAGGTAAATGTTACATGTTGTCGTGTGAAAGGTATATTTTTGTTAAAGTGTTAAAGACAAGACGATTTTTTACGCAGTTTTCACGTTTTAGCTACAATGCAAAAGAACATTTAAAATAACTTGACAACTTTTTCTATAGAATTATGTTATAACTTATAGTTTACTTGAAAAGACATTTCATTATACGCAGTGTTCTGATTGTATTGAAAATGACTTAAGAACTTTCTAGAGATATTTGACTTTGCTTGTTGTTCATATAGTATGGTTGCAACATTTTATTCGCGAGAGTACGATTTGATGAATGCATGTGTAATTGAGCATGCGTATAAAGGCTGATTTCCATTTAGTGCAAATTGTCGCGCGATCGACTTTTTCCGATAAATTTCTTTTCAATTATAATGTCTCGACCGGAACAGTTTCACACAGCTACAAAAGAAAGTGATCGCAAAAAGTCGATCACGCGACAATTTGCACTGAATGGAAATCAGCCTACTGTTCCGGTCGAGAGCTTACATTTGAAAAGAAAGTGATCGGAAAAGTCGATCATGAAAGGTGCAAAAGTTGAATGTTTTATTGATGTCGATGAAAACTACTGTTTTGTAATATAATGCTCATAATTATTTCATGGTCATAATATTTTTTCTAATGAGCAAATATCTAGTCAAAGATATAAACGAAGAAAGTTGTTAATGTTCTTTGCTACGTAAACAGTCAGAAAACTTTTGCGATGAAGTTTCGTGTGCTAAAAACTTCAAAGACGTTAAGTATGTTGTATATGTTAAGTTATTGACGAAAGTCTGCTTTGATCACGAGTTTCAATTTAAAGTCAAAAATGCCAACACATGCAATCGTGTGTAATTTTAGTATTAAGTCGAATCTTGAATTTGCAAGATAATTGTGTTATCGAAGCTCGCGTAATGTCATAAATGTTAAAAAGTTTCTGGTACACACACTGAAAAGCCATTACCTTAAGTTTAATACCTAAAAACTTGATCATAAATGTTAAAAAGTTTCTGGTACACACACTGAAAAGCCATTACTTTAAGTTTAATACCTAAAAACTTGATTAATTGATGATAAAAATATGTTCTCAGCGTTTTATTGTACAATTGTTACGTTTAAAAGTACGTTTCAGCTTTTTGCCTGATGATAACAAGTGTTGACTGGTTTTGGTGAAGCATTAGCAAACCACTTGTCTTTTTTTCTATTCCTTAAGTTGAGCTTCACTATTAAAATGCATCTTCTAAATGGCTGGGATTTTTTGTTTGTGCTTGCATTAATAATACTGTGTAATTACACCATCGTGTACACAAGTGAAGACATACTTGACAGTTGTGCCATTAAGTTTTTCCATTGTTTACTGTTAGTTGATTACTTTATTTAGCCATAATTTAGTACATTCACCTGCGTTTTGTTGTCTACAAACCTTCGAAGCTTGAGCTTTGCTTCGGTGTATGTTATGCCAGGTTGACTTGTAATCGTTTACGGCAAACCTTATAACAAATCACTCGAAAACATATCCAAGACTTCAAGTAGAGAGAAACGTAAGTATTTCGATATGAGAAATTTAAGGATAACAAGTGGAAAGATCGTGAAACCTGTTTTAGAGTTTGTCGTGAAATTTAGAATTCGCTCAAGAAATTTGCAAAGTTTGGAACGCCGTTCGAAATATTTCAGTGCATAAAGTTCATATACAGTTTCATGTATATATCATTGATTGATAGAACTCTTGCATAGTCGCCAGTACGAGTCATATTTCTATGCCCCCTTGTGAAGTAAACGTGTAATTGTAGACAAAATTCCCTATATGTGAGACCAATGCCAATGAACATCGCAACTATAGTTTTATTATAATGCACAATTTTGTAACTCTCTAGCCATATCAAAGTAGAGATGGGTAGTGTTATTGACCACATAAGGTTTTCAAATTTTCGCTACGATTTCTAGAATTTTGCTGATACACATTTAAAATGTTTTGTAACTAAATGTATTTCAAACCAGTTTCTATTGACGCCTCAATTCCACGTGTTTAAAAAAAACTTTGAATTCAGCGTCTTTTTGAAGCTGTACTATGCGAAATTTTCCATCGCGCGATAATATGTAATTCTATCCAAGTGGAGAATGTATTGTGTTTGTGCCAAGAGTGTTTCGCTCGGCATATTGAATGGCAAAAGGATTATCGCGTTTTTTCTTTCTTTTAAACCGTTTTATCCATCGAAGGCGTGCCGTCGGAAAGCCCATTATGTATCATAAACGTTATTTGTGTGTTTTGAACGACTGAATCTGCATGTAACTACCGTTTTATCGTTGCGACAATCGCTCTGTTGACATAATACGCCTGAACTGTGTGTATATGATTTCTACCTAGATCTTGGTAAGTTTTGAATCATTGATTACTTGCATAGAGTCATCTCCTCATTTTCGTCCATTTCTAAATCATGCTGCGAGTCGAAAATTACGATCAGCTTATACAAATTACTGCGCAGAATTATCTAGATTTGACGCATATTTTCGTGTTTATTTCTTTAATTTCGCTGATGGTCTAACGGTATTTAAATGCTTTGATTATATTCGTCAAATCAGCTTGTATATGAATTGTTAGTTCCGCTACAGTTATTTAGAAATAGACTTTCATTTTTTGTGCGAAGTTTGTGGGCATTAAGTGTGTTTGAAAACGAGATCTTCTCACCGCAGACGGGACAGTCTTCAATCAAATGGATGGTTTTCATAAAGGAATTAATGTGTGTTTGAAGTCGTGTTGCTAAATGATTTGTTTAGATTCTAATTGTATACGTTTTAGTTAGCTGAAATTATACACTTCCTATAGTTAGAAGAGAGCTTAGTTTGAAAAGAACTTGGGCCTAGAATTCGCCGTTTGTTTTTCTTACCGACTACCGTCCTTTAATTTAATTTGGTTTGTGTCACTGATGATTATGTGAAATTTGAATGTCCTCCTTGTGTAGCAGAGAGGTCAACGACAGGTTGTGTGCCCAGACATATGGTTTTATTGAATTTTATTTCAATTTATGAGTTTGTGTGTTATGAATTTTAACAAACGCTTTCATAGAATTAACACTCGTTTTATCGTGTATTGTGGAAGAATTTTATATAGAATCGAAAATAAAATCTCGATTAACTTAACCACAAGATGTTTTTGCCTTTTATAGAGTCGGATGAAAGCATCTAAAGGGTAAGTGTCGCTTTTACTTGAATTTAAAATACACCCAAATGGTTAGTTGAATGTATAAAAGGACTTTATAGCTCCTGTGCCAGGTGATGCAATCTTAAATTACGAAGAAAATAATTATTTTGAAAACGACACGAATTTTACGAAATTTATGCTAACGACGACACAATGACATAGAATAATCTTACTACATTTAGGACAGATTATAGCATGACCATGCAAACATAAATTATAGCATGACCATGCAAACATAAATTGTCAGTTGTTTTGTGTCGACTATACGAATGATGTGTTAATTAGTAAAGATGAAATATGATTTAACTCATGTTTTTAAATTATGCATGGCGTAATCACGTGATGTACTTAGAATAGCGTCAGTAGATTTCGCGCGCAGCACGTAGTTGACTTCACATTTCTCTATTGATCTTGTGTTCCCATATATTCTTATTCAAATTCATGAAAATAATAATGTCGCAACATACATATACATATATATAAAGTGAACTAAAATAAAATTGACAATTGTTTGCTGTCGCTACTCGGAGTTTCACGCCGTAGGGCGATCTTCAGGCAACAGCAAACAATTGTCAATTTTATTTTAGTTCACTTTATCTTACGCTCTTCTAATATATAGAATATTGAGCGCTCTTTTATCCAGGATTATTATCCGTAATATACATATATATATATATATATATGTCATTTGTGCATGGTTTTGCTTTCGATTACTTGCAAACGTCTAACTTTGAAACTGTGTTTCGATGTTGTTTGTGGATTGTAATGTATGATGTTTTGGAAAGGCGAAAGGAAAATAGCACCCTTCACATTCCAACAATTCGTAATTGATAAGAATATCTTCTTTCTTTAGGAGTGCGAAAAGCGTTCCAATCAAACGAGGGTAAGGTAGTTTTTCGTTTGGGTTTTTTTGGAAGAATAGTATTACTCTGTATATGACATCCATCCACTGTTGTATTGAAGCATGAATCTTGATATGGAAGGATCCATCATGTTAAGAAAGTATCCAGTAGGATAAGGAAAATCTAGCATGTTATGGAAAAATTTAGTAGGATAAATAAGGATCCAGCATGCATGACGAGGAAAAGTCCTATTAGATAAAGTGGGATCCAGCACGATAATAAAGGTTTCAGCAAGATAAGGAAGGATTCAGCAATATAAGGAAGGATTCAGCAATATAATGAAGGATTCAGCAATATAATGAAGGATTCAGCAATATAAGGAAGGATTCAGCAATGTAAGGAAGGATTCAGCGGGATAGGGAAACATCCAGCATGATTAGAAAGGATGCAGCATGATTCAAGGTTGATTCAAGTTTCTTCAATAGAAAGTTCCCCCCGGTTTGAGTAGCTATATAAAAGTTTCTATCCCATTTACACCATTTGCTATCCTGACATCCGAGATATGTTGTTAACGTGGACAGTGGCTTCGGAACAATAATAATTGGGAGGGGGGGTATATTCGTATATTCATAGCTATGTTATAATCCGTAAACACAATAGATTTCAATAGAAATTAATAAAGTAAAACATGCATATATGAATAATAGCCACCCTCCCCCTCTCCCAATGATTAATGTTCCGCCGCCCTTGAACGTGGATTCTTATTGTTGCATAGGTTATCACCGAGCGAGCCACGAAAGACGCACGTAGCGCCCACGAGTGTGAAAACATTAGAGAAACCAAGCCCACCCTCAAATGATGCCAGGTTGGTCGGTTGGCAAAGAAATTGTTTTATGTATAAGTTCGTCCAATAAGCTCCCTGAGCTTTTTGACCGTCGGATAGTTTGAGCAACCCAATAGTAATGAGAAGAAAGCTTGCTCAGACTTAATGCCGGCATTGTTAAAGCTTTCTCACACTTCTTAAGGGAGGGGAGGGAGGGGCGTCAAAACACGTCTTAACTATTACAAGACTGTGTTTTTCACAACACTAAATGATTGATTTAAAATACTTTGGAAAAACTCTAGCCGTAAATGGAGGAACGAGTTTTTCGTTGATTAGTTGATTGTGAGTGACGTTCAACACAGAGTGGACTGGGTTCCAGAAGTGCGATGACGTCAGTATCAGCTCTTTTGCATACGGCGTGTTTTAAGTATCGATAAAAGAAAATGAAAACGGTTCATGGGTTTGCTCGGCTTATTTGAGATTGTAAAATGTCTTGGACGACAGTGCTTCCTAGAAATAAAGAATATTTCTTGAAAATCTCTAAATTCTCCGTAGATATTTTTCAAAACATCCTTTCTCAAGTAATGGACTGTAAAATTCATTCTCGATAACATTCTTCACAATCTTTAAAAACATTGTTGCCTGGCAGTAAAGTGAACGTTTTGAACCCACGGCGGTGTCGTTATATGTTTGTACAAGTAGATCGTCCAGGTCAGTGCAGTCCCGAGAAGGACTAAGACTAAATCCTGTTTTCCACTAGCCACATATCGTAAGGTATCGTAGCAAAACGTAACATGGCGTATGCGTGCTTGCGCCTATTGACCATCAAATTCATAAACACGCATGCGCCCTGTTACGTTTTGCTACGATACGTTACGATACGTGGCTAGTGGAAAACAGGCTTAAGTGTTTGTCTCTAGAGATAACTGTAGCTAAGGATATCGAAACGTCAATGAACATCAACACCAATAGTCCTTCTAAGGACTCCACCAACCTGGACGACCAACGTCTACAAACATTGTTGGAATAATCCTAACGAAAAGCCGCCAATCAGTGACATAATGATCGCGTGGCATTGCGGATGATATATGCTGTAAAAATCGTCCAATCAAAAATGAGAAAGTCGCTACGTTTACTATGTTTTGATTATCATTCATTTTTTGTTAAAGGCAACGTCCTGCAACAAGAACGTCATCTAATGGTTCGATTCCTGCCAAACGACGAGTGTAAGTATATTTTACACGAGGAACAAAGTCGTTTCGAAGGATGGGAAAATGCGAAACGAAAACGACGACATTCGGTGAACGTGCTCTAGGCGTTTGACGTTTGTTTATTTATTTCATAGGGCTTCGCGTGATGACAACAAGACAAAGATGCCCGCGATTGTGGTGAGAATTTTTTTTCGTGCCATTCAAATGTTTCGGCGCTCACTCGGCATTTAGAAACCATACACACTCTATTGTATGCTCCCGAGGGAAATAGCGAGTTTTGTCTTCTCGGAGTCTCTTGGATTTCAGTTTAATTTTAAGTTTTTACCAATTCATAGACTCCAAACTCGACTGCGCGAAAAGAGTCACGTGACAAGCAAGTCAGTCCAGCGGTGCGTGTTACAAAGGTAGTAAAGGAAATGGTTATTTTTGGTTGAACGGGGAATGCTTGCTTTGAAAAATGAGTTTCTAAATTTCGATGTTTTATAGTTCGCAAAGCCGAGTGACGCTTATATGAAAGGATCTGTTTCCGATAGTCATATAGATTATCATGAAGAACTCAGAGAAGCTAGGGTATGCACACTTTGTTACGAGTAATTTGAAACTTGAGTTCTTCTATACTCCAGTCTTGTGTTTTCATCAGGAGTGATCTAATGTTGAAACTTGAGTCTTTATGTACTCTGGTCTAGTGTCTTCGTCATGAGTGATCTAATGTTGAAACTTGAGTCCTTATATACTCCAGTCTTGTGTCTTCATCAGGAGTGATCTGATGTAGAAACTTGAGTTCTTATATACTCCAGTCTTGTGTCTTCATCAGGAGTGATCTGATGTAGAAACTTAAGTCCTTATATACGCCAGTCTTGTGTCTTCGTCATGAGTGATCTAATGTTGAAACTTGAGTTCTTATATACTCCAGTCTTGTGTCTTCATCATGAGTGATCTGATGTAGAAACTTAAGTCCTTATATTCTCCAGTCTTGTGTATTCATCAGGAGTGATCTGATGTTGAAACTTGAGTTCTTATATACTCCAGTCTTGTGTCTTCGTCAGGAGTGATCTAATGTTAAACTTGAGTCTTTATGTACTCTAGTCTAGTGTCTTCGTCATGAGTGATCTGATGTAGAAACTTGAGTCTTTATATACTCCAGTCTAGTGTATCCATCAGGAGTGATCTGATGTTGAAACTTGAGTTCTTATATACTCCAGTCTAGTGTATTCATCAGGAGTGATCTGATGTAGAAACTTGAGTTCTTATATACTCCAGTCTTGTGTCTTCATCAGGAGTGATCTGATGTTGAAACTTGAGTCCTTATATACTCCAGTCTTGTGTATTCATCAGGAGTGATCTGATGTTGAAACTTGAGTCCTTATATACTCCAGTCTTGTGTCTTCATCAGGAGTGATCTGATGTTGAAACTTGAGTCCTTACATACTCCAGTCTAGTGTATTCATCAGGAGTGATCTGATGTTGAAACTTGAGTTCTTATGTACTCCAGTCTTGTGTCTTCGTCATGAGTGATCTAATGTTGAAACTTGAGTCTTTATGTACTCTAGTCTTGTCTCTTCATCAGGAGTGATCTTATGTAGAAACTTGAGTCCTTACATACTTCAGTCTAGTGTCTTCATCAGGAGTGATCTGATGTTGAAACTTAAGTTCTTATATACTCCAGTCTAGTGTCTTCATCAGAAGTAATCTGATGTTGAAACTTGAGTCTTTAGCTACATACTCTAGTCTCAGCTCTTTGTAAGTGATCTTTTAATGTTGCAGCATAATGTGGTCAGTTTAATTTTGTGTATGGCTTTATCTAGTTACGAGAGAGAGGTCTAGTCGACGAAATCCAGGTTTTGAAAACTGAACTGCTCAAGGTAAGTGCTTCATGCTATCTTTTGCGGAACAGTGTGCATCACATATGTTTATTTGAGCGATAAAAGAGCCGACTGCTCCCATAAACATCATCCAACAATCTTATCATTTCTTTAATAGCAAAGCAGTCAACTTCAGGAAAACTTCCACATCGTGATCTCCCTGCAGGAACAGGTTGCACGACTACAGGAGGTAACAATTAGTTCTTAACAATTTCACACCAAGTGTATATCCATGTCTTATGTGATGGCATCAACGAGTCCAAAGGTTTTTTTCGAGATATTAGTTTAATGTGAATGGTTTGAACTTTGAACCATGAAGTATCGTGACATGTTTGTAGATGTAAATCGTCCAGGTTAGTAAAGTCTTGAGAAAGACTGTTGTTGTTGATGTTGACTAATTTTTTGACATCCTTAACCGTAGTTATCTTTAGAGACAAGTGAATGTAGATGACTACCGCTAAGGTTGTCGAAATGTCTGTCAACACAAAACACCAACAGTCTTTCTCAGGACTCTACTAAAATGTACGACCTACATGTACAAACATGGTCCATATTGTCTATCGAAGATAGCTCTGGCAATGGGCGAGTTTGTGATCATGATGTAAGCCGTTTTGGTTTGGTGCGGACTCTTTGCTTGTTTGTGTGGATTAAGGGCTTCGTATTTGAAGTATCAGAGTGGGCGATGAAAGATATTAAATAAATTATAAAACCTTTTAAGAATGAATTAACTTTGGCACTTGAGTTTGAATGTTGGAGGTATGGGTCCTAACGTTCGATTTTCATTTTTCTTCCTTGCGTTTCAGGAACAATTAAAGCAACAAGCGAAAGAAAAGGTGATTATAATATAAATCCACCGCGGCAGTGTTGGTCAATGAATACATCGTTTTGCTCGTTTCATTACAGCGCCAGAACATCGCAAACCAAAGACCTGAGATGAATACAACACATCGGCGTTCAACCATGAAGAGTGCCGTGTGTTCAGTGATGTAGGTGGAGTAAACACTGAGGATGTGTTTGACCCTACAGACCTGGGCACGAGCTGGTCTTTTGAATCCAAACTGCCATAGAATCTGATCTTTAAGGCAAGTGAAATGTTCTGAAAGGCAGTGTATCCTCTTGCGACCCGATAGAGAAGAAAGTTTAACAAAACCGAATCATCAGCGCTATTAAGTATAATAGAGCTATTTTTGACGAAAATGGATGTAAAAAAGCGAAATACTTTTGCTATTTGTATTTATAGTTCAGCTAGGCTGAATGCGATTTTTTGTAGATACTATTTGTAACTCTTTTTAACGACCATACAAGAATGTGTAAAAAAATTTTCGTAAATTCCGGCATAGGAAACGTCTCTTTTTAGTACGACCGTACGTTTTTTTTTTTTTGTTAATTTTTCGTTTTAGAAAAATGTGCATTTGATTGCGAGTACATAACTTCGTGTATTTTACACGTCCTGTGCTCATGTATGCTGTGATGAAGCTATTCTTCGTGTTAAAGTGTGAATGTCAACCATCATGCAATGCGCGAGTAATCAGCCATTTTTCAAAGCACGAAATTAACTGGCAAGAGTAGTAGAGATGTAACACCGTGGTTGCCTCAAGTTCTATTGTTCTAGTACGACGAATTTATCAGAATTAAACCTATTCAAATTCAAAGACGACTTAGCTTGTCGTCTGTAGTGGTACTTGTACTAACATTCCCGTATTTTGTGCTTGAAATCAAAAAGTCAACACAAAGCATTCCCAACAATTCGTTAACACCATCTCTGACACTGTGTGAAGCACTGACTAAAACGTTTCGGCAAAACAAAGCTAAACTATTGTAGTTTGGTTACTGTAGTAGTATTTGATGTATGTGATTCTACAATCGTTTTACTATTTCTTGTAAAAGAGGATATGTAACTGAAATTATCCGAGTCATCATGAAATACAATGAGATCCCGTATGAAAATAAACATATGCGCGCAATGCACGATGGTTGATACTCTTTGAAGTAATTGGATGAAAATATTCTCTAATTGTAAATATATTTTTAGAATTACATCAATTGAATTGACCGTGTACAGGCATCGTAAGTTGAGAAAAGCACTTAGTCCTAGAAAATGCTGGCAAAGTTGCATTATGTCAGGCATGGAGGGTGCGCCTTTGCTGGGTGCAGCCTTTGCCAAACGATTAAGGCAAAGCATGTGTGTTTAATGGGAGCAAACTTCCAAAAATATACCAATCATAGTAAAAGGTAAGAGAATTTAAAAAAATGTCTGTCGACATCGAACTTTCAGATCTTTGGAAAGGTGGAACTTTTTGAAACTTCATCTTTGTTTGAGACAGTCTTTATGCGTTTGTTCACAGTACCTTCGTCGTTATGTTTACAATTGAAGAACATTAGCAACCTGGCAAGTTGTTGTCCAGTTGATATAAACCAACAAAACAGCCGATTTTTACCATTCCTCGATGGTTATGGTAAGGTAATGCTACGAGGGAAAACGAGAACCTGTTGACGAGTGCTTGTCTCATTGTTTAAGTACAATGATATTAAGTTTCCAAAGATGTAAATATTCGAACCTGAATCTCTCGTTACCAGTGCTCCTTGCCAACACTCATTCTCTGCACTTTCCTATTTCCGTTCAGTGTGCACCCGATTCGAAAAAATGCATTTTCATCTTCTATTCGTTCATTTAAAACATATCACAACCGATGCAAGAAAATGCATTCGCTGAACACGAAACAGTCTAATGTCTATTCCATGATAGGCGATTCTGTCAGTGACTTCTATCCTTTGCCTACTAAACGAGCTGTATTTCCACGATGCTTCAGAATGCGAATGTCACTTTCGGTTCTCATCCCGGATGTCTGTTCCCAACACAGGAAACTACCTCGGAGGCTGCTGTGGTGAAGGTAAAATGTTAATACAGCAGTGTATTTCTCACAATGAAACGATGGAACGGAACAAAGGACTCACTTTACATAAACTTTTATCTATGGATGAATATTGTCATTGTTATGCAGTCAGATGGGCTCTAGTCTTCTAGTCATTGGTGGTCATAGCCCATAGGAGATGTTGGTAGATGGTCATTGTCATTGACCATCGTCACAATTCATCGTCACATGGTCATATGATATAGTTCGTACTTTTTGTCAACGATGATGCATTTTCCAATCGGGTGTTAAAGACCAGCGGAAGGGGAAAAGAAAGGAAACATGAGCGATGGCAACGAGTGACGAGAATTGGTTTCTTGACTTGTTTACAATGACTTATTTAGAAACATAACGACATTGGGCGCTTTCATTCTCATGTATACATTGGTTGTAGATTTTATGAATTTTCAGGCGGCAGTGTCTGAGAGTCGCAATCCCAAACGGGTGCCATTGGCACCAACGTCTGATAGAATACAATCAGATTCTAGAGTCGAAAGAGCCACTCCGTTGTGCGAAAATGAATGGCGTTCCTTCTTCAACGACGATGGGCGCATTTTAAACGAATCTGCATTGAGGAAAGCAATATTTAAAGGTACGCTTGATCCGTGCTGCTTTTCTACTTTAAGACTATTGAGAGTTCATGATCAAAACATTGCAAAGTTTCTCGGATATTTCAAAAGCAGAAATGTCACTTTATTGCATCAGAAATGTTTAAGAAACTCCCACTCTGTGATGCTGATGACAATGACAAAGAATATGGTTATGTTGTTGGGTTCTTTTGTTGTGTGAAACTGTTTGAAGTTTAAGTTTAAATCATCATAGTTGGTCATACATTATAGCCATGGTCATATGATCACAGTCTTTAGTCAATGTTTGTTTTACGATCAGGGGCAGGTTGCTTGAAGCCTGGATATCATTATCCATTGGATGGTAAAAATTTTCAAACTTGTAAAAACATGTTTATATTTTACTTACGACAAAGAAATTTTATAATCTTTGAAACAATATTTTAATTGATTGCTCATTTGGAATCTTACATTTTTTGCTTTTTAAAGGTTTTATAAAACTTTAAAAAAAAATTTTATCCAATGGAAAGCAGCATCCAGGTTTCATGCAACTGGCCCTGGAATAGTTGTAGAGTACCCCACCGAATACTTATTTACCTGCATGCCCGACCCAAACCCCAACCTTATTCCCTAATGATAACCTAGCCTTATTATTATTGGAAGTTTGCATGGTTGAGTACAGTGAAAGTATTCCCTTCAATCATAGAGTATAGACATTGTTATAGAGTTATTTCTTCATTTGATATTCAGTCATTCAATATAGACATCTTTATAGAGTTATGGCTGCTATTTTACAGTTGTAGGGCATAGACATTGTTATATAGATTCATAGTCATTGTTTTACAGTCATAAGCTATTGATATTGTCCAAATAAAAAATTTGTTTCTTGTTTATTTTTGTCTAGGTGGCATAAGCAGCTCAATCCGATCCGAAGTCTGGATGTTTCTATTTGGATTTTATTCTTTTAGCTCGACCTCAAGGTATTTTTGTTCATTTATTTCAAATGTTTTGCCCAGACATAAATGTTTTCATTTCTCAAGTATGCACACCTTAGTACTACTTTGAAAAACCTTATTTTGAAGTCTGACACTTTTTGTGTGATTAATAAGCTTTTCTTCCTTGTGACCTAAACACACTGATGTAGCCATAGCCATTGTCTGACCATGACAGTATGGTCGTCTTAATACTAGTGTCCCCATAACAGTTGTCTGACCATGACAGTATAATTGTCTTAATACTAGTGTCACCATAGCCATTGTCTGACCATGACAGTATGGTTGTCTTAATACTAGTGTCACCATAACAGTTGTCTGACCATGACAGTATAATTGTCTTAATACTAGTGTCACCATAGCCATTGTCTGACCATGACAGTATGGTTGTCTTAATACTAGTGTCACCATAACAGTTGTCTGACCATGACAGTATAATTGTCTTAATACTAGTGTCACCATAGCCATTGTCTGACCATGACAGTATGGTTGTCTTAATACTAGTGTCACCATAACAGTTGTCTGACCATGACAGTATAATTGTTTTAATACTAGTGTCACCATAGCCATTGTCTGACCATGACAGTATGGTTGTCTTAATACTAGTGTCCCCATAGCCATTGTCTGACCATGACAGTATAATTGTTTTAATACTAGTGTCACCATAGCCATTGTCTGACCATGACAGTATGGTTGTCTTAATACTAGTTTCCCCATAGCCATTATCTGACCATGACAGTATGGTCATCTTAACACTAGTGTCACCATAACCGTTTTCTGACCATGACAGTAATGTCATCTTAGTACCAGCGTCACCATTACAAATGTCTGACCATGAAAGTATTGTTGCCATAGCAGTAATGTGATCATAACGTAGATCGTACTCTACCTTAAATGATCTTAACATACAAGAGTAAATTTGACAATCGTAAATTTGAAAATAATACTGTTTTCAATGTGTATGAGCAACTTGAATTTAGAAGAACTAAAAAATGCTCGCTCATGTTTTTCTCGGCTTTCCGTAATGCTTGCAACATCGTCTTCGTTTAGGGAAAGGGAAGTTATAACGATAGAACGTGAAGTACAATACGAAGTTTTAAAGGAGAAATGGAATAAAGAGATAGAAAATGCTCTCGATAAAGACGACGAACGTGAGAGATTCTTCAATCCCGCTTATTGTTCAAAGAAGGACATAGATTTAAATAGTGACAAAAGATGCTTGTCTGTTGAACTACAGCAACAGTCGATGTTTGCAAAGATTGAAGCACAGGTTGGTAATCACGTCATGCTGCTTACGTCATTCGTGACGTGTGCCGGAATTCAATGCTGAACACATTTAAAGACCAATGATCGCACGCGTTGTATTGTTTTTATTTTATAAAATCATAAGTGCTTATATACTATGTATAGAAGCTATATGCTCAAACAACTATTTCTCATCCTCCACTGTTCCACATAAATACAATACGGGCCTGATTACATGAGCCCGGCTGGCCGTGATTCGAAATGCTTTTGACAAATGGAAAAGGTTCAATACTCATCATCAGATAAATATTTTGCGCAATTTTACAATATTCTTATTTAATGACTACGCAAACATTTAAAATTTAAACAACCAATTTGGCCTGATTTCAGAATTACAACAGGAATGACTTGGGGCGCTTAACAAACCGTTGTAATTTCTACGCTTGAAGATTTGCTCCCTTTCAGTTCATTGAAATCATTTCACGCCTCACTTAATGCCGTTTAGCCGGGATCATGTAAACAGCCCCTAAAAGACGCTTGCCTTAGGGGCTGTTCACATGAGCCCGGTAGCCAGGACTCAGCAAAGCATTAAATCATTTTGGCAAATGGAAAAGATTAAATACTTCTCTACAAAAAACTTATTTGAGCGAATTCTCTATGCTATGACTTTGCAAATTCGCAAAACCTTTAAAATGAAAAAAAATAATTTAGCCTGATTTGAAAATTACAACTAAAACGACATATGACGCTTAAGGGAAAGATTGTAAGTTTTGTGCTTGAACTTTTAGCTCCTTTCAATAACTCAAAATTGTTTCACGCCTCGCTAAATCCCGGTTATCGGGCTCATGTGAACAGCCCCCTAGCGAGTTGGTATGCTAAGACTTCTGTATGATATCTTACTGTTAAAACGTAGAAGATGACGTGATAAAATTTACAGTTTTAATTCATTCCATTTAACAAGACTCGCATTTAGCAAATCTTTCCTCACAATTGATTTTGTCTCAATCCCGTCTTCGCTTCAACGCGTATATTTTCAGATAAATGTTAACAAAAAGACGATAAATGTCTCGCAGATGCGCCATCATCTGCGAACGATAGACAAAGATGTACCAAGAACGGATCGGAACTTGAAATTTTATCAGTAAGTGCAAGGCAACTACTGATGACTTTCATTTCATCTAGGGCGCCCATGGTTACCATGGTAACATGTAAGTATTGCCAGTGGTGTGAAATCGAAGCGGGTGTAAATGAGTTGTGAAAGTCAATGAAACACCCGATTCGAACGTTGTAACCAGTAAGTTGTTTTGTTAGCAAGAAATTCATGAAATTGTTTAAGGTTGGACGAGGGGTTATCACTGGGGGTAATGGCTTGGGTCCAGTACATCGTGTATTCAAAAGCAACAATCCTAATAGCTATTGGGAATTATCAATATCGACTTTATTGAGTTACAACGTTCGAATCTGTTGAATGTACAGTGAAATGAATAGTGTGACCCACGTGACAGTCGATAAAGAATTAATGTCCAAGTTGAAGTCAGTAAAGATGGGTGGATTGAGATAGTATAAATCATGAGTCAAGAAAGGGGCTCAAGGGAGTTGTGGTTGAGTGGGTAGTGCAAGTAGACGTGAGTGAAAGAGGCTGCGTTAAAAAGACTGGGATCGAGTGGTTTTGATTATTGGGGGATTATTAGATCTTCAATCATCATACATTGTCACATTTTCTTGCTTTTTTTTTGAATTTCGACTTCAGCAGATGTTTTCATAACAGTATTATTTGTCGACTTGTAGAGATCCGAAAAACCTCGTCGCTTTAAGAAATATTCTTCTCACTTATGTTGCATTTTCGCCAGGTTAGTGCGCAAGTTTTTTCTCCTTTTTTGACGGCCATTTTATGAAATATCGAATATCGAACGGGCCTTAAAGAATCGTATGCAGCGTGCCCATACATGCAATTGTTTTAAAAAGATTTGGTCTCATCAGATGAGCGTGGACTCTCCCACCCGCTTTATATAGTTACCAACTTCACAACAGGGGGGGGAGTGCTTAAGTTCATCGTATTGTTAGCTCTGCAGGATTATTGAATCGCAATTAAGATCATAAAGCCAAACTACTCAATTAGCACCTACCTGAGTCGTTTAGGAAAACACCCCCCTGCTAAACTATGTCGAAATGCTGTCGTTCCCAGTGGCGCTGGCTTGGGAAGCACCCTAAAATATCACTCCACGTACAATACTTACTATATCATACTTCTAACATTTTATAAGAAGTTCTTTTCAAGACTACAGTATGGAAAATATTGGAGACGATTTCTCCCCGTATTGTCTTCCCTGGTTAGACTGCAGCAACACTGATCTTAACGTTCTAAACTATAGATATCGGATACACGCAAGGAATGAACGATCTCGTCAGCAGGTTTCATGTTGTCCTCAAATCCGAGTATAAAACCTACTTTTGTTTTTTAAATTTCATGGAAAGAGTCGAGAAAGAGTTTCTGGAAGACGGCATGATTAACAAATTAGGTATGTATCAAATTAGGTATGTGTCAAATTAGGTATGTGTTAAAGAATGGTCTCAATTATTATCACTGTGGCTGCAGTTAATGATTTATTGCAAAATGACGGTCGAGACCAGTATAAAAGCAGGAGTAGGCTGTCATTATATAGTGCCTATATCACCCTCAGGGAAATAATCTATTTAGATATAGTTCACGATTTCAAGAACATTTGCAATATATTTTATAAGACGAAAGTTTGATCTTCCTTGACTTTTTGGGTCTCAAAGTTGGCATTTTTCTTGTTTGACCGCGAGGGGCTGTGACTGGGTCTAGTTCACCGAACGTGACGTACATTGGAGAACACGATTATTTCTTACTGCTAATTCTGCAATGTGATGTCATAACGATGTCATTTATTTAGTGAAACTATGTTCGCTTTCTCCAAAAAAAAACACAATTCTATTGAAGTTTTTATCGAGCCATTTTAATTGTCTTTTTGTACATGGCAAAGTAGAAAACTTTGTAATAAAATTTGGTGTTGTAACTAATTTGAATGATTGAACAACGAAGCAGTAACGGCAAACAGTTACTCATGACTTTTTTAAAGACTGCAAATGGCGCTTGTCCTTAGCTATAAGAATGTAACACGATATTAATGGCCACTTTACCTGTTGTAGAACTTATTCGGGTGTTACTGAAAAAAATGGACCCGGAATTATATGATTTTTTCGACAGTCTTGATGTGAAAGAAATGTTATTTTGTCATAGGTGAGTTTGATTTTATGAATTTATGAAGATAAGACGGTTAGCGAAGTTTCTGATGATAAAAATAATCAGGAATTTCTATGGAGCTATTTGTAGAAAAAGAAGATATCTTATGTAACAGTCATAGATGTTAAGTTTAAAGTTTAAAACTGTGCTTTAAATGAAGTTATCTTTCGTAACAGTCTAAGATTTTAAGTTTAATGTTTAAATCTGGGCTTTAGATGGAGTTATCTTTTGTTACAATCATAGATTTTAAGTTTAATGTTTAAAACTGTGCTTTAGTTGGAGTTATCTTTTCTTACAGTCATAGATGTTAATTTTAATGTTTAAAACTGTGCTTTAGATGGAGTTATCTTTTGTTACAGTCATAGATTTTAAGTTTAATGTTTAAAACTGGGCTTTAGTTGGAGTTATCTTTTCTTACAGTCATAGATGTTAATTTTAATGTTTAAAACTGTGCTTTAGATGGAGTTATCTTTTGTTACAGTCATAGATTTTAAGTTTAATGTTTAAAACTGGGCTTTAGATGGAGTTATCTTTTGTTACAGTCATAGATTTTAAGTTTAATGTTTAAAACTGGGCTTTAGATGGAGTTATCTTTGTTACAGTCATAGATTTTAAGTTTAATGTTTAAAACTGGGCTTTAGATGGAGTTATCTTTTGTTACAGTCATAGATTTTAAGTTTAATGTTTAAAACTGTGCTTTAGATGGAGTTATCTTTTGTTACAATCATAGATGTTAAGTTTAATGTTTAAAACTGGGCTTTAGATGGAGTTATCTTTTGTTACAGTCATAGATTTTAAGTTTAATGTTTAAAACTGTGCTTTAGTTGGAGTTATCTTTTGTTACAGTCAAAGATGTTAAGTTTAATGTTTAAAACAGGTCTTTAAATAGAGTTAGCTATCATTGAAAACCGTCCTAAATCTTAGTACGACGTTTAACGCTATGACCTAGAACCCAATCTACTATATATCTAACTCCGCCAAAATTCTATAGTTAAGAGTGAGGCAAGCCGCCATCTTAAAAGGTGCCAAAACTGACAATATTTACAACTAATATCTGCTTTTCCTGAGTTGATATACATTTGCAAAGTTGATAGTCTAGGTTTGATTCTTTAAATGTTTGATAGAATGGGTTTTTAAAATTTGTCTTAACTTATTTTTCATTTTGAGTTTTGCTTTTTGCCATCTTTCAAGATGGCGTCCTTGCCTCACCTTGACACAGTAGTTAGACATCTAGAGGATTGGGTTCTAAATCATTGGTTTAACGTGTCTTTCATCACATTCACGCACATATTTACTAATGTCAAGTATTGTTTTATCAGATGGCTTTTGTTGAACTTCAAACGAGAGTTCGACTATGAGGATTCGTTGAGGATTTTCGAAATAATCAGCAGTCATCATCTCGAGCTTTGGTCTTTGGAGGCGGAAAAGGAAAGACGACACAAACGCGCCGAGGAGCTAAGAAGTGAAGGTTACACACGTAAGAAATGATATTTTTATGGGTTTTTTTTATCGACACGTATGCCGATGAACGTTAGTGCGATATATTTACATCAGATGAAGATATCGGAGATAAAACATTTGTTTATAAACATTTTATTGTTAACATCACATAATACTTAAAGTATTGACATCAGATCACTCTTGATGATGTATAGTTTGATTAGAGTTTATGGGGGACTCGATTTTAATAATCAGATCACTCCAGGACTCAAGTTTCAACATCAGATCACTTCTGATGAAGACATTAGACTGGAGTATATAGGGACTCAAGTTTCAACATCAGATCACTACTGATGAAGACACTAGACTGGAGTATATAAGAACTCAAGTTTCAACATCAGATCACTCCTGATGAAGACATTACACTGGAGTAAATGAGAACTCAAATTTCAACATCAAATCACTCGTGATGAAGACACTAGACTGGAGTATATAAGAACACAAGTTTCAACATCAGATCACTCCTGATGAAGACAGTAGACCGACGTTCATAAGGACTTGGGTTTTGACATCAGTCCTAGAAAAGACATTAGACTCTAGTTTTAACGCCATGTCATTCTATAGAAAAGTTTTGAAGAAACAAAAATTCTATTGTGGAAATGCTTTTATAGAATCATTACGAAGAATGATGTGGGCAACACCTCTTTTTTGACAAAAATTTCTTTGTATATAGACCGACATTCGTTCACAGTGAAATCCGTCGTCAATCCAGAGTTCACGTTCGATCTGTTTGTTTGTCTGGCCATATTGGTCTCCTATCGTTCTGAACTAAGCAAATGCGCTGATCTTTCAATGATTTACAATGCTGTGAATTGGTAAGTTGTTACGTTTTGACGCCTTTCACGCGTTCTTTTTCAGATTTAAACGTGCTTTTAACGCACGCGATTTTTTGCGCTCAAAAGTGATCGAATTTCTTGTTTTCCATAGTTTATCCATGAATCTCAATTTGGATAAGATGCTCGCCAAGGCCGAGTCGTTATTCCTCGCCTATTGTCGTAATTCAGTCGTTGACTGCTTTCAGGTCGTTGGGCTGAAAGAGTAATGTATCTTGTCAGCATCGCCAAGGCCAAGTCGTTATTCCTCGCCTATTGTCGTAATTCAGTCGTATACTGCTTTCAGGTCGTTGGGCTGAAATAGTAATGCATCTTGTCAGCATTGCTTGATTTAAGAAAGGGTTTTTGAAATGAAATTTGGCATTTTTATGCCACGACGCCGTTTGTACTTTGATTGCAATAAAGTATATATATTATTGCAACGTTCATAATTTAATTTGAGTGGAGACTAAAGTAACTCGAAGTGTGTAGAGGAATGAGAGTGTACGATGGGTAGAGTGACCTTAAACACCGGCCAGGCGCGTGTTTTTGCACGTACATTTCAGCATTTAATTCTGGAGCATTGAGAATTAACGTTTGTCTTACCTCATACCGTGGAGTCAGAGGTTATTTTCAGTCTCAGACACTTATATGTATAAAGATAACGCAACTTAGTGCTTGCTTGAAGCCAGGCGGCTGCCATATTGGACTATCCACTTTTTCAGAGTGTTATATACGTTTTATATAACAAACTGCTACTCTTGCATTTATTTTGGATCATGCGAATTACTCTCGGGACAAAAAAGAATTGTGATGATAAGCCTATAACAGAACGGTTTTAAGCAAAAACTCATGTTCTCTAAATTTCTTATGGAAATCTTCATACGTTGTTTAAATATCATAATAAACGATTTGGCATGATTTCAGTAATATAAATTAACAAAAAATACAAATCACGAGAAAAATTCATTATAAAATATATACTAGACGTGGATAGTCCAATATGGCCGCCACTGTCAAAAGCTGGCTTCAAAATTTTCTAGGCACCAGAATTAGGTTACGTTATCCAGTATTTTTATATATCAGTGGTCTCAGATGAAAGGGTGAGTGTCAAAGTAATTTGTTTTAGTTTGAGCTATACCAAAGTATAGAGAACATACAGTAGAGTCACACCATTGAATTTTTTCGTGCCACGCATATCTTATTACGTATGTGATTACCATATAGGCAGCTAGTAAATTGCATTTTGTGACCAAAGGATTGAAGAAATGGCAAACGGCAGCCAGTTGCACAGCGAAGTGGCCCTACTGTATATTCCTATACTATGGCTATACCATGCCTCTCCACGCCTTCGCCTTTCTCTCCTATATAAATTACGAACGCTCCATACTAATGAATGTTTATTGATGCAGTCCAAGAACAATTAATAAGAGAAACATTTTGTGTAAGTAAAAAGTGAGGGGACGGGTTTCGTCGAACATTATGACTTGCATTATGCTGTTTCCGTGTATATTAATGTTTGTAAATACTTTGTCGATGTTTTTCATTGCATTTTCTTCGTTTCAAAGTCTCGTTGATTGAAGAAATAAGAAACATTTTTCTTGTTTGTATGGAGATATAGAAACACGCGTGGAAACGCGCGGGAAAGTTTGAGAGAAACGAGAAATCGGTTGGCATAATACGAAAGAAATATTCCTTTATAAAATGGCTTTTTAAAAACAATATTGAAGAGATAAATTTATCGATTTTAGTTACGTATTGTTTATATTTTTGCCTTTAAATGTTAAATCTAGCAACATGGGTTTATGGAACATTCGAGCAATCAACGCTAGTGTTTTTCAAAGGCTACTTTATTAATATTTTTAATCCATATTCTCCCTCATTACTACCATACAACATGTGTTAACAATTAAATGTCTTACTACACCAAAGGACTACTCTTCCAATGCTTATTTTCGCTAATGTTTATGAAATAAAACAATGCAGATGGTTTTATAGCCTCAACAGCTTCATTTCTTAATATGTTTACAGAAAAGCGTTTTGGCTGTTAAATCATAGTTGAAATATTGTACTTGTTATAAATCATATTGCAATTAAGTAAGGTGGCAACATGGTTATCACAACATGGTTATCACAACATGGTTATGGCAACATGGTTATGGAAACATGGTTATGGCAACATGGTTATTGCAACATGGTTATGGCTACATGGTTATCACAACATGGTTATCACAACATGGTTATCACAACATGGTTATGGCTACATGGTTATCACAACATGGTTCTCACAACATGGTTATCACAACATGGTTATGGCAACATGGTTATGGAAACATGGTTATCACAACATGGTTATTGCAACATGGTTATGGCAACATGGTTATTGCAACATGGTTATGGCTACATGGTTATCACAACATAGTTATCACAACATGGTTATCAATACATGGTTATCACAACATGGTTATGAAAACATGGTTATGGCTACATGGTTATCACAACATAGTCATCACAACATGGTTATGGAAACATGGTTATGGCAACATGGTTATCACAACATGGTTATCACAACATGGTTATCACAACATGGTTATCACAACATGGGTATGGCAACATTGTTATGGCAACATGGTTATTGCAACATGGTTATCACAACATGGTTATGGCAACATGTTTATGGCATATGGTTATGGCAATATGGTTATCACAACATAGGTATGACAACATAGTTATGGCAACATGGTTATCACAACATGGTTATGGCTACATGGTTATGGAAACATGGTTATGGCAACATGGTTATCACAACATGGTTATGGCTACATGGTTATCACAACATGGTTATGGCTACATGGTTATCACAACATGGTTATGGCTACATGGTTATCACAACATGGTTATGGCTACATGGTTATCACAACATGGTTATGGCTACATGGTTATCACAACATGGTTATGGCTACATGGTTATCACAACATGGTTATGGCTACATGGTTATCACAACATGGTTATCACAACATGGTTATCACAACATGGTTATGGCTACATGGTTATCACAACATGGTTCTCACAACATGGTTATCACAACATGGTTATGGCAACATGGTTATGGAAACATGGTTATCACAACATGGTTATTGCAACATGGTTATGGCAACATGGTTATTGCAACATGGTTATGGCTACATGGTTATCACAACATAGTTATCACAACATGGTTATCAATACATGGTTATCACAACATGGTTATGAAAACATGGTTATGGCTACATGGTTATCACAACATAGTCATCACAACATGGTTATGGAAACATGGTTATGGCAACATGGTTATCACAACATGGTTATCACAACATGGTTATGGAAACATGGTTATCACAACATGGGTATGGCAACATTGTTATGGCAACATGGTTATTGCAACATGGTTATCACAACATGGTTATGGCAACATGTTTATGGCATATGGTTATGGCAATATGGTTATCACAACATAGGTATGACAACATAGTTATGGCAACATGGTTATCACAACATGGTTATGGCTACATGGTTATGGAAACATGGTTATGGCAACATGGTTATCACAACATGGTTATGGCTACATGGTTATCACAACATGGTTATGGCTACATGGTTATCACAACATGGTTATGGCTACATGGTTATCACAACATGGTTATGGCTACATGGTTATCACAACATGGTTATGGCTACATGGTTATCACAACATGGTTATGGCTACATGGTTATGGCAACATGGTTATCACAACATGGTTATGGCAACATGGTTATCACTTATCATGGTGCATCGTCAAACACTTTCACGACATTATAGTCTTTGCATTTTCACACACTTTGACGCCAAAGAGTATTATCTTTGCATTTTCACATATTTTCACACCAAAGACTAGAGTCTTTGCATTTTCACACACATTCACATCAAAAACAAAAGTCTTTGCATATTCACACACTTTCACTATAATCTTTGCATTTTTACACACTTTCACGACAAAGACTATAGTCTTTGCATTTTCACACACTTTCACACTAAAGACTATAGTCTTTGCATTTCCACACATTTTTACTTTAAAGACTATAGTCTTTGCATTTTCACACACATTCACATCAAAGACTATCGTCTTTGCATTTTAACACACTTTCACGAAATAGACTATCGTCTTTTATTTTCACACGTTTTTACGCCAAAGTCTTTAGTCTTTTTCCTTTTACACACTTTACACCAAAGACTATAATCATTGAATATTAACAAATTTTGACACTATAGACTATACTCTTTGCAATTTCACACATTTTGACACTAAAGACTATAGTCCTTGAATTTTCACACACTTTCACTCCAAAGACTATCGTCTTTGCATTTTCACACCCTTTTACATTAAAGAATCTTAACTTTGCATTTTTACACAGTTTTACATCAAAGACTATAGTCTTTGTCTTTGAAAACACTTTCACACAAGAGACTATAGTCTTTGCATTTTCACACACTTTCACGCCAAAGATTATAATCTTTGCATTTTTACACACTTTCACCCCAAAAACTATAATCTTTTCATTTTAAAACATTTTGACACTAAAGACTATAGTCTTTGCATTTTGCCGCATTTTGACACTAAAGACTATAATCTTTGCATTTCACAAATTTTTACGACAAAGACTATAGTCTTTGCATTTTTACTTACTTTTGCGTCGAAGACTATAGTCTTTGTCTTTTTAAACACTTTCATACAAAAGACTATAGTCTTTGCATTTTCACACATTTTCATGACAAAGATTATAGTCTTTGCATTTTTAAACATTTTCACACTAAAGACTATAGTCTTTGCATTCTCAAACATTTTTACATTAAAGAATATATTCTTTGCATTTTTACACACATTCACACCAAAGACTATAGTCTTTGTATTTTAACACATTTTGACACTAAAAACTATACTCTTTGCATTTTCACACATTTTGACACTAAAGACTATACTCTTTGCATTTTCACACGTTTTGACACTAAACAATATAGTCTTTGAATTTTCACACACTTTCATGCAAAGACTACCATCTTTGCATTTTTACACTATTTTATGCCAAAGACTATAGTCTTTGCATCTTCACAAATTTTCGTACCAAAGACTATAGTCTTTGTATTTTCACACATTTTCATGCCAAAGACCATAGTCTTTGCATTTTCACACATTTTCATGTCAAAGACTATAGTCTTTGTATCTTCACACATTTACATACCTTAGACTATAGTCTTTGCATTTTCACACATTTTCACAGCAAAGACTATAGTCTGCATTATCACACACATTCACATCAAAGACTATAGTCTTTGCATTTTAACACACTTTCACGCAATAGGCTATCGTCTTTAATTTTCACACACTTTTACGCCAAAGACTATCGTCTTCGCCTTTTCACACACTTTCACGCCAAAGAGTATAGTCTTCGTATTTTCACATATTTTCATGCCAAAGACTATAGTCTTTGTATTTTTACACATTTTGACACTAAAAACTATACTCTTTGCATTTTCACACATTTTGACACTAAACAATATAGTCTTTGAATTTTTACACACTTTCATGCAAAGACTACCATGCTTGCATTTTTACACTATTTTATGCCAAAGACTATAGTCTTTGCATCTTCACAAATTTTCGTACCAAAGACTATAGTCTTTGTATTTTCACACATTTTCATGCCAAAGACCATAGTTTTTGCATTTTCACACATTTTCATGTCAAAGACTATAGTCTTTGTACCTTCACACATTTACATACCTTAGACTATAGTCTTTGCATTTTCACACATTTTCACAGCAAAGACTATAGTCTTGCATTATCACATTCACATCAAAGACTATAGTCTTTGCATTTTAACACACTTTCACGCAATAGGCTATCGTCTTTAATTTTCACACACTTTTACGCCAAAGACTATCGTCTTCGCCTTTTCACACACTTTCACGCCAAAGAGTCTTATAGTCTTCGTATTTTCACATATTTTCATGCCAAAGACTATAGTCATTGCATTTTCACACATTTTCATAATAAAGGCTATAGTCTTTGCATTTTCACACATTTTCATGCCAAAGACTATAGCCTTCGCATTTTAACACATTTTCATACCAAAGACTATAGTCTTTGAATTTTCACACACTTTCATGCAGACTACCATCCTTGCATTTTCACCTATTTTCATGTCAACGACTATAGTTTTTTATCTTCACACATTTACATACCAAAGACTATAGTCTTTTCATTTTCACACATTTACATGCCAAAGACTATAGTCTTTGTTTTTCATACATTTTCATGCTAAGACTATAGTCTTTATTTTCATGTCAAAGACTATAGACTTTGCACTTTTAACACACTTTATGACAAAGATTATAGTCTTAGCATTTTCAAACACTTTCACGACAAAGACTATAGTCTTTGCATTTTCGCACATTTTCATTACAAAGACTATAGTGTTTGCATTTTCACACATTTTTACGCCACAGACTATAGTCTTTGCATTTTCACATCTTTGCATTTTCACACACTTTGACACCAAAAACTATATTCTTTGCTTTTCACACTCTTTCACGACAAAGACTATAGTTGAATGAAGATATGATCTTCGCACTTTGCTGGACAATTTAAGCAATTGTCTGATTAACCTAAAAAATACAGGTGACTCAACTGGATTCAAACCTATGACCTTTGCGGTGCCGGTGCAGTGCTCTAACCAACTGAGCTATGAAGTCACATAGTGGAGAGCAGGCCAATATGTTGCGCTAATGTTTTCCCGTTAAAGGAATGTAATATGAAAGATTGTTATATGCATTGACTGTAGTCTTTGGTTGGTAAATGTGTGAAAATGTAAAGACTATAGTCTTTGGCACGAAAATGTGTGAAAATTCAAAGACTATAGTCTTTGGTATGTAAATGGTTGAAAATGCAAAGACTATAGTCTTTGGCATGAAAATGTGTGAAAATGTAAAGATCATAGTCTTTGGCATGAAAATGTGTGAAAATGCAAAGACTATAGTCTTTAGCATGAAAATGTGTGAAAATGCAAAGGATATAGTCTTTGGCATGAAAATGTGTGAAAATGTAAAGACTGTAGTCTTTGGCATGAAAATGTGTGAAAATGCAAAGACTAATATCTTTGGCATGAAAATGTGTGAAAATTTAAGGGCTATAGTCTTTTGCCATAAAAATGTGTGAAAATGTAAAGACTATAGTCTTTGGCATGTAAATGTGTAAAAATGCAGACTATAGTCTTTGGCATGAAAATGTGTAAAAATGCAGACTACAGTCTTTGGCATGAAAATGTGTGAAAATGTAAAGAGTGTAGTCATTGGCGTGAAAATGTGATGACTATAGTCCTTGGCATGAAAATGTGTGAAAATTGAAAGACTATAGTCTTTTTGGATGAAAATGTGATAAAATGTAAAGACTATAGTCCTTGGCATGTAAATGTGTGAAAATGTAAAGACCATAGTCTTTGGCATGAAATGTGTGAAAAGGTAAAGACTATAGTCTTTGGCATGAAAATGTGTGAAAATGAAAAAACTATAGTCTTTGTCGTGAAAGAGTGTGAAAATGCAAAGACTATTTTACTTGCTGCTGCTATCATCCTTTATTTATATATAGATGAATCCTTTCTGTTTAAATGAAGTCATTTTACTTGCTACTGCTATCATCCTTTAATTATATATAGATGAATCTTTTCTGTTTAAAAATGCAATATATTTCTCCCCATACGATGTTCATAATGTTCTGTTGCTATGTATTTGCCCTTTTTTTCTCATTTGTCTCCGCTTTCCGTAGACTTTCATAGCTTCTCGACGTTCCTGGGCAGTCACTGCTATCCCATCCAAAACTTCAAGTTTCTCAAAGGAACTGATAACAAAATGCCTGCAATGTAAATAAGTCAGTTACATCAGCAATATAAAAACACATCCTAAAAGTAAACACATTCCAAGTGATGAAGTAGATGACTTATTTCTTTTGCAAAACTACATCCGATTTACATGCTACAGTTATATCAGCATCTTAATGAATGGTAAGTCAATTAATCTTTGTAGATGTAGATCATCCTTGTTAGTGCAGTCGAAAATACAATGTTCCAGCGTAAAAACCAAGTTTAAACCTTGCTTATTGACTTTTTCCTAACATATTTTATATAATTCTACATAGATGCAATCATTGTCTTGCTATAAGTGTACCAAGAATAATACTTAATGTGATATATAAAAATAATCAATTGAGCCAATTATTCCATGACAGCAGATATTGCCAAGCAGACTGTGAATTAAGCACGATGGCTACCTGTAGTCTTTGTATAAACTGTAAGTTCCACCATTAAAATAACTTGGCGATGCCTTGTTGTTGATCATGCTTAGGTATCTCAAATTTGGATAGCTCTTGGAGATAGTTTCGATAAAAATACTAAGATTTGTGATTTGATTATGGTTGACCCATAAAATCTCTACTGTGTCCAAAGCAGGAAAGGTTGTCCTTGCTGATAGCAAATTGTGGTCTAAAATGATCGTGTTTAGTTTGATAAAGCCACTTAGTGACTTCATGTCGCTGAAGGCATGGTTAAGGAAAACATGAAGTAAGCCTGGAACTTCAAATTGTCTTATATGTTCATAAGGTTTTATGAGAAGGGGAGCCTTGAATACTATAGTAATTCACTTTTTAATTTGTACAAATAAAGACTATAAATTTGAGGAGAATATTATTGAGATGTGGATGGAATTGTTTTACTCCTGCCAATGTCACCATTAAAGGGTAATGTTTCCCTCGTATTTATGTGCCAGTTTGTAAGCAATGTTTCCATGTTGTAGCAGCACAAGGGTCATTAGACATTTTAAATAAAAAACTTATTGTTTATTCCAAATGCCTCACGACTACTAAGAAATCATGGAAACACTGTAAATGGTAATAGCTTAAAAATTGTAAAAGCGAAAAATTTATGTACAACCAAACCAGATTAATTAGACATTTAAAATAAACAACAAATTTTTTTAATACAAACATGTTTTAACTTATTATTAAGTCACCTTCAGTATATAAATATCTAATATGTTGTTTAATTTACAGTGTTAAATACACCATAGATTATCATATGAAATAATACAAAATTAAAATCATAAATCCTATTAGATATTTTACACTGTAAATATTTTTATGCTTCATTCATATGCGGAAAATGAATTATTGTTAAGTCGAAACATGATTATAATATTAAATTGAAATGAAGATATGATCTTCGCACTTTGCTGGACAATTTAAGCAATTGTCTCATGAACCTGAAAAATTCAGGTGACTCAACGGGATGATCCTGTTGAGTCACCTGAATTTTTCAGGTTCATAAGACAATTGCTTAAATTGTCCAGCAAAGTGCGAAGATCATATCTTCATTTAATTTCAAAACACCGCACTGCATATAACAATCTTTCATATAATATTAAAATTGTTGTGTATTTTAAATGCCTAACAACAATGTTCCTTATAATTTTCTTCAATCTATTCATGTAACAAAGCCTTTTGAAAATCTAACAAAGCCTTTTGAAAAGATACAAGAACTTGTTATAACTCAGGTCAAGTTCGGTCGCCGAGTCGCCGTATTTTTCAACAAAACGATGAGGGACTTCGGTGCATTCGCCATAAGCGAGCGAAATTCTTTCTGGTCTCTTCGAGTCCCGTGGATCAAAAAAGCGGCCAAACTTTCTGCTCATATCTATTGCGACGATATAAATTTGACTATGTGTTCTTGAAGTTAAATATTTCTCATGAATCCATTACAGTAGTCGTTAAACGAAGAAAATGAATTTAACGTTATCGACCATTTTCCAAAGTCCTGAAGTGTCCTGCACACAGTACAAATACAAAACTTCATGAGAACGACATGATTTCTCGTCGTAGTCAAAAGCAAACGTCGACCTCAAATGTCGTCACGAAACAGGCATACTTAACATTGATGCGCATGTGCAGAGCAATGAGGGTACCTTAGTGCAGAGCCCTGAGTTATAAGAGTTGGGACATCTATTGTTATCCGTTTAGCTTACGTTGATTGGGCAATATTGATCACCTGATCAATTTCCGCCATTTTGGTTCCTAGTTTTGAAATTTTAGCTTGTGTTTATATAGCAATTGCTGCTAGTAATACAGTATTTTGAGATAATATTGCGTTTTTTCATGGATAAGTGTGTAATAACTGATTGTTGAAGGCTACTAAATGTCATTACATATCGCATAAATCGAGGATTACGAAAAAAATGAAAGAAATGCCTTTACGTCGAACTTACGAAATTTGATTGCGTATGGTGATTGTTGTGCTGAACTGCTTTTGATATAAGGTTCAATTAACTGACTCAAGTAGAGAAACATTTTGGGCCAAATAACATTGCAAAGTTCGTGCTGATGCAGTTTCAATAGTTTTCTTACTCCAAAGCTTGTTTTTTAATCGAAGATGATTTCTCATTATGTTCTGAAATTGGTCAATCTACAAACCTCTCAATTCTCAGTCACTTCCATACTAAAACAACTACACCAAATCACAGAAACTCTTATGATTTTCCATGTTGTATTTTGTATTTTTAGTTCATCATTTAAAAATGAAGTAATTATAATTAGGATATTCAATGAAACAGCTGAGTACATTATATTTTTGGTATTGAATTGTACAAATGTACCCTACTTCTGTAGCTCAAAGTAGAACATTACTTCTCTTCTAGACTTGTTGATATTTTAATTGTAGGTTTTGGTTTATAAGATCACAGAGGCATATCTCCATAATTTCAGCTATTTGGGCTTTTTAATGTATATTAAAATATTGCTGGCTTTCTGATATATATTTAGGTGCTGCTAGCTTTTTGATATATATATTTCACTGGCAATACAAGGCATACAATTTAAACAAACGGGGCTGAGCTCCCTCCAACACACCCCTGTTTGATCATTAAACACATATAGAAGTTTTGTCATTCCTCAACCAATAAATTTAACTCTTTGCTAAATTAAAGATTGGATCAGACTCATATGCTGTATAAAAGACTACAAACAGTAGCATTTATAGCAAACAGACTGTTCTTCAACAACAGAAATGTTTCATATTATAGAAATAATATATTCATTTTAAAGAAATGCTTCACCAAAATTTTCAGCAGAATCCCTAACAAACTTTATTAGAAATAAACTTTAATACTTAATAAAGTGATAAAGGCGAAATAACTTCATATAAAGGAATAAAACGTTTAAGGTCAAATGCATCTTGGTCAAATCATTGCATATTTCAATAACTAAAAAGTAAAAAAGTCTGTCATTTTCTGCTGAGCAAGAAAATTGTGATCTTTCAGAATAAAAAATATCATGTTTGGATTAAATTGGGGGGGCATAAATCACTCACTACCATTAAATTGTTACAAATCTTGAACACAAATCTCTCCGGACCAAATCTGCATGATTACTATGATTCGAAGTTTCGAACAAAGTCTTGTCCAAGTATTTGATAACACTGATGCCAGGATAACATTGCCGCTTGCCACCAAGCTTAAAGATCTTGAAAACTTGTTACAGAGTCGGAACATAAGCCGAGAAAACACGTTCACGTACGAAAAATACTTCTTACAATGGGTCACGATCAATTTGAAGCACCAACTAGTAAACCGCAAACGAAGCTCAAACCAATGAAATTAAATCAGGTCTGCCGCAAATCGTTAAAAAAACGCAAAGAGCTTGCTATTATTCCTAATGTATTTGATACTACCATGGAATAAGCTTAAATTGCTTT
This sequence comes from Xenia sp. Carnegie-2017, assembly GCF_021976095.1. Classification (NCBI taxonomy): domain Eukaryota; kingdom Metazoa; phylum Cnidaria; class Anthozoa; order Malacalcyonacea; family Xeniidae; genus Xenia; species Xenia sp. Carnegie-2017. Next base: position 14,235,997 of record NW_025813487.1, read on the forward strand.
CTTCTTTTGCATATAAACCCAATTTCCAATAGTATTATTATAGTTTCACTTTGCAAGTAGGAACCAAAATGGCGGCTCCGCGCTCGCCCCAGACCGTTTGTCCCAACTCTTATACTATAGAGGGCTCTGCCTTAGTGCATCAAATCTACCATGGCAATGCTTTTATAAAGTGGCTGCTCCTTTGGATTTGAGTAACACCAGCTATTCAAACCCTCCCCTCTCTAACAGATTACACTTTTTGATTAACTATTCAAAGCAAAGGGTAATGTGAGAAAGATGAAATAGGCAGGCAGGAGGACGGGGCAAGATTTGACGAAGACATTTAGACTATAGTTTGATAAGAATTTCAACATCAGATCAGCTCTAATAAAGATTTGGGGCAGAAATAAAATGAATAAAATACGAAATTCAACTGTTATTAATGGAAAACATGTAATAACGTTGAAATGAAAGAGATCCTGACAAGCACCGTGTACATTGTACAATGATTGATAAAAAGAGTGCTGGGTTTAGCATTATCTTCTAGGTATACTGACATACTCTAGACCGCCCCTCCCCAACCATCAGCTTCGAGTTAATTGAAATGGTTGTGGTATTGTCACGACATATTCCGATGATGTCATCGTGAAGTTAACTTCGATAACATGTTCACATTTACTACATGACGTCATATTCATGTCAACTAAACGACGTCATATTCACATCAACTATATGACGTCATATTCACATTAACTGTATGACGTCATATTCACATTGAATATATGACGTCGTATTTACATTATCTCACCCTTCTTCCCCTCCAGTACACCGCTCGCTTTTCTTTGGGCATAATCGATTTGGCAGACCGACGAACTTTTTGTCTCTCTTTCCTGTGAGCCTTTGCGGCGTCATCTTGTGCAATCTCGCGTTGACTCTGCAAAAAGGAAACATTGAAATAGAGTTCTTGACGCAGAGGTTGAAATAGGAAATTGGGCAGCTCCATTCAGGATCTGGATTAATGGCAGTAGCTACCATGATATACCTCTTACTACCATTGTTCACACTCAAAAGACACAACAGAAGAAAAAAAGTCGAAACAAATTATACACTAACGTAAATATAGAAGCAGACACAAAAATAAAAACAAAATTAGACAATACAGCAGGTAGTTTGAAGTAATTTGTTGGAGTAGTAGACACAAGTGTAGAAACAAAAGAAAAGACAAATTGTACAAAAAAAAAATTGAATACAAAAGCAGAAACAAAAGTAAACACTAAAGTAGATAGGTTGAAGTAACTTGTTGGTAACTCGCACATAAGAAGTTCTCACAGTTAATACTATAGCAAAGCCATTAAAATATGGTGTAGACACAAAGAAGACCAAAAAAAAAGACGCAAAACAAAACAAGAAAGAAAAGTTGACAAAAAATAGACAAATAGTAAATACAAAAATAGACAAAAATGAGCAGGTACGTAGAGGTAACTCGTTAATAACTCTTGGATAATTTGTCGATACAATAAATATTTTGTAACTGCTTTTCTTTGTTTTGCGTTCACAACATATTAGGAATGGGTCTACCAATGTTTTAACTGCATTGACAAACTAACGACGAGTTACCAACGAGCTACTTCAATCTAGTTACCCACGACGAGTTACCAAAGAGCTACTTCAATCTAGTTACCCCCACGACGAGTTACCAAAGAGCTACTTCAATCTAGTTACCCACGACGAGTTACCAAAGAGCTACTTCAATCTAGTTAACAACGACGAGTTACCAAAGAGCTACTTCAATCTAGTTAACAACGACGAGTTACCAAAGAGCTACTTCAATCTAGTTAACAACGACGAGTTACCAAAGAGCTACTTCAATCTAGTTAACAACGACGAGTTACCAAAGAGCTACTTTAATCTAGTTAACAACGACGAGTTATCAAAGAGCTACTTCAATCTAGTTACCCACGACGAGTTACCAAAGAGCTACTTCAATCTAGTTAACAACGACGAGTTACCAAAGAGCTACTTTAATCTAGTTAACAACGACGAGTTACCAAAGAGCTACTTCAATCTAGTTACCCACGACGAGTTACCAAACAGCTACTTCAATCTAGTTAACAACGACGAGTTACCAAAGAGCTACTTCAATATAGTTACCCACGACGAGTTACCAAAAAGCTACTTCAATCTAGTTAACAACGACGAGTAACAAAAGAGCTACTTCAATCTAGTTACCCACGACGAGTTACCAAAGAGCTACTTCAATCAGTAAATGTTACATGTACATTACAGACTCAATGTGAAAGCATGTGTCCCACCATTACTAAAAGAGCAGCGAAAATATGACTACCTTGTTAACTTTGAATACTATTTCTTTACTGCCAAGTTTCGATCCACCAGACCTAATGATACTCGTATCCAGTCCTTCATCCAGCCGCTCTCCGAGGGCCACACTAAAACGCAAATAATCATCATAAAGAACACGTATTTCGTTGCGAAAAACGTCCACAATGGGAATCGGCTGAGATGAAAACACGTTACTCAACATTTACAACACAAAATGTTTTTTACAAAACAAAACGTTTACGTTTTCTTTCGCTTTTCTTGCATGTTTTCTTTCATGTTGGATGCACTGAACTCTTCTCCATTTTTTAATTCGTAAAACTTTGGCTGTTGACGAGATACTTTCGTTTCCCTTTGCCGTTTTTTGTATTCCTGTCTCCATATATAGTCATCGTCGTCGGAGCTCGACTCATTATCATCGCTTGCCACGCCTTCAACCTCTCCATCCTGAAACACAAGTATACAATCATGAAGTATACAAGGACTCAAGTTTCGACATCAGACCACTCCTGATGAAGACACTAGACTGGAGTGTATAACAACTCAAGTTTCAACATCAGATCACTCTTGATGAAGACACTAGACTGGAGTATATAAGTACTCAAGTTTAAACATCAGATCACTCTTGATGAAGACACTAGACTGGAGTGTATAAGAACTCAAGTTTCAACATCAGATTACTCCTGATGAAGACACTAGACTGGAGTATATAAGAACTCAAGTTTCAACATCAGATCACTCCTGATGAAGACACTAGACTGGAGTGTATAAGAACTCAAGTTTCAACATCAGATCACTCCATATGAAGACACTAGACTGACGTGTATAAGAACTCAAATTTCAATATCAGATCACTCCTGATGAAGACACTAGACTGGAGTGTATAAGAACTCAAATTTCAACATCAGATCACTCCTGATGAAGACACTAGACTGGAGTGTATAAGGACTCAAGTTTCAACATCAGATCACTCCTGATGAAGACACTAGACTGGAGTGTATAAGAACTCAAATTTCAATATCAGATCACTCCTGATAAAGACACTAGACTGGAGTGTATAAGAACTCAAGTTTCAACATCAGATCATGAGTAGAATACCGAATACTCCATTTTCAACATTAACTACAGTACCGCTCACGGTATATCTTAACACTTTTTTGCGTATGATACGCGCATGATAAAGACATCAGACAAGAAAGAACAAACAATGCTCACGGATATTTCGTTGAAGTTTTCAAGCTTCTGCTTCATTTCCTCTTGTCTTTGTTTTCTTTCCTTTTCTTTCTTGGAAGTTATCGGATGTAGAAGTTGATATTGCTTGAAAATAAAGAAATGAACACATAAAAGCAAATCGTTTCAGAGACACATAACATACATAAGAAAAAAACAGAAAATACATTCATACGTACCTCACTGCTTTCGTCAACTTCAAAATCAGGGTTTGTAAAAATCGCGGCAAAGCGATCATCGCCCAGAGGATTGCTGACGTCAACCTAAGGTCAATTTAAAAACAAGTTAAACAACCACATTTTACGACATGAACACCAAATATTAACTTGTTAAAAAATCGACTAGCTCGACAAGCGTGATATATATACTTTTTTGTACTAGCTCGTTAAAAATCAGGGGGTTGCACAAAGCCTGGATAGCGTTATCCATTGTACAGCAAAAAATTTAAACTTGTAGAAAAGGTGTTTATATTTTTCTTACGACAAAGAAATGTCGTAATCTTCGAAACAATGTTTTATTTCAGTGATTGTTCAGTTCGGATCTTATACTTTTTGCTTTTTAAAAGGTTTTATAAAAGCTTAAAAAATTGCTATCCAATGGATAACGCTATCCTGGCTTCGTGCAACCGGCTCCAGGAATATGTTTGAAAATTCCGGACTTCAAGTGCAGGGAAGTCTTAGAAGACATGCAACTCTTTTAAAATGCTGTACATGATGAGCTGCAAGTTGTTTAATCAGTATAAACATGAACATTGTCTAAAGGTACTCATGAGTATAAACATGAACATTATCCAAAGGTATTCATGAGTATAAACATGAACATTGTCCAAAGGTATTCATCAGTATAAACATGAACATTGTCTAAAAGTATTCATGAGTATAAACATGAACATTGTCCAAAGGTATTCATCAGTATAAACATGAACTTTGTCCAAAGGTATTCATGAGTATAAACATGAACATTGTCCAAAGGTATTCATCAGTATAAACATGAACATTGTCTAAAGGTACTCATAATATAAACATGAACATAGTCCAAAGGTATTCAATAGTATAAACATGAACATTGTCTAAAGGTATTCATGACTATAAACATGAACATTGTCCAAAGGTATTCATGAGTATAAACATGAACATTGTCCAAAGGTATTCATGAGTATAAACATGAACATTGTCCAAAGGTATTCATGAGTATAAACATGAACATTGTCCAAAGGTATTCATGAGTATAAACATGAACATTGTCCAAAGGTATTCATCAGTATAAACATGAACATTGTCTAAAGGTACTCATGAATATAAACATGAACATAGTCCAAAGGTATTCATGAGTATAAACATGAACATTGTCCAAAGGTATTCATGTGTATAAACATGAACATTGTGCAAAGGTATTCATTAGTATAAACATGAACATTGTGCAAAGGTATTCAGGAGAGAAAAATGCAAAAATCGCTACAAAAAATATGAGATGCGAATGTTTCCCATGTGAATGAGGAAAACAAGTTCTCAAAAAAAGCCTTATAGAAAGCAAAATGGAAACAAAAATTTATTTTACTTTGCCAATATTTTTCCCGTCGTTGGCATCATCCAATAACTTTTCAGCCAGTTGTCTGTTGACTTTAGGTAATTTCTAGAGTTAAGAAACAAGTCAAAATCACTCGTTATGCAACTTCCATAAATACCATTGAAATCCAAGCGATTCGAAAAGAATTTCAAACGAATAAAAAACCTTGGCCATCACTCGATTCCCTCGTTCCTCTTCGATTTTCTTTTTGATCAGATTTTTACGATACTCTTCGTAGGCAAACGGTTCCGAGATGGATTTTGCCTTGAAAATACATAATGACATCGTCAAGATTTTATTGGCGTAGACCTAATGATGTTTTTCGACTGTTATTGGCTTTAGGAGCGGGTGTTACGACTGTTATTGGCTTCAGGAGCGAGTGTTACGACTTTTATTGGCTTCAGGAGCGGGTGTTACGACTGTTATGGGCTTCAGGAGCGAGTGTTACGACTTTTATTGGCTTCAGGAGCGGGTGTTACGACTGTTATGGGCTTGAGGAGTGGGTGTTACGACAGTTATTGGCTTTAGGAGAGGTTGTTACGACAGTTATTGGCTTTAGGAGCGGGTGTTACGTCTGTTATTGGCTTTAGGAGGGGGTGTTACGACTGTTAATGGCTTAAGGAGCGGGTATTACGACTGTTACTGGTTTTAGTAGCGGGTGTTACGATAACTTGTTGCTCCAGCCCGTACGTTTGGTCTTGCTACGTAAATTTTAGATCAATAGCATTATGAAGGCGATGACAAATTAAAGGGACAAACCCTAAAAGAGTTGACTTATTGAGAAGTTACTTCTTCTCTTGCCATTTGATATTTTGATATTGATATATATCATATCTCATTACTTCCTGTTAAAAATTGTAACTCATGTAATTCAGTCTTTGACTGCAAAATCAATATCTCATATACAATACAATACGATATATAATGCTTTAGAAATTTATTGTTTTAACAGTGAGTGGTTGCATAGCGCGACCAAAGCTACGGGCTAGCTATGCCATTAACACAGTCATTCGAGCTTTACCTTATGATACAACTGGATGTCGATGAAAAATCCATGCATGTAAGCACGAAGGAGGTTTGTACCAATCAAGTGCGACAAACCTATGTTCGTCAAGTCTTGCTTCGTAACAAACTTATAATCATCATACACTAGGAAAAATGAAAGCGGCATCTGTGTTCAATGTACATAAATCATCGCGCTAGTTTAGTACAATTTACAAGTTGTAAAATAGAGACGTTGTCGGTGGTTGCAAATAAAAAAATAGTTTCAAAAAGAGCAAATATCATTGTGAATGGTCAAAACAATAAATATTACGTTATTATTTGGACCATTTTCTACAGTTTATAAAAACAACAAGTTTATAAAGAACGTACAAACAGTTCATAAAAACAACAAGTTTATAAAGAGCGTACAAACAGTTTATAAAAATAAGTTTATAAAGAACGTACAAACAGGTTATAAAAACAACAAGTTTATAAAGAACGTACAAACAGTTTATAAAAACAACAAGTTTATAAAGAGCGTACAAACAGGTTATAAAAAAAACAAGTTTATAAAGAACGTAAAAACAGGTTATAAAAACAACAAGTTTATAAAGAACGTACAAATAGGTTAAAAAACAACAAGTTTATAAAGAACGTACAGACAGGTTGTAAAAATAAGTTTATGCAACATACTAGCAGGTTTGTTATATGCAGTGCGGTGTTTTGAAATTAAATGAAGATATGATCTTCGAACCATGAAAATTCAGGTGACTCAACGGGATTCTAACCCATGACCTCTGCGGTGCCGGTGCTGTGCTCTGGACATCCCGTTGAGTCACCTGAATTTTTCAGGTTCATGAGACAATTGCTTAAATTGTCCAGCAAAGTGCGAAGATCATATCTTCATTTAATACTAGCAGGTTGTAAAAAACAACAAGTTTATGCAACGTACCAACAGGTTGTGCGTCCTCTTCGAGTTCTTCAGTCAAGCTGTCAAGAAAAGAACACCATCGAGGAGCCGGTCCCAACGACTACAAAAAACGAAGTAAAAATGAATAAATACATACACAAGAAAAACGTTCAACAGAGCGATACTTTTACGAGGACATTTCATAGAATGATTTCAATGGCTGGTCGTGAACAGTGGTGAAACTTGAGTGATTGCAATTATATAAAATTTTCCCAAAACATTACGACAACAATTCAATCCAATCACATGCACAAAAGAGAATGTCTAAAGCCAGCAAAGTTAAGTTAACATTACGACAGTAGGTACATACCGGAATATAATAGATAAGCATTTTTTGTGCTTCAGTCGCCATGAACAACAATCCTGTATAAATACATTAAAAACTTCAATGAAACTTACATAAAGTTCTAGTATGTGTGATGAATGCAAATGAAACAAATTCTCTGTAACTTTGTTGAATAGGAAAAATTAAATCGCGTAAAAATTGTCACACAAAAATTTGTCTTTTTTTTACAAAACTTGCATACACAAAAATTTGTCGTATTTTACAACAACAGCTTAACTGATAGATTTTCGGGGTAAGATTGAAGATAGAAATGACACACAATAACAACAAAATACAACCTGAATTTGGATAAGCACAAAGATTATTGATGTTTGTTCCAGGCTCTACTGCCGTAAAAGGTTTGCCCTAGGACAAAAAGACCGTTAAGTGCACTAGACTGCGCACAATCGTGGAAATGATAAAAATACGAATTCCCACACACGGGATTTGAAATAGCCGGGCTTTTTGCCACCCAATGCATGGCCTCACCGAATCACGATGCCAAATTTTCACAATTTTCGAGTCGGCAGACATGACCAAATTGCTGTCATTCTGAAATGCCAAGCTGTTCACGGGAAGTCCGTATTGATGATCTTTAATCAGAAATGGTTTATCCGAACGAATATCGTAGAGTAATACCTAAAAAGATGTTAACACGAATCACGATATCAAAAGTTAACAAAGATAAAATACTATCCGTTAAAAGTCAAAGTTTTAATGTGATAACAGAATTTCAGACAGTTTTATACGGTACGTATAAAGAAAGCCGATAAAATAAAGCACAATGGTTTCTATACAGTAACTGGTTCCAGGCCTTTCTCACGGTGAGAACAATAAAATAAAGCACAATGGTTTCTATACTGTAACTGGTTCCAGGCCTTTCTCACGGTGATACCAATAAAATAAAGCACAATGGTTTCTATACTCTAACTGGTTCCAGGCCTTTCTCACGGTGAGAACAATAAAATAAAGCACAATGGTTTCTATACAGTAACTGGTTCCAGGCCTTTCTCACGGTGATACCAATAAAATAAAGCACAATGGTTTCTATACTGTAACTGGTTCCAGGCCTTTCTCACGGTGAGAACAATAAAATAAAGCACAATGGTTTCTATACTGTAACTGGTTCCAGGCCTTTCTCACGGTGAGAACAATAAAATAAAGCACAATGGTTTCTATACAGTAACTGGTTCCAGGCCTTTCTCACGGTGATACCAATAAAATAAAGCACAATGGTTTCTATACTGTAACTGGTTCCAGGCCTTTCTCACGGTGAGAACAATAAAATAAAGCACAATGGTTTCTATACTGTAACTGGTTCCAGGCCTTTCTCACGGTGAGAACAATAAAATAAAGCACAATGGTTTCTATACTGTAAATGGTTCCAGGCCTTTCTCACGGTGAGAACAATAAAATAAAGCACAATGGTTTCTATACTGTAACTAGTTCAAAGTGTTTTTTCACGGTGAGAACAATAAAATAAGGCACAATGCTTTATATACTGTAACTAGTTCCAGGCCTTTCTCACAGTGAGAACAATAAAATAAAGCACAATGGTTTCTATACTGTAACTGGTTCCAGGCCTTTCTCACGGTGAGAACAATAAAATAAAGCACAATGGTTTCTATACAGTAACTGGTTCCAGGCCTTTCTCACGGTGATACCAATAAAATAAAGCACAATGGTTTCTATACTGTAACTGGTTCCAGGCCTTTCTCACGGTGAGAACAATAAAATAAAGCACAATGGTTTCTATACTGTAACTGGTTCCAGGCCTTTCTCACGGTGAGAACAATAAAATAAAGCACAATGGTTTCTATACAGTAACTGGTTCCAGGCCTTTCTCACGGTGATACCAATAAAATAAAGCACAATGGTTTCTATACTGTAACTGGTTCCAGGCCTTTCTCACGGTGAGAACAATAAAATAAAGCACAATGGTTTCTATACTGTAAATGGTTCCAGGCCTTTCTCACGGTGAGAACAATAAAATAAAGCACAATGGTTTCTATACTGTAACTGGTTCCAGGCCTTTCTCACGGTGAGAACAATAAAATAAAGCACAATGGTTTCTATACAGTAACTGGTTCCAGGCCTTTCTCACGGTGATACCAATAAAATAAAGCACAATGGTTTCTATACTGTAACTGGTTCCAGGCCTTTCTCACGGTGAGAACAATAAAATAAAGCACAATGGTTTCTATACTGTAAATGGTTCCAGGCCTTTCTCACGGTGAGAACAATAAAATAAAGCACAATGGTTTCTATACTGTAACTGGTTCCAGGCCTTTCTCACGGTGAGAACAATAAAATAAAGCACAATGGTTTCTATACTGTAACTGGTTCCAGGCCTTTCTCACGGTGAGAACAATAAAATAAAGCACAATGGTTTCTATACTGTAACTGGTTCCAGGCCTTTCTCACGGTGAGAACAATAAAATTAAAGCACAATGGTTTCTATACTGTAACTGGTTCCAGGCCTTTCTCACGGTGATACCAATAAAATAAAGCAAAATAGTTTCTATACTGTAACTGGTTCCAGGCCTTTCTCACGGTGAGAACAATAAAATAAAGCACAATGGTTTCTATACTGTAACTGGTTCCAGGCCTTTCTCACGGTGAGAACAATAAAATAAGGCACAATGGTTTCTATACTGTAACTGGTTCCAGGCCTTTCTCACGGTGAGAACAATAAAATAAAGCACAATGGTTTCTATACTGTAACTGGTTCCAGGCCTTTCTCACGGTGATACCAATAAAATAAAGCACAATGGTTTCTATACTGTAACTGGTTCCAGGCCTTTCTCACGGTGAGAACAATAAAATAAAGCACAATGGTTTCTATACTGTAACTGGTTCCAGGCCTTTCTCACGGTGATACCAATAAAATAAAGCACAATGGCTTCTATACTGTAACTGGTTCCAGGCCTTTCTCACGGTGATACCAATAAAATAAAGCACAATGGTTTCTATACTGTAACTGGTTCCAGGCCTTTCTCACGGTGAGAACAATAAAATAAAGCACAATGGTTTCTATACTGTAACTGGTTCCAGGCCTTTCTCACGGTGAGAACAATAAAATAAGGCACAATGGTTTCTATACTGTAACTGGTTCCAGGCCTTTCTCACGGTGAGAACAATAAAATAAAGCACAATGGTTTCTATACTGTAACTAGTTCAAAGTGTTTTTTCACGGTGAGAACAATAAAATAAGGCACAATGCTTTATATACTGTAACTAGTTCCAGGCCTTTCTCACAGTGAGAACAATAAAATAAAGGACAATGGTTTATATACTGTAACTAGTTCCAAGTGTTTTTTCACGGTGAGAACAATAAAACAAGGCACAATGCTTTATATACTGTAACTAGTTCCAGGCCTTTCTCACAGTGAGAACAATAAAATAAAGGACAATGGTTTCTATAATGTAACTAGTTCCAGGCCTTTCTCACAGTGAGAACAATAAAATAAAGCACAATGGTGTCTATACTATTGCTAGTTCCAGGTGTTTTCCACAGTGAGATCAATAAAAATAAAGCACAATGGTTTATATACTGTAACTAGTTCCAGGCCTTTCTCACGGTGAGATCAACTAGATAATTCAGTTCACTTACATGTCCAGTGCTTGTTCCCACTCCTAATGTCAAACCATTGCAATACTTTATGGCAGTCACTTCAGGAAAATTGCTGGACATATATAAATAATAAATAGAAATGTGAGGTAAACGAATAAAGAAAAGAAATGGATGTAAGACATACGTATCAAGTTGTGTTATACAACACATCAAGGTGAGTAATACGACACACATAAGTGCGCCATACAAAAAAGCAAGGTCAGTTTTAACTACAACACACAAGGTGTGTAATACAACACACCAAGATGTGATATATAATATAAGCCACGCCAAGGTGTGTCACACGTGACATTAAACAAGCGCACAATTTATACATGAGTTCAATACAGCTAGAAAGGACTTTCTTATCCACCTTGAAAAGTGTCATACACACCCATAAGACTAGCTAAACACAACTATAGATACGTCACACAACACCTATAGATACGTCACACAACACCTATAGATACGTCACACAACACCTATAGATACGTCACACAACACCTCCAGATGTGTTGATTTTTGGGAGAAAATAGTGCGTTATTTTAACACAACTGTTTTTAGAGTGATTCTTTTATCTAAGAAACAAAAAGTTAAGTTATAGCAGTACAGCAAAATAGTAGTTAAAGCAGTACAGCAAAATAGTTGTTAAAGTAGTACAGCAAAATAGTAGTTAAAGCGGTACAGCAAAATAGTAGTTAAAGTAGTACAGCAAAATAGTTGTTAAAGTAGTACAGCAAAATAGTTATTAAAGTAGTACAGCAAAATAATAGTAAAAGTAGTACAGCAAAATAGTTGTTAAAGTAGTACAGCAAACTAGTTGTTAAAGTAGTACAGCAAAATAGTAGTTAAAGTAGTACAGCAAAATAGTTGTTAAAGTAGTACAGCAAAATAGTAATTAAAGTAGTACAGCAAAATAGTAGTTAAAGTAGTACAGCAAAATAGTGGTTAAAGTAGTACAGGAAAATAGTAGTTAAAGTAGTACAGCAAAATAGTGGTTAAAGTAGTACAGCAAAATAGTTGTTAAATTAGTACAGCAAAATAGTAGTTAAAGTAGTGCAGCAAAATAGTAGTTAAAGTAGTACAGCAAAATAGTAGTTAAAGTAGTACAGCAAAATAGTAGTTAAGTAGTACAGCAAAATAGTAGTTAAAGTAGTACAGCAAAATAGTTGTTAAAGTAGTACAGCAAAATAGTAGTTAAAGTAGTATAGCAAAATAGTAGTTAAAGTAGTACAGGAAAATATTTGTTAAAGTAGTACAGCAAAATAGTTGTTAAATTAGTACAGCAAAATAGTAGTTAAAGTAGTACAGCAAATTAGCTGTTAAAGTAGTACAGCAAAATATTAGTTAAAGTAGTACAGCAAAATAGCTGTTAAATTAGTACAGCAAAATAGTAGTAAAAGTAGTACAGCAAATTAGTTGTTAAAGTAGTACAGCAAAATAGTTGTTAAAGTAGTACAGCAAAATAGTAGTTAAAGCAGTACAGCAAAATAGTTGTTAAATTAGTACAGCAAAATAGTAGTTAAAGTAGTACAGGAAAATAGTAGTTAAAGTAGTACAGCAAAATAGTAGTTAAAGTAGTACAGCAAAATAGTAGTTAAATTAGTACAGCAAAATAGTAAAGTAGTACAGCAAAATAGTAGTTAAAGTAGTACAGCAAAATAGTAGTTAAAGTAGTACAGCAAAATAGTTATAGTAGTACAGCAAAATAGTAGTTAAATTAGTACAGCAAAATAGTAGTTAAAGTAGTACAGCAAAATAGTAGTTAAAGTAGTACAGCAAAATAGTTGTTATAGTAGTACAGCAAAATAGTAGTTAAATTAGTACAGCAAAATAGTAGTTAAAGTAGTACAGCAAAATAGTAGTTAAAGTAGTACAGCAAAATAGTAGTTAAAGTAGTACAGCAAAATAGTTGTTATAGTAGTACAGCAAAATAGTAGTTAAATTAGTACAGCAAAATAGTAGTTAAAGTAGTACAGCAAAATAGTAGTTAAAGTAGTACAGCAAAATAGTTGTTATAGTAGTACAGCAAAATAGTAGTTAAAGTAGTATAGCAAAATAGTAGTTAAAGTAGTACAGGAAAATATTTGTTAAAGTAGTACAGCAAAATAGTTGTTAAATTAGTACAGCAAAATAGTAGTTAAAGTAGTACAGCAAATTAGCTGTTAAAGTAGTACAGCAAAATATTAGTTAAAGTAGTACAGCAAAATAGTTGTTAAATTAGTACAGCAAAATAGTAGTAAAAGTAGTACAGCAAATTAGTTGTTAAAGTAGTACAGCAAAATAGTTGTTAAAGTAGTACAGCAAAATAGTAGTTAAAGTAGTATAGCAAAATAGTAGTTAAAGTAGTACAGGAAAATATTTGTTAAAGTAGTACAGCAAAATAGTAATTAAATTAGCACAGCAAAATAGTTGTTAAAGTAGTACAGCAAAATAGTAGTTAAAGCAGAACAGTAAAATAGTAGTTAAAGCAGTACAGCAAAATAGTAGTTAAAGTAGTACAGCAAAATAGTAGTTAAAGTAGTACAGCAAAATAGTAGTTAAAGAAGAACAGTAAAATAGTAGTTAAAGCAGTACAGCAAAATAGTAGTTAAAGTAGTACAGCAAAATAGTAGTTAAATTAGCACAGCAAAATAGTTGTTAAAGTAGTACAGCAAAATAGTAGTTAAAGTAGTACAGCAAAATAATAGTTAAAGTAGTACAACAAAATAGTTGTTAAAGTAGTACAGCAAAATAGTAGTTAAAGTGGTACAGCAAAATAGTAGTTAAATTAGCACAGCAAAATAGTTGTTAAAGTAGTACAGCAAAATAGTAGTTAAAGCAGTAATGCAAAATAGTAGTTAAAGTAGTACAGCAAAATAATAGTTAAAGTAGTACAACAAAATAGTTGTTAAAGTAGTACAGCAAAATAGTAGTTAAAGTAGTAGAGCAAAATAGTTGAAGTGCAGGGAAAACATCATAATACCCCCCCCGGCCTAGGCTATAAGCATTTTGCCGGACCTGACTTGAGTTATAGCATCAATACATTTTACAAAAACAAGTTTGCATTAGCCTGTGCAAACGATCTGAGCTAAATCAATTAAATCAATCAATGAAAACATGCTGCATGAAAAAATTAAAACGCTTATTTTAAATTCATCTGTGTCGCATTATCGTTATTTTACAAAAGAAATAAATTTTTTGTGTTTCCAATGGCTTATGCAAACCTCATAGGCATTTGTGAGAACTCTCGACCCTCAGTTTCTGGCTTGCACTGATCTGCTCTCCAGTTCTTTAAAGGTCTCACCGGTTTGCATAAGCCTGTTCAAACACAGCAAACATCTTAGATTTCTTAAACGTAAAGCACGGTTTTATTTTGTTGATAAACATTATGACGTGAATAATACCTATCTATATCAGTTCAAACAGACCACGGAAGACAATCATAAAGGAAGCGTAAAAACAAAATTTTAACAATTAGTTAGACTCTGGTATGTATATTCGAGAAATAGTGCTATCGTAAAGCGTATCAACGTCCAGTCCATGTAGCTCAAACAAGATAAACCGTTAATTGAGCGCACGCATCGGATCACGTGTTGGAAAAAGAAATATTTTCAATATCAAAACACGTGTTTGGATGTGATGTTTGTACTACATTCCCTCAACCAAACAGTCCAAAATATGTCGATTATGCAAGCATGCATGTTATTGTGCAACGAATCGTTCAGTCTACCAAGAGGCGAGCAGACAACGAAAAATATTTCCAACAGAAATACATAATCAAGCAGAAAAACGAAATTGCACGACGCTTACTAACAGCACACCTTTCTATTCCTAGTTCGTTCGTAGCGACATCAACTTGTCCCACACGTGATCTCGAACGTGGATCCCAGCATTGCACGTGACCCTGTGAATAAGGCAAACCGCTGTGACACAACAACATCGTGCTACGTTTTCATGTCAAGTAAATGGTCAAAGTTCAAAAAATAGTCATTGAGTGGGTAATTTTTGGATAAAGTCGAGTTCAAAGTTAGAAAAGGTAGCTATATTAAAACAACTGCAACTGAGATGTTTTTTCTTCACAAAAACACAATTCTGCGATCTTGCTCACTGGCACCCAAACACATAAACTGTTGATTGAAATTCCATAAAATAGAATTGAAAAACGACCTTATACTACAGGCGGCGTGTGATCATGTCGTGTGTAAGTCAACAATGCAACTGAACATTTTTTGTCGTTAAAATGGACTTTGCATTGGACGTGAGCAAAATTGTTTCAACAGCACATTTCATTGGCCAAGATCCTTATCCAATTAACGAATCTCTATTACGTCAAACGTTTCGCGAGCCAACATACCTGAGATGTTCCGACGGCCAAAAGTTGGTGATCAAAATTGATATCACAGCAATTAATGGAACTAGAAACAAAAAAAGTAAACATTGACACGCCAAAACTAAAAACAATAAAACCAAACATCATATTTATAGAACAAAACCATTACACGGGGAGTTACACTAAGTACGCGGCGCGCGTCTTACGCGTATGTCCTATTTTCTGAAATGTTCCTTCGAATGCTTTCGCAAGTGGAAGTAAAGACTAACGAGTTCTTTTATCCCCCCTCACCTTTGGAAACAATACGCATTAAATTGAAATGGGGACGGTTAGTTAAAACTTGCTAAAAAAGGAGTTTGTTCTTCATCCTACGCAAACACACTTTATCGTCATGTGACTGAGGAGGAAACTTGCGGTTTCAATAAAATCCCCACTGCGAACACCTTTATGCTGTGGCGCAGGAAAATTTTTTAATCATTTATATTTCAAAACAACATTACTAGAAAAGGTTCTGAGGGAACTGATAGAAACGGTTTTCAAAAAACGAGATCATTTCATATTTATTCTATTCGGATTCTACACATGCTACTTGCGTCTTTCATGACAAAGAAGCAATGTTCTCCGACTAAATTTCATGTGTGCTTAAACACACGTACGTTTGAAAATCGCCCCAAGAACTCAAGCGCACGTTGATATCACGTGGTTGACTGACGCCACACAATGTCTGACGGTACACAAGTCCGGTTCGCGTGACAAAAATTAGTAAATTTTTACCACATTTGCACACTAAAGCTGCGTATAACATGGAAATTACGATGTTTGCTGTCCGATTTGAAGCGCAATTTAATCAAATTAGTTGAATCATTCATGTTTGGTTAACATTGGGATTAAAATCTAGTTTCAGTCGCCCTCTGTATGCTACGCACTCGAAGATTCCAACTGTTCGGTTCTATCGGCATACTCGAAGTTTCTCGACAGACAAAAGTGAAAAGTTGGCTCTTCCAAAGAGTCTTAACACTTAAAATATAACTAAAAATACACGTAGGAAACAAAACAACTTTACAAGATGCGACTTTGTAGTTAGATTCCGGTCTTTAAACTCCAAGTCCAATAAAGGAAACTTTGATTTCGCTCTGAGGGTTCAAACGTTTCGCCGCGTGCGTTGGCGATGCAAATATCACGCAAATTAAATCTCAAGACAACTACTTTTGATTTCAAAGATAAAGCAGGTGGAGTTTGCTTGACAATGTAACTTAATTTTTTAAGGAGCGATGAAAACGATTCCGTACTTTCCGTGAGTAAACGCACGGAAATATGCATACGTCATAAAATGCATTCGCAGAACCCGAGCATGCAAAACCACGTGCAAGACTTACCGAACACAAAATCATTCACTGTTCACGTGGACAAATAGTTATAAATCATTCTTATTTGCACGTGCCTTTAAGGAAGACGTTAGACGTAATGTAAAAGTTCATACGCCGAAAAACGCTAGGGATTGTAAAATTCGAAGTATTTCATTTTAAAATCCCAAAATTGATTTTAAACGTAAAGAAACATCAGCTGAAATTGTTTGTTTATCATAAATCGTCATAAGCAGAACAAAAACTCAAACTTGACCACAACTTCAAGAAGACGAGGAAAACATCGAGCGATAATCTGGCGAAAAAACCTTTCCGTTCGAGATCGTTATCGGCGTTGTCTTATTTACGTTTTCGGCAGCCGAAACGATGATGATGTAGAAAGACTACTCAATAAGCATTCGACCAGAGCGATATCTATTTTTATCATAACTATTTTCGGAGAAAAAAATGACTACGTCTAAAATCTCTTTGTTTAAAGTCGAACAGGAAGATCAACTCTTCTCGCTTGATGATCATTTAACAATGTACTTCGGCAATTATACACTCTCATTTCAAAAGCTTAAAATATTTACAAGCAAGACCAGCTGGAATTTTATCAACTTACTCGGAATCCGTTTGCAAGGGATTGAGAAACCTTCCTTGTTCCAAGTTCAGTCGATAAACTTCGGGACTAGAGAAAATATCGAATATGAAAGACGGTCAAAACAGACTACAGGCTACAGGCTGTACAGTTAGCCAGTGACAAACACACTGTATAAAACACATAAGCAGAACAAGGCATACATGTCTAAAGATAACTGATAACCGAATACAATATTCTTTTACTGTATTCCCTGTAAAGATCTTAACAACAATATCCTGCTACTTTGTGATGTTTGAACAACGGAGTGAGTCATCGCGAGCTGTAAGGAACATACACCGTATTATTTAATTCAGTCCTAATCCACCGGGTCCGGGAGAATTGTGTATTTCTTTTGTAATAAAGCAACAGCGAAATTTTAACGTAGCCATACTAGGGAAACACTAAAGTGTTTGGTAGTTGCAGGACAACGGACAGTTATGCTTAAACTTCAACCATCACAATAGACGGGTTCCTCGAATAGCAGACATGAATGTGCTTGATTTGATCATCATCAGCAACAACTTAAAGCCTCACAAGGCAGTCTTAAATTCTAGCCTGACTATATTTGCCTGGAACAACACTACTTACATGAAATTTTGTACAAAATAACAAATGCACAGATTTTAAGTATAATCTCAGCCTCTCTATTTGTTGAAAATTACACACCTCTCTCCAACCAAATACAAATCACATGAAAGGTACTAATTACATACTCTCCAACCAAATACAAATCACACAATGGGTAATAATTACACACCTCTCTCCAACCAAATACAAATCACATGAAGGGTAATAATTACACACCTCTCTCCAACCAAATACAAATCACATGAAGGGTAATGATAGACCAGATCACGACCAAACTTTGGTATCCGTGTTTTATAGTAGCGGCCATACTATATTAAAGATAAGTACAGTCATAGGTAAAAAAACTGCACATCAACAATCACTGAGTTCTGAAATAAATTGCTCATATTTTATCAAGAGTGTGCATTTATCAAAGAAAAATGTAAAAAAGCATTTCTGAGATATTTTCCATGAGATGATGCAAAAAAGGTTACAAGCATGGGAGTTCAATGTGGCTCGATGCATGTATTGAAGTTAGTTGCAAACATTTATGTAGGTTAAAGGTAAATAATGGCAAATCATGGCAAAAGTATGGACTTAGTTGGAAAACTTGAAAAACATGATCATTATACAATTTCTTTGTAAATCTATTGCCTTCCCAAGTTGTAGCACAACAACAACACAAAAAAAAACACAAAAAGTACAACTACATCAAGTCATCAGAAGGTCGATCATGTTACAGGAACTCACCTGTGCATGAAATTCTACATAACGATCACAGTTGAGAAACACAAGCTGCAACAGAAAGTCCAGATCATAATAAAAAATTCATAAAAACATGTTCAAGAATGAGTCTCAAGGTAATTCATTGTTCGCTGAGCCAGACATAGGTATCCATTTTTTGAGCACTCAAATATGGTGGCATATTAAGTTGTTTGTTCATCATTATGCATAGTATGGTCTGTCAATGCTAAAGCCTGGTAAGCTAAGAAATGAAGAGGATATGACAACAATTGACTTAAAAAAGACATTATTCAACATTTGGTTAGTCAGAAAACAATTCCTAAACTCTGTATCATATATTAGATGTTTAAGAACATAAGAAAAGGCGAGTGCGCAAAGCATTACTACGAGACCCATTCTTTCATTAATAACTGTTCCACCCAAAACAAATTTCACATTAACAATTGTGCTGATAACAATCACTACAGCTGTACCTTAGAATAATCATCAGAGAGAACTTTGAACTTCACAACTGCAATAAGAAATCAAACACATTTTTTTACAAAGTTACAAATGAATAAATCTTTACTTCACCAGAGTGATACCTAGGGGTATTCTTCCACTAATGGCAGTGTACCTACATTTCAAGAGAATTCTCCGAGCTGACTTATTTAATTTAGGTAAGTTAAACATTTCTCATCTTAGGCTAGCACATACTAGCTTGCTTATTAGGCTTACATATACTAGCAACTAGATACTTTAAGCGTGACAAAATTTCAAAAATAGATTTCATCTTCACTTACTGTCTGAATCAAGACAGCGTTCGAATTTCATAGACATCTGTGACAGGTCATAACATCGCACTCGTGGTTTGTAGCAGCCTGAAACCAATAAAGAAATGTTTAAATACATCATGTGACATCATTGATTTTCAATAATGGCAATGTATGTTTATACAGAATCTGCTCCATTGGGCAGATTTTGTGTAAACATACATAGAATCTGTGTGGTAAAGCTTTTTCGGCATTCTGATGGTGGCACCTCCGATATTTGTCAAGACACAAGTTCTAGTGCCTCCCATAAGTTGTTCAAGTGAAAGCAAAAAATTATCACAAACTAAAGCATTTCAGTGCATTTTCAACTCTAAGTCCACCCCTGCATTGATATTTTTAAACTTTCCGCCCCCTAGATCTTTGCAAAACTAAACATAGTCTGAAGTCCTGCGTAACCATTCATATTTCAAAAGTAACTAGTAGTAGAATATCCGAGTTAGAAATGGGAATTTCCAAAGTTGAAGCATGTTACATATGGCTAATAAGGTTTTGTATGAATTTTGGGTTCAAAAACCGGCAAATGGAAATAGTGCATGTCACCTGAAGCTAAGACATAACTTCCATCCTCCGATATTTCAATATGGGTAGAAGCAGTTGGCATTTCAAAGTCTTGAATAAGTTCAATTCTTCGCCTAATATCTAGGTGCAAAATAAATGCCTACTTGAGACGAATGCATAACTTGTGGCTTATAAGTTTAATACGTGTCAACTCACCGACATCTTCTTTTTGGAGAAGTCTTCGTCGCCGCTCAGTCAGCCACTACGCAGATAGTGAAATAATGTATCAAGTGAAGCCTTCACGTATGTGTGAAGCCCGTTCATGAAAGAAATTGTTTCTCATACAAGTGTAAATTTAAGAAAGTGAGAAATTTATCAGAATACAAGACGTCCATTCCGTAAAGAACCATTTGATAAAATACACTGCCAAATACAAAGTCTTCAATTCCTCTCGTGTAAAATTCAAGCAAGACATTAATTACAAGCACGAAATGTGAAAATGAATGCCATACCTCAGGCAAACTTTTTCCTGCTGACAAGTTGTATATTTTAACATCATTAGGCTGGGATACTTGCATGCTTCACACTTGAGAGGAACGTTTTCCCCACAACCAGAATTTCTAGAGCATAGTATGAAAATTTTCCAAACCGACAACACATGCTTGCGAACACGATTAATCACTCACTTATTTCCATCCACCAGAATTATACCATAACAACCTCCTCTAAGTGACTCAATTGCCCAAACACATTTAAATCAGATAGTCATCATAATATATCGTATAGAAGACATAAAATTTCTGCTTTAATTTTCTAATATAGATTGTATTACTTATTTAACAAAATGCCGTCACTTCATATATACAATTGATGGATTTTAAAGAAATTGTCTCATCAATTTTGATGCCAGTTGATATAATCATTAACATTTTTGGCATAATAAACATTACAATACACTTCACACACAAATCTGCTGTTAAATAAAAAGCAATAACTTTAAAAGTGCATACTTCTTAACATGCCTGGCTCAATTAAATAGCCATGTATTTACAAGTTTCTTTGATTATACAGTTTCAGGTAGGAACAGTGAGAGTGTTAGTAGACGAAGAACTAATAGTTGAGTGTCCACCTAATTCAGAGGAGTTCATCATTAGGCTTTCAAATGATGTAGAAGGTGATGGTATCGAGTACATCTGTGGAATATTGGGGGATAACATGGGCTGCATGCTACAACTTTCATTTTGAGGTGGATTCCTTGATGCCGCCATGGTCGCGGCAGCAACTTGATTGAGTTTATTCATCTCGACCTGCCAACCGGGTAATTTCTTGGCAGTAAGATGACGGCGAGCATGTTTGGTCAAATGATCCGACCTCATGAAACGTCTATGGCACAAGGGACATTCAAACTTCTTTTCTCCCGTGTGAGTTCGACGATGTCGTGTTAGCTCATCAGATCTTGCAAACTTTCTATCGCATGATTCCCATGTACAGACAAATGGTTTTTCACCTGAAGAGTCAAAGTACAAAGTCAAAATATAACACAATACATAAGTGAAAGTTTAATTCTATACATGGACAAATTCATCTGGAATGCTTGTCACATGATGTTATGCACGCAGGGTCAATATACACACAGCTGGCATATAACATTGATGTTGTGGGTTCAAAGGCCAACTTCAAAATTCACATATGTAGAGTAAGAAAACATGTGCCACAACTCCACAACAATCGCTGAAAAATACACCCAAGTAGTATGTTGTAAAAATTCAGAGTTATTGAAATGATTCCAAAATACGTATTGTAACACAACTGTAAAAAGGAAATGACTCGACAGTTTTCAATCAAAGAATATGTTAATTTTGTCTTGCATATCATATTGCATAATTTTTAAGGCAGAATATCCTCAAATTCAATTTAAATCAATTCAATTTCAATATTCAAAAAGTAGACATTAAACAGCAGAGCTATATTCAAGTAATTTCTGCTTTTTCACAAACGAACTCTTTAACATATGAAGTGCTATATAAGTTCGCCATGGTAACAACAATACACGTTCTTAGAATCAAAGTACAAGGTTCACTTTATTATGAGGTCAAGGTGCGTGACACATTCATTGTTGAATAATAACTTCCAGCGAGCACGTGAAAAGGTTTGATAAGGGGTGTGTACCTGGCGTGCATTACGTAAGATCTTTGTTTTGAATCTACATGAAATTTTCACGTTAAAACTCGCAGAAAAATATACTGACAAAAACGAATGCCGAATTATGACATTTATGAGGTAGATCTTGTAGTTGGGATTCAAATTCAACGTCTAAATTGAGAAATTCCGAGTCATTTTCCATCGATAAATTAGCAATCAATTCCCATCCGTCAATCAAAGACAAAGCGGATATTCTTCACAAAATTTTACCGACGACAAAATTCATAGTCCAAAGTACTATAGGATAGCTGTTAGTTGGGCAACACCCTAGCCATGCCATTCGGAACTGTGTCAAATATACAAAAACCAACGCAATACTTGCCTGTGTGCGTACGAAGATGGGCTTTCAAATGGGAACTCTTGAAGTATGTTTTCGTGCAGTTTTCATAAGTGCAAACGTAGTTTCTTTTTCTGGTTGAATCGCCTTCCACCGTAGTTGCCTGTGTGTTTCGTGAAGCAGTGCTCGTCGAAGGTACGCTGTTTCTCAGGTCATTTAAATTTGTTGCTGAAGCAGGCGTTGTAGTATTGGCGCTGCTCGTCGGCACCGCTATAGGACATATAATCATGATGGGCCCTTGCTGGCCAGCGTTATTGGGCAAAGATATGCGATTCCCTGCTAAAAGCTTGCTAAAATCTACCAAGCTTTGCGTCGGTAAACCAAAAACGCCGACCGGATTAGGCACAGCATTTTGAGTCTGAGTTGGTGGGGAATTGTCAAACTAAATAATAATAAATTCATCATGAAGTTTAATGAAATTTGCAGAAGGTTACGAAAAGACAAAAATAAATTTCTCATGAGAAGTCGCAACAACAGGACACAGTAAACAAAAATAAAGTGCCTGTATGCCCCCTACTTAACATTTTAATAAGCATACTCATTACAAAATAACAAATTTCGGAGTCACTTTTATCATTTCTAGTCAGTTCAACTGGTAATTATACCTTTTGGTCGGGGCTAAGTTGATAACTGTTGTGAATAGGATCAAAGACGGAAAAAAGAGGATCGTTTGTCGGTGAAATCGAATGGTCGGGACTGGGAGGACACCACTGGCTCATAGCTAGCAACGATTGGACGGCAGTAATGTCTCTATCGGATTTCACTCGAACTTTACTTACTACTTGCTCGGGAGCAGCTTCGTTCTACGAGAGAAAAAACGTTCAATTTAACAACAATAATACGAATGACTGGAGTTTCAAGTGTTGTATATAAATTTAAAAGTTATGTGCGCTACTACTTTGCTACTTTAAGCACTTTTAATCCTGTCATTTCACAGAAAGTATTCGTACTTTCTCCTTTTCTTATTCCGTACTTACTTCGCTATCCCGAGCCGAAGAGTTTGGTGTCGAAGGCGGTGACAGAGGTAGGACATCCATTGTCGACGAGAGTGAGAGAACGAAATAAGTAAAATGACAAGCAAGCGAAAATAAGACGACATAATAGTCGTGATCACGTTGCTCCATATTTTAGATCATGCAGTACGAAGGCTTGATTGTGGGTCGGGCCAATCAGAGCGCCGTAATTTTAGGCTTGGCCAATCATTGCGCTTTATGTCCATGTGAAAAACGCGTGAAAACAAAGTTGAAAAAGATGCTAGTTACGGACTTTGATCCAATGGGCCACGCTATTTCCGCTTAATGACTTGGGCACGCGCAGTCAACTCAGCGGCGAATAATAATAGTTAAATAGCAAAGTTCTTATAAGTTTCAAAAGCAGATGTTTCATCACCTGCAATAAGGCATGTTATGTAACGAAGAATTGGCTAATGTAACGGGAGATAAATACGAAGACACAAGATTATCGACGAGTTTTCTAACGTTTAATAACACCGTATGCCAATTTGTATAATCATTTTGTTACGAGTATGGTGTGAGATTCCTTTACTTTATGTACGTTTATGCTTGTCTTAAATGTATGTAAAACATTGAACAATTTTGAAATAAACTTGGCAGCCGCAATCTAGCAAATGAACATGAAAGATCGCCAGTACAGATTTTGGCGTCTGTCCATCAAAGAAAATAGGAAAAAAGGGGGGCGGGGAGAGGTTGTTCTTACAAAGAATATATTGTATTCTGACCACGAAATGGGCAACAAAACGTCCTAAACGAATGATGACGAATTTATCCCTTAACACATACACATTTGCTAAGCAAATCGTTCATTGTTATGTTGTTTCATAAAAAACAAAAATTTTCGAATGTGAACTCGGTTATAGGTTCATATTAATATTGTTACAATTATTGAACATAATGGGACAAATTTACATAACATGATGTGAAATTGTCCAGTTAAGGGTTTATACCACCCCACCAGGCCGTTTCCGTCAAAATTTATAACTGTGACGTCAGAATAACAGGTTTACCAGTTTCAGCTTAACGCCTGTTCGAATTTGAACCAGTTTGCGACGAGCTTTGACGTAAGGTTTAAAGAAGATCAAAATCTTCGTTATTATCTTTCGTGTATGCTAGAATTTACGATGGAAAGTAAATCATTTTAATTGCTTTGGGTTCTTGCAGTCATACAGGATCGACAATGCGCCTAGTTGGTCCTTGGAAACACCTTAATGTACAGAGGTTCGGGGCCATCCAGTAGACTACGGCGATTTTATGAGTACGTCATTCACATATGAATATGAGTATGTCGCTCAAACTGCGACCACGCCAAAATCTTTCGATCACTCGTCATGTGGAGAACTGCATACAACGCACGCTTAATTCATGTGTGTTACACGTCATTTTTGTCAATTTAAAGAGGTAGCATCGTACAACGATCATCACCACCCTCTACATACCCACATAGGCACGTGCTCACGCGACGAAACCAGCGCATGGTTTTACCGCCAATTCGTATGTTGCACAAGTGCATTTTGTGTGAAACCAAACACCACAGCACAGTGCGCAGTCGTGAAAAGAACGCGTACATGTTATAGAAAACAACGATTCATTAAAGACAATTACACAGTGATACGGAGTTACAAACAAAATTGCAATGAGTATTACGTTATTTTTAATGGGAAGTTGACAAGTAGCGTTTAAAACAAGTAAATATTTGTTTGGTTTTGGTGCGCTGTTGAAAAAACGAAGTAACAGACTGTTGAAAATATGCACCGCCAAAGGACAGCTATGCCCGACCCCACTGAGCCTTGAGATTATATTAACAATGCACAAATATGTACTTCTCAAACGATTCACGACACCAATTTAAAAGCGCTAATAAAATTTAACTTCGACATTATCGAGATGTATGTTTTGGTCGCTGATTGCAAGTCCTTGAAGATCGAGATAGATGTTAAGCGGTTATGTAAACAGACGAAAAATAATTGCGCACACATAAACACAAAAAATATGTATTTGAACAGAGGATTTTGGAGCTACTCCATTGAAATAACCCACTTAAAAATAATCAAACGTTATTCGACATGATAATAGCTCTAGGAAGATCGTACTATATTTGAGATCGGACGATTTTTGGAATGACACGAAACATTCGACGAAATTCCTATGTCGCAATACAACACGCCAAACGATGGAATTTAAAGCAAATAATGTAACGTCTAGAAGCTGTTTTAACATCAAACTATTTCAAAAAACGTTTCGCTTTACACTTACCTTTATATAAGTAGTTAATCGATGATATTTAATCACAAATTCTCGTCTTATTCGACCGAAAATTCTCGAGAAGAAACGTTTCAAAATGGAGGCCGAATTTCATCAACGTGTACAAGATTATTTCCGGTCGGCGAGTTACACCCAAACCACAGCCAAACTCAAACCTAAGCCGAGCCCAGTGCCCATCCTCCACACACAAATTCAACAACAAAGTACATTTCTATCGACAATCACAAATGTTCTCTCAAGTTTTCAACCACTTTCTTGTTAGAAATTACTATTGATGTCTAAGAATAGTTATGTAGTATAAAAATTTCAATTTTGCCTCATTAGCTTGGTATAAAATTTATGAATGTGGAGAATAATTTACATTCTTTGGGTCATCGATAACGTCAGACGGAAAATTTATTCACGAATGCGAGCCGTATATGGTCATTCAAAGAAAAACTCAGTGTGACAGTGAGGTGATCTTGAATAAATAAATTTAACAGTCGCGAAGAAGATTTTCAACTAGTTTTTGACACTAGAAAGTCATCGTGTTCGTGTTTAACATGTATGATAGAAAAAACCTATTCATATTTACTTTTTAGGTTAAAAAAGCGGGTGTTTCTAGTTAATCGAGTTAAAAAGCAAATGACGTCGAAGATTCCGGAAGATTCTTCCTGTGGAGCGAACTGAAAATGATTGTCACGTGACCGCATTTGTGCGTTACATGACGTGCAGTGTCAAGACAAGACAATATATAATTGTGTGAAGAAAAACTTTTGCATTCTGGTTGCATTCTAAATCGCTCACTTATACTTTGCATACAAATTATCTTCAATCATGTATTCTTTTGCACAAGACAACGAGCATATGGCTGAATTGCAAGGATTTAGGAACTTATTTTGTAATTTAAATTGGGAAAACTATGCTTTATTAAACATCGAGTGGTCTTTTGACTTTCTCAATTCCTGTAATATTTTGTGAGGGCATTTGCTTCTTTTAGCGTGGTAACACTTCTAATCTTTTCTTTCCCAACAATATTTTTTTTTATTTTACCATAACAAAATTACCGACTTGATTTTTCCATACGTTTTAGTAAAAAATTGTTTCATCAAAACTTTACCGAAAAACGATCAACTTCTAACAATTGAATCCATTCACCAAACATGGTTACAAATCAAGTAGTAAGATTTATAAACACTTAGTCTAGTTTACAAAAATTCGTCGTATCGGATCATGCTAAAATACAGAACAACAATTCCTGATATAAAATAAGTACTTGAGCAGTGAAGACATTACCTACAAGATGTTTTCAAGTGCTGAGAATAACTAGTTGAGCAAATCTTCCAGAAGACGATTACAGAAGAACAGGGAAGAAAATTCGCTTCGATATGACACTGGGTCCTTTGCGTCGATATGTGGAGACCTACAACGGTGAAAACATTACAAAAGTAGCTTGGAATGACTCGGTAACTTTCGTTTGCTGGATCTGCAATGTAATCTTTTCTGCTCCTTCTCTTCACATAAGTAATTTTAATAAATTTTAATAATTAAGTATTATAATCATGTTCATTGAAATAACACGGGGCTGATGAAGTAAGTCCGCTTGATTATTTTTAAAACCTCCTAATTTTCTCATTTTTCAAAATCATTAAAAATCCTCAACTCGTTACCAAAATTGCCTGGTGGTCTGTTGATTGAAAAACAAAATAATTGATTTGACGCAATCTGCATGCTTGAAAAAATCTTTTCTCAACTGCTACACAGCCTTCTGCCACTTTAACAACCTGTTTGCCAATAGCAACACAATTTTTGCACATGTTCATGCACACAATTTTTAGAATAAGCAGCTGATTTGCTACCTTTGTATGTATGGATTGCGGGTAAAGCTCGTATAGAAACTGAAGATTAATTTCACGACGTTAACCCTCCCCTTAAATTTGCAATGGGATCGATTACGATGAGCATGGTGATAAATCATGGCTTCATCTGAGCCAGATCCCCCTTTCCTTAAATTTGCAATGGGATCGATTACGATGAGCATGGTGATAAATCATGGCTTCATCTGAGTCAGATCCCCCTTCCCTTAAATTTGCAATGGGATCGATTACGATCAGCATGGTGATAAATCATGGCTTTATCTGAGCCAGATCCCTCTCCCCTTAAATTTGCAATGGGATCGATTACGATTAGCGTGTTGATAAATCATAGCTTCATCGAAACAAGATCCCAACATTCAAAGCCGAAATCAAAGATCCCAACATTGCTGGTTGTTTGCAGGCAAAAAAACCAATATTAATTTCGTATTCAACAACTCGTGCAAAATTGCGTATCTTCATGTAAAACTTAAATTAAGACGTCCTATTATTTATATCATGTCAAAGCGACTTCTATGTAAAATGATTTGAAAATTATTATAAAGGTTTTGGCCAATCGAGTACAGTGAACACTGCATATTTATGTAGAAAAATTCACAAGGTTTGCAGGACCGAGAAAGCTTAAACACTTCATGACAAGAGCAACTGATAATGACTATTGAAACTTTAATGCCAATAGCATTCATTTTAGACATAGATAAGATGTGTATGAGGCCTGTAGCAACTGGCAAGGTGTTTATGGGAATAATTCGTTACTAAACTATAATTTTTTTTTAAGCTGCGTCTGGATCGACTTGCGCCCTCAGCTCTCGGTCTCAATCCCCTCAACAATTATAAAACAGGTACGCAGTGCGCACATGTGGGTAGCCTGAATTGACAATGAGGTGTAACTGAAATTTCAAATCGCTTAGAAAGCTTGCATTTGCATGACATTTAAAGTTATTTGGTCTTGACTACTGTCGATGAAACAGATGAGAGTTATTGCATTCCTTTAGTCATGGTAATAGAAATATCGTTTGTAAGTAAGTTTCCGTAAATATGTCTGAGTTAAAAGTGGTTAAAAGTACAGTATGTAAGTTCTTAGTTTATTGGTAAATCCAGTTCGACCATAAAGATCAATAACATTGGTGGAAGCAGGTCAGTCGGCCGGCCTGCCGTTTTCTACTCTTTATGCGGTCTAACATAATGGTTGGCCTGCGTACAGGCTACCCACAAAAACGAGTTGTAAAATTTGTTTGCTGTAATTGCATGTTACAGGCTTCACCTGTTGAACAATATTGATTCTTCCAGGTCCGGTCCATCCAATCATAGCAAATGCGGAGTTATTGTAAAATATACTACGGCGTGTTGACGCGCCAATTTTTCCAAGTCCATATTTGAGCCAATTGTTGACTTTCAACCATCGTCCGTTCACCGTCAAGAACACCAGTTTGCTACATTTAAGAAAAAATCATACCAAAACATTGGTACGCAAATGATTGAAACATTGCAAATGATAAAATTCACGAAATCTGAAAACAAACTTCGGTTTTAAACGCCATAGTGAATACCCAAAGTTCCAAGAACGCTTCTCGGTCAAAGTTCCAGCAACGCGACCTGTAACAAAAAATTTAGAAGAGTATTTTATTGAAGATTCTTACTTGAAAAATTACAAAAAGTTGAAAGGGATATTTGTGGAAACGCCCATCTCGCTGGCTTTTGCTTTTGTAAGATATGGGAGGGAAGGAAGCTGTTTGGACTGTTTTTTCTGCAAATTTCCACTATTAAAACATTAAAGTAAATGGTTTGAACCCGGGAATAACGTTACATATCGCTCCAGTCGACTCTGAGGATGACTACCGCTAAGGTTGTTGAAACGTCAGTCAACACCAACATATTTAAACAATGTTGCAAAATATCATTGTGCGAGCATAGTGTACGTACCGAAAAGGGAAAACAATAGAAATAATAAAATTTTTAGATATCACTATAGAGTTCAAATAGAAGATCATTCTAGTACTGACCTGTTTTCCCATCAACTACAACGGCGTTTGCTCCCAGGTAGTTGGTCGAAATGAGCGGAGTCCTTCCAAGCTTGATAGTAGTCTCTGAACGCCTTGACGTGCATCCCTTTCTATTACCGTAATCCAAACATCCGACACTTTTGATCAAAAAGAGCGCTCCTTTATAAAAAAGAATACACACGGAGATGTAGCTCAACAGAAAGAGAAAATCTGAGCTTGTGTTCCCCTCGTGACGAAGGACAGTTTAAAACATCAAAGCCGCCATTGACATGTGACAAACCTCGCTGTTATTTGATTTTTTCAAAACCGGCTTTTAATGGCGTCAACAATTGTAGAAACTACAATTTGCACATAACACGTCATACTTACAAATACCTGGAATTATTTGCAGGTAGTTGACCAGTCAAAACCGACATTGTTTAGATAGTGAAGAATAAAACTTGTTAAGAGTATCTTACTTGAAAACTCAGTAGGAGATCTTGTTGTGGTCGGACGAAGCGTTTGAGGGCGTCTTGTATTTACTGCAAATAACAAATATTTCTTCACTATCTAAAGCATTTCTTCTCTGCCCAATCAAAGCACGCAATTTTACAGAAAGTTATACTACCTATGCAAGAATAATTGTTAAAACTTTCTTACTTGAAGTCTTGATGGGAGATTTTGTGGTCTCAGGACGTCTTGTAGTCCCTAAGAATAACAAATACTTCTTTATCTAACGCAAGTCTTCACACTAAGCACCATATACACTACATACTTTGTATAAGCATGAACTAATTTTTGCTCTTTTCATATCAGACAGGGTCAACAATGAATGTCCAATCACGTGACCGTAACATGCATCTAGCTTATGGCAAATATTTTGTTAATAGATGATATTCTCGTTCATAAAAGCACATTTCAATGAGTTTACATTCAAAACAGTTCTAGGGTAGTACATCAAGAAAAAACTCTAAGTAGTACATCAAGAAAAAACTCTAAGTAATACATCAAGAAACAACTCAAAGTAGTACATCAAGAAACAACTCTAAGTAATACATCAAGAAACAGCTCTAAGTTGTACATCAAGAAAAAACTCTAAGTAATACATCAAGAAACAACTCTAAGTAATACATCAAGAAACAACTCTAAGTTGTACATCAAGAAACAACTCTAAGTAATACATCAAGAAACAACTCTAAGTAATACATCAAGAAACAACTCTAAGTAGTACATCAAGAAACAACTCTAAGTAATACATCAAGAAACAACTCTAAGTAGTACATCAAGAAAAACTCTAAGTAATACATCAAGAAACAACTCTAAGTAATACATCAAGAAACAACTCTAAGTAATACATCAAGAAACAACTCTAAGTAATACATCAAGAAACAACTCTAAGTAATACATCAAGAAACAACTCTAAGTAGTACATCAAGAAACAACTCTAAGTAATACATCAAGAAACAACTCTAAGTAATACATCAAGAAACAACTCTAAGTAGTACATCAAGAAACAACTCAAAGTAGTACATCAAGAAACAACTCTAAGTAATACATCAAGAAACAACTTTAAGTAATACATCAAGAAACAACTCTAAGTAATACATCAAGAAACAACTCTAAGTAGTACATCAAGAAACAACTCAAAGTAGTACATCAAGAAACAACTCTAAGTAATACATCAAGAAACAACTCAAAGTAGTACATCAAGAAACAACTCTAAGTAGTACATCAAGAAACAACTCAAAGTAGTACATCAAGAAAAAACTCTAAGTAGTACATCAAGAAACAACTCTAAGTAGTACTCCAATTAGTACAACAAAAAACAACATCAAATAAAGCGCTAATTTTTACGAAAAAAATTCATAGTCGTTGTGCCTTTTAAACTTACTCTCCATTAGGTAAAAATCATACTTCTCTTGACCAATGTGAAGCTCACCTGTGCGATTACATTCATAATAACGGTTCAGCTCTTGAGCGTCTTTTTGAGATAATCCTCCATTTCTGGGTTGCCCAAAACGACCTGTGCCATTCAAGCGCACGATAGTTGGTTTAGCTGCAAAAGGTACAGTTTGCGAAAACAATGATTTTAAGGGATTTCGTCTCCATTCTCTTGCGTTCACGTCTAATTTACAATCTTAACATACCTCGGTTTATGGCGAACGCCTTATCACCGTAATGCATAACACTATCGTAGTCATATGGAACTCCTAAATCTTTGATGTCTCTCTCGCTATGCTTCAGGAAATTTCCGTTTGATTGACCTGAAAAAGTAAATGCAACCCAATGTATGCGGACATCAATTTTTTCATTACAACGTAATTACGTATAAATATGCCAAAATGTGTCATATTTTTTACAACTGGTGATGGAAACTTTTGTATTACTCGTGAGAAAGATATGATTCCCCCTGGAAACCACGTTGACAATTTTAGGTTGTCATGGTGATTCATAATTGAGTGGTTCTTCACCCTTTTATATAGGTGAAAAATCTTTTCAAAAGGTGTTTGTTATTTCGTTCGATGATTGTTGCAGATCTGCTACACTGCCACAGAAATGGTTAAAAGAACTGTTAAAAACTAAATTAAAAAAAATAGCTATAAAGTTGAATAACACGATGCATTTTGGCAGACTTCTTTTCAGGTGCCACATCAATGCTTGATTATAAAATAAACACAATGAAACGCGTGCGCTGATTGGTCTAGAGCTGTGTTTGCATTAGCCAGTGCAAAACACATGTGAGCTCAACCAATCAAATCAATCTAAACAATCAATCAGTCAAAGAGAATTTGCAAATCGATCATGAATACATTTTAGAGGAAAAATTCTAATGTTTGTCTTTTTTCGCATTATTGTTATTTTATAAAAGAAATAAACGATGTTTTTCGGGTTGCAACTGGCTTATGCAAACCTCGGAGACGTTTGTGAGAACTCTTAAGCATATGCAACCCTCGAGCTTTGGTCTCGGGCTTGCACTGATCTGCTCTCGAGTTCTCCCAAAGGTCTCTTCGGTTTGCATAAGCCTGTGCAAACACAGTAAACATCTTTTATTTCTTTAATGAAAACCTAATTATAAATAGAAGTAAAATTTTCGTTTTCGTTTAAGCAGACGTGCCGAGATGCATCGTGTCATCCAATTTTATAGTCTCATTTTGGTCTTCAAAAGTTCTTTTATAAAAACTATTCAAACTACGACATATACAATGTTGAGAGCAGTATATTAATGTTTATCACCAGACTCACCACAACCAACAAGTCTTTGTTTTACAATCTCAGCAACAGTACAAATACAGACTAATGAGATGAGAAACTAGTTCAGGACTAGTTGTCGTACCTCGTGGAATGTTATCCCATACTATTTTTACATATTTGTCGCGATCTGGTCGACTTTGCTCATGCCAAAAACCCAAAGCGTGAAGCAACTCGTGGACGATAGTTGCCTTGGTGTTACAGCCCCTTCCAATGGAAACATCCTGCTTCTTGTTGAACATTTTATTTATGCCACGTAGATAACCGACGTAAGAATAGCACCTAGTGTACGAAAGGCGTTAATATGGTAGCATTTATGATCTTCAATGTTTCCTGATCGTAAAACTTAAAATATGCACCAAAATATGGTTGGTCCTGGACACTGATCGCGAATTGCTTAAAGCACGGTAAAAAAAAATTTTGCTATTTGAATTATATTTTCATTGAAGAGAGCTTTCAAAACGACAGTAGACTTTCTAAAACAGCTAAGTCATATCTCTTTTCCTTTTATAAGATATAAATTACCAATTTACACAAACAGTGACGTCCAATCGCGTGTAATATATCGCTGAGGTTTTCATAAATATCCTTTTGTTTCCTGACAATTTTTGGCTGAAATACTTACGCATTATTATACATCATTAAAAAGACAGGAAATCAGTTTGAAACATTGAACTAAAATACATGGAACGCTACCTAAAGCAAATAATTGAAGCCAAATCTTACACCCAGACACGAGAGATTACACCCAGACACGCGTGTGTAATGTTTCGAGATTCTCTCGCGGAGTGAAAATTGATTGAACTACACACGAGTGTCTGTGTGTAATCTCGCGTGTCTGGGTGTAAGATTTAGCTTCAATTATTTGCTTTAGGTAGCGTTCCATGTATTTTAGTTCAATGTTTCGAAATAACATATCAGCAAAATGCATGATAATTCTATCCATCTCTATTCATCTCTATTTATCGTCTGGTTATAATCCCTATCGATCCCAATTTACTCACCCAGTTCCACTCATAAGTCGAATATGATACTGACTGCCCATTGCTTCTCTCAATTTAATACATGTTTTTGACTCAATTTCAGCTTTTGCTTGGTAAAAAAACGTAGTTGAGTGGAGATAGCGATCTAGAAAGATCAGTGTGAAAGATTGGTAAGTGTATAGAAATATATATTGCATAACATAAGCAAAAAACAAGAGGTACTGTTTCTCGAGGTTTCAGTCACTAAGTGTTTTATTACAAACGAATTGTCAAAGGGAAAATTGAAAACAGCATGACTGTACGAAATATTTACTTCCCAAAAATAATAGACAAAGAAAATGATTTGAAAGATACTCAGTAAAGTTCGGAGAAATTCCACGTAACGCTTTCTTAGTCGATAACGGACGCTTATTTGAGATGAAACAGCATAATTTCTTCACTGTCACGTGACACACTCACGACCAATGAAACAATAGGAAACGACAAACTTTAAAAATTGGCATATAATTAAAATCACTTACATTTTGGGTGTTGGCTCAAATGCTTAAGTGACTGTTTTGAAAATAGCCTCGCGCAAAAATCACAGGCTTCACTTTGCACAAATTCATGTTAATGCAATTGATCTTTAGTGGATATAGCAGATACCTTTTGAATTTCTTTCAAATTTATATCTTAAGATTTTATTTGGCCATCTGTATTGCCTATTATTGTTGGATTTTGCAGCCCGTTTGTAGACGCCATTTCCTACTGTCCATTCAGCCACTTCTTTTAACCTCGATGGATCCAACAAAATATCAGACTCAAATGTTGAGTTCAGCTCCGACTTATGTGTATCAGGGTTGATTGTGTCTACGAAAATATCAATACTAGAAAGTTGGGTTTTTTTCATCACACAGAGAATGTAATATCTGATGTAGAAAAAGGAAATTATTGCTTAGACAGGTAGTAAGGTATTGGTTACATACAGAGAAAGGCATTGGTTAGACAAATAGTAAGGTATTGGTTAAACAGAGTAAGGTATTGGTTAAACAGAGTAAGGTATTGGTTAAACAGAGTAAGGTATTGGTTAGACAGAGAATGAGGTATTGGTTACACAAAGAGTAAGTTATTAGTTAGACAGAGAATAAGGTATTGGTTACAAGAAAGGTATTGGTTACAAGAGAGAAAGGTATTGGTTAGTTGGAGAGTAAGGTATTGGTTAGACAGAGAGTAAGGTATTGGTTAGACGGAGAGAAAGGTTTTGGTTAGACAGAGAGTAGGTATTGGTTAGACAGAGAGTAAGGTATTGGTTAGACGGAGAGGTTTTGGTTAGACAGAGAGTAGGTATTGGTTAGACAGAGAGTAAGGTATTGGTTAGACGGAGAGAAAGGTTTTGGTTAGACAGAGAGTAGGTATTGGCTAGACAGAGAGTAAGGTATTGGTTAGACAGAGAGTAGGTATTAGTTAGACAGAGAGTAAGGTATTGGTTAGACAGAGAGAAGGTATTGGTTAGACAGAGAGTAAGGTATTGGTTAGACGGAGAGAAAGGTTTTGGTTAGACAGAGAGTAGGTATTGGTTAGACAGAGAGTAAGGTTTTGGTTAGACAGAGAGTAGGTATTAGTTAGACAGAGAGTAAGGTATTAGTTACACAGAGAGTAAGGTATTAGTTAGACGGAGAGAAAGGTATTGGTTAGACAGAGAGTAGATATTAGTTAGACAGAGACTAAGGTATTGGTTAGACAAAGAGTAGGTATTAGTTAGACAGAGAGTAAGGTATTGGTTAGACAAAGAGTAGGTATTAGTTAGACAGAGAGTAAGGTATTAGTTACACAGAGAGTAAGGTATTAGTTAGACGGAGAGAAAGGTATTGGTTAGACAGAGAGTAGATATTAGTTAGACAGAGACTAAGGTATTGGTTAGACAAAGAGTAGGTATTGGTTAGACAGAGAGTAGGTATTAGTTAGACAGAGAGTAAGGTATTATTTAGACGGAGAGTAAGGTATTGGTTAGGCAGAGAGTAGGTATTAGTTAGACAGAGACTAAGGTATTAGTTAGACAGAGAGTAAGGTATTGGTTAGACAGAGAGTAGGTATTAGTTAGACAGAGAGTAGGTATTAGTTAGACAGAGAGTAGGTATTAGTTAGACAGAGAGTAAGGTATTGGTTAGACAGAGAGTAGGTATTAGTTAGACAGAGAGTAAGGTATTGGTTAAACAGAGAGTAAGGTATTGGTTAGACAGAGAGTAAGGTATTGGTTAGACAGAGAGTAAGGTATTAGTTAGACAGAGAGTAAGGTATTGGTTAGACAGAGAGTAAGGTATTGGTTAGACAGAGAGTAAGGTATTAGTTAGACGGAGAGAAAGGTATTGGTTACATGAGAAAAAGGTATTGGTTAGACGGAGAGTAAGGTATTAGTTACACAGAGAGTAAGATATTATAGTTAGACAGAGAGTAAGGTATTAGTTAGACAGAGAGTAAGATGTTATAGTTAGACAGAGAGTAAGGTATTAGTTAGACAGAGAGTAAGGTATTGGTTAGACAGAGAGTAAGGTATTGGTTATACAGAGAATAATGTATTAGTTAGACGGAGAGAAAGGTATTGGTTAGACAGAGAGTAGATATTAGTTAGACATAGACTAAGGTATTGGTTAGACAAAGAGTAGGTATTAGTTAGACAGAGAGTAAGGTATTAGTTAGACGGAGAGTAAGGTATTGGTTAGACAGAGAGTAGGTATTAGTTAGACAGAGACTAAGGTATTAGTTACACAGAGAGTAAGGTATTGGTTAGACAGAGAGTAGGTATTATTTAGACAGAGAGTAAGGTATTGGTTAGACAGAGAGTAGGTATTAGTTAGACAGAGAGTAAGGTATTAGTTACACAGAGAGTAAGGTATTAGTTAGACGGAGAGAAAGGTATTGGTTAGACAGAGAGTAGATATTAGTTAGACAGAGACTAAGGTATTGGTTAGACAAAGAGTAGGTATTAGTTAGACAGAGAGTAAGGTATTAGTTAGGCGGAGAGTAAGGTATTGGTTAGACAGAGAGTAGGTATTAGTTAGACAGAGACTAAGGTATTAGTTAGACAGAGAGTAAGGTATTGGTTAGACAGAGAGTAGGTATTAGTTAGACAGAGATTAGGTATTAGTTAGACAGAGTAGGTATTGGTTAGACAGAGAGTAGGTATTAGTTAGACAGAGAGTAGGTATTAGTTAGACAGAGTAAGGTATTAGTTAGACAGAGAGTAAGGTATTGGTTAGACAGAGAGGGTATTAGTTAGACAGAGTAGGTATTAGTTAGACAGAAGTAAGGTATTGGTTAGACAGAGAGTAGGTATTAGTTAGACAGAGAGTAAGGTATTAGTTAGACAGAGAGTAGGTATTAGTTAGACAGAGAGTAAGGTATTGGTTAGACAGAGAGTAAGGTATTATTAGTTAGACAGAGTAGGTATTAGTTAGACAGAGAGGTATTGGTTAGACAGAGTAGGTATTAGTTAGACAGAGAGTAGGTATTAGTTAGACAGAGAGTAAGGTATTGGTTAGACAGAGAGTAAGGTATTGGTTAGACATAGAGTAAGGTATTAGTTAGACAGAGAGTAAGGTATAGTTAGACAGAGTAAGGTATTGGTTAGACGGAGAAAAAGGTAGGTTACATGAGAGAAAAGTATTAGTTAGACAGATAGTATGGTATTAGTTAGAGAGAAATTAGTTAGACAGAGTAGGTATTAGTTAGACAGAAGTAGGTATTAGTTAGACAGAGTAAGGTATTAGTTAGACAGAGAGTAGGTATTAGTTAGACAGAGTAAGTATTGGTTAGACAGAGAGTAGGTATTAGTTAGACAGAGACTAAGGTATTAGTTAGACAGAGAGTAAGGTATTGGTTAGACAGAGAGTAGGTATTAGTTAGACAGAGAGTAGGTATTAGTTAGACAGAGAGTAAGGTATTGGTTAGACAGAGAGTAGGTATTAGTTAGACAGAGAGTAGGTATTAGTTAGACAGAGAGTAAGGTATTGGTTAGACAGAGAGTAGGTATTGGTTAGACATAGAGTAAGGTATTAGTTAGACAGAGAGTAAGGTATTAGTTAGACAGAGAGTAAGGTATTGGTTAGACGGAGAAAAAGGTATTGGTTACATGAGAGAAAAGTATTAGTTAGACAGATAGTATGGTATTAGTTAGAGAGAGAAAGGTATTAGTTAGACAGAGAGTAAGGTATTAGTTAGACAGAGAGTAAGGTATTGGTTAGACGGAGAAAAAGGTATTGGTTACATGAGAGAAAAGTATTAGTTAGACAGATAGTATGGTATTAGTTAGAGAGAGTAAGATAATAGTTACACAGAGAGTTAGGTATTGACTTCACAGATGCAATTTAACCAATGGCAGTCTTGGTTTGAAACTACCAATTACAATAACTATACTTACGAGAATTGACGGCGTAAATGATATCCGAAGCAGAGGTGTTTGTATCTAAAAATAACACATCCTTCTATTGGTTCATCAAAAACAACACAAGTTAGATTTTTGTAAAAAGAACTGGGTTGAAAAACATACTGTTCTGAAAATTAAACTTTTTCCCTTTCTCAATTTCATCGTCCACGATCCGCAATATGGGATCAAAGAAAATTATAAACAAGCCAAGCTTCTCTCGTTAAAGCATCAATACTCCTAAATATGCATTCGCGACTGGCACTAAGTTCTTCGAAATATCAAAATCTTATTGAATGGCACGTAAAACGAAAAAATGATGATCGACAAAGTATTTGAGATTGCATCGCTGTTGATTTCTTCGCGCCGTTCGACAAATAATATAATAAAACGCGCAAATATAACCGAATACTATTCTCGAGAAGCACGAGTAAAACCTGGTAGGCGGCTATTTTGTGATCTTATCAACCGACTGATAACAGCTAATAGTCACGTGATTAACGTGATAAATCTGTCTTCGCTAAAAACTAAATCAAATATGGTGATCGGGCAAGCGAGCAGTATCGGATACTATCATACAAATGAACAACCCGCAGGCAAAATAAACGATGGCAGATCTATTCTAAATTCAAAATATTAACTACCCACATAAACAATGGTTTACCGAACTTTATGTTTATTTAAATAACATCACAGAGAAATGTTACGGATCGAACTGCTGTAAAATTTACAGCCGTTGCAATGTTTTTTTGCTACAGCAGTCCCCATCGTCTAATGAATTATAATAAGCTACAATTTCAAGAATTTTTTTGTTCAGATGACAAAATACCTTCATTCGTATCGACATTGGGTTGATGGTCCATGAAAGTAGTTTCGTGTTCGTCAAAAGGAGTTTCCTTGAATTGGTCTTTTTGAAAGATTTTGTCATATTTTTCATCATAACCGTCCAGCGTTCCTATATTTTCAAATAAAAACAAAATCAATGAACGTGCATGCATGAAAGAAATACGCTTCAACTTTTTCAAAACAAAAATATACACTATGAATGATTCGCCATACTTTACGGCTAACGGTAATCATTGAAATCGATTACTCGATACAAACCGATTATCCGATGAAAACCCAATTCCAAATTTGTCGTTGCCGATTAATCGAAGGCGTCGCGACTATCATACATAAGTAGCTAAATTTAACCCTGCATGCAGTTTAAATTATTATACTGTCTTGGTAAACAGACAAGCAAGATTATAAAACGACACGTCTATAGCCTACAAATTGTGATAATTAAAAAACAAAGTCGGTTTTGATGCAAAAGATTATAAGCTGCTAAGTACCTTTCGAAGGTCTCCTCTTCGCTTGGACGGAGAGCAACGTAAAAATTTGAAAAAATATATAAAAAATCGCGAACCATTTCATAGTTGTAGCTGTACGGAATGCAGAAATGAGAATGCTGAAAATTTGATGTGGCAAATGTATTTTATGCATTTTCAAGACAAAAATGTCTGTGTGATGGAAAAGGCGCCCGCAGAAACCCTGCGACGTCCGGATATTAGATATAGCAAAAAAAAACGTGATTGCGCCGTTTCAGAAAGCGGGTATAAAGAAGCGGCGTTTTTGTCCGTAATGAAAAGCTATCTTGATTAAATTCAAAATGAAATTACAACAAAATAATTTACACCTTTGACGTCTTTTTGAAGGCGGGTTAATCATATTGTGACGATGAAAATAACGACATACTTTTACATGAAATGTATGATTTGAAGCCGAGAGTACATATCTATTATAGTAGATCGTACAGGTTGATATAGTCCTGAGAAGGACAGTTGCTGGAGGTGTTGACCGAAGTTTTGACAACCTTAGCGGTAGCCTTTCAGCGAAGTGGCGTTTTTCAAGGAGCTATTAATTCAAATAAATACAACAGTACAATCTCGAAGAATGAGCTTCATTATGTCTCTCTCGGCGATTCATTTAAGTAAGTATGAATGAGTACTTTAAAGTTTCTTCAGAAACTTTTTTTTAAATACTGTTTTGAAAAGCATATTTGCCCGGCATGGTGAATAACTACAAGGTATTTGCAAAAAAGAACTGTTGAAAACCAAAATTACGATAGCTATAAAATACCACGATGCATTTCGGTAGATTTCTGATCTAGTGCCACGACTGCATTGATGAAAATCAAAACTCTATTTCTAGAAGTTGAAGTGAAGACAAGAAAGAATGACATCGCCCCAAAAGGGGACATGACGTCAGTAACGGGGATAGGTTCAAGACATAATCCTTTTAACTTAACACGTGATTATCTAACTGATGATAAAGATTCCACGATACGTAACAGGAATAATGAGCGATATTTTTTTATAATCCTAAAATTGTCAGAATGAGTGTGAATGAGCCTTTAGAATACACGTGAGTTTTTATATATAGCTGGAAACCTTGCCCATCTGTGGAAGCTTAATAAACACAGGGTATTTAGCAGGT
Source organism: Xenia sp. Carnegie-2017 (assembly GCF_021976095.1). NCBI lineage: Eukaryota > Metazoa > Cnidaria > Anthozoa > Malacalcyonacea > Xeniidae > Xenia > Xenia sp. Carnegie-2017. Next base: position 14,276,681 of record NW_025813487.1, read on the forward strand.
CCAAAAGACCTCTCTCGTTAGTCGTCATATACACATATAAATATATACATAAAAGATAAAAGTTTCTCCGGATTTTAAGTGATTTTTATTGAGCTTTCGACTCGTTGCTTCAAAAATAAAAATCACTTAAAATCCGGAGAAACTTTTATCTTTTATGTATTAAATGCCTTGATTACAAATTTTCAAACTTACATATATATATATATATATAAACCGTTAGTTTAATAATGTTCAACGGTATCCGTACGGAAGAAATATCCTTTTCAAGGAGTTAATATCATTTTCCATGACCATAAGAAGTTCGCCGAAATGCGTAGTGTCATTTAATTTATAACCATCTTGATTTTGGTTTTCAACAGTTCTTTTTAGAACAACCCACTTGTCTATTACTATCGCAAATACGCAATTCAAAGGAGTATATTTAAATTTATTAGCTACAGAAACTTATGATAAATTTGGATGATATTGTTTGGGGGATGTTACGGATATGTTCAAAGCGGTATGCTCATCATCTGTTCGTTTGTTTGAGGTTTTGAATAAGTCGTTTGTCAGGTGCCGACAATTTTCGTCATGAGTTTAATGAGTTTTGTTTTAAATTTGTAGCCTGTGCCAACTTTCTAAGTTAAGTCGTTGATTGTTGTCGGAGCTGTACGTCACGAACTTTGCCAAGTCTCAGTAAATGCTTTGCTTTGTTTGTCGGTAAGGTTTGCAATGTGGTTTGTTTTGTCTTGTTTCTTTGTAGCTCGTTTGTGTTCATTGAGTCTTAGTGTTTCACCGATGTAGGAGACGTGGAAGTCGAAGCAGTTTATTTTGTAAACTGCGCCTGGTCCTGCGTCCAGTTGTTCTGAATCTTTGTTCTTGATGTTCATCAGTACTTGCCGTATAACATGGAAAAAGGTTCACGTCCGACACATGAGTCGTACATACATGAGATTGTCTCAATCATACAAACGATAAGCATTCCACATTAAACTAATCCACGACAACAATACACAATAGTCATTCACACCTCAACATCAGCCATAATATCAAGATGTCTCAAACAGATAACGAACCCGACATTAACTCCTTATGGACTTTAAAGATACCCAAAATTACCGCACACATCCTTTTTAGGACTTCCTGTCCTGGACCATCTACATCTAGAAACATAGTTTCATAAGGACGTATAACATATCAAAATTGGCAGGCAAAGTGTGTCGTGTGATGTCAATTTTTTTCCATTCCTTTGCTGGCTATTTCGATACTAAGATAATCAATACAAGAGTATAAAAATATCAGAAAAAAAATTTTAAAAAACGTATTTGAAAACGTGACTCGACCAAAATATTTTTTTAAGGATACAGGTGTAAGATTGCAAACTTTCAACTCGTTTGGCTCAATAACTTTTGAGAAATAATACTTTCTTTAGAATTGAGTGCAACTAATGATGTTACATCTCAATTTCTAAAACTCGCGTATGCTTATGAATGAGAGACGAACAAACTGTAACCGCCATTCTCCATCATTTGACACATATTAACGAATAAAACAACAAAATAATTGGGCGAAACTTCGTTTCATAAGCACTTCAAAATAAGCATGTTTGAAAATAATTTCTCGCTTGTAAAAAGGAATTGAGACTGAGAGCATTGTTTAACTACACGATCTCAGGTGCCATGCATAATTATTCATATTTAACTACACGATCTTAGGTACCATGCATAATTATTCATATTTAACTACACGATCTATGGTGCCATGCATAATTATTCATATTGTATAATCAAACAATCGCCGTGAGAGAGAGTTAATTGTTTTTCAATTTGCAATGAAATAACAGGAAAGGACAAATTGTAAAATTTAAGTCATTGAAACATTTGAATGCAGTACTCTCAAAAGCGGTACCGCATCGGCTACCTCAAATTCGCGCCTTTTAATTATCACATAATTTCTTCACAGTTTTTTTTCTTGGACAAAATATAATCAAGTTTGTTTGACGTAAGACGACACGAGAACAAACTTATAGTAAAGTTATATGGGAAATGTTCGAATGTGCCTTTTAGTAAGACATATTTAAGGAAAAAGATGTTCACTTAGTTTGCAGAGGCTTATGCAAACAGAGGAGAGCTTATAGAGGACTGGAGAGCAGATAAGTGCAAGACCGAGACCGAATGTCGAGAGTTCTCACAAACGTCTCCGAGGTTTGCATAAGCCAGTGTAAATACGAAAAACATCTTTTATTTCTTTTATAAAATAACAATAATGCGACACACACAAAAGTCAAACAAACGTTTTAATTTTTTCCGCTAAAACGTATCCATGATTAACTTTCAAATTCTTTTTGGTATAGTTCAAATCAAACACAGCTATAGATTAATCACCGCATTTAATTGTTTTATTTTATAAAATTAAAGTTGTTGGCCTCGAACCTCGATGTATATTTCAAGCTAAATCATGAAATCGTTAAAAAAACTAACTGCACACGATCTACAACATTTGAAAAACATTTAACACGATTGCTTATTACAAGCTATCTTGGGGACAAGTAGCAAGGCTTTACATGCCGTCCCTGATTTTGACTGATTACTACAACACGCGCAACACTTCCAAACTTCCAGCCCGAGTTTGGATCGCCCTGGCGCGAAAAGATATGATGATGATGACAAGCTATCTTGATAACTGCAAATGTTTTAATTATGGTGCTAACGCAACAATAAGGTAATATGATTAAGCTCTATCTACTTCTACAATAGTGCAACGACATACCGTAATTAAGGGGGTACATCTGACACGCGATGCCAATACTACAACAATGTGATATAATAAAGGTATATTCAATCATACCACGTGATTGTAGTATCAGCACCACGTGTCAAGTTATGTACACACCATTACGGTATATCATCATGATTACTGTAGCAGTAAAGGAATACTCTATTTCTACAATAATCTTATGATATATCGTGATGACGTGTATATAACTGGACACGTGATCAGTCATTCATACCTCAAACTTCACTCACGTGACCTCCCACAGATATCAATAACGCCAACAATAGAACTAGCTAACTATGTTTGATCGTTGTGGAAACCAGAGATTTTGAATGTATATGTTATGGCAATTTCTATTGACGTACAGTTGCTAGGTAGTCTGAACAAATAAAGTCACGCCATTTTATTATAAATAAATATCATAGATTTTCTTGAGTATCTTGAGATATCAAGATATGTACCTTTCTTTCAAGAAACTTCTAGCATGAAACATCAGGGATGGATCCACGATGGGTTTTTTTGAGTGTGTGAGGGGTTGCTCTAGTTTGGATTAGATTTTGATGGCTACTTGTTGCCGTATAATATCAGACATTATTGTTAAATTTTGTTACCTTATTATTGTGCTTGGGAGATATTTGAAAGTGTGCTCAATTCAACGCCAAACACAATCCCTTTTGGATATTAGTATTTTGTAGTGAAATTGGCACCCATCTTGCCCCCCTCTAGCCAAGTCTAGGAGGAGTGTACATGTTCCCGCAACCCCCACAGAACCCACCCTGGCACCCACCTTGCTCCCATGTAGCCAAGTCTAGGAGGAGTGTACATGTTCCCGCAACCCCCACAGAACCCACCCTGGCACCCACCTTGCTCCCATGTAGTCAAGTCTAGGAGGAGTGTACATGTTCCCTCAACCTCCCATTGAACCCACCAGAGTGAAAGATCAAAGATTTTCAGTTTTGGAAAGTAGGATTGCACATGTGATGTTTATTCTATATATACTATACTGGAGTCATAATAACAGATGTGAAATCTCGTTACACAGAATTTATTTTAATCAGAAGCGCGATCACGGAAAAACGTATTTACAATGCATATTTATTATCATATTCATATCATTTATAATTGGTAATTGACTATATACAATTGAATCATTGCCAAACCACACGTCGATGATAATTTCTAGAGAATTTATTTGATTGTCAGTGGAACTGATTGTCAGTGGGACGTTTATATTTGTGCATTGAAGTTGGGCAAACTTTTGAAACGGAATGCAAAGATTAACCGTCCATCGTAATGCTAGGAAAGACAATTATCTTCATATAGCTTCAACAAAAGCCGAAACTACCAGTTGAGCAGATCATTTCTTCTCGATACTTGACATTCATTTTAAGAACTCGAGATTTTTTATCTACAACTTGCAATTTTGAAAGAAAAAAATGCCATAAAAGCAATCATATCGATTTACAGGGATATACAAGAATTTACAATGATAGATTAATGGATTCAAGTGATCCAGCCTTAGGCAAAATAAATTGTATGGATATACTAAATGTATTAACTTTTCAAGATTCCTTATACCTAGTCCAATTGATAAGATCCTATTGTTTAGAAGTTGCAAACCAATAGTATCGTAGGTTTTTATAATTGAAATTAGGCGCATATAATTTATTTTGACTAAAGGCGGATTTCCATTCTGAGCATAACGAGTGCATTTTAAGGCTGATTTCCATTCAGTGCAATTCTTTTGTGATCTCTTTCTCTTGAATTGTGTGCAGCAATTGTGTGAAACTGTTCCGGTCGAGAGCTTACAATTGAAAAGAAAGTGATCGGAAAAAGTCGATCGCGCGACAATTTGCACTGAATGGAAATCAGCCTTTAGAAACAAATGGTTGCAAAAAGCATTTGTACTGAATGAAAATCAAACCTATACGGCTAGATCCGGCGTTCAACACAAGCTCATTTACGAGATGAACTGATGAGATGACAATAACTTAAATACTATCTAAAATATTACACTATCGCCGATGAACGCTTTCCTTGCGCAATCCATTTAAAAAATGGCGGCGAAAGATTAAAATTGTTGAAATTACTATGTCTAATGGCATGCCTGCTACCAGTGGCAGGCTCAACCATGGGTCAACTGCAGTGGAACTAGTGCCTGGTTCAACTATGGGTCAACTGCAGTGGAACCATTGGCAACGTCAACCATGAGTCAACTGCAGTGGAAGCATTGGCAACGTCACCATGAGTCAACTGCAGTGGAACCATTGGCAACGTCAACCATGAGTCAACTGCAGTGGAACCATTGGCAACGTCAACCACGGGTCAACTGCAGTGGAACCATTGGCAACGTCAACCATGAATCAACTGCAGTAGAACCATTGGCAACGTCAACCATGAGTCAACTGCAGTGGAACCATTGGCAACGTCAACCACGGGTCAACTGCAGTGGAACCATTGGCAACGTCAACCATGGGTCAACTGCAGTGGAACCATTGGCAACGTCAACAATGGGTCAACTGCAGTGGAACCATTGGCAACGTCAACCATGGGTCAACTGCAGTGGAACCATTGACACAATCAAGTTTTGTAGTCGTTTGGCAAGTGCAAATGTTTTCCCCCAATTGAATATAATAGAAACGAAATTTGAAAAGGGGCTTTGTCAACTTCAGTACACCAGTTCCACAGCCTGTACAGTTTGAAATGAAAACATAAAAACTTTATCACGAGACCGTGTCTCAATTGATCAACCCTATATATATATTACATGCCTGAAAAGATTTTAAAATTTGATACCAAATTTACCGTCACCATTTTTAACCGCATTCTTTGCACTTTCCTTGGTCAACTCGAATTCCGAAATGGTTTCATGAATATTGTCATCCGTCACCTGGGCACGATACCAACGCACTCCAAATAAGCGAAGTCCAGCAATCAAAGGGATCCAAAGTAGAGCAAAGCAAACGCACAATATTACCAGCACGCTGCCCCACACCGGAAACGGTATTCGCTCAGTCTTACCCTGAGAAGAAATTAGAAATTCTCAGACTGATGTTCTAAAGCAGAGATGGATTTACTTGAAGGGGGAGTGGGGGTAAGGAGGGGCGCGCAAACTTATTTTGATATAAGATAAATGAGAATAAATGAAAATTTTGATGAAAAATTTGCATCACATGTGTCGTAGTGAATTTTCATAATGATCATTAAGGCGATCGACGCTAGACTAAATACCATCAATCAAACGTACCTTCTCTAGTTTCCACGCGTAATACCCAATCCCATCACGGCCCATATCATAGAGACCAAAAATGAAAAGGAGAACACTGAGGACTGGGCCAAGATATCGCCACGTGATTAACCAATACCAGCTGGGCTTTGAGCCCGTCATGAATTCAATGTCATTTCGAAACCTGGACGGACACACAGACAAAGATTTGATGAATTTATGTTGCTATGATGTTAATGAAGAATTAAACATATCCTGACTGTTTTAACACGTCACAATACCACATCATAATCATATTGTTTACATACAATCTTCGACTTAGAGCATTTTTGCCTTTTAACAACTTACTAATGGGTTGATGAGTCGTATATACTTGATTTACAAGGCCTTTATTGAACGACATTGAAAGGCAGGGCTGGATTTACTGGGATGGGGTTGCATAGTAGCCTAGTCTTAACTGCAAGAAGTACAGTTCGTGGGTGAAAAATTGGATCAAAATACCAAAAGAAAACAAAACCTTTTTCAAATCCATTCATGCAAAAACCATGCTTGACAGAATAATCAAGCCCCAAAAAGGAGTGGCTACAGACCGGCGAACACCTACTCCCAACCAAAGTCCCTACTCTTAATCATCCCTGCTTGCAAGATGCATTTATTTTTATAAATACGTACCTTTCAGTTCCATAGACGAAGTTCATTCCAATAAGCTGGAAGAAACCGACCCACAATAAGCCCAGATTGAGTGGGTACGAGTCAAAGAACTGCAACCAATATTCCCCAGAGTTGAGACACATTACAAGACCGATCAAGAACAATACTAATGATACAATAGCTATGAAAAAAAAAGAAAAGAACGATTAAATTGAGATTTAAAATCCTGTGGCAAAATTCTAACTAGAATCCTAATTTCATTGACAGGTCATAGTTAATTAAACAGTATTCAATCATAAAAGGCTTTTATCCCCATTTCACAACTTCATTGGATGCCATTTATGAAATTTGCCACAAACAAATAAACTTTCGAGCAAATTCTTTAACCCTATTCACACAACATAACCTGAGCTTGGTTAAACTCAGAGGCAAATCAAGGCTACCTAAGAATATATCACTAAAAATATATTTCAATTTACATTTATTTCTATTGGGAGATTTTTAGCCTTAAATGCTCTTTAAAAATTTCTAACTCACAGCGCCATTTTAATGGTATTTTGACTTTAAATTGACTCTCAATAATTTATTTTGACCTACCCTAGATCTGGTTCAATTCAAAGTGGTTTTTCACAGCTTTGTGTTTACACTACGCTTTTTAAAAGTCAATGCAAAAAAATAACCCGGGTCAATTTGAAATTTATACATGTAAATGGTCAAAGTATACTTGTGAAAGGTGTTGGGGATTCTACCCTACCCAGGTAATCTACCCTACCCAGATATTCTACCCTACCAAGGTATTCTACCCTACCCAAGTATTCTACCCTACCCAGGTCTACTCTACCATTACCCTACCCCTACCCAGGTAATCACTCTACCCAGGTATTCTACACTACCCAGGTAATCTACTCTACCCAGGTATTCTACCCAGATAATCTACTCTACCCAGGTATTCTACCCTACCCAGGTAATCTACTCTACCCAGGTATTCTACCCTACCCAGGTAATCTTCACTACCCATGTAATCTACCCTAACCAGGTAATCTACTCTACCCTGATATTCTACACTACCCAGGTAATCCACCCTACTGGATGTAATCTACCTTATCGTTATGAATTTCATATCTTCTCATTCATTGTAGTAAAGTCAGAAATATCATACCAGTCAAGTATTCCTTCTTTATTTTGACTAAACCGAGATCCCTAATTGGTGTGACAATACCAGCGACATTTCCGAACATGCTACCCAATCCCAAAGTGAGCAACATACAGAAGAACAATACCGACCAAGCTTGAGGTGCTGGCATCTTGGTTATAGCTTCCGTAAACGCAATGAATGATAATCCCGTACCTTGGGCAACCTGTCATGGGATTCATAATCAATTGTCGGTCATCGTTCGACGCTTACAGGGTAAGGAGTGGTTGTTGTAGGTCATTAGAGTTCTGGTTAGTGTTAACGGCAAACCTGATCTACCCGCTTGCCGTAGAGGTTTGCCGTTTTGAAAAATTTGAATTTAGTATGGCGTCTTAAATTTGTAATTTAGAATTCGCATTGTCCTGAGCTAAATTTCATGTTGTGTTAAGAGTTTGTCGATAAAAAGGCATATTCATGATGTATAGCTACATAAATTAATTATATTGAGCTATAAACTCCACTTGATTGTTCTACTAAAAGTACTAAAAGCTTGCCGTAATTAACCTACAGTAAGAAGGGCCTCTTAAAACCTGAACCGCAAACCCCAATCATGGTCACGTGATATTTTGCAGTTAGCCATTAAACATTCGTCAAAACCGCGAAGTTAAATAAATTGTAAGACAAAGACTTGTTTGCGGTAATAAAGAAGAGCGTATTTTCAATGGTAAATGAAAACTATAGGTAGTTCTAACAGGAACTGTTGAAAGATATCCATAAATGAAATATAGCGAAGACGACAAGAAGTGACATCACCCTCAAAATGGGGACGTGGCTAGTTGTTGGAACTACCTAGTTGTAATATACCATGGCAAATACGCTATTCAAAGCAGTGTTTAGGTAAATATGATTGGCCAACGGCTCTACTTACGTCACTGAGGTAATCATCTAAGCTTTTACAAGTCTTATTGTCAGATATGCTGTACTGAAGAGACTCAATACATTCGTCACGTGCAGTCTTTGCCTAAAGTAGAAAAAGAATGATAGAAAAGGTTTCGTGAACAGCAGGTATTGTTCTTGTTGATACAAAAATCTTTTTATAAACAATGAAAGAAGAAGAGGGAGCGTGATTATAGTAGAAAGGCGTTTGTCAGAGAAACAGTACTGTTAAATGCGTGAGATTATTAAAAGAAAGGCGTTTTTCAATATTATGTAATATATTCGTGCATGGTGTTATGCACGTCTATATTCTTAAACATAAACGCGGTACTTCGACATACCTACATATCCCCGTCCACCCCTCTTACCTTGAATCCAAGAACACTAAAAACAACAACGCTTGCAAACACGGACGTGCCGCAGTTTATTAACGAAACCATGATGGCGTCTTTTTTGCAGTTGTTTTTTACTGGATTATAACTAGACATGGCAATGAGGCCACCAAACGATAGACTTAACGAAAAGAAGATCTGCGTAGCTGCTTCGAGCCATACTCTACCGTTGGCGAGTGTTTCAAACTGTAAAAATATAAATAATAATTTTGATTACTAATTATTATAATGAAGTTAATCTTTCCTTATATTTATTGATGTAGTCCGGTGATGTAGGTTCTTCATCGAGAAAATAAGTGCCTTTATACTGTAGTCTAATGGCCTTGCTATGTGGTGTCAAAGAAGAGGATACCCAGGACAGAGCAGCCTGGAGAAGTCTGATAGAACTGGGTCTCCGGCAAAGACCCGCTACCCGAGCAGGACAGAGCGGAGAAAGGTGACCAAGGTGACCATACTGTAGTCTAATGGCCAAAGCAGGAGTCATTGTAAATTGTGTCCTTATATACTCCAGTCTAGAGTCTTCATCACGAGTGATCTCATGTTGAAATTTGAACTCTTATATACTCCAGTCTAGTGTCTTCATCAGGAGTGATCTGATGCTGAAACTTGAGTGCTTTTATATTCGCATGTCTTCATGTGGAGTGATCTGATGTCGAAACTTGAGTCCTTATACACTCCAGTCTAGTGTCTTCATCAGGAGTGATCTCATGTTGAAACTTGAACTCTTATTTACTCCAGTCTAGTGTCTTCAACAGGAGTGATCTGATCAAAAGAACTCGAATTTTTTAAACACTCCAGTATTAAGTCTACATCAGTAGTCACCTGCCATTAAGATTTGAGTTCCTCCAAACATCAGTGTTTTCAATATAATAAGTCTAATGTCTCTAAAGGAGTGTTCTGTTGTAATAGCTTAAATTTTTAAGTATAACAATAATAGTGTAAGTTCGTCATGAAAAATTATTTGATGTTAAAACTTGAGTCTTACATTTTGAATCCCCAGTACCTTATTATTACTATTATAAACAAATATTTGTATAGGTTAGACACTTAAAATAAAAGCTGTCGTCAACGCGTGTCTTATATGTTCCAATGTTGTGTATTAAGAAGGTGAAATCCTGATTTCAACATTTGACTGCCAAAATACTTTTTACCATAAGATCCCGTAATGTCATTTATTGCGCAGGGGATGGGGAGCTTCTTCACTACACTGAGATAAATAAACTTCGTACCGTTTCCAAATCCTTTCCATATCTATCTTAGCAAGAACGTTAGGAGCGTGTTTCCTTATTTCACCATATAGAATTTGAAACACTCATCGAAACATGACGCAGTCTGTAAGATACTCACCTTCGGTGTAAACATCCTTTTCAGTCCCCAACGGCGCCGTCTAAAGTGATTGCCCGGATGAAAAATATCACAAGAACCACGTACGGGAATAATGCAGTTACGTAAACTGCCTAAATAAAGAATGAAAATTCCATTTTGACATCAAAATTCCAACACCGCCATGATATCCCGAAGAAGATCATCGATGTGCTTACCTTTCCCGTCGATTTCACACCCTTCATCGTACATAAGAATACCACAAGCCATGCGAGTAACAAGACTAGAGCAAGATGCCATTGGATGTGACCGGACTCTGCAATGGAAGGTGAAAGATCCAACGTCTTACGATACCAGTAATACGACGTCGCTCCGGCCCGTTGGCATTCAGGATCGGTTAGGTTACCGCCTGAAGTTATGGGGCAGTGTTCGTATGGAAGGGGATCTTGAAAGGATATGAACAGATAATAGAAGCACCAGGCAACGATCATGTTGTAGTAGATACAGATTAAGGTGGAGCAGACGATCGACGTCACACCTATACCGCCCAAGAAGGACTCACTTGGCTCCAGGCTCCGACAGCGCCGGCACGCAGACGTTGTCCAATACCGAGTTCGATGAGAAAGATGGGGATGCCGAGGACAAAGAGGGATAGAAAATACGGTATAAGGAATGCACCTGAAAGAAAAATGGGAGGAATGTATCAGAAAGAAGTAAATAATGAGCAGTGACGACCACATTTAACGGAATTTTTTTCATTTTTCGAAACAAAGTTTGAGTCCTTTAAAACTATTTAAAAAAAAAACTCCCTGAGGTTTAAGCCGATTACCCAAAAAAGTACAGAAATTCGAAACAGACAATTTGCTTCAGGCTTTAATGAGGTATTTTGAGACGTAAACACCTCTAACAATGAAGTGTTGTAATATACTTTGACATCAAATCGATTACTTTAAATGCTACTTTAATGACACTGGCGAATTAACTGCCAAATAATTGGAATGCTTTATACACTTAATCTGGTGACCTCGAATAGCCTTGCTTATATTGACACTTAAGCCAGCTTAAGATAACAAATTTTATGGATTTTTGGCTTTACTTTAAAACAGGGTGACCACCAACAGTAACGGTATCACAACACTAACTAATAACGACTTAATCATACGATGCTGCTTTGAGGTGAAAAGCCTTCAGGTGTTAAAAAAAAATATCATGGCTATTATAGGATGACACGTGCAGGAGGATATGGCTACACGTGCAGGGGGATATGGCCACACGTATGAAAAGGGCGTTATGTATATAAAATGTACTGCTGTTGCCATCATGTTAAACGCAAAAAGTTAGATGAGCGTCGCGAGCAGAATTTCGTAATTTCATTCATTTTAATTCAGTCGCTAATTATAAAATTATTATCGCATATGAAACACATTTGCGTGTGAAGAGGGAGGGTAGCCGGATAGCGTCCATTTGTGTGCAAAGGGGAGTGTTAACAATTTGAAAAATTTGGAGTATGTACCAAATGGACTAACCCTATACAGTAAAAACATCTTATCAATATTCACATACATGTAATTAAAAATCCTGAAATACCCTAAACGTTCATTCATAATGTTTATTCAGTTATCTTTTTTAGCGTCTATTAAGAGATCAATCGTTGTTACATCCAAAGTTTTTAGAATCTCGAGTGATTATACGATCGAATGTACATCGTAGACGGAAAAAACCCCGACAATTTCCGATGAAAATTCTCGACATTGCTAAAGGTCGCTTTCTCGTTAACTAAGATAATCAGAAATTGTTGTATCAACCTTATGGTCAATGTCGTTAGATCAACACTGTTAAAAAAACACGAGACTTGGACGATTTCGAATTTTTCTACGAAATGACAAAATAGCAAGTTCACTTCGCGTAGATAGCGAAATAATCATCAAGAGAGGGAAATTTGCATAAATAAATTCTAAAGGGATGGCACAATTATTGATCTTCACGTCTCCGCAACCAACCGAAAACTTCCTTTTTTCACCATTTCATTATTACTAATGCATTTAACACAGTTTGCGATCTCTCAGAATTAATATCAACACGGTTGTTCTCACATAAATACCACGGTCAGTGGCATTTAAGGTGTTTATGATGCAGGCTGTTGTTGTTGTTTTAAGTTTTCACCTCCAAGGACTAATGCTTTATATGTAATGTTTAATTCATATTTAAAACCATGTAATTAAAATGAGAAGAGGTTAGGCAATCGCCCACCCGAACGTCATTCAAATAACTTCACTGAATTTGAAATGAGGCAATTCGTCACTGTACTATGCAAACTGCCAAAATAATATTTAATTAACTGCCGGACGTTATTCAGCCTCGCATATTTTACCTATTCACGGTTTCCTTTAGTTTGTTTAGATTACTTCATCTATTTGCGGTTTTGTCTAACTTCTGTGCGCTAATCTACTTTTATGGTCAAAGGTCACGACATGCAGCAAATATTTTGTTTAGTCACATGATGCTGAATTGAAATCACATGAGCGTCATTCAAAGAACATGAGAGATCTTTCCATGCAAGACTACCATTAATTTTGACATCCTTTCTTAAAAATACGTTACCTCCTTTCATGACAAATTTTAAGCGTTTTTTTACTGCACATTTTCTAACTAAACTTTAACTAGTCAGGATAAAACCCACTAAAATGTTCCTTTTAAATAACATGTGAATCTACTGATTTTCAATTTATCACTGCCCACTAAAATTGCGTATGCCGCCTTCCAAAACAATATCCTAAAGTCTCGCTATAAATAGGCTTCCTTAGATACAGACGTACGCTATAACCGATTCTCCGAACTCCATTAAATTCTTTCCTACTTAAATCTAGCGCCTCTAACTAAAACTTCAAAATCCTCCTAAACACACTTTGAAAAATGAAGGGCGCTTAACCCAGACTCGTGTATGAAATTGGCGTCAAATAGAAAATGCGTCCACAGGGAAATCGCATATTTTTTCTTCAATAGCAGGTTCGGGTAAATGGGGTACCAATTTATGTGTTTCTCGTAAACTTTTGCAGCTATGCTCACGTAACTATACTCATGGTATCTTACTGGTTGGTGAACCGCAAAATGCACGGTGTTTAAGAAATTGTGAATTCTCTTTCATGCCAAGGCATGCAGGCATTCGACTGGATCTTACATAAAATCTTACATAACACTCAGCACGCAAATATTAGAATGTATTAAAACGAGGTGTGAATGGACACAAACAACGTAGAAACGTTTCCCGAACACGTGCAGTGTAAAATGAAGCTGCCCGACACGCCAATCAATGAGACTTTGAAAATTGAATATCGCTACAGGCAGGCCAACGGTTCGCGAGTGAACAGCCAATGAAATGGCAGCATGACATTATGAATGCAGACATTATTGACACTACTTTTTAGGAAGGTGGAGTGGTGGGCGTTCATATGGTTTTCCAGAATTTACAGATTAAGCTCACAAGGTCATTTTTTACTAACTGAAAATGGGAAAAACAGACCTTCGTCATGTTGTTTAATACGTTTGTTTTTCATAAAACATAACCAAGGGTCAAAAAATCGCGTTAGCTATCAAGTGGCTTGAAAGCACGTAACTATAAGAGAAAAATTAACATATAGAGAGAAATGGATTATAAACTGAGGACTGCATTGTGTCCTACACCCACACACATACAATGACAGACGTCCTGTTCAACGATGAAGCATGTTTCACCTTAATGACATGCAGGTAGTAAACCCTTAAAAAACAGGAAAAACAAATTGACTTTTCAACAACTGAAGTTTTAGAAAATTTAGTTTTCTTTTAACTAGTCTGATGAGTTTGTAGGTAATCACTTATAAGGAAAACATGCTCAGTTACTCGCAACTAGTTTAATTAGAGTAAAAACACCCCGAATTTAGCGATGTATCTTCATATGCTTTGCGTGTGTGCAATTCATTCGTGGGCGAAACAACTATAGCACCGTCACAAGACCACGCCGTTAACTTTTCCTAACTTGATTCAATTGTTTTACAATGAAAACTTATAACAACTTTTAAATCTAATTCTCGGTCAAACTGTGAAAGGGTTTCTTTTTTTGTGGGGGGTTTCAATAGCGTGAACGCGCAAAATAAGCATTAAACAAACAAACGCACATATCCATGTGCTATTGCTTAGGATACAAGAAAAAAGTATTTCTTTGCAATGAAGCATATTTTCGAGGAAAGCGACGTCTCTTTGTATATCAGTGATAATGTCACAGCAAAAAATTGAAAGAATTTTATTGTACAACGTATGAAAACAGTTAACTACAGCGACATGCCCTTTCACGTTGAAGGAATTGCTTACAAATTTTTGACAGTGCTGTTATCAATACAACATGAACAGAAAACATTTGCGTCGATATTCAACATTTCTATGAATTTGTCTCTTTTTAACAGAGAAGCATGAGTCGAAAATCGCCCTATTTCGGAACAACAATCTCGCAATCAATTCTTAATTGCGACATGCATAACGACATAAGTACTTTTAAATGTGAAGGACTGGAAAGATAAAGCGATGCTATCGCGATTTTATGTTTTAAAAACAGTTCTCTATTCGTAAGTTTACATTAGAGCTTATATATATATATATTTTCGAAAATAATGCACTTTGAGAATTTTCATTAAAACGCGGGCAAAAGTTGATAAATATTTTACTACGGCTATCTAAAACTATATCCATGTAGCACGATTCTCAAAAAGGCTGGGTAAGCAAGACAACAGAGATTTTACTAAAGATTTTACTAAACCCAAGAACGAAATTTACTTCAGTGTTTTGGTAAAGTATCGAAAGTCCAAAGTGATTTGTTAGTGGAGAAGAGGTACCCAAACCTAGCTTCGGGGGTACCCTAAGACACCAATTATCATAACGTTGAATTTTCCTCCCCCCAAAAACACAGATCTCGAAGACAACAATTAGTTCAGCGCCCAATTCAAACACTGTACGTTCAAATGAAACAAACAGCACTACCCATGCTGTATCATTTAAGATCTGGAAACATTAAAATTGAGAAACAGGAAATCATCAGACTACTCGAATTAACCGCGTCCAATTTCAAGAAGACAAAAGACGCACACACATAAACACACATACATACTATACTACTTTGCGCAAAAAAAGCACGCGATAAAACACAAAAATATGAAGAAAATATTTAAATAGTGACGCTACCAACCAAAAGCATTAATATAGCTTCAACAACAACATGTGTAAAAGCTCGCGAGGCGACAGTACAGAGTGGCACACAACTGCGCTTTGTGCGATGGAAAATTGTGCGGAAAAATACTTGAACTAATAAATTAAACAAAGGGTGCTACCTCCGCCATTTTTCTGACACAAATATGGAAAACGCCAAACATTTCCGAGGCCAACAGCAAAGCCAATGGTGGCGAGCAGGAATTCAAATTTGTTGCCCCAAGAATCGCGCTCCTGGTCATCCTTCGATTCAATGGTAACACTCACAGCATTCTTCATTACCGGCGTCTGAGTATTCACGGAGCCGTTTTCATTTGGGGCTGAGTCGACGACAAATACATCATCTTGTCCGTTGTTAACTAATCCGCAGTCCTGACTAACCATTGTTTAATGTCAGTTCGGCGTTCGTCGATTTTGTGGAAATTACAAATGGAAAGTGTAGTACAATTATTTACGACGGAAGATCGTAATTCGGCTTTGAGACCTCACCACAAACGACACGTAGTATATATAGTAGGCCACATGGATGCTTACAGGGCACGTGATGCACGCGGTGTAACATTACACAAGCCATAATATAAACAAAACATATTTACTACACATGTGGTATGAACATCACGAATCACAAAGTACAAAGTCACACAAGTAATTATAGTGAAGTTGAATGATGAAATGAATGATGTCGGAATATAGTATGCATGCCTCATGATATTTCATGAGAACAGTTTAACGCCAGAAAATGTCGAAATAGCTAGACCAATCCTCGACTTTTTTTTTAACATACCGTCCCGACGTGCCTTTGAGTGATGCCTTCCTGTCCTCTCCATTTTCCTTCAGTTTGCAGGTACTTAACTTGGTCATCGTAATTCGTTAATTACTTGCTTTGCTCGCAGAACTAAGACAAAAAATCCAGAAATAAATTTTCTATCTAAAAGTATACCCACTTTGGTATTTGGTAACTTGGTGTAATGGTAATAACATAGCCACTAAGTGACGCAGTCAGCCCGCTTATTTAGTCCTGTTATGCAAATTTTTCTATGTTCATTCATAACAAGAAGCCATAGACTTCTAAGGATGTGAATCATGATAATGTCCCGAAATATATGTAACAGAAGTAAAACTAGCAAGTTGGGTACAATTGTTATCCTATGCTTGACAACACAATACACCGTTAGCCATACTCTTACAACACAGCATGCTCGAACAATATTCTGTCAAAGAGAAATTTTGGAAATACTAGATAACACAAAAATAAGAATTGGTTCGACACTCACAACTTTAAAAAAAGGGTGTCATAAAATGCGCACAAATGAATTAATCTTTTTATCTTAATAAATTGACGCTAATGCAAATAACCATGGAGGCATCCCACGTTTGTGTAATATTACTTAAGATCATTTTCTTCGTTCATAAAGGCTTTATAAAATAACAACAATATAACGCGTGCGCTGATTGGTCTATAGCTGAGTATACATTTGCCTGTGCAAACGGATCTGAGCTCAACCAATTAAATCAACGAATCAATCAGTGAAAGAGAATTTGCATGTCAATCATGAATAAATGTTGGAGAAAAAATTAAAACGTTTGTTTGAAATAAATTTAATTTATCTGTTTCGCATTATTGCTTTTAATAAAGAAATGAGAGATGTTTTTCGTGTTTGCTCTGACCTATGTAAACCTAGGAGACGTTTGTGAGAACTCTCGACCACGTGTGGAGACGTTTGTAAGAGCACTCGAGCACGTGCTAACCCTGAACCTTCGGCCTCGGGGTTCGACCTGACCAGCTCTCAAGTTCTCCCAAAGGTCTCCTTGGTTTCATTAAGCCTGTGCAAACACAGTAAACATCTTTTATTTCTTAAATGCAACGCCATCCGTCAACATCGCAAACACACAATATCCTTTATTTTGTTTGATGTAAAATTTGTAAAATAGTAATTTCATTGTAAAAAAACATTACACATGATAATCTTCTGCCTCGTTTCTGTATGCTTAACAGGTGTTTAATTTGTTGCGCAAAGGCCAATGTTTATTACCTTTCTCCAAAATAATTTTTCCGATAGGCAGGGGTGGCAGACGATGTTTGCTACACATTTTCACGGGATTTCTATAAAGAATGCAATCATTGACTGTATATTTAAAAACTTTAAAAGGAACGGTGTGTTTATTTAAAATGCCCATGAAAGCGTAAACTTTAACGAAAACGCTATTCTTCATAAATATTAAATGATGTATACAATCATAATTGATGTGTACAATCAGAATGCAGATTTACTTCCGCTAAGTAAATTCTAAAGGTCACCATTATTCATTTATTTGTTTTTTACAAACCTTCAGGTCTCACAGTTAGTGAACACAAAAATATTTGCATGGTGGGAGTAAAAAGTCGGGCTGGCTACGCTACTCTTGATTGGTATGTATGTATTTTCGATAGATGTTGTGATTCTTTTTTGGTAAAGGATATGTTAATTATACTAAAAAAATTGTCACAAGTGAAACTTATGTCAAGGACAACCATACTCATATGAGACCTTACTGGCAACATTTCACAATGAAGTGGATTTCACATGGTGCTTAATGGTGGTAAATAGAGAGCCATCGATGACATTCTCATGAATAGAATCAAAATAAACTTGAAGTAAACACAAGATAAGTCAAGTGGTTCAAATTAAAATCATGAACACAAAATGTGATGGCCATTCTTTGAAAACAGGCCAAATTTACCAAAAATGTTGATTGCACCATTTTATAATCGATCACGAGCTTCAAGCATTTGATCGCTGGTGCTGACCGCTGAGTCGTGCAAGCACATACACGCACAAGCCTATATGCGTGATATATTTTAACTACAGAAAGCGTAAATAGTCGACATACACTGAACATCATGAGTTTTAAAGAGCTCGTGTAAACAACTTTTTATTTAGCAGGATATTTGGCAAATGGATTAACTTTGAAATGCTTGAAACACGTGCATGAGGGTACACATTGGGGTGTGTGGGAAGAATGGGGAATTGTGATAAACGAGTCAACTTTTCTATTTTCTATTTTCTACAGAAAGTCGGTCCAGAGGCAGTTAGAAGATACTAAAAAGTCAATCGCTGAACGTGTAAAGATTCCGTCTTTTTTGGTATGTAGATCACCTGCACAAATCGTTTCCACCTTCGCACATATCCAGCCCGAAAGTTTAGTCATGTTATGTAAATATTAGGTTTTCACTCGCCGTAAAAACAATAGATTTCTAAAAAAATAAATTCTGCTAATAATCTAAAGGTTACATAACACGATCAAAGTTATAGCTTGCTTCGCCACAGCATGAACAATTTCGTAAACAAGAGCGTGAAAATAAATTAGTTTTTAAATGATCCTCGCGGTAAAAATGGTAATTTACCACCACATTTGCTCGTTTGCGGCGTTCAACGTAGCTAAAACTCGTCATAAGCAATCATGTGCTCACACAAGTAAAATAAACAGCGACGTTTTAGCACAGTGAAGACCATCAATTTATGTAAACAGCTATATTACACCATGTAATTTCAGTAAGTTATGTCTTCAAACATGTATGAACTTTGCCCCCAACGCGTGTGATCTTTTCTGGAATACAGGACATTTCAATTCACTTCAAACATAAAATGTTGACCTTTACAATTCACAAATTATAAGTCCTTTTGTTGCAACGAGAATAATTTCAACAGATAATACCATCTATGTAAGAATACATGCATTTGTGCATCTTGTTGTTCATATCTTGAAATTCATATTTTAAAAGTTCAATGTCACATCATTTTCAACATAATGCTGTTCTTGTCTGAAATTAAGTGCTTAATTGCACCACTTCTCCAATTACGACGAAAATTTGTTAAAAAAAAAAACAAGATTGACTTACAATACATACAAAATGATGAATTCTAATATGTCCCGACAAGATATTAATCATTCTTACTTGCAAATTAGAAAATTTATAACATAAGAGTATAAATTAAAGTTTATAGATGTAGATCGCCCATTTTAGTGAGGTTTAGACCAATCTTTCGACATCCTTAGAGGAAGTCTTCTTCAACGTCAAGTGACACTGACTGCAAACCTGGACAATCTACATCTATACAAAATTCACTTTATAAATGTTTAGTTTTACAAAGTTCACAGCATTTTATGTCCTTCAAGTTTTCATCATACATTTATTTTGTATGCAAGTTGCTCAGTTGCTCAGATGTTGAGTTCGACAAATGGTCGATAGCAGAATATATATAATATATTAATGCTATTAATAATAGGATTAATATATTATATATATTCTCTGATGATGGCTTTGGAATAAGGTCGACAGCAGGTTAGTAGAGTCCTGAGAAGAACTGTTGTTGTTGATGTTGACTGACGTTTTGACAACCTTAGCTGTAGTCATTTTCAGAGTCAAGTGAAGATGTCTAGAGCAATGGTTGTCGCATCTTGACTCTGAAGATGACTACAGCTAAGGTTGTCGAAACGTCAGTCAGCACCAACACCAACATTCCTTCTCAGGACTCAACTAGCCTGGATGGATGATCTACATTTACAAACATCTAATGCTAGTGTACCGTTGATCTAAGAACTAAGAACTAAAACAGTTACTTTTCCGCTAAGCAACCGAGGTATTCTATAACAGTGTTTTCAAGACAACTTTACACGAATTTCAAGACAACTTTACACAAAAGTACTTTTGAAATACTAAACAAATGCAAAGAAACTGACCCAAATGCAGGATAAAATAATGGACGGTCAAATAACATTAATATCTCAAATTAATCACCTCAAGTACCACTCATGGTTTCTCTAAAATAATCATTTTCAATATACTACATACATCAAAACTCATTTAGTTTTTTACAAACAAACATCATTGATGTTTGTTTGTAAGCTCTAACTTCCCTACATACTCGAGTTTGTTTATGCCCCATGAAGTAGCGAAACCGGCTCGTTTTTTTCCCTAAAATGCAAATATGTTTGTCTTCATTCAATGCAAAACAATAAATAGAATTGATTTACTGAAGAAATACAATAAAAATTTTGATGAAAAATTTCCATTGTAGAAGTAAAGATCGGTCTGTCTTCGCCACAGGCCCGAAGAGAATCACAACAGATCTAATTTATCTACTTTTCATCTATAAAGAAAATAAACTATACCCCAGTCCAGACTAAATTCTTTAAGTCATTCGTGCTGTTTATGCTATGTTTAGTATGTTTACTCTGTAAACTTTGAAATTCAAAACACTTACCATTTTATAAAGGTTGTCGCTCGAAAGATCATGTGATGCGTACGGTCAATGCGACGTCACCAATGGAAGAGGCAAGTGTAAATAGATAAATTTCAGTTCAATTTTCTGTACTCGGTGAGCAGGATGAAACAGTGGTCAGCGGTCGTTACGTTGATTATCGCGAAGATGGCTGACGACATTTAGCCAATAAGGGACAGCCAACATAAACCCAAACTACATAAAATAAATGGAACAGCCGAGGAATGCATGTGAACATTAAAACGAATGACCATCACATGCGAATGTCTAGAATTAGAGACTTCATACATTTAAAGCTAGTTTATCTGACACTTTAGTCATAATTCATAGCTATATGTCATTGTAAATTGTAAATCAAATTCGGTTTCCATGTAATAATCAATTGAAAAATTGTCAATTCTTAAAGCTTCAAATACACAATTATGATGATAACATGATTTGCACGATACTAGACCTCATTCACAACTTGATCTGCAAAAATATTTATTCCTAAGCTGAAATCGGTCATTTGATGCACATGAAAGACATACATACATTTTTCCACACTGCGATCTATGTCCATCAAGTGATGCAACATCATACATACAAGTTTCACAACGACTGACCGCCATCAACTGATGTAACGTCGGCAACAACGTCCCATATATATTACAGGAGCAAAGCTCATAGCTTGTAAAACATCAACATCTTGTGCTTTTGTTCGAAGGCCATTTAAACGGAGAATACATACGTAAAAGCAAATGCAACCTACGTAATCTAAAATTTTAGTGAGCAGCCTGGGAACAAACTACCGAAAAACTCGAATTTCTCGCGTGTACTCCACGCATTGATGTAAAAACCGGAACGCTGCATGTCGCCAAAATTTTCAAGCTGCACTATTTTAAGTCTTATGATAAAATAACAACATTAAAACGCGTGAGCTGATTGGTCTATAGCTAAGTTTGCATTATCCAGTGCAGGCCAATCTGAGCTAAACCATTAATCATATTAATTAAAAGAATTTGCAAATCAACCATCAGTATATGGTAAAGGAAATTTAAATTTATCTGTTTTGCATTATTGTTATTTTATAAAAATAAAAGATGCTTTTCGTGTTTGCACTGGCTTATGCAAACCTCGAAGACGTTGTGAGAACTCTCCAGCATGTGCAACCCGACCTTCGGTTTCGGGCTTGCAGTGATCTGCTCTCGAGTTCTCCCAAAGGTCTCTTCGGTTTGCATAAGCCTGTGCAAACACAACAAACATCTTTTATTTTTAATTGATAAAACCAAAATACAGTTTTTGAGTTACAAACATTGCACGAGTAAGACTAGAATTGAAGCAAGAATTGGGAAAGCATCTTTGCGGCCCATTTGTATCAGCAATTCTTCTTCGATGATTTGAAGAAAAAATTTCGACATTTTAAATAAAAATTCTAGAACTGTCTTTATCGTACACGAGCATCGAATTAATTCACACCGAGAAAGTAAGCTGTTTACCATCCGCTAAAAGTAACACGACAGATTTTTGATTAACCCATACAAGTTTTGTCTGCTTAAGACCAACAGGTGTGATCTCCACATTTCTCCACACGTTATGCGTGCGAATACATTGACACTTGATCCAAGAACACCGAACAACGAGGAACTCGTCTAGATTACAATGAGAGCGAGTTAAAGAGCTTTATAAAATAAAAACACTAAAACGCGTGCGCTGATTGGTCTATAGCTGTCTTTGCATTAGAGGATGCAAAAGAAATAAATCTCACAATCAATCAAAGAGAACTTGCAAATCAATCATGAATACTTCTTACAGCAGGAAAATTAAAGCGTTTGTTTTAAATTAATATGTTTCGCATTATTGTTATTAAAAAAAAGAAAATAAACGATGTTTTTCGTGTTTCCACTGGCTTATGTAAACCTCGGAGATGTTTGTGAGAACTCTCCAGAAGGTGCAAACTCCCTACCTTCGGTCTCGGGCTTGCACTGATATGCTTTCAAGTTCTTCCAAAGGTTTCAGCGGTTTGCATAAGCCTGTGCAAACACAGAGAGCATCTTTTATTTCTTAAGTGCCCCTATCAAAAAACTTTTTGCGATATGAAAGCTAAGTGGAACATCTAGCGTATCCGTAAAAAACTTTTTCAATTTGGTCAAATCCTCATCTTGTAATGGCGGTTTAAAGTTGCCTTACAATGGACCTTGTCCGTCGTGGCATGAAGCCTGGGTCTAGCCGTAGTCTGACGTCATCTAAGGTAGCTGGTACATATATCTTGTATTGAGGAGTCCTTACATGACATCAAGAGTACGTCGTTCCAGACTTTTCGAAGGTCCATTAAAAGGAGCATTTTTGCCAACTTTAACAAGCCATAAAAATGCAACGATTTGACCAACTTAAAACTTTTTCCAGTGATACGTTAGAATTCACAACTAACTATGATATCGCCAATAAACATTTTGCTGAAAGGGGCACTTAGAGTACCACTAAACCCTCCTGGTTCTACAACGTCCCGAACATTCTTGCACATACCCGCTATGGTTTGCATGCAAACTCACCTGCCAAAAGTGTACCTTTGAGTCTTGGTATGAATATGTAGCTAGAAGTTTACCATCTTTGGAAAATTCTACCGCGGTGATTGCGTAGGAGTGTGCAGAAATAATCTATGACAATATATAATTTTCATAAATATACGTCCAATGTTCTGATATTGAAACTTAACAGATGTTGGAATATTGTCCTTTATAGTATTTCCGACAGGAGCAGGAGTCATCTTGTGTTTAAACCTGAGTCCTTACATACTCCAGTCTAGTGTGTTCATCAGGAGTGATCTGATGTTGAAACTTGAGTTTTTATATACTCCAGTCTAGTGTGTTCATCAGGAGTGATCTGATGTTGAAATTTGAGTTTTTATATACTCCAGTCTAGTGTGTTCATCAGGAGTGATCTGATGTTGAAACTTTAGTTCTTATATACTCCAGTCTAGAGTCTTCATCACGAGTGATCTGATGTTGAAATTTGAGTCCTCATTTACTCCAGTGCAATGCCTTCATCAGAAAATATCTGATTTTGGAAGTCAAGATCTTATATGTCTTAGTCTATCTTCTTTTATCAATATAGATATCATACTGGCGCTAAGTGCGAATATTTGAAGGTGACTTTCAAATGAATCTTCAAACTTCTGTAGCGAAAAGCAGATGGAAAAAAATATTCGCCGAGCTAACCTGATCTTTAGATGATCTCAAATCATAGAGAGTGATCTGCCCAGATTTTAAGCCCACTGCAAGACGTCTTGTAGTTGTACAATAACTTATCATGTGAAATCTAAAATAACACGAAATTGGAGAAAACAACAGATAGTTAATTGGCGTTAGCGTGTTTTCATGTGACGTCAGCCATGTTGATAAGTGACCGGTCAAAGGGCTGATAATCAACAACCATGAAATCAATACAAATTCTTTTCACTGAATGGGGTTTTCTACCAACATGGCGGACAGTGAAAACACTTAATATTTAAACCGGATGTCAGCTTTTTTTAGTAAATCACCATAAAGAAAGAGCGATAGTTTCATCTTATTGCTGACGTAGTTCTATATTGAGATCAGTGTATTGATGTCAGCAGAAAGAATTCAGGGCAAGTCAGAATACATCACAATAAATATACCGTAGACCTCTTCCTATAAGCCCTGACCTAGATAAGTTCCAAAACCATCATCAGATAATCAGAATCAGAATTAATTTCTTTATAAGTTCATAAGCTTTCTTATAGGGACTTGCACAAGGAAGAGCTTACATACGGACGGGAGTGGAGATGGGAAGGGATAATATTATATTATACGGCAATGACCTGTAAAGATGGGGGGATGGAAAAGGTTTAATGAATGTAAAGTTCAAGACGTACAAAAAATCCTGTAGGTAATGTTTCGGTTCTTAAATATTCTTCAGAAATTTCTTACCAACAGTGCAGTTGTTGGAGCATTTTAAATACTATAAGTATGAATGACGGTAATATATTCTGAGCTATCCGCCACAAGATGACAGTCGCATGCGGTATAAAAAAAGTGGAAATAGCTTTTAAATGATGAAAAACAGTCAACTTACTTAAAGAGTGCTGGAAATATCTCCATCATGCCACGTTCTTTCAGCTGTTTCGACTCGACGCAATAAATTACGATCTGAACGACCTAAAATCACCACGATATGCCATAGTTTATCAGCTAGGGTATGTTTGATATAGTTTATCACTGAATCAGGGATTGATTTAGAGCAAGGGCATGTTTGATATAGTTTATCACTGAATCAGGGATTGATTTAAAGCAGGTGTATGTTTAATATAGTTTATAACTGAATCAGAGATTAATTTAGAGCAGGGGTATGTTTGATATAGTTTATCACTGAATCAGGGATTAATTTAGAGCAGTTTAAACATTTGTGAGAACTCTCGAGCAGGTTCAATTCTCAACCTTTAGCCTCGGGCTTGCATTGATCTGCTCTCGAGTTCTCCTTTGCATAAGCCTGTCTAAACACAGTAAACATCTTTTATTACTAAATTATTATTATTATTACAAGCTGTCACCCTCCTAAATGTCCCCATTCCATTAATGGTTACTACCAGGTGTTATCTACCCTACGTATCTCTCAGATACTTGTCTCTACCTCAGATATTTCTTGCACTAAAAACAAGCCGGCAATTAAAGTTTTTGCAAAGCAAAATTCTCATACCTCCGTTAATAATTTCATTACTTCGCTTTGCGTTTTATCAATCATCAACTCCAGCACGCGCAATATCTCTTTCTTCGAACGATATAGCGTGGACGAATGTTGGATGTCGGTGGGCGAGGGCTGGGGACGAACATGACTGTAAACCGCAATGGCTGCCGGGGATGCTTGATTGAATGACAGCAATGCTTGAGCGGAGGAGCTTCGTGCTACCTATTCATATTTTCATATTAAAATATTAGCGACGTAGTCAAAATCATTGAAAATCTTTAGTATTTGCAATTAGTGAACACAAGAAAATTACGTAACAGTGACCTGGCTACACCATTCTACAATATCATCATGTGTTGAAAAAAATCAAAGATATTTTATCGTGTATCATGTACTATCAAATAATTTTCAAAATTCCTAGAAATCCAAAAAACCCCCATCATTCTAGCTATTTCTTGCCAATTACAAACATCTTTAAAAGTAGAAGGCTACGTTTCTGGAAATTATTAAATATTTGTTTTACCATTACAGTAGCTAATGCATTTTGTGTTAGAAACTCACCTCTTTAGCCAAGGTGGTTATAAAAACCAGAGGTCGAGCAGTCGATATAAGAGTCAAGGCATGTCGTGCTGATCTTTGCGAGTCAGCAGCACTGGACAGCGGCAACCCTCTGGAAAAAGATGCCACGTGACTCCTATTGTCCGGGCACAATTCTAATAAAGCCATGAGTACCGCTGAAACATCCATGTGCGGCTCCCATAATGGAAATCCTCGACCAATCAAATCGATCGCTGTTCGTCGCATAGGTGTGTAAGATAAAGTTCGCGAGGTCAGTGACTGAGACTTCAGTAAAATGTACATGAGAGCTCGGCTTGTGAGATACACAACACGTGGTTGGAGCAAAACTTCGCCTTGATTATACGATGATGATAAAAAATGTATAGTTGAATAAGAACATGGCAAATATATACATAAAAGCGCATCCAAATA
Source organism: Xenia sp. Carnegie-2017 (assembly GCF_021976095.1). Classification (NCBI taxonomy): domain Eukaryota; kingdom Metazoa; phylum Cnidaria; class Anthozoa; order Malacalcyonacea; family Xeniidae; genus Xenia; species Xenia sp. Carnegie-2017. Next base: position 14,303,267 of record NW_025813487.1, read on the forward strand.
TGATACAATGAACGACCAGGAGGCGGTTGCACGAAGGCCGAACACCACTATCCACTGAATAGCAAATTCTTGGAAACGTTCATAAAATCTCTTATAGTAAAAAATATACAATTTGAACTGTGCAATTACTGAAATTAAGTATTGTGTCCAAGATTACAAAATTTCTTTGTCGTAAGAATATAATACAAGCACCTTTTTCCAAGTTTGAAAATTTTCACTATCCAATGGATAACGCTATACAAGACTCGTGCAAGCGGCCTCAGGTGATTTTCAAATGAATTGAAACACATGCAGTATGCCAGTGTACCAGATATTGGAGATGGTAAATTTTCACATTTTTTTAAAGCTCTAAGAATTTTTATTAATGAAAACGACTCGAGAAACGATGATCTTATTAACCAAACGGGGTACTTTGTATCTAAGTGTTTTTTACTACGATAGCACTTTTGCAGTGTGCTTAAGAAATCTGTTTACTTTCTTTTTTAACGGATCAATGGTCAGAGATGGATTTAGGGTAAGGTGCAGGGGGGTGCGCACCCTCCCCTCCTAGCCTTCTCGTGAATCACATAATAACACCCTCCAACAAACAGCTGAAATCCACACTAGACTGACTGACGTTTATAATGGAAAACCCCGCCTAAAAATCATCCTAAATCCATCCTGTACTAGGGAAAAGTAATAGACCACCAAAAATTTTTTTTTACGAATAAAAAAGCTTTCTCATATCGCTGTACAAAAACTTCAATCTACCCAACTTGACAACCTTCATCGCAAGTCGTTTGAATGGCTTAATGCTAAAGAAATTCATATTGACTTCGTGTAAAATAAAAGACAATTTGTCTTTTTTTCCACTACAAACGCAATTCTATGATTTTACGAAGCAACAAATCAGAAATTAAGCGACGTTTTGTAACCAACCGTCTTACGTGATTTGCTGCTGACAGAAATTGTAAATCACATTCAACTACCAATACCTTGGAGACACTTTTTCTCAACAGCATCGGATGATTTCTCTGACTTGCTACTGGTCAAAGCCAGGTCTTTTGAAACTCCAGCCAATCACGGCCAACATTATAATCGAGGTGGCCTGGCGTCGGTTCGCGTCATATTGAAAGAGTTTTTTCGCACCATCAAGAACATTAGAAACGTCTTCAGAGAAATCGTCTTCCGTAGCTGTGACTCCGCTTGAATCAGATACTTCTAAGCAACAACAACAAAAGAGATTCAAATCTCAAAGAATTTGTTGAATGAATGTAAAAGCCTAACATCACCAACGTCATTATAAAATAATGAAAAGTTCTAAAGGAATTACTTTAACAATTCTGAAACCATCCCTTTCTAAAACTATCGTAGATCCATCTCTACTTACGACAACAAAACACATATTACAAGAACACCCCCCCCCCTTTTCTAAAACCATCATAGATCCATCCCTGCTTTCGACAACCAAACAAATAATAGCCCGTAAGCGTCATTAAAGATTGGGGAACCTGTACCATCAACGTGTACCGCAACTAAAAACAAAAGTCACCAAACCTGTATCAGAATCATTTGACTCCATTATACTGGACCCTTCGATTTGTTGAGGTAAATATTGTACCCAGGTTTCGACAACCTTCACTCGACCATCGTGGCTGATTCTTCTGAGCTCAGTAACAAGAATGGCCTGAGCCGCCTCACGAATCTATAAGGAGTAATAAAACAGTAAAATTAACAAAGATGTGTTGAAGCAGTCATTTACTCTAATACAAGAGGGTCAGCGGAACTTCGCAGCTTTACAGTGAAGACAGAGTTTTGCAGAGTTTATTCCATACTGTCAAGCACATGTATTGCTTTTCAGCCCGTAGCAGTCTTATAAAGAAGTATATTAAGTTCGTAGAAGTCTTATGTAGAAGTATGTTAAGATCGTAGAAGTCTTATATAGAAGTATGTTAAGATCGTAGAAGTCTTATATAGAAGTATCGTAAGTCCTTTGTAGTCTTATATAGAAGTATGTTAAGATCGTAGAAGTCTTATATAGAAGTATCGTAAGTCCTTTGTAGTCTTATATTGAAGTATGTTAAGATAGTAGAAGTCATATATAGAAGTATGTTAAGTTCGTAGAAGTCTTACATAGAAGTATCGTAAGTCCTTTGTAGTCTTATATAGAAGTATGTTAAGATCGTAGAAGTCTTATATAGAAGTATCGTAAGTCCTTTGTAGTCTTATATTGAAGTATGTTAAGATAGTAGAAGTCTTATATAGAAGTATGTTAAGTTCGTAGAAGTCTTACATAGAAGTATCGTAAGTCCTTTGTAGTCTTATATAGAAGTATGTTAAGATCGTAGAAGTCTTATATAGAAGTATCGTAAGTCCTTTGTAGTCTTATATAGAAGTATGTTAAGATCGTAGAAGTCTTATATAGAAGTATCGTAAGTCCTTTGTAGTCTTATATAGAAGTATGTTAAGATCGTAGAAGTCTTATATAGAAGTATCGTATATTGAAGTATGTTAAGATAGTAGAAGTCTTATATAGAAGTATGTTAAGATCGTAGAAGTCTTATATAGAAGTATCGTAAGTCCTTTGTAGTCTTATATAGAAGTATGGTAAGATCGTAGAAGTCTTATATAGAAGTACCGTAAGTCCTTTGTAGTCTTATGTAGAAGTATGTTAAGATAGTAGAAGTCTTATATAGAAGTATCGTAAGTCCTTTGTAGTCTTATATTGAAATAAAGTAAGAGTTGCCATCCACGAGTGATCGAGAATAGAAACTCAAAACCAATGTCGCACAAAATTTCCATTCAAACATATAACCAATAAAGTAAAGTATAGCAAAAGGATGTATTCTCTTTAGATCATATAAGCAAACAAAGTCAAGAACATTACATTTATTTTACCCTCCCTCTCCCTTCATTAATTATATCTGATCATCTGCTCCAGAATCAACCTATTTCATAAGATCTTATCGTGACCATATTATGCAAGTATTTCCCTCATTCTACCCCAACATCTTAAAGCTGAGAATCTGTGAGTCAACAATACCTCGAGACAGCGGTCTTGCCAACGTCTGGCTAAAACATGTAGAAGTGGTGGCCTGTAATGAGCCATGTCCAGTTTATCGGGTAATAAACAACAATATAATGTTGCGAGACGACTCCAACCGGCTTTGATGTTGGCACGGATCATGGAAGCGATAGCCATGCTTGCGTCATCGGGTGGCATCGCTTCAACATCAGAACCTTTCGTAGTTTTGTCAGCGCGACTACCTTTTGCGTCTGGCAAAAAGCTTATCTGACTCATGCTCATCAGCGTGTTGGTCAAGGCAACGATACTTAGTGAATGTTGTGTTGTTAATGCAGAACAAAATTGCCAACGTGATTCGTAGAGTTCGTCAGGATTGAGTTTTCCTGTATAACGAGCAAAAAACACGATGTCAACTGAAAGGAGGTCCTTCCCATAGAATGTATAAATTCTTTAAGAAAAAAAAAAACCAAAAACAAACAATTCTTGTCCTTCTCAATTTTATTTTCAAAGATTTTGAAGCTGTGAAGCAACGAGTTGGTAGTGGTAATAAACTTGAATATTTTTTTGAATAGCGTATTTAACATGGTAAATGGTAACTCGGTTGTTCTAAAAAGATTTAAAAATTAACATATTAAATAAATGATGGTTTTACGCATTTCGGCAGACTTCTTATTAACTGCCACGTCTTTTCCACATGGCTTTCGAGAGTTCTTTTATGAACTACCGAGTTGCTATTCACGGGTGATGGTAAATACGCTATTCATTATATATCTTTCGCTACTTACCACCTGGCAAATTTTGGGCGCAAGGCGATGAACGGGCTGCATGAGAATACCATCCAGGCATGATAAGGCTAAGCTTTCGATGCGTGAGAAGGCCAAACAAAACAGGTTTAACAGGTTTTAGAAGCCCAAGTTTCGCAGTGCAAATATCATCAATCTCTGGATCCAGGCCCCAGGAGTGCAAACAAGAGACTAAGAGCTGAGCACCATCATGGATTTCTTCTAAAAACTTCAAATTTGGGCTAACTCGATTTTCGGACGTGAATGAAACTTGCTTTTGCGAATCTTTCCGATGTTTTCGAGAGTTCGAACCGACTAAAAAAAGATAGTATTTCGCAGTTTTTAAAGTAAAGTTCTCATAATAATTCTTAGCAATGCACCAAGGAATCCAACAACAACAAAAACCAGAGAATGTCTAAGTGCAAGTATGTATGAGCAACATGCATGAGCAACTCACTTTTAGGCTTCATTTCTAAACCATCATCGAACAGAATGATTGAGTGATTATGGTTGAAAAATAAAACCGAAATATTACAGTTTGAACTGTCTTGTTTTATAACTTAAATTAGAGTTTAAAATATGTCCTTTTTCTGATAATATTTCTCATTTCAAACTCACTTTTTTGCATCTTGAATTCTTCAACAAGAAGATGACAGATAAGTGCTTCCAGATCGAACAGCATAACATGAATTTCTGATTCACTAGGTCCAGTCCTCAGAGACGTCACTCGAACCGGGACGCTCTTGCTCATTTCTTGATAGCTATCGACTGTAAATATTAATTAAGTTTAGATGTTTAGATACAGTTTTCATATTGTGCAGAGGAAAATTTATGCTCTATGGAAATTTTTGATTCAACTTATACTACAGCAACATTTCATTGATTATTATGAAATAAAAGCAATAAAACGCATGCGTTGATTGGTCTAAGGCCGAGTTTGCACTGGCTTATCCAAACCGCGTAGACATTTGTGAAAACTGTCGAATGTGTGCAAACTTATCTGCACTCAAGTTCTCTCAAAGGTCTCGTCGGTGGAATAAGCCAGTACAAAATAAACAACTTTCCTTTCTTAACTGAAGTATTTGATAGGCTCATCAAGAAAGCTGGGGAATTGTGAGGGACCAATTGTTATAAATTACTTGATGATCGTGTACCTTCGTGGTTCCGAGCCTTGTCAGACATGCGAGACTTCTTGACTTTCCGAAGCGATATTTGTGATGGCATCTTGGGAATGTTCGTTGCGATGTACGACAATTTTTTCGTGAAAAGTTCCCTGGGCCTCGGGCTTCCTTTCGTCGTTTGTTTATTTGATTCATCGTCACACGCATTAAGGATATCAAGAGCAGCATCACCTGTCACGTGACGGTCCAAGTTTCCTTCGAAAATAAAAACAATCACTGTGGAAACATAGTCTGCGCAAAATCACTCACAGATTTTATTAATTTCGTGACAAGTGGAAGTATGAATCTATTAGTAGATTTCACTGCGCATGCACACTTAAAAACAAACAGCGAAAGTCTTCATTAGATTTGTACAAATGAACATAACAGCGTTGTGCGTTGTATGATTAATTATTAATTATTATTATGAGTAATTATTAATTATTATTATGATTAATTCCGAAGGGTAAAGCGGACATAAATTAACCTCTTTGGGGTGATTGAGCAGCGAGTAATGAAGGAAACGGACTCTAAACTGATTGTTTATTACCGTCATGAATATATTTTATGTAGTACAAGTGACAAAATATTGGCAAATATTACCACAAAAATTAGGCAGAAATCGGCTAAACCCAATGGCGAAAAATTGTATGATTTTACATACCGAACCGAACGATTTCGAAATAGCCCGGTTGTGTATGAGATTGAACATTGTAACCAAATGGTAATGAAGTAGTGAAATTTTATTGTACATATGATTTTAACAATACGTTTTTTATTCGTGCTCTGGAGGGGCACGAGTGGAGGTTTCGGCGGTTTCGGCGGTTTCGGCTTGCGGTGTCGAGAAATTGACTTTTTGACCCAGAACGCTTTGCGCTTCCACAATATGGCGACTGCAAGGAGCGACAAAGTATAACTCTTCGATAATACAAACATTGAAGCCATCCTTTTTCAAATAACACGAAGGATGCAAAAATATACACGCAAGAAAGACAAAGCTACGCCACAACATAATGCATGGTGCGATATATACTTTTAAATTCCTATATGAAAGCAAGAAATATCATCAATATTTTGACTTTGTTGTTTACAAACTTTGTTGTTCAAAAAGCTCCCTTTTCTTGAGAGATTATAGTAATGCAATTCGGCATTTAAGGGAATTTAGTTTTCATACTTTTGCTGATAGTACTTGAAACGCTACCCTCTTGTTGGTATTTAATAAAACTACTTTATGTTTCTCAAATGTGAGATCAATTAAATGACCGGTGGCCCGATCCAAACACTTGGGAATATTGCTCGAATTAAAAACCCGTAAAAATCACTTTCTTTCGGCATATTTTTCCACACTCTTTCATTTTTGATCGCATCGTCAAAACGGAAATTATTTGATCACCAGAGCACGAGTATACGCCTAAGCAGGCGTCTTGTTTGTATATAATTTTACGTAGTGAACTTGTAGTCTCATTATTTTAAGTATTATTTCAAATCTACACAAACTTAAGTTAGACCAAGTTAAACCATATTCTTAATTTTGGTAATTAAATTAAATTCCTATTGTGATTTAGTGCATATATCATTACATACAATTAAATGTGAAATTAGAATAATTAAAGATTAAATACAAACAAAATTTGGCACAACGCCCACAAAGATAAAACTAGATTCACTAATTCACTTAAAATTAGAGTTTCAATCAGTGAATTGGTTCATTCAAAGTTTTGCATAACCTACCAGTCTCGATCTGCCATACATATACACTCCCGTCCGAGAGGCCAATGATAAGGAAATCTTCAGCAGGTTTCCATTTTACAGTCTGCACGGGGAACCGGTGGCACGATGCCAGTAATACACAACGATGATCTCGCAGATTTAGCAATGCAACGGAGTGATCTTGAGCTATTGAGCAGATGCAGTTTTGAATACGAATCTAATCAAAATGATAAAAAGAACGGTATGAGTTACTATTTCTTGCTCTGACAGTAAAGTAATTGACTCGTTATCAAAGATAGTCATTTCTCGAAAAATACAAAAAGGGAATGTTTTTTTCAGATTATTAGAGTGAAGGCTGATGGGAAAATACTTACGCTGCATTCAGGTGGTGTACATGTGAGTCGCGATATCTCGCCACCATTGGCTGAAAAGATGTAACCAGAACACCAGTGGCAAGATTCCATAAGTTGACAGTGAAGTCCGCTGACCCAGACACAAAGTGTTCAGGAGCATATCGGTCATACTCTCCATAGGGTAGAGCAGACACGTGACCTTACTTCCATGACCAATCAACTTTTGGTATTTGGGCCAAGCTACAAAGTAAAACAAAACAAGCAAATTTTAGTCGCGACCATAACATGTCGTGGGCAAAGGAAATAAGGAGTTTTTACAAGCCGCATTTGTGTTGTCTTTGGTCAAAACTGGGTGATTGCTGCTTTAGTTGCTGATATTATGATAATAGTTCCATCCTGCCGACCACAAGCAATTTTTCCTTGAGCACCAAGAAAGAGGCTTGAAGTTATCTTTATTGGTTTTTGATTTCCATCCTGGAATAAAAAAGATTATTTTTTCTCCGATGTTCCATTTAAAATAATTTAACTTCCTTTTTGAGTCTTTACACAGCAGTGAAGTTAAAACTTGACTTCTTACATACTCTAGTCTAGTGTCTTCATCTAAAGTGATCTGATGTTGAACCTGGAGTCCTTATATACTCCAGTCTAGTGTCTTCTTCAGGAGTGATGTGATGTTGAAACTCGAGTCCCTATATACTGCAGTGTAATGTCGTCATATGGAGTGATCTGATGTTGAAACACGAGTTCTAATACACTCCAGTCTAGCGCCTTCTTCAGGAGTGGTCTGATGTTGAAACTCGAGTCCCTATATACTGCAGTGTAATGTCGTCATATGGAGTGATCTGATGTTGAAACACGAGTTCTAATACACTCCAGTCTAGCGCCTTCTTCAGGAGTGGTCTGATGTTGAAACTTGAGTTCTTATATACTCTAGTCTTGTGCCTTCATCAGAAGAGACCTGATGTCGAAATTTGAATTTTAAATACTACAGTGTAGTATCTTCATCGGGAGTGATCTAATGCAGAAACCTGAATACACAGTCTGGTCTCTTCATTACAATTGATCTGACTTCTAAACTCAAGTTGACGGAAACACTTCGCCTATTAAATGCATCTGTGAAAATTCACGTTTTGAACTACTACTAACGCAAGCAATCTGTTTTCAAAAAAACATGTTTTGAAATTGTCTACTAAGATAAATTTAATACATAGTTAAGCCTAAAAATTCATAAACTTCGAATAACCTTCGTCAAAGATGGATTTAACATAATCAGATGTAGAGATAACATGAGAGCTTTTCCATCTTCTGTTTAATGTTTCCGTATATAAAAATATTGTAATGAATCACGGAAGTCTTTCTTACCAAGGAATCCAACAAACCGCAAGGCTTCGTCAAAGAATTCCAAATATCAGCATAACCAGTGCTTACGTCACACGGGATCGCTACATACACAAGAGAAGAAGGAAATCAGCTATAAAACATCTCGAGACTTCCATTACAAAGTTCACAACCAATTACAGTAGAACCCCGATAACTTTAACTTTCAAGGAAACGGAAAAGTTTGAATTAGGCGAAGGGGTTGTTAAATTCTGTACATAATGTTAATCCAAAAGTATTAGAGGTTTACTATTTACAATTGTGAGCTACGACAAAGCAATAAACAAACAGTTCAAGTGCGATAAAACACTTTAAAAGATACGTACTTTGTATAAACAAGAACTTCCTAAGTAGATAAATAAAATCTAATTTCTAACACCATTGTGGCAACTTAATTACTGTGGCGAGTAATTTCCATTTGTATGAATCGAATTCACAATTTTGACGCTAAAGGTTCATCCCCTTAACGTTTTGACATAAGAGTTCAAACAATCCAGAGAAATATAACCAAGTGAAAGAGAGTATATGGAGTTAACCCTTAAGAGCCCGCAGTTGTTTCTAGATTCATTCTTATTTGGCTTTCTGCCTGTTACGCATTTGTCATAAGGGACATTGGAGGGTAAAGCAAGTTTGATTTATCAGGATTCTACTGTGACTTGAACACAAAATCACAACGACTTCTGCCTTGCACTTTCGTGTTCACCATCTACAAGCAACTAACTGCAAAAAGACAAGCTAAATAAAACACAACAAAAGATCCATCTCACGCTGTTGTCAAAGCGATGAATTACTGACGTAAACAATCAGGCGCTTGCAGTTTAATTAATGACGTAACAAACAAAGCACGCGCACGAAAGGCTGTTTAATGCCACAAGTCGCTTTAGTAGCATTGAGAGGTAGGTGCATATAAAGCACAGCAAATCGACTGATTATATATAGATTCGTGAAATTTGGTTTAAAACCAAATCAGATTATATTTTCTTCACTGAGGATATGCTGCCTGGGAAAAGTTGGATCATGGAATCCAATCTCAAGTGGAAACCAGATAATCTTCTAGGAAGAGATTTACGTGTGAAACAGACCGTCCCCATCGCCAACAATTAAAGTATGCAGCCCGAATATTCGTGAAAGGGCGATATTTTGCAACAATTTTGACGACATGGAAGAGTGGAAGAAGACCATTGACATAGTCGCTTATTATACAAGGAACCAGACGATGTTTGACAATCACCGTCATTTACAAATGCGTTTCAAACTCATGGACGCGCACTTAAATACTATGGAAAAGATCGTAGAAGATGTTGGCATCGAGTGTTCCCAGTCGCAGGTAAGATACTGTACTACCAAATACCCAAAAGGTAATACAACTTCACCATAAAATATATCGAGAATGACTGGAGAATGATGTATGATGTAGGAGTTATTGCAAAAACATTTTCAAAACTAAAGATTTCATTTAATGAAAATGTAGAAATGTTTGAATACGTTGTGAAAGATGATTTCTTAGAAAAGACTAATGTGTTTCCATGATTGAAACATTAAAAAGAAAAATACACGGTGTAGTAGATAATGAATATTATAACAAACGAACAAATGCAAAGTATCCGAAAAAACACATGCTTCAAAAATACAACTAAAAAACATTGACCTGAAATACACCTACGCCTTTTTCAAACGTAGTATTTTGCATGTGTGGAATAAAATAATTTGAATTAAGTGCATGCGAAATTCAGCGTATGAAACAATTAAATTCGACTGTTTACTTGAGGTCGACCTTAACATTAAAATTCGATCGGTTTGGTGGCATTATGCGACGAAAGTGCGACGTCCTTTCAAACGCTGAATGTTGCACGTGTCGATTACAATTGGGCTCTCGCATTTTACTCAAAACAAAGTCATGAACGAGATAAAGCGAAGACGTCGTGTAGTAATTGTTATTCGACACATGCAAAATTCGACGTTTGAAACAGGACTTGTTTGAAAATAAAAAAACACCTTCACGAAAAGCTTCACACAAAATGTCTCACAAAACATTGTTTTTATAAAGAATATACATACGAACCATAAATGTCCACGTAGCGATGAAAGATTAAAAGACAAAAGCTCTTCACGAGAGAAGAAACCGACTTCAACAAAACTCGACTTTCAAAGAAAACAAAAGGCGGGAAACGATTGTCTTCCAGTCAACGGCGGTAATGTACGAGTTTTAGAGGACCTCGGAAGCGAGAGATTGACGACTATGGACGCAATATCAACAGGTGATGAACTGGAACGCGATTACGCAAAGAAACAGTTAGACGTCAGAATAGAAAAATGCCCAACAGAAGAGTTAGTTCTGGAAGATTTTAACGAGAACGATAATTTGAATCTTCCGACGTTAAAAACTTGTTAAAACAGAGAACATAGCAAAATAGAGGTTTGTGATGAAATTAGATCCACGAAAAAATGAATTCACCGAAGAAGAGATGCTCTACTTGGTTGCAAAGATTTCAAATGCAATTTCAAGCCCTGCTCAAGTTCTTCAGTCGTAATAAGATAACGCCTACCGTATTTTGATACATCTTAAACGTTGATCGTAATTAAATTAGTTTTAAAACATCGATAACGAAATAGTTATGTGGTTCAATAGATCACTTTGTCCAACAAGAATTATTCAAAGCTCCGTTTGAAATAAGTAAGGGCTGATTAAGACAGCAGAAGAGTTAATTTTCAACAACAATCTCTGGAAAGGTTTTGGTTTCATTCATTGTTCTTACAATGTAAAAGACATTTAACCCCCGTCTACCAACCTTCGGAAGAGTTCGTAAGTAGACGCTCTTCGTAATTGCCAAGTTCGAGAACGATGTCATCGATAGACCAAACCTTAATTCTATCAAAATATGACGATAGTTAGGTTTACTAAAAGCCACACTTTCACATTGAAATATATCATCCATTTTTGAACATTGACAGAAAATTTATGAGCATTGTCAGTGATTTTTAATCACCCTCCGCCTGAATTTGTTTAACACCTCTTTTTTAGCGATTAACTCAAGCGAAACTTCACCCTTCCGGGGAGGCGCGCACATTCCTAACTGTGGGAAGTTCCACATACTGCGATTAAGTGTCTTTATTTGATAGAAAAGCTCACAAATTCACAAGTTTAGCCGAACCACTGTTTCTGGAGTGTCAGACTCTATACCATCGAACTGAATATACAAGCATGAAAGGCTACCTCCCGCCAAATTTGAAGCCAGCAGTTCAACTAGTCTCAATCTTTCCACGCACGTTCCAAAGAAAGTTCATTGACAACGGTAAGCTAGAATACGTCATTCGAAGCCCAAACACGCGTGTTTGGGTGTAATATTGCGCTTCGTGCAACTACAGACATGTTTATATACGTAAAGGTAGCCATCCTGTTTATATTCAGTTCAATGCACTATACATTTTTTACAAAAGTGGGGGGGGGGGAGGGGTGGTTCACCTCCCTAATAATATTAATAATACGAGCCCTTGCTCCAGTCATTCAATACCCACAATTAATGCTAATTTTTAATTCCCATGTCGCGTCTGCATGCTTCTCACAAAAAGATTATCCGGCTCCCAACCATACTTTCTATCATCAAATTTCATCACGTTCTATGCAGTAGTGCATCAAGGGTAAGTCAGAATACATTAATAAATATATATATATATATATATAAGTTTGAAAATTGGTAATCCAGGCATTTAATACAGGAATTGGTAATCCAGGAAATTAACTATTTTCCTCTTTCTGATGAAGACTCGAAGCAACGAGTAGAAAGCTCAATAAAATAATTTTTAAAACAATCTGGAAAAACTTTCATTTTTTATATATATATATACACAAAGTGTATTACAATGTGCCCTCCCGGCTATCACCATATTAAAATGGTGACTCCTGCACTTGGGACACAGGACGTACGGTTAATATATATATATGGGATGAATCTGTAGTTTTCGTGAATTTTTTCATCATCACTACATATATTTACGCTCTGCTCTCGGGCATCGAGCACTGTTTTATACGGAGAATCATCACATATAAATTTCCTATATATATATGTATATATATATATATATATATATATATATATATATATATATATATATATATTTGAAAATTGGTGACCCTGGCATATTATGATAATATAAAGGATTCTCTGGATTTTATTTTGAAATTTTTATTAAGCTTACAAAATTAACGCCTACAAAATCTTTGTAAATAATATATTCTCACATTCTGACGAAGGCTCGAAGCACCGAGTTGAAAGCTTAATAAAAATTTCAAAATAAAAATCCAGAGAATCCTTTATATTATCATATATATATATATATAACCAAAATTCAAAATACTTTAGCAACAATCCTATTCGTAAAATTTTGCTTGAAAATATTCTTTGGCAATTTTGACGAACAGAATCATTGCAATGGTATTTTCAATTTAAAATGAAGCAGTTTAATTTATTCTGCCTTACCCTAGATCCGCCATTGGTTCTAACGTACCTTCCGCTAGAGTTTCCCTCGATTATCAACTTGTGAAATGGTTCCAGACGACCGTACGAAAACATCATTTTCGAACCACTGAAAGTCCTCTAAACGATATTGAAAACATGCACAATGCTTTTGCTAACAATTTTTGAAGAGAACAAATGAAGGCGGACTGGGACGAGTCTGGAGATGCATCAGATATGAGGAATGAACTATTACGTAACTAAATATTGATGAACTATTAATGAAGCATGGCTAAGTTCAATCGTTATAAAATAGCGTATAATAATTCTCAAGAAAACTTTCTTCCTTCGTTAGCACGAAATGGATGAATGAAAAATGTGACGAAATAACCCAGATGTTTGGATTTAAACGTAGGATAAATGTTTTTAGATTATCCATGTACATCTAATCCTACCTGTTCACTTCTATCATGAAATGAGCAAATCAACTGAGGCTGGCCATTAAAGTTAGGCGAACGTTCGGTAACTTGTCCAGCTGTGGAAAATATAGAAAAATTGTCTTCACTGTCAAATGTTTTCAATATGTTTCATGCACACATTTAACGATTAGGGACTGGGACACATAATGAAACCACTGAATGAAACAAAGCCACTGGAACGCATAATCACACAAAGGGACTGGGATACATAAAGAGATAAAGGGCCTGGGACGCATAATGAGACAAAGGCCCAGGTTCTCTTGTTGATGACGTACATAATGGTCGTATACCACGTGACAATTGTAGAAAGTAATATTGTTTTATATAGTAATAGTAATATTATATCAATGTATAATATATAATGTGTTGTATTATATTATATTATGCTTCATACTAGACTATAATATTTCGTACTATCAATAATTAGATTACTCGCTCTCGATTTCTATGATGCAATTAGTTAAGGAAGACGCGAGAGCGAGACAGGATCAGGATCGGCGGCAATGTTTGTTTTTCACTACTCGCTATCTATTAAAAATAGATAGAGAGTAGCTTAAAATCAAACTAAAGCATTTTCAATAAAATAACAATCAACCAACTAATCGTCCCCATTCCCTTCTCATTTAGTGTAAAAACTTTACAATTTTCATGGAAAGCAACTTACCTGGAACATTCTCTTTCTCAGGGCAACACCTGAAGAAAGTGATTTTGTTGATTTAACTAACATGACACAAAATCATAATTAAAGTAATCATGTCAAATGAACAATGGGGTACACACCTTGGTGGTAGACAATACATGAATGCCTTCCCTAAATATAAATGGATCAATTCTTACATGGATGAAAGGAAAACTAGACGTTGTCTGTTCATGTTATGACAGATAAATATAACATAGAAGAAAAGATTACGTTAGTATAATGGAACCAAAGCCAAATAAAATATACAAAAGGAAACAATTTAAAATACAGTTAAGACAACATGTCAGATCTTTTATAATATTTCGTAATAAAGTTGTTTGGTATAGAAATTAGTATGGGGTAAAACCCTAGTCATAGTACTGTTACAACTTTGGTAAGAGACCACCGTTAACGAATCAAATAAACAGATCAAATACCATGTTGTTCTCTTGATTTGTTTGTTAGTAAATGGCATGTTAATGTAATAATAAAACAGACGAGACTTTATCGTGGTAAAAGTTTAAATGTTAACTTAATAACCGCAACTGCCACGGTGAAAGGCATGAAACCCCAAAAAAACACCAAGAAATTCAAAAGAAAACCGGGAGAAAACATAGAGTTCTGAAAAGAACTGTTTTAGAGATTTGAAACACCATACATTTCGGCAGATAACCTATCAGGTATCATTATCAAAATAAAGCCAATTTGAAAATAAATTGCTTCCTTTTCATAAAGGACCAGATCATTAAGCTTGATAAATAGCACCTCCATTGTTTTTTAAAACAAAAGCTTCCACTTCTGTTTGGGTGCAAGACATTCACCGTGGCAATTGGACTTTTTAAGGCAACATGTAAACGTAAATTCACTTTTGTCCTTCTAAACCAGGGGTCTACAAACTTTACAGCCAGAGGGCCACATGAACTTTCATCCAGCATGTTGAGGGCCGACGAACCGTATACCGCTGGTCAAAGAGCGAATATTTTAATAAAACGAAGTACATAACACAAGCTTCATTAGTTAAGAAAATACTTATTCAAAATGTAAAGGTTAAATTTCAACCAAGTGTAATATCATAACAAAATCACAATTAGTCTGTTCAGTTTTCTCAATGTGAGTGGTGAAATTGGCTTTCTTAAGTGTCTCTGTGGGCCGGATTGAGAGGCGCAACGGGCCACATCTGGCCAGCGGGCCGTAGTTTGGAGACCCCTGTTCTAAACAATAAGAATATTTATAAAATAAAAACAATAAGACACGTGCAGTGATTGGTCTAGAACCGTATTTGCATTAGCATTTGCAAAACACATCTGAGCTCAACCAATCAAAACAATCAACCAGTCAAAGTGAATTTGTAAATCGATCATGAATACATTTAAGAGGAAATATTAAAATGCTTGTCTTTTTCACACTATTGTTATTTTATAAAAGAAATAAAAGATGTTTTATGTGTTTGCACTGGCTTTTGCAAACCTCGGAGATGTTTGTGAGAGCTCTCGAGTTCTCCCAAAGGTCTCCTCGGTTTCATAAGCCAGTGCAAACATAAACATCTTTCATTTCTTAAGTGAAACATTGAAACATTGCATAAACACTAAATGTACCTTAGACCAAACCAAGACACAATTACTTTGTATGAAATCAGCAGCTGTCCAGTTTTCTCCAGCAACAGCGGGCACAGCCACAAGAAACTGAAAGTTACTCACATCGTACATCTGTACAAAGAAAAAAATGGATGAAGACAGTGTTTAATAAGGGCGTGAGAAAAATGAACAACCATTGCACAACTAACCTGCCATTGCTTGGCAGATACAATCAGAATGGTTCTTTGGGAGAATGGATTGCATACAACATGAAGTGCTTTGATTCCAGCCATTTGTGGTAGACTTTGATCATACATGGCTTCTGTAGGCTGAAATTAGATTCAAGTTTGGTGTTATATCTCATTCAAAAGAATGCCAAATGCTTTACTAAACAACACTCAAAATACACACACACCATTTGCAAATCATTAGAGCACATTTGACATTGGATTAAATGCTTTGACTTATGTCTGTAGAATATTCATTAACACAATGGAACAATCATGAGCACCAGTTGACAATCAGTAGCATTTATGTATGCAACATAACAACTGAAGATATTTAAGAAGCATTAACATGCTTTCAATAAAAATCAAAGGAAGGAACATGAAGATAAAGCAGACATTTAAATAAACTTAAACATATTTTGTACAACAGAGAAGTGCGATGACAAACTATTTCTATTTGGACGAACATCTTTCAAACAAAGTATATTGCACAGGTTTATCTGAATATCTGCTTTATCTTAATGGTCTGTCCTTTTATTTCAATGAATGCATGTTTATGCTACTTGAATACTCCTAATTGTCATGGCAGTTCATAATACAAATAAATGCTATTGATTACCAATAAGTGCTCTTGATTGTTTTTTGTTAATGATTTTCTACTATTGACAAGGCAAAGCATGTCACTGAATGTCCAAAGTGCTCTAATGGTGTATTAGCCAACATCTCTACCTTGTTATCAGGATTTCTCTTGAGAGGCCAAATTTTAATAGTCCCTAACAATGTCCCAACAAGAACATCCTCTAAAATGCCACATTTTAAAATTCACATGACCAACATGTAAAACAGCAGACACAAATAGATACCAACCTTCTGGAGGCCTGACTACACATGCAGTTGCTAGCCAATTGGAAGAGGCTGAAGGCGACAAAGTGTGAAGAACCTAAACATGTTATTTTTCTGTTTACAACATGAATGGATTTTTATATTTTTTACAAGGGTGGGATTAGCTGGTAAATAAGTGACATAAGACAAGGTAAGGGAGTAAATATTTTAGGGGCAGTAGAACAGCCACCGAAGGTCAAGTGGAAAGTTGAAACATTGCTCAAGTCAAAGCTGTACAATTGATTTGTTTAGCTAAACATTGGGTAGATGTTAAATGTTTGAAGGGTTTAACAATTTTCTTTAGAGGGATGAAATCAGATATTGGGGAAGAGGGGGATGGTACCCCAGAAAATCCCTCCATGGTTAACGGTACCAATTTACACTACAGCAAAAAATTAAAACGAAAACTCACCTCCAATGTAAGGACATCCACAATATACACGTCCAAGTAATATCCATGACACACTACTCCACTCCTTGCTGCCACCAGTAGAAACACGAAATGGCTAATAAGAGAAAAAGACAATCTTTACTTACAAGATAATAAATGTAACAAAAGATGTTCTTCGACATACCAGTAAATTAGTGTGCACCAGGTATAAAATTGGTTTGAATACAAAGACCATCATCGACATCCCAAAGACAAAGCTCGCTAGTAGAATGGCATTGTGTGAGAAACATGACTGCAAATGAGCCGGGCTGGAAAGTTGAGCACTTTAAAATGAGATCTCTGCATTTTATGTGAAATATCTTGCTTTGGTTAGAATAAAAATGTCCAAACTTGATAATAATGCTCTTTTTCAAAGACTTCCATCTCATTACACCAACAGAAGTCAAGCAAAAGAAAGGGATTCTTAATTTGGCAAATCATAAGAGAATATGGGAAAGGCGATCCCATGGCTGCAAATATTTTTCTTCAAGCAAAAATCGGGGGGTGGTTTTGCCCAACTTTCCAGCCAAGAGAATGAGTGTTTAATCAATCCATTTGACATAAATTTACCCGTTTTCTGCAGCACTAATGACAGCTGATTGATTTTCCAAACCAACGCAGGCACAGGCCAGTGCTGTCACAACATCATTATGACCAAATATCAAACTTTTAGCAACAACCTAGTGATAAAAAATCAGAAAAATTATGTGTGGCCAAGTTGAGTCCCTGAGTGCCGGATATTAGGCAAGAACTTGAAAGAAAAGCTAAAATGTCCAAGTGAAAGGAAAAAACACTTTAAAATATGTTATTCGAGGTATATGGAAAGCAATAAAAGACATCAATGTATGATTTTCAGCGTCGTGTTGCATCTTACTTCGACTTTGCCCCCATCCAAATGCCTTATATCCCATATACCAAGTTGACCTGATTTGGAACCAGTAATGATCGTCTTTTGATCGTAAGTGACCAAAATACAGGATACCACATGTTTAGGAGGTGTGCTGCCCCAGAATACCAACGGAACGACGGCTGAAGTGGACATTTCACTTGAAGAATTCCACTTTTGATTGACTGCCCTTCACCTGTTCAAATTACAGCCATTTCACCTGGGAAAGAAATTTCCGGCAATGATTTTTACCGGCAGTAATCTGAGTTGCTGCACTTTGGCTTAAATTGAACACACAAAATAGCTGGTTTTAAACGTGAAAGATCACGTCCAGAATTTTAAGAGCAAATTGCAGAATTCAAACATCGAAAGGGTAAAAACGAATGTTATTTTGTAGAAGGTAATAATTCCCGGTCGGTAAACGTCCCCGCTTCCGTCTCAGAAACTTGCAAATGACAACAAGATACAAAACCGCATTTTATGACTACCGTGAAATTGGCACCACATTGGGCACAACATTCAACACAACATTCATCACAACATTCAACACCACATTCAACTAAAATTTATCATTCAAAATGATAAATCAAAAAATCGTCTTTAAAACACGTTTTCCATCAAATACAACAGTAAAAAATAATTCTTAACTGTTTATTACTATTTTACAGTCCTTAAACATCACAAAAATGTATAAAAGTCAAGAAATTGAAGAAAACACTAAGATTTATATTACAGTGTACTTTCCATTTCTCTTAAATAGCCTATAATTTAAAAACTACACGGTAGAATTTTTTTAAACTTGGCCAGAATATAGATAATTATATTGTCTAAAATATATCCAAAATCTGGAGGTGGCACAAAAATAAATGATAGAAAATCATCGACAAAGTCGGATGACACGAATGCGCGTAATATAATCTTATATATTTAAGTTAAGAATTCCGGTTCTTTAACAAACAAAGCCTTATAAATAAAAAACTACACGGTAGAAATTTTTTAAACTTGGCCATATTGTAGATATTCTTATTGTCTATAATATATCCAAAATCTGGAGGTGGCACAAAAAAATAAAAGAAATAATATTCCTTGAGAATGTACTCTGGTATAAACCGTGAAGTTGGCACCACATTCGACAAACAGCTCTATAGCTAAAAAACTACACGGTAGAAATTTTTTAAACTTGGCCAGAATATAGATAATTATATTATCTAAAATATATCCAAAATCTGGAGGTGGCACAAAAAAATAAGTTGTAGAAAATCATCGACAAAGTCGGATGACACGAATGCATGTAATATGATCTTATATAATTACGTTTAGAATTCCGGTTCTTAAACAAACAAAGCCTTATAAACAAAAAACTACACGGTAGAATTTTTTTAAACTTGGCCAGAATATAGATAATTATATTGTCTAAAATATATCCAAAATCTGGAGGTGGCACAAAAAAATAAATGATAGAAAATCATCGACAAAGTCGGATGACACGAATGCGCGTAATATAATCTTATATAATTAACTTCCTATATCCATGTAATTATTCAAACAAAGGCCTATAAATAAAAAACTACACGGTAGAATTTTTCAAACTTGGCCAGAATATAGATAATTATATTGTCTAAAATATATCCAAAATCTGGAGGTGGCACAAAAATAAATGATAGAAAATCATCGACAAAGTCGGATGACACGAATGCGCGTAATATAATCTTATATAATTAACTTCCTATATCCATGTAATTTTTCAAACAAAGGCCTATAAATAAAAACTACACGGTAGAATTTTTAAACTTGGCCAGAATATAGATAACTATATTGTCTAAAATATATCCAAAATCTGGAGGTGGCACAAAAATAAATGATAGAAAATCATCGACAAAGTCGGATGACACGAATGCGCGTAATATAATCTTATATATTTAAGTTAAGAATTCCGGTTCTTTAACAAACAAAGCCTTATAAATAAAAACTACACGGTAGAAATTTTTAAACTTGGCCATATTGTAGATATTCTTATTGTCTATAATATCCAAAATCTGGAGGTGGCACAAAAAATAAAAGAAATAATATTCCTTGAGAATGTACTCTGGTATAAACCGTGAAGTTGGCACCACATTCGACAAACAGCTCTATAGCTAAAAACTACACGGTAGAATTTTTTAAACTTGGCCGTAATGTAGATATTCTTATTGTCTATAACATATCCAAAATCTGGAGGTGGCACAAAAATAAATGATAGAAAATCATCGACAAAGTCGGATGACACGAATGCGCGTAATATAATCTTATATAATTAACTTCCTATATCCATGTAATTTTTCAAACAAAGGCCTATAAATAAAAACTACACGGTAGAATTTTTCAAACTTGGCCAGAATATAGATAATTATATTGTCTAAAATATATCCAAAATCTGGAGGTGGCACAAAAATAAATGATAGAAAATCATCGACAAAGTCGGATGACACGAATGCGCGTAATATAATCTTATATAATTAACTTCCTATATCCATGTAATTTTTCAAACAAAGGCCTATAAATAAAAACTACACGGTAGAATTTTTAAACTTGGCCAGAATATAGATAATTATATTGTCTAAAATATATCCAAAATCTGGAGGTGGCACAAAAAAATAAATGATAGAAAATCATCGACAAAGTCGGATGACACGAATGCGCGTAATATAATCTTATATATTTAAGTTAAGAATTCCGGTTCTTTAACAAACAAAGCCTTATAAATAAAAACTACACGGTAGAAATTTTTAAACTTGGCCATATTGTAGATATTCTTATTGTCTATAATATATCCAAAATCTGGAGGTGGCACAAAAATAAATGATAGAAAATCATCGACAAAGTCGGATGACACGAATGCGCGTAATATAATCTTATATAATTAACTTCCTATATCCATGTAATTTTTCAAACAAAGGCCTATAAATAAAAACTACACGGTAGAATTTTTAAACTTGGCCAGAATATAGATAATTATATTGTCTAAAATATATCCAAAATCTGGAGGTGGCACAAAAATAAATGATAGAAAATCATCGACAAAGTCGGATGACACGAATGCGCGTAATATAATCTTATATATTTAAGTTAAGAATTCCGGTTCTTTAACAAACAAAGCCTTATAAATAAAAACTACACGGTAGAAATTTTTAAACTTGGCCATATTGTAGATATTCTTATTGTCTATAATATATCCAAAATCTGGAGGTGGCACAAAAATAAAAGAAATAATATTCCTTGAGAATGTACTCTGGTATAAACCGTGAAGTTGGCACCACATTCGACAAACAGCTCTATAGCTAAAAACTACACGGTAGAATTTTTAAACTTGGCCATAATGTAGATATTCTTATTGTCTATAACATATCCAAAATCTGGAGGTGGCACAAAAATAAATGATAGAAAATCATCGACAAAGTCGGATGACACGAATGCGCGTAATATAATCTTATATAATTAACTTCCTATATCCATGTAATTTTTCAAACAAAGGCCTATAAATAAAAACTACACGGTAGAATTTTTAAACTTGGCCAGAATATAGATAATTATATTGTCTAAAATATATCCAAAATCTGGAGGTGGCACAAAAATAAATGATAGAAAATCATCGACAAAGTCGGATGACACGAATGCGCGTAATATAATCTTATATAATTAACTTCCTATATCCATGTAATTTTTCAAACAAAGGCCTATAAATAAAAAACTACACGGTAGAATTTTTTTAAACTTGGCCAGAATATAGATAATTATATTGTCTAAAATATATCCAAAATCTGGAGGTGGCACAAAAAATAAATGATAGAAAATCATCGACAAAGTCGGATGACACGAATGCGCGTAATATAATCTTATATATTTAAGTTAAGAATTCCGGTTCTTTAACAAACAAAGCCTTATAAATAAAAACTACACGGTAGAAATTTTTAAACTTGGCCATATTGTAGATATTCTTATTGTCTATAATATATCCAAAATCTGGAGGTGGCACAAAAAATAAAAGAAATAATATTCCTTGAGAATGTACTCTGGTATAAACCGTGAAGTTGGCACCACATTCGACAAACAGCTCTATAGCTAAAAACTACACGGTAGAATTTTTTAAACTTGGCCATAATAGATATTCTTATTGTCTATATATATCCAAAATCTGGAGGTGGCACAAAAATAAATGATAGAAAATCATCGACAAAGTCGGATGACACGAATGCGCGTAATATAATCTTATATAATTAACTTCCTATATCCATGTAATTTTCAAACAAAGGCCTATAAATAAAAACTACACGGTAGAATTTTTAAACTTGGCCAGAATATAGATAATTATATTGTCTAAAATATATCCAAAATCTGGAGGTGGCACAAAAATAAATGATAGAAAATCATCGACAAAGTCGGATGACACGAATGCGCGTAATATAATCTTATATAATTAACTTCCTATATCCATGTAATTTTTCAAACAAAGGCCTATAAATAAAAACTACACGGTAGAATTTTTAAACTTGGCCAGAATATAGATAACTATATTGTCTAAAATATATCCAAAATCTGGAGGTGGCACAAAAAAATAAATGATAGAAAATCATCGACAAAGTCGGATGACACGAATGCGCGTAATATAATCTTATATATTTAAGTTAAGAATTCCGGTTCTTTAACAAACAAAGCCTTATAAATAAAAACTACACGGTAGAAATTTTTAAACTTGGCCATATTGTAGATATTCTTATTGTCTATAATATATCCAAAATCTGGAGGTGGCACAAAAATAAATGATAGAAAATCATCGACAAAGTCGGATGACACGAATGCGCGTAATATAATCTTATATAATTAACTTCCTATATCCATGTAATTTTTCAAACAAAGGCCTATAAATAAAAACTACACGGTAGAATTTTTAAACTTGGCCAGAATATAGATAATTATATTGTCTAAAATATATCCAAAATCTGGAGGTGGCACAAAAAAATAAATGATAGAAAATCATCGACAAAGTCGGATGACACGAATGCGCGTAATATAATCTTATATATTTAAGTTAAGAATTCCGGTTCTTTAACAAACAAAGCCTTATAAATAAAAAACTACACGGTAGAAATTTTTTAAACTTGGCCATATTGTAGATATTCTTATTGTCTATAATATATCCAAAATCTGGAGGTGGCACAAAAAATAAATGATAGAAAATCATCGACAAAGTCGGATGACACGAATGCGCGTAATATAATCTTATATAATTAACTTCCTATATCCATGTAATTTTTCAAACAAAGGCCTATAAATAAAAAACTACACGGTAGAATTTTTTAAACTTGGCCAGAATATAGATAATTATTGTCTAAAATATATCCAAAATCTGGAGGTGGCACAAAAAATAAATGATAGAAAATCATCGACAAAGTCGGATGACACGAATGCGCGTAATATAATCTTATATATTTAAGTTAAGAATTCCGGTTCTTTAACAAACAAAGCCTTATAAATAAAAACTACACGGTAGAAATTTTTAAACTTGGCCATATTGTAGATATTCTTATTGTCTATAATATATCCAAAATCTGGAGGTGGCACAAAAAATAAAAGAAATAATATTCCTTGAGAATGTACTCTGGTATAAACCGTGAAGTTGGCACCACATTCGACAAACAGCTCTATAGCTAAAAAACTACACGGTAGAACTTTTTTAAACTTGGCCATAATGTAGATATTCTTATTGTCTATAACATATCCAAAATCTGGAGGTGGCACAAAAAAATAAATGATAGAAAATCATCGACAAAGTCGGATGACACGAATACGCGTAATATAATCTTGCATGTGATGAACAGTTGTTTTTATTTTGCTTTGTTGTGACGTGCGCGTGCATTTCACGTGATTGAAATTTTGGGATTATCACAGAAGGGAGTGTTGTTGAAAATAAAAGAATTCGAGATGTTGTTGTTGTTGAATAACGTAGTGTTTTTCTTTTGACGACTTCGTTGTAAAAAATAACGATTTTATCATGCAACCTGCATGACATTGCATATTTAAGTTAAGAATTCCTGTTATTTAACAAACAAAGGCCTATAAATAAAAAACTACATGGTAGAATTTTTTTAAACTTTGCCATATTGTAGATATTCTTATTGTATAAAATATATCCAAAATCTGGAGAGTGCACAAAAAATTTATTAGTACAATTCACTTTTTACTAAATTGTTTAAAAATAGTAAACTCTGTTTGGTTGTTAGTACCAAATTAATTATGCAGTGACGTAACAGTGCTGGTTATTTTTTTTGAAAATTTGTTCTAGTTGCTCATCGCTTTAATTTTTTCAAAATTTAGTGAATGAAGTAAATGACTTGTTTTTGGAGTAGTCGTGACCAAGTATTACTTTAATGCAGGACCTTTACGTCACGGTATAATTAGACATGTGCATTATTTATATTGTATTTTTACAGACTTACTAGATAATTACTTTACTTTATTATCTTATAATTAGAAATCGGCTATTATTTACCACAGTATTTTCCTTTCTATCGCAATTTTTTACGTTGTTGACACGATCAGAATATCGATTAACAATTTCAATTTTTCTGGAAATGTTCCTCTTGCATTCTGAACTTATATGAAGTTACTTTATGCCCGTTTCCGCTTTCTTAACACGTCACTTGTAGCTAAATAGAAATGCAGTTATTCATAGATGATTTAGTATTCTCAATGTATTCTCACAGGTTTATAATGCTTTAGTATATATTTTTACAATTAAAATCAGCACTTACAATTTATCAGCACAAGTCCTCATTTTTCTTCCACAGTATGTTTTGTTGATGTTGAAGAATTTAATTGTGTTAACAACGGTTACAATTGGAATATCCATGGAGAGATTTTTCTGAAAATGTTATTTATGTATACTGAAAGTAAATGAAAATACGTTATTGCAATAATTGTTAGAGACTTGAATTTGGTTTTCGGCAGATTTCAGCAATTACGTACTTGGCTTAATTAATCTGCTTTTACAGGTACATACCAGTAGTTTGAGGCACAAGTGGAAGCGGCCATTTTGTGCTGATCATGACATCAACGAACGTCGAAATCTGAAAAGATTTTACCATAAGACGTTTGTTAAATAACTGAGCGTGTTTTAAACATTCGTTACGAATACGTACTTTGCTTATTTTTGCTTCTCCAATCGATGCTTGCATTTCAATGGTCAGAATACACACAATACATATGTAATCAGCGGAAACGCGATTGCTCTATTCCAGTTTCTAGGCGAAGTGCCAAGTAAAACGTTGTTTCCATTCTTTTAGAATTTATAATTACAATTTTTTTGTGCTTTTCATTGATTTTAAGTGAATGGCAATAACATGTTCATTTTCACAACGCTGAAAGGAAAGCTGTGTTGAATTTTTTTATTTATTTCGCATGCAATAAAATATGGCTGGCGATGGCCTATATTGAATATATCTATATGTTATTTACATGAATGTCATTTTTTTGTTTGAGGCATTTTGTGCCTTAAATCGTACATGCGTGGATAAAAAAAATCGCTTCGTGATAGATATGTTGAGAGAGAAATACGTGCATTGCATATTAAGTCTTTATTGAAAATCTGCATGCCGTATTTCTCTCATTGTTTTTGAAAAATGGGTTAAGATTTGAGAACAGGGCCGAAACTAGAACGCTAAAGATCGCTAACAAACAAAATCAGTCGGACAGACCTGAATATACGAATATTCACCCCAAATGGACGTTTCATTTTCGGCCCTGTTTAAAAATTCCTAACTATGCTGCGACAGCGCGTTCTGTCAGTTTGAAAAACATCAAACATGAATAAAGCAGCAACAGCGCCAAATGAAATTGCGAGAACTTTCCAAATTTAGTGGGAAAGTTCTCGTTATTTCAAAACAAGTCGCTCACGTTGCGCATTCCTCGTAAGCTGCTAGTCGCGCATTGTAATTCTTACAGTGACTGATTCCACACATCACTTTTTCTTTGCTACAAAACGTTTTTCAATATCGTTTTTCAATTCACGTATTACTTCCTTTTCATTGTAATTAATAGCTCTTTCTATGCACTCCACATTGCAAGAGCATGTAAGGTAATTGCTGTTTTCAATGTCATCTCTAGTTGAGACGAAGCATGTGTATGTACCCTTAGTATTTGGTGTTAACTTAAACTTATGTATTTGCTGACGACCTACCACTTCAGATTGATGTCGCCAAATGAATTTTTTTCCTTTTGCTAAAGTACTGCAGTACAATAAAACTTCACCTTCAACATATTGTCGGTAGACTTCGGCAGTGATACACCGCTCTTTGCTCCTAATTTGTCTGCAAATTTCATTCAGTGTGTTGTCTTTCCTACCAATCAGTAACTCTCCAGCAATTTTGTTTCGGATGACAGTTATATCTTTTCTAGATGGGTTGAAAAACGCAAGCCCTAACAGATAACTGCAATACATTAAAACATACACCCCACAACTGAAAGAATCTTGCTGGTAATTGAATGATTTCTCCCATATTACCTCAAAATTCTCAACTAGAATACGATTATTTATGATTACCTCGCATTTCCTTCGCCATTTGAGTGCAGCAGCAAAGAAGAACTTGATCAGTTTTACTGCTGTCTCGTTTTGCATCCCCTGTTTCAATGGGTCGTAGGGATAGAGGTCTTCCAAATATCAATGATCATCACAGTCCAATGACCACATTCGTTTTCGTTTATTGGAATAATGACGTAGTCGTAGGTTTCGAGTTTGTAATCACTTTTCTTTTCAAACATCATTCTTACTAACTTCTTTTCGTCAGCGCGTTGTACCACGCAATGACGAAGCCTGGAATAGAAAAGTGTGTCGAATGCGAGTACACGGTTTCCATTCTCACGCGCAGCATTGACAATCAAATGAGTGTAAGCATTTATTATCTTATCATTCAACCACCCAGTATGTTTTACTGAATAAGTCTGGTTTAATAGTGGTTGCTCTAGAGTCTTGAAGTCTTCCCCTTTCAGTTCGTACCCATGAGTTGCGTTTAAACAAATTGTTTTATTCTTATTGAGAACGTCGTAAAGTTGTTGAATTTCCTTCCAGCGTACTTCATTACTTTGTTTTCCTGGTACATCATATTTATAATTAGGTGACTCATTTTCTCGCTGAACATTAGCCTTTTCCTCGAACGTCTCATTACAATTCCCTGTTTCATCACCTTTTTCAAACTCATCTAATCCACAACCAGAACTTATCTGCGAAATATGAGCAAAGCCGTTTCCAACTTTTGTGAAAAAAGTTAAATATACTGTTTGTTGCGCTAGCAATTGCCACTCAAAGTCACGTCACTACATCTGGTATCATCAATATGCAAAACTTTATTGTCATTAAAATGAGAGCAGTATAATGACCACTTTGCACTCGCGAACCATGATGAAGAGCACAAGCACGAAGGTTGTAGTGGAAGGACTCTGGTCCTATTCTTAATTGATTTGGTAAATTTACGATCGCCTGATTTTTGCAAATACGTCCATTACCAAATTTGAATCTTGCAAAACATATAACCAGTGTTTCGGGAAGAAATATGAACTTTCGGTGTTGGAAATGATTTGTTTCTGACTTACACGAGCTGCAACAGGCATTTACTGTGTCCTCCAAGCAATTTCTAATAGCATTTTCTAAATCATCTATGCCGTTGCGTGGAGATACAATTAATGAAGTTTGTGTTTCGGGCATGCTATCTTCGAAATTACCACAGGACATGCATGTTTTCCTGGTTTGAGTGCCAATGTTGAATGCATCGCCGATGGCCGTTTCCTTTGTGTTGGAACACAGCCTTGTGAACGCTTCCTGTACGTCACATTGCTTGCCCAATGGAAAATTGTGTTCTTCTGTAAACGCGTTGTGGAAGACAGATGGATAAAAACTTGATCCCGTGCTATAATGCATCTCTTTGATGCTTTTTCTCAATGCATTTGAAAGAGCACAATCAATTTGTTCTTTAACGTTTTATTCTGTTTTATTTAAGAAAATACGTCTGATGGGCAAGACATACAAACATTGCAAAAGAGCATTAACCCAACAAGAATTTCTTTTGTTGATTAAACCATAGAATTTCTTATTTTTTTCTAGCAGTTTCAGGTCATTTTCTTTGTGCATTATTAACTCCTTACAACATTGTTGTTTTTTTGGGATTATTTTTTTCTTTGATATTTTTTGTGCCGCATTTGTCCATTCCTTTCCACATCCATTTGGTCCATTTTTTGATCTCCTGCTCCTCTTCGCTTTTTGACAAACGTTTCTTGCACTTTATTTTTAGTTTCTTTTTTCTTCAACATGGATCAAGGTGTGCTTCGTTACGTATTTGTCCTTCTTTATGACCTGAACATCTTCATGTTTATTTTCTGCTGAATCGTCAATTTTCATCTTCTCAACCACCACACTGGAATAGGAATTATCTGCTTCGTTCTGTTTGTATGTCATATCACTCATAAACCTTCTTTTACCTGGTGAACTTTGCACCAATGTTGCATCTCTGTCCGTTTTATCAAGAAGCGTTTTGCTTTTAGTTTTATTGTTCTTTAAATCTTGAGTTACACTCAGGGGAATTGATGGTGATTGTTGATACCTTCCAAGCTTTGGATTCTGCTTAGGAGTTTCCGGATCTTTCTTACCCCATCTCTCTTGGCTTGTGTGATATGTCATTTCCGGCAAATCACTATCAGATTCATTGTTTGTGTCAGCGATATTCTTTGTCTTCTTTTCATACCTTCTCTTTCTCTGTTTTCTCAAGTAAACATGCAATCGATCACCAAAATTTCGCTCACGACGTTGTTTGTGCTCATAATTTTGCAGAACAAATACGTCAGCTCTTAACCGTCTTTTTCCAGGGAAGTCTTCCTGTTTGAGATTTCGCATAGCTCCTTCTATATAGCCTTCAGTCTTAGCGTTTGCCGATGTGAACGACAAAAACCTACAAGAGCTACTTTCTTGAATTCCTCCGTTCTCCCCGTAGCGTGTCATATCTCCTAATAAAACACCAGACCACAATGCCATCTCACTCAAATACTTTGTAATGAAGCAGAGAAATTTGGGACAGTAGGAACGATTCTCATTTCCTGGTGATTCGCAGGAATTTTCTGAATCCTTCTCAACACATCTTTTAACTTTCCCAACGATGGTAGAAAAGAAATCGACAAAAGGGTTGGAAGATGGGATCACTACACTGTTCTCACAGTCGCTGTAATCCAAACTGGTGTAATTGCTTTCCTTCTGAAATTCGGAAATGTTTACAGAACATAATTTGTCCATGTTTTGGATGCGTGCATTAACTCTTGCATATGCGTTCCTTAACACCGTTGTTTGCTTCTTGCTGCATAAGCATGTAATAATGTCTTCTAAAGTCGTTTGAAATTCGTGTAGAGTCCTGGCATTCACAAGCAAGGACATGGCGTACATGTTGAAACGATACCAATTTTCTTCTTTCTCCTTAAGTTCGTCTCCAGGCCGTACAAATTTTTCGGCAGAATCCAATTTTTTGAGATACCTGTGAACAATGTGCATGAAGTGACTACATCCAACATGAGGTATTGTAAGAGATAAATCATTGTCAAGACTTCTTCCATTGACTATCCTGAAAGCTCTCTTGAAGAATGCAGCCATTGATTCGTTATTGAATTCCTGCAAAACTGCCATTAACAAAGCCCTTGAATAGTCTGTGTTTACCTGCCTTGGAGATGATAGATGCCTCTATATAACTTTGATTCATCTCGCCGAAATCTTTCTAAAAATGAGCGAATATTTCCCGTTGTATGATCCGAAGTAATCATTTCTGCTACTGGAAACGATGGTTCATTTTCTACTGGATGGCGTATTACTAATGCATAATAAAGGACGCGCTTCCCGTTGTGATCAGCAACCAATGTTCCTGTTGCGTCAAGATAAGAAATATCATCCTTGCACCTATCGTGCCACAAACGCACTTGATTCTCTATCCACATGTGAACGATGAGAGGATACATTGCAATAGTATGTACGAAACCATCGTGGGCTTTTGATGGTGGAAATTCGCGTGCAGTTTCCTTTTCAACAAGCGTTCTTCTTATTTTTTCCAGAGAGCATGAAAGGTCTTTATCTTGTTGCAACAACTGTTTTCCTTCACTTGAAATTTTTCTCATTGTTTCAAGTTTATTGCCACAGCCTGTTCTATTTCCAGATGCCATTGCATCAGGGAAAACATCCAGTTTTCTCTTCTGATACATAACGGATGGCTTGAGAAGGCCACTGCAGAATTCTTCCCTGAGTTGAGCGCGTTCTTCTCCTTTAATGGGACGAGATTTTCTTTCACCATTTGTATGTTTGATGCTACCAGTGTATTTCACATGAACAATTTTTTGATGAAAATCATCTTTGCTCATTGCGAGAGTAAAGCGGCACGAACAGTCTTCAAATATACATCGACCATTAGCTTTGAAATAGATTTTGTAACGTCGCTTACGTGAGTTTTGTTTCTGAACATAATGCCTGTCGAAGATGAAACTGCAAAATGGATTAGATAGTTGCAGGTGTCCGGCAATTATCTTAGTCCAATTTTTTTGAAGGCGATTTGGTGATACATACGTGGGTACCATCTGCGACCATTCATCCTGACTTAGTGTAAACGATGCTTCTGATGGACATTCCGCAGTGAAGAAT
This sequence comes from Xenia sp. Carnegie-2017, assembly GCF_021976095.1. NCBI lineage: Eukaryota > Metazoa > Cnidaria > Anthozoa > Malacalcyonacea > Xeniidae > Xenia > Xenia sp. Carnegie-2017. The sequence continues at coordinate 14,333,955 of NW_025813487.1, forward strand.
GAATCAAATGTTAGTTTTGGACAATCCATCATGCGACCTAAGGTGTCATGAGGAATTGGCAAAATGTTGACAGTTGGTGGTCTTACATGAACAGCTTCTTTTGCATCAAATGGTTTTGTCACTCCGTTCTCATTCCCAATGGCTTTTTGTCTTTGGAAACATACGTCAAATCACTCCTTTTTAAGCTGTTGATGTTATAATTCTGTATTAGATCGTCGTCTCTTATTTCTCTGAGCGTTATTGATGCGTCATCTGGCATACCATCATGCTTCACATCGTCTGCCATGTCCTCGTAATTAACGTCATCTGGCATGTCATCGTAATTCACGTCATCTGATGAATAAGAGCAAACTATATTTTCTTCTTTCCAAGCACCTTCAATCTCAGTATCTTGATTCTCCGCAGTAAATACTTCGTCATTTGTTGGCACATTTGGGCTGTTGAGTCTGCTAACTTCTTGTATGACCGCACATTCATTTTCTTCAGTGAACAAATGTGTTGGCTCGGTTTGTTTGTTTCGAACTATTTTGCTCATGTGTTACACTCTTGTCTTTCATCCAGCCACTTGTTTCCTCTTCCGTTTTCTTTATGCATACAGGACACATGAATGAAACACCATCTACACAGTTACTAAAACATTCTCCATCTTCTTTATTTTTCAAGTGCTCCAAACCAACGCATCTAGGATGATAGTACTTCATGCATCCTGCCTTCTCAAAATTACACACTAAATACCAGCCAATGTCTTCTCGTTGGCAAAAGCAATAAACAGCTTGTTCGTTGCAGTTCGGGTGTACACTTTGGGGCACGACGCTGCCTAGTAGAAACACGAATATGACTAGAGGGTGTTGCACATGCTGACTTTTTATCTTGGAGAACAGTTTCCAACGTCTTCACTTCTACTTGCATATTTTCGTCTTTCTTAACTTGTATTCTTGCAGACTTATCATTCTCCCCTAAACATGTCAATGGTGTAAAGTCATTTATGTCAATAAATACGTTCTTATCACCTGATATAGGAGCTTTTGTCTGCATCTCCTTTTCCCGTTTCTCATGTGATTGCATACGACTTCCCGGAATGCTAGAGCCAACAACCTACAAATATATAAAGATTATGACAGGAGTTTTACAATTGACCTGCGTTCTTTATTTTCATGCCTTGCTTGTAAATTAGCTTTGACAATAATAGAAGAAAAAATCTGCTCACTTTATTGCTGCATAGGACTTTTTTCTTGTCTCGATTCTGTAATGTTTCACTGAATGGGGGTGTCTACATAATAGCAAAGGACCGCGCATTAGCTGTAAGAAGGCTTTTGTCAATAAATTTTGTCAATTAAATAATGCGGTTAAACATATTTGTTAGCCTCATTCACACGGCTTTGTTACGGAAGTCAAGATTTTAGACGTTTTCTCGTTTCATTATCGCAAAACGTTTTTTTATTCAAATGAAGTGTTAGCTATGTCATTCAAACAATCACTCATGCATGAAATAAATTAAGTTGAAAATGTTTCCTTGATGAAGATAAAACAGACTAGTAAAATGAAATCAACTGAGGTCAAATTAAAGTCCGAAAAAATACAAATTATTTATGAACGCGCGAGAAACACGAAGATTTTTTGGCTTCAATTTTTTCTTTCAGACATCATGCCAGTTGTTTAAATATTGAGTTCACTGTTTGCATGCGCAATCGAGATTGCATCGTCATTGTAAAATAAGGGTTAATTACACAAACAATGTATTAATGTCTTATTCACAATAATTTACCTCCATTTTAGCGATGTTTGTTTGCCTTTGCTGTTCGCTCTCGTATGCATTCTGAAACCCTCCCCAATTTCGTTGCCACATCATATAAAGGTATTTGCGTGAATTTACTAGGTTTGGTTGTCCAAGCTCCTCCAACACTTTAGCCCAAAAACCATCAATTTTCCTCCACTTACATTCATGTATGTTGGCACAATTCAACGATACCATTATGGATGCAATTTCTTTAATGTTCTCCTTTAGAGCAAAACATCCTGCGACTTTTGCTTTTTGAAATCGTGTCTATAAATAGATAAGAAAGTGTCCTAACAATTCATTCAAATAAACGCAAATTACGCAGAAAAGAGAAATTGGTACATACCGACATTTTATAAACGCAATGCAGTTAAAAAATTCTGTAGTGTGTGAATGCTACATCAGGAAATGCAAATTGAAATAAAGTGAGTAAATCATAACGGTTTGGTTAATTCGGTGCCAAAAAATCAAAAAAGGCCCACTGCTTACCTGTTCAAAAAAGTATGTTTATCAGCAATGTAATTTTCAAAGTTAACTATAACCGATGAAATGCTTTTGAATATACTTCAATTAATGAGAATATGGAGCTGTTATTGTTCTATTGAGATATGCAAATCATCCAAAATAGCAGTGCCGTCATTGGCTATGTTGTTGTCATCTCGTCTCAAATCCTAACAACAAAGCATCCTAGAACATAACATCCTATCACTGTTCACAGCTTACAGACCAGCCAGACGTTGAAATCTGAACAGTTGAGTTAAAGTTCAAAAAAAATATGTCTTCGCCAATGGGTAATATTTTTGAATAGAAGAAAGAAAAGTTCATCAATATTTTTATATTTTCTTCTAACAACAAGACTTATTTTTTATTATAGATGCTGAAAAAAATGAGGAGGCAATGCAAGGAGTAGCTACCCCAAACAGTGGGGGAAAATGGAGCTGTTATTGTTCTATTGAGATATGCAAATCATCCAAAAATAGCAGTGCCGTCATTGGCTATGTTGTTGTCATCTCGTCTCAAATCCTAATAACAAAGCATCCTAGAACATAACATCCTATCACTGTTCACAGCTTACAGACCAGCCAGACGTTGAAATCTGAACAGTTGAGTTAAAGTTCAAAAAAAATATGTCTTCGCCAATGGGTAATATTTTTGAATAGAAGAAAGAAAAGTTCATCAATATTTTTATATTTTCTTCTAACAACAAGACTTATTTTTTATTATAGATGCTGAAAAAATCGAGGAGGCAATGCAAGGAGTAGCTACCCCAAACAGTGGGGGAAAAACGATAACATTGGACGAAGAAATGCTCCAAAGATTTCGCTGTAAATAAAAATATCCTTTCAAGTCATCTAATGAGCTTTATAAAATAGTTATATATTATAATTTTACAGTGTTTGAAGAATATTTGCGGAAAAATGGTGAGGTTCCACCCAGCGAACAACAAGCTCCACGTACCCAAGGTGCAGTTTTATATTGAAAATAAATGTTGGAAAAACCTCATTTTTCTTAGCTGATAAAGAATTCTCTTCCATTTTAATTTTAGCTCCATCTATTGAGCATCAGGAGAAAACGGATCGACCCATGCACCAGGCGTCGACTCAGCCTCCATTTTAAAAGGTAATTCATCTTTTATAGAAAGTAACGCTAGAACTATACAAGTAAAATGAGTGCGAACACTTTTACAGATGTGAGATGCTTTATTTGTGGGCAGCTTGGCCACAAAAATGGAGATGCCCACAAAACAACAGAAGGAAGCAACGGGGAAGAAGAGGCAAAAAAGTTATTAACATATATTAATGTATATGACTTAAAATAAATAAAAACTTTAAATACTGTTGTCATCCAAATACGCATGTCGTTTGATTTACAAGTTAGACGCCTTTGTTTCCAATAAAACCGGAACCGCTACTTACTTACATATTACGGACATCTGTAACCATACATCAACGATGATTTTCGATAATGCTATAGACAGATTTTCGATATGTTATAGACAATATAATTATCTATATTCTGGCCAAGTTTAAAAATTCTACCGTGTAGTTTTTAGCTATAGAGCTGTTTGTCGAATGTGGTGCCAACTTCACAGTTAATACCAGAGTACATTCTCAACGAATATTATTTCTTTTATTTTTTTGTGCCACCTCCAGATTTTGGATATGTTATAGGCAATACAAATATCTATAATACGGCCAAGTTTAAAAAAATTCTACCGTGTAGTTTTTTATTTATAAGGCTTTGTTTGTTAAAGAACCGGAATTCTTAACTTAAATATATAAGATTATATTACGCGCATTCGTGTCATCCGACTTTGTCGATGATTTTCTATCATTTATTTTTTTGTGCCACCTCCAGATTTTGGATATGTTATAGACAATAAGAATATCTACATTACGGCCAAGTTTAAAAAAATTCTACCGTGTAGTTTTTTGTTTATAAGGCTTTGTTTGTTTAAGAACCGGAATTCTAAACGTAATTATATAAGATCATATTACATGCATTCGTGTCATCCGACTTTGCCGATGATTTTCTACAACTTATTTTTTTGTGCCACCTCCAGATTTTGGATATGTTTTAGACAATATAATTATCTATATTCTGGCCAAGTTTAAAAATATTCTACCGTGTAGTTTTTTAGCTATAGAGCTGTTTGTCGAATGTGGTGCCAACTTCACGGTTTATACCGGAGTACATTCTCAAGGAATATTATTTCTTTTATTTTTGTGCCACCTCCAGATTTTGGATATATTATAGACAATAAGAATATCTACAATATGGCCAAGTTTAAAAATTTCTACCGTGTAGTTTTTATTTATAAGGCTTTGTTTGTTAAAGAACCGGAATTCTTAACTTAAATATATAAGATTATATTACGCGCATTCGTGTCATCCGACTTTGTCGATGATTTTCTATCATTTATTTTTGTGCCACCTCCAGATTTTGGATATATTATAGACAATAAGAATATCTACATTATGGCCAAGTTTAAAAATTCTACCGTGTAGTTTTTAGCTATAGAGCTGTTTGTCGAATGTGGTGCCAACTTCACGGTTTATACCAGAGTACATTCTCAAGGAATATTATTTCTTTTATTTTTTGTGCCACCTCCAGATTTTGGATATATTATAGACAAAAGAATATCTACAATATGGCCAAGTTTAAAAATTTCTACCGTGTAGTTTTTATTTATAAGGCTTTGTTTGTTAAAGAACCGGAATTCTTAACTTAATATATAAGATTATATTACGCGCATTCGTGTCATCCGACTTTGTCGATGATTTTCTATCATTTATTTTTGTGCCACCTCCAGATTTTGGATATATTTTAGACAATAGAATATCTACAATATGGCCAAGTTTAAAAAATTTCTACCGTGTAGTTTTTTATTTATAAGGCTTTGTTTGTTAAAGAACCGGAATTCTTAACTTAAATATATAAGATTATATTACGCGCATTCGTGTCATCCGACTTTGTCGATGATTTTCTATCATTTATTTTTTTGTGCCACCTCCAGATTTTGGATATGTTATAGACAATAAGAATATCTACATTACGGCCAAGTTTAAAAAAATTCTACCGTGTAGTTTTTTATTTATAAGGCTTTGTTTGTTTTAGAACCGGAATTCTAAACGTAATTATATAAGATTATATTACATGCATTCGTGTCATCCGACTTTGTCGATGATTTTCTACATTTATTTTTTGTGCCACCTCCAGATTTTGGATATATTTTAGACAATATAATTATCTATATTCTGGCCAAGTTTAAAAATTTCTACCGTGTAGTTTTTAGCTATAGAGCTGTTTGTCGAATGTGGTGCCAACTTCACGGTTTATACCAGAGTACATTCTCAAGGAATATTATTTCTTTTATTTTTGTGCCACCTCCAGATTTTGGATATATTATAGACAATAAGAATATCTACAATATGGCCAAGTTTAAAAATTTCTACCGTGTAGTTTTTATTTATAAGGCTTTGTTTGTTAAAGAACCGGAATTCTTAAAAATATAAGATTATATTACGCGCATTCGTGTCATCCGACTTTGTCGATGATTTTCTATCATTTATTTTTGTGCCACCTCCAGATTTTGGATATATTTTAGACAATATAATTATCTATATTCTGGCCAAGTTTAAAAAATTCTACCGTGTAGTTTTTATTTATAGGCCTTTGTTTGAAAAATTACATGGATATAGGAAGTTAATTATATAAGATTATATTACGCGCATTCGTGTCATCCGACTTTGTCGATGATTTTCTATCATTTATTTTTGTGCCACCTCCAGATTTTGGATATATTATAGACAATAAGAATATCTACATTACGGCCAAGTTTAAAAAATTCTACCGTGTAGTTTTTAGCTATAGAGCTGTTTGTCGAATGTGGTGCCAACTTCACGGTTTATACCAGAGTACATTCTCAAGGAATATTATTTCTTTTATTTTTTGTGCCACCTCCAGATTTTGGATATATTATAGACAATAAGAATATCTACAATATGGCCAAGTTTAAAAATTTCTACCGTGTAGTTTTTATTTATAAGGCTTTGTTTGTTAAAGAACCGGAATTCTTAACTTAAATATATAAGATTATATTACGCGCATTCGTGTCATCCGACTTTGTCGATGATTTTCTATCATTTATTTTTGTGCCACCTCCAGATTTTGGATATATTTTAGACAATATAATTATCTATATTCTGGCCAAGTTTAAAAATTCTACCGTGTAGTTTTTATTTATAGGCCTTTGTTTGAAAAATACATGGATATAGGAAGTTAATTATATAAGATTATATTACGCGCATTCGTGTCATCCGACTTTGTCGATGATTTTCTATCATTTATTTTTGTGCCACCTCCAGATTTTGGATATGTTATAGACAATAAGAATATCTACATTACGGCCAAGTTTAAAAATTCTACCGTGTAGTTTTTAGCTATAGAGCTGTTTGTCGAATGTGGTGCCAACTTCACGGTTTATACCAGAGTACATTCTCAAGGAATATTATTTCTTTTATTTTTTGTGCCACCTCCAGATTTTGGATATATTATAGACAATAAGAATATCTACAATATGGCCAAGTTTAAAAATTTCTACCGTGTAGTTTTTATTTATAAGGCTTTGTTTGTTAAAGAACCGGAATTCTTAACTTAAATATATAAGATTATATTACGCGCATTCGTGTCATCCGACTTTGTCGATGATTTTCTATCATTTATTTTTTGCCACCTCCAGATTTTGGATATATTTTAGACAATATAATTATCTATATTCTGGCCAAGTTTAAAAAATTCTACCGTGTAGTTTTTATTTATAGGCCTTTGTTTGAAAAATTACATGGATATAGGAAGTTAATTATATAAGATTATATTACGCGCATTCGTGTCATCCGACTTTGTCGATGATTTTCTATCATTTATTTTTGTGCCACCTCCAGATTTTGGATATGTTATAGACAATAAGAATATCTACATTACGGCCAAGTTTAAAAAATTCTACCGTGTAGTTTTTAGCTATAGAGCTGTTTGTCGAATGTGGTGCCAACTTCACGGTTTATACCAGAGTACATTCTCAAGGAATATTATTTCTTTTATTTTTGTGCCACCTCCAGATTTTGGATATATTATAGACAATAAGAATATCTACAATATGGCCAAGTTTAAAAATTTCTACCGTGTAGTTTTTATTTATAAGGCTTTGTTTGTTAAAGAACCGGAATTCTTAACTTAAATATATAAGATTATATTACGCGCATTCGTGTCATCCGACTTTGTCGATGATTTTCTATCATTTATTTTTTTGTGCCACCTCCAGATTTTGGATATATTTTAGACAATATAGTTATCTATATTCTGGCCAAGTTTAAAAATTCTACCGTGTAGTTTTTATTTATAGGCCTTTGTTTGAAAAATTACATGGATATAGGAAGTTAATTATATAAGATTATATTACGCGCATTCGTGTCATCCGACTTTGTCGATGATTTTCTATCATTTATTTTTTTGTGCCACCTCCAGATTTTGGATATATTTTAGACAATATAATTATCTATATTCTGGCCAAGTTTGAAAAAATTCTACCGTGTAGTTTTTTATTTATAGGCCTTTGTTTGAAAAATTACATGGATATAGGAAGTTAATTATATAAGATTATATTACGCGCATTCGTGTCATCCGACTTTGTCGATGATTTTCTATCATTTATTTTTTTGTGCCACCTCCAGATTTTGGATATGTTATAGACAATAAGAATATCTACATTACGGCCAAGTTTAAAAAAATTCTACCGTGTAGTTTTTTAGCTATAGAGCTGTTTGTCGAATGTGGTGCCAACTTCACGGTTTATACCAGAGTACATTCTCAAGGAATATTATTTCTTTTATTTTTTTGTGCCACCTCCAGATTTTGGATATATTATAGACAATAAGAATATCTACAATATGGCCAAGTTTAAAAATTTCTACCGTGTAGTTTTTATTTATAAGGCTTTGTTTGTTAAAGAACCGGAATTCTTAACTTAAATATATAAGATTATATTACGCGCATTCGTGTCATCCGACTTTGTCGATGATTTTCTATCATTTATTTTTTGTGCCACCTCCAGATTTTGGATATATTTTAGACAATATAATTATCTATATTCTGGCCAAGTTTGAAAAAATTCTACCGTGTAGTTTTTTATTTATAGGCCTTTGTTTGAATAATTACATGGATATAGGAAGTTAATTATATAAGATTATATTACGCGCATTCGTGTCATCCGACTTTGTCGATGATTTTCTATCATTTATTTTTGTGCCACCTCCAGATTTTGGATATATTTTAGACAATATAATTATCTATATTCTGGCCAAGTTTAAAAAATTCTACCGTGTAGTTTTTATTTATAGCCCTTTGTTTGAAAAATTACATGGATATAGGAAGTTAATTATATAAGATTATATTACGCGCATTCGTGTCATCCGACTTTGTCGATGATTTTCTATCATTTATTTTTTTGTGCCACCTCCAGATTTTGGATATATTTTAGACAATATAATTATCTATATTCTGGCCAAGTTTGAAAAAATTCTACCGTGTAGTTTTTATTTATAGCCCTTTGTTTGAAAAATTACATGGATATAGGAAGTTAATTATATAAGATTATATTACGCGCATTCGTGTCATCCGACTTTGTCGATGATTTTCTATCATTTATTTTTTTGTGCCACCTCCAGATTTTGGATATGTTATAGACAATAAGAATATCTACATTACGGCCAAGTTTAAAAAAATTCTACCGTGTAGTTTTTTATTTATAGGCCTTTGTTTGAAAAATTACATGGATATAGGAAGTTAATTATATAAGATTATATTACGCGCATTCGTGTCATCCGACTTTGTCGATGATTTTCTATCATTTATTTTTTTGTGCCACCTCCAGATTTTGGATATATTTTAGACAATATAATTATCTATATTCTGGCCAAGTTTAAAAAAATTCTACCGTGTAGTTTTTAAATTATAGGCTATTTAAGAGAAATGGAAAGTACACTGTAATATAAATCTTAGTGTTTTCTTCAATTTCTTGACTTTTATACATTTTTTGTGATGTTTAAGGACTCTAAAATAGTAATAAACAGTTAAGAATTATTTTTTACTGTTGTATTTGATGGAAAACGTGTTTTAAAGACGATTTTTTGATTTATCATTTTGAATGATAAATTTTAGTTGAATGTGGTGTTGAATGTTGTGATGAATGTTGTGTTGAATGTTGTGCCCAATGTGGTGCCAATTTCACGGTAGTCATTTTATGTTGCTTCGAAATTATGGCTTTTTTACTTCATTGTCTGACATTGATCTTCTTTCTCTTTGAACAGGTAATAGCATTTATATTCATACTCGTACATTCGCTACTGTGAAGAAAATTTTAGCAAGACGATGATTTCGAAACGAGAGTTTGACTTTGTAAACACTATTGTTCCAGGGTCACGGTGGTGAATACGCTATTCTACGAGCCTCGACAACGTCACAGTCAAAGGATTTTGCGTTGCGTATTCTCCTTTATGGCGTGAGTTACCAACGAAATTATCAGATACTGTACGTATTTGCGTATTTCTATTGCAAGCTATTCTTGCTGTGAAGTTCGTTGTTGTTCTGTCAAAGATTGTGGTTTTAACTTTTAAATTTGGCTCTAGTGTTCTCGTTGAGAATAGATTTCAGTTTTATTGGATTTAAGCGATTTTTTTTCGTAGACTTTTCAATTACAATAACTGTGTTACCGGGAAATTACAAAACGCTATCTTTCCTTAATATATTGTTTCAGTCATAATGATGACAATTGAAGAGTCTATGATTAAGCAGATAGTTAATTTTTTTAAAAAAATTTGTTTGCTCGCCGTTTGTTTGTTTTAAAATAATTATTCCTTTCATGAATGAAAAACATTAAAAAAAAAAAACCAGATTGCATTTGACCACATACCACATCACTGTTTATCACATGGCGCTATCTATCATCTAGCATTATTTATTTATTTCCAGCCAAAATATGAGTATGTTGTCGTGTCTGTTGAAGAATTGTGTTCACGAAAGTCGATGAAATACTACAACAATAAAGCTGTATTTGTTGAAACAAAGGGTTACAACTGTACATACACAGAAGGGCCCAAGGCTGTCCAATCTCGAAATGGAACGGAACTAATACTTGTGAATGAAGTTTTGGTAATTTTACCTCATTTCTGTGCGGTGGTTGTTTCAACTTTTGAGATTAATGTTCTTCTAACACAATTTATTATTATCATTTTGTGTACTTTTCCATTGTTCAGTTTACTGCCCAACCTTCAACAGACCACATTAACTCCACAATTTCTGTTGCTGTGATGAAGACCTCGGATTTTGGTACCATGAAGGTATGATGTGATTTTGAACAACAAAAAACCCATGGGACAAGGGCAATATCTTGTGTCTCCACCTAATTACACACATTATTGCTATAGAAACTTGGTAAGAAAGTCAGAGTTCAACTCTATGAACCACCACTTGCTGCTGTAGATACAAACCTTGCTGTCATTTGGTTCCTGGCAGTTGGTACAGTTGTCATTGGTGCTTACTGGAGTGGTAATACTGCAAGCGAATTGAGGTTAAGTGTTTCACATTTATTGACAAACTTCTATTTATTGCTAGAAGGCAATACCTTTCATGTTGTTCATGGTATGTTTTGTTGATTTCAGGCTAAAGCAAGAGATTTCATTATCATCCAGCGACTCAGAAGATGAAGAGGCGCCATGAAAATCACCCCTTGATGGTGGTCATATTTGTGTTATTGATATGTCTCTTTCTTGTGATGGTCTATTATCTCTATTCCTACGTTGTATATGCAATCATTGGTGTGTTTGCATTTGCATCGGCATCTGGCATGTGAATGCCTAGATGCGATGGCTCATCTACTGCCCTTCTGTAAGTGTTGAAAATGAATTATGTGCTGTTGTTTTATAATGCCACTGAACTATGTCATTATTGTTTTGGTGATATTTGAAGGTGCATGTAGAATCACATTGCCATGTTATAAGAAGACAAGCTTCACAATGAAGTCAGTTATCGTGCTAGCAATTTCCCTTGGAGTCAGTACTTGGTGGGTGATTGTACGAAATAGAAGGTAAAAATATCACTGGTCAAGATGATAAAAAACCACACCAATTAATGGAATAGAAATTTCATTTTTGAGGTCAAACTACGTCGTGTTGACTTTAGTGAAAATTGGTTTTACTTTATCACTTTATCAGGATTTTCATTTCTCTTACAGTTATGGTTGGATTTTACAAGACACGCTTGGTGTATCATTTTGCATTTCACTGTTAAAGAATCTTCGCTTACAGCATGAAAATCTGTACTTTGCTGCTTCTCTTACTTCTTGTTTATGATGTATTCTTTGTGTTCATCACACCTCTCTTCTCAGCCAGTCACAACAGTGTAATGGTTGATGTTGCAACAGGTAAAGCAGCAACACACTTTATCATGTGGAATTTTTGTGGGATCCCTACAATACAAAGATACTACACTGAAATATCTAAGGACTGAACTTGAACACCTGATGAAGATACTAGACTAGACTACACAAGAACTCAAATTTCAATATCAGATCACTCTTGATAAAGACACTAGACTGTAGTACATAAGGACTTAAGTTTCAATATCACATCACTCTTGATGAAGACACTAGATTGGAGTATATAAGAACTCAAGTTTCAACATCAGATCACTCCTGATGAAAACACTAGACTGGAGTTTATAAGGACTCAATTTCAATATTAAATCACTCCTGACGAAGATATTACATTTAAGTACATATAGACTGAAGTTTACACACGAGACACTACTGAAGAATGCCCTAACCGACATCTGTAAGAAAATAAATTTCTATTAAATATTCACGTAGGCGAAGGTCATAAAGAACAGCTACCGATGGTTCTGAAAGTTCCACGAATTATCCGTTCACCATTGTTGATTTGTCAGAGAGGGATTATTCGCTGCTAGATTTGGGGATATCTTAGTTCCAGGTACATAATTCAGTCTTACGACTGGATCATCCACAAGATAAACGCTCTCTAGTTAATAAATCTCCGTCTTTCTTTAAGGTCTATTTGTGTCATTCTGTCATTCATTCGACCGAATGGCCAATACTCGTTACGAATATATTATGTTGCCAGTTCAATAGGTAAGTCATGGTTTGACTGACATGCTTTTTGGAGTTGTTTCAATAAGAAAAAAAGTGAAATTAAACCTAAACGATTGAAAGAAAATAACCTCAAAGGCGATTTTGAAATCGAACTTTGAAAAACATAGAAGACCTTCGAATAACGTTATGTAATGTATGTTTGAGCCTGGCTTAAATTATATCACAAACAAACGAAAGGAATAGATTAGCGCCTCTTATTATAGCTCTCTCCCTTCTATTTTGTTTTGGCAGTTAATCAAAGAACGATGAACTAACTGCGAAAGTAAAATGGGCGAGTTTAAAATAACATCTACCGATCCTGTGTAATCAGCTCTTAAACCGTAGATTATGCGAGGAGGGCCATCACAGTGAAAGGCGCATGAGTGAAGAGTTGGGTCACATTGGAAATTGAGTGATGAGTGAAGAGTTGGGTCACATGAGAAGTTGAGTGACAAGTGAAGAGTTGGGTCACATGGGAAGTTAAGTCATATGAGTGAAGAGTTGGGTCACGTGGGAAGTTAAGTAACATGAGTGAAGAGTTGGGTCACATGGGAAGTTAAGTAATGAGTGAAGAGTTGGGTCACAGGGGAAGTTGAGTGACAGTGAAGAGTTGGGTCACATGGGAAGTTAAGTCATATGAGTGAAGGGTTGAGTCACATGGGAAGTTGAGTGACGAGTGAAGAGTTGGGTCACATGGGAAGTTAAGTCACATGAGTGAAGAGTTGTGTCACATGGGAAGTTAAGTCATATGAGTGAAGAGTTGGGTCACATGGGAAGTTGTGTCACATGGGAAGTTAAGTCGCTTGAGTGAAGAGTTAGGTCACGTGGGAAGTTAAAGTCATATGAGTGAAGTGTTCTGTCACATGAGGAGTTACATTCTATGAGTCAAGAGTTACGTCACATGGTACATGTATAATTTCATTATTTAGCGTATGCCGTTGGTCTAGTCGTGACGTTTGCCGCGCTGTTTTTGATGGAAGAAGGTCAACCGGCTTTGGTGTATCTCGTGCCGTGTACCTTGCTCACGGTCATCGTCATCAGTCTCATTCGAGGAGAATTTTGTGATCTTTGGCATGGGACTTACGTAAGCAATAACTTTTTAAAACATAGAAAAAATACACGACTAACGTTCACAAACTTTTAAGTCCTGTACTGCAATAATTGAAATTTCCGGAATTTCAGAATTAGTTTTTGATTATTAATTGTGTAACATTATTGAAATTGGTTCTGAGAAATATAGACACTTTTAATTTGTATAACGGACTAAAACTACTCCAACTAGTTAAGGCTTCTAAAAATACCCTGCTAGAGCTCAAAACATTATATTTTCACAAACCTTTAAGTATCTTTTCCCATTTAGGATTTGAACAACCCAAGCGTTGAACCGCTGGTACAAAGCGACGATGAAGAAGACTGTATTTTGACAGGACAGCGGGCGCAGAAGGCCGCAACCTCAGCAACAATAAGCACGTTAAGGAGGAAGATGAAGTGATCAATTAATGGGAACTGTGCAATCGATTTAAATATAAAGCTGTGGGTCTATGTCCATAGAAGGTCATTTCCAAATTACATAGTACCGCGCGGTGTATAGACACTTTATAGATAATATATAGCAACTATATTTCTATACAGCTGAGTGAAGAAATCAAACTCCAGCAACTATAATAGCATTTGTATACTTACATAAATTATATTTGTAATTGTGTATGTTAAGAGGTTATTTGCACAAAAATATCGGTGGAAGTTTTAAACCATCGCATTTTACTTTAAAAGTTTTAGTAAGTCAAAGTCACATCGTAAGAGTATTCGTGTAGTTTATAGATATTCTTTTCAATTTATTTTTGATAAATCATGATGAATCACCAGTACAAAAACCGACACTAAAGTAGACAGAAAAAAGGAGAAATTGCTTTTGGTTTGTAGTAACTCGTTGGTAGCTCGTTCATTCGTCGAGTATTCGTCAACGAGTACAAAAACCGACACTAAAGTAGACAGAAAAAGGAGGAAATGCTTTTGGTGTGTAGTAACTCGTTGGTAGCTCGTTCATTCGTCGAGTATTCGTCAACGAGTACAAAAACCGACACTAAAGTAGACAGAAAAAGGAGGAAATGCTTTTGGTTTGTAGTAACTCGTTGGTAGCTCGTTCATTCGTCGAGTATTCGTCAACGAGTACAAAAACCGACACTAAAGTAGACAGAAAAAGGAGGAAATGCTTTTGGTGTGTAGTAACTCGTTGGTAGCTCGTTCATTCGTCGAGTATTCGTCAACGAGTACAAAAACCGACACTAAAGTAGACAAAAAAAGGAGGTAGCGCTTTTGGTGTGTAACTCGTTGGTAGCTCGTTCATTCGTCGAGTATTCGTCAAAATGCATAAGATAAAAGAAGAGATCCAAACTAACAAAATGTTGACACAAAGAGAACATAAATGAAGAAGTAAAGGACACAAATATTTGTAGGCTGACATAACCGGTTGGTAACTCGTTTGTACTACTGATAAAAGGAATTTCACTTTCATGACGCAAAGACGAAGAAGAAATGAAAATGAAAGCGAAATAAACCAAAACAAAACAATGAGCAAAAAGAAATTCAAAACAGAAACAAACCTACAGAAACATATGAATTGGTGAGGTAAAATCGTCGATACCTCTTCCGGAAATTCGCCAGTAAGGACATAGAGGAAACACTAAAGAGAATTAAAAGTAAACATAAATTAGACAAAAAAAATACAGAAAAATGATCGATAAAAAATACATAAATTTTGTGCTAAAGCGTTGGAAGCCGCTAAGACGTCGGTATTAGTCATTGAACTAAAATACATCTGGAACGCTACCTGTAATAGAAAAGCCAAATAATTTTTAAAGCCAAATATTACACCCCTACGCGAGATTACACCTAGACACGCGTGTGTAGTTCAATCAATTTTCACTCCGCGAGAGAATCTCGAAACACTACACACTACAAACTACATCAAAAAGTAACTATACAAACGCAGATGCAAACGTTCATGGATGCGTTGACACAAATGTTGGTAGGTTGTGGTAACTCGTTGTGAACTTGACCATAAATCGTCCATGTACTACTATTAATAAAATACTAGACCCTTTAAAAATACGGTGTATACACAAAAAAGACATAAAACACAAAGCAAAAGTAGAGATTATTTACACCCGAAAGTAGACAAAAAGCAAACAAAAACGAGGGAAAACGTTTACTGTTTAAGGTAACTCGTTGGGTACTATTTCAAAATCTTAGATAAAACAAAAGAACCTGTTCTAATGCGATTCAAAACAAATAACAAACAAAAAAGAAGCGATAGATAAGATTAAGTGGACACAAAGGTGAATAGAAAAGCAGATAAACTAGTAGAAAATAATGGGTAAAAATCTTTTGTAGTTTATGGTAAGCGGTTGATAACTCGTCGATTGTTCTTTAAAACATCAGATACAACAGGGATCGTGACTAAAACACCACACGAGTACATACGAGTACATACGAATACATACGAGTACATACAAGTACATACGACTGACATACGAGTACATACGAGTGACATACGACTATATAGGGTTAGGGTTAGGGTTAGATATATATATATATACTGGTCACAAGTATATATATATATATATATATATATATATATATAGGAAGTTTATAATTTATGATTTTCCGTATAAAACAGTGCTCGATGCCCGAGAGCAGAGCGTAAATATTGATAAGAAGAAGAAAATACACAAAAACTACAATTTCATCCCGACAAGCCTGTTTCGTGATTGCTCACTCTTCAGGGGATTTTAATTCGAAGTTGTCGCGTTGTCGCGCGTTGTGATTGGCTGAAAGGCTTCTTTCGGGGGGAAGTTCTTGAGTTGTTTGTCAATACTGAATAATGAATATCCAATTACTAACACAAGATGGCAGCAGCAATGGAAGGGTTCGAAGAAAAATTAGCAGAAGTCCGAAAATATGGTCATCTTTACGATTCTTCGAGACGAGATTATAAAGATACTCAGAAAACCAATAATTCTTGGAATGAAATAGCGAGAAACCTTACACAAATGAACAAATTTGTCGACAGAAATGGAAAAATTTGAAATCGTTACACAAAGCCAAGAAACGAATGAAGTCTAGAAGTGGAGATGCTGGTGGCAAATCTATCCCACCGATATTCCTCAGTCTGTCTTGTCTGATCATATAAAGCATAGGGACACAGAAACTAATTTTCGGGAGGTAGTTATAATCGCTATTAAAAAAATTTGATGCAATATGGGACAGGCTGACTGATTGAGTAGATTATTATGTTACATCTGTTGTTGCTGTGATTGTAGGAGAACACTGAAGAACCTATAACAACATCAGAATCCCTTCCACTAGGAGAAATTTTGTGACGATAAATATGGAGGAGTTTGACCTAACCCATGGTCTCCCTCAACAAGTAGAAGCGATTCAAATGTCAGTGAAAATTCGTGTACAACACCTACATTACCTACCAAACCTACCACACAGTAAGTAGTGACCCATCTGCCCCTTCCACAATTGCTTGAGTAGAGCTGTGGTAAACCCGACCAAGGGCTATAGAAAGAGATCTGCACATTTAGAGACATTAGTTTGTGAAGACTTGATTCTTTGAAAAGATTAGAGAAGAAAGAGAAACAAAACATATGAAAATTGATGAAGAAAGTTGCTTTGGATACAGTGGCTGACACTCGAAGCTTCCAGGCAAGTTGAAATCTGAAGCTAAATTTTCCATTCATAAAATATTGTTTGAAATGGTAATTTTCAATTACCCTTCTAGCTCTGGAATGGCGGTAGTTATAAATTTTCTTGGGATTGTCAAAGTTATTACCTTAAGCGTAAATAGAACAAAATGGCATTAACATCAACTGTTTTAGCAATTTACTGAGTCTTGGGAAACTCTGCCAACAAGCAGCCAGGAAATTTTTTTGATCACAATTCTTGTGGGGAATGAAAAAAACATTTTGAATGAGTCTTACACAGACATAAATTGAATAAATTTATTTCATTTTTGAAGTCACAAACAGTTAATATAAATTTTTAAAAATATATGAAATAACTATGTTTTGATTAAACATAAGAAAATTATTTTCATTGAAAACGGAAAATATATATAAAAGTGCATGGAGTTAACAAAGAAAATGTACCTGGGTAAGGTCTCATCATATTAACATGAAGAGGAAAAGCAGCGCAACAAATACATAAGGTATGTAAGTTTACTACCAGGTAGATCCTCTGGCAAGGGCAAACCAAGTTGTCCATTTAATAGCTGCTCCCCAAATTTGCTTTCTTGGAAATCCCCCATCACTTGCCTTCCATATGCACCTACATCTACCATTAGAAAGCGATAGCAAGCATCACATACAGCCATTAGTACAACAGAATGAGTTCCTTTATAATTAAAGAAATCACTTCCAGAAAGAGGAGGTGCTTTGAGTTGCACATGCTTTCCATCTATAGAGCCCAGACAATTTGGAAAGTTCCAAAGCCTCCAAAACTCACGCGAAATTTCTGCCCATTGTGAACCAGAAGGAAAGGCAACAAACTCTTCATTCAATGCCAACCAGATAGCTACACACACTCCAACAAAATTAGGAAACTGTAGTTGATCCTAATCGGTAACTTGAAGCCACAGTTTGTTGTGAGGCGCCAGACGATAGAATTCTTAACGTAACTGCTAGCCTTTCTTTTACACTAACAGGACTTAAATGCGTAGATGCATGCTTTACATGAGGCATAATTCGATGTGCCAAGTCGTCGAAACGGGCAGAAGACATACGAAAATACTTAAAATGCATTTCTTCGTCTATGCCTCTCATTTGTTGAACAAGAACGTATTCACCCTCACTTTTCTAGAAGCGTGAAGTGGTCGAACTGACCATCTTCTTCATTTTCGTTTTTCTGTTGTAGCAACAAAGTAAATAGCACAACATTTCCTCCTCCTCCAGATCGAGAAGGTCATCCATTTCTCCTCGAACTCGAGTTGCCATGTTTGATCGTGAGAATACCGCATTACTTCATGTTATCCGATTTTGTTGAATACGCGTCGGTAAGCGCGTTAACTATAAACACAGCTTAGAGCGCGCGCACCTGTCTCGCGCAAATCGAAAGTACGCGCGACGCTTGTCGCGCGCAGCATAAATCGGCCTTTAGTGACGACAACCGACATTAAATGAAAATAGCAACTTTTCCAAAAGTTAATGTTGACAATCTCCGCTATTCGTATTTACTAACAACACGAACACCGAAGCAGAGAACGCTGACTTTTCATTGCTCTATCAATTTATTGGGTGAAATTCAGCCTCTTGCAAAAGAGAATGGCATCGCAGTTTTCTGCCTTACCTATTACCCTCCTCCCTCCCCACACCTAATTCTTGGGTTGCAAGTACGTCATTGTCGCCATGTTGGATGAATTTAACAAAAGATTTTCCTTATGTGCAATGCAAATTTCATCCAACATGAGCATTCATTATTCGTTTACTCTCAGGGGATGGTTGCTACCCACCAATATGAACAAACGGGTTTCCAAATAGGGTGAATCAGACAAAGTGATGAACACAAACTATTCGCTCTTTAGTTTTAACACATTCATAGTGTTTTGTAGCTCATTGCACATACAGACCAAGTCTCACGCTTTAGGGACTCACGCTTTCGACGCAATCTCACGCAACCACGCCATTCAGACAAAATATCACTCTTTTTTTAAATATTACAACCAGCCCATGTTTTGGACCACCAAAGTCTATGCTAAAGAAAGCCAAAACTGCAACATGGGATTATAACAAGCTCCATGCTAAGAAGTGATGTTTTGCTTCACAAAACTTCTACTGTTGAGAAAACAAAACATGTTGATTGAACCCTTATTTCAATTACGTTGATGAAAACCAAAGTAGGTCGATGAATTTTTATTCATATTTTAGTCTAGAAGTTCGGCCATCCGGGCCTCACTATTCCCCTTCAGGGTGATTACATTTCTCACTCCATACAAACCAAAACCTTGGCATCTATGAATTTGCACTTCGAACGAATCAAAACCCTGATCATTTAGGTAGATACCACGATATCACCGACCCTTTTTCCATTGCTGTTTACATTCTAACCTTCGCAGTCAAAAATTCGGGAATATCGCGTTTGCGCAGATGGTCAACATGAATTGGGAAAAGGAACCTTCTCTCAGAAATTTGCAAATGACAACAAGATACAAAACCGCATTTTATGTTGCTTCGAAATTATGGCTTTTTTACTTTATTGTCTGACATTGATCTTCTTTCTCTTTGAACAGGTAATAGCATTTATATTCATACTCGTACATTCGCTACTGTGAAGAAAATTTTAGCAAGACGATGATTTCGAAACGAGAATTTGACTTTGTCAACACTATTGTTTCAGGGTCAAGGTGGTGAATACGCTATTCTACGAGCCTCGACAACGTCACAGTCAAAGGATTTTTGCGTTGCGTATTCTCCTTTATGGCGTGAGTTACCAACGAGAATTATCAGATACTGTACGTATTTGCGTATTTCTATTGCAAGCTATTCTTGCTGTGAAGTTCGTTGTTGGTCTGTCAAAGATTGTGGTTTTAACTTTTAAATTTGGCTCTAGTGTTCTCGTTGAGAAATAGATTTCAGTTTTATTGGATATAGCGATTTTTCGTAGACTTTTCAATTACAATAACTGTGTTACCGGAAATTACAAAACGCTGCTATCTTTCCTTAATATATTTTTCAGTCATAATGATGGCAATTAAATGCAACGTATTGAAGAGCCTATGATTAAACAGATGGTTATTTTTTAAAAGATTTGTTTGTTCGCCGTGTTTTGTTTTAAAATTATTATTCCTTTCATGAATGAAAAAACATTAAAGTTTATTCAAAAAAAATAAATAATACTGTTACAATGCAAACACATGCATTTCCAAGTTCTTAGATATCATTGAAGAAAATAGTTCCAAAAAAAAACAGATTGTATTTGATCACATTACTGTTTATCACATGGCGCTATCTATCATCTAGCATTATTTATTTATTTCCAGCCAAAATATGAGTATGTTTGTCGTCCTGTTGAAGAATTGTGTTCAAGAAAGTCGACGAAATACTACAACAATAAAGCTGTATTTGTTGAAACAAAGGGTTACAACTGTACATACACAGAAGGGCCTGTCCAATCTCGAAATGGAGCGGAACTAATACTTGTGAATGAAGTTTTGGTAATTTTACCTCATTTCTGTGCCGGTGGTTGTTTCAACTTTTCAAGATTAATGTTCTTCTAACACAATTTATTATTATCATTTTGTGTACTTTCCCATTGTTCAGTTTATTGCCCAACCTTCAACAGACCACATTAACTCCACAATTTCTGTTGCTGTGATGAAGACTCGGATTTGGTACCATGAAGGTGCGATGTGGTTTTGAACAACAAAAACCATGGGACAAGGGCAATACCTTGTGTCTCAACCTAATTACACTCATTATTGCTATAGAAACTTGGTAAGAAAGTCAGAGTTCAACTCTATGAACCACCACTTGCTGCTGTAAATACAAACCTTGCTGTCATTTGGTTCCTGGCAGTTGGTACAGTTGTCATTGGTGCTTACTGGAGTAGTAATGCTGCAAACGATTGAGGTTAAGTGTCACATTTATTGACAAACTTCTATTTATTGCTAGAAGGCAATACCTTTCATGTTGTTGATGGTATGTTTTGTTGATTTCAGGCTAAAGAGAGATTTTATCATCATCCAACGACTCAGAAGATGAAGAGGCCATGTGAAAATCACCCCCTGATGGTGGTCATATTTGTGTTAATCATATGTCTCTTTCTTGTGATGGTCTATCTCTATTTCTATGTTGTATATGCAATCATCGGTGTGTTTGCAATTGCATCGGCATCTGGCATGTCGATTGCTTAAATAATGCTCATCTACTACCCTTCTGTAAGTGTGGAAAGTGAATTATGTGCTGTTTGTTTTGCAATGCAACTATATCACTATTGTTTTGGTGATTTTTGAAGGTGCATGAAGAATCACATTGCCATGTTATAAGAAGACAAGCTTCACAGTCAGTTATCGTGCTAGCAATTTCCCTTGGAGTCAGTACTTGGTGGGTGATTTATGCAGAAATAGAAGGTAAAATATCTCTCGTCAAGATGATTAACCAAACCAATTAAAAATAATGGACGTTGTCTTGACTTTAGTGAAAATTGGTTTTACTTTATAATTCATCAGGATTTTCATTTCTCTTACAGTTATGGTTGGATTTTACAAGACCGCTTGGTGTATCGTTTGCATTTCACTGTTAAAGAATCTTCGCTTACCCAGCATGAAAATCTTTACTTTGCTGCTTCTCTTACTTCTTGTTTATGATGTAATCTTTGTGTTCATCACCTCTCTCTTCTCAGCCAGTCACAACAGTGTAATGGTTGATGTTGCAACAGGTAAAAGCAGCAACACACTTTATAATGTGGAAATTTTGTGGGATCCCTACAATACAAAGATACTACACTGAAATATCTAAGGACTGAACTTGAACACCTGATGAAGATACTAGACTGGACTACACAAGAACTCAAATTTCAATATCAGATCCTCTTGATAAAGACACTAGACTGTAGTAAATAAGGACTTAAGTTTCAATATCACATCACTCCTGATGAAGACACTAGATTGGAGTATATAAGAACTCAAGTTTCAACATCAGATCACTCCTGATGAAGACACTAGACTGGAGTATATAAGAACTCAAGTTTCAACATCAGATCAAGCCCTAATGAAGACACTAGACTGGAGTATATAAGAACTCAGTTTCAACATCAGATCACTCCTGATGAAGACACTAGACTGGAGTTTATAAGGACTCAAGTTTCAATATTAGATCACTCCTGGCGAAGACACTAGACTGGAGTATATAAGAACTCAAGTTTCAACATCAGATCACTCCTGATGAAGACACTAGACTGGAGTATATAAGAACTCAAGTTTCAACATCAGATCAACCTAATGAAGACACTAGACTGGAGTATATAAGAACTCAAGTTTCAACATCAGATCACTCTGAGTGAAGACACTAGACTGGAGTATATAAGAACTCAAGTTTCAACATCAGATCAACCCTAATGAAGACACTAGACTGTAGTATATAAGAACTCAAGTTTCAACATCAGATCACTCCTGCAGAAGACACTAGACTGGAGTTTATAAGGACTCAAGTTTCAATATTAGATCACTCTGACGAAGACACTAGACTGGAGTATATAAGAACTCAAGTTTCAACATCAGATCACTCCTGAGTAGAAGACACTAGACTGGAGTATATAAGAACTCAAGTTTCAACATCAGATCAACCCTAATGAAGACACTAGACTGGGTATATAAGAACTCAAGTTTCAACATCAGATCACTCTGATGAAGACACTAGACTGGAGTATATAAGAACTCAAGTTTCAACATCAGATCAACCCTAATGAAGACACTAGACTGGAGTATATAAGAACTCAAGTTTCAACATCAGATCACTCCTGACGAAGACACTAGACTGGAGTTTATAAGGACTCAAGTTTCAATATCATATCACTCCTGACGAAGATATTACATTTAAGTACATATAGACTTACGTTTACACACGAGACACTACTGAAGAATACCCTTAACCGACATCTGTAAAAAAATAAATTTCCATGAAATATTCACGTAGGCGAAGGTCATAAAAGCGAATACCGATGGTTCTGAAAGTTCCACCAATTATCCGTTCACCATTGTTGATTTGTCAGAGAAGGGATTATTCGCTGTTAGGATTTGGGAATATCTTAGTTCCAGGTACATAATTCAATCTTACGACTGGATCATCCACAAGATAAACGCTCTCTAGTTAATAAATCTCCGTCTTTCTTTAAGGTCTATTTGTGTCATTCTGTCATTCATTCGACCGAATGGCCAATACTCCGTTACGAATATATTATGTTGCCAGTTCAATAGGTAAGTCATGGTTTGACTGACGAGCTTTTTGGAGTTGTTTCAATTAAAAAAAATGAAATTAACCCTAAACGATTGAAGGAAAATAACCTCAAAGGCGATTTTGAAATCAAACTTTGAAAAACATGGAAGATCTTCGAATAACGTTATGTAATGTATGTTTGAGCCTGGCTTAAATTATGTCACAAACAAACGAAAAGAATATATTAGCGCCTCTTATTATGCTCTCCCCCTTCCCCCCGCTATTTTGTTTGGCAATTAATCAAGAACGATGAACTAACTGCGAAAGTAAAATGGGCGAGTTTAAAATAACATCTACCGATCCTGTGTAATCAGCTCTTAAACTGTAGATCATGCGAGGAGGGCATCACTGTGAAAGGCATGAGTGAAGAGTTGGGTCACATGGGAAGTTAAGTAATGAGTGAAGGTTGGGTCACATGGGAAGTTAAGTCAAGTGAGTGAAGAGTTGGGTCACAAGTTAAGAAGTCACATGAGTGAAGAGTTGGGTCACATGGGAAGTTAAGTCACATGAGTGAAGAGTTGGGTCACATGGGAAGTTAAGTCTTATGAGTGAAGAGTTGGCTCACATGGGAAGTTAAGTCTTATGAGTGAAGAGTTGGCTCACATGGGAAGGTGAGTCACATGGGAAGTTAAGTAACATGAGTGAAGAGTTGGGTCACATGGGAAGTTAGTAATGAGTGAAGAGTTGGGTCACATGGGAAGTTAAGTCATATGGTGAAGGTTGGGTCACATGGGAAGTTAAGTCTTATGAGTGAAGAGTAGGGTCACATGGAAGGTGAGTCACATGGGAAGTTAAGTAACATGAGTGAAGAGTTGGGTCACATGGGAAGTTAAGTCACACGAGTGAAGTTGGGTCACATGGGAAGTTAAGTCTTATGAGTGAAGAGTTGGGTCACATGGGAAGGTGAGTCACATGGGAAGTTAAGTAACATGAGTGAAGAGTTGGGTCACATGGGAAGTTAAGTCATGTGAGTGAAGAGTTGGGTCACATGGGAAGTTGAGTGACGAGTGAAGAGTTGGGTCACATTGGAAGTTAAGTCATATGAGTGAAGAGTTGGGTCACATGGGAAGTTAAGTAATGAGTGAAGAGTTGGGTCACATGGGAAGTTAAGTCACATGAGTGAAGAGTTGGGTCACATGGGAAGTTAAGTCATGTGAGTGAAGAGTTGTGTCACATGGGAAGTTAAGTCACATGAATGAAGAGTTGGGTCACATGGGAAGTTAAGTCACGTGAGTGAAGTTGGGTCACATGGGAAGTTAAGTCACATGAGTGAAGAGTTGGGTCACATGGGAAGTTAAGTCTTATGAGTGAAGAGTTGGCTCACATGGGAAGTTAAGTAATGAGTGAAGAGTTGGGTCACATGGGAAGTTCAGTAATGAGTGAAGAGTTGGGTCACATGGGAAGTTAAGTCATATGAGTGAAGAGTTGGGTCACATGGGAAGTTAAGTCACATGAGTGAAGAGTTGGGTCACGTGGGAAGTTAAGTCATATGAGTGAAGTGTTGTGTCACATGAGGAGTTACATTCTATGACTCAAGGATTACGTCACATGGTATGCATATATAATTTCATTATTTAGCGTATGCCGTTGGTCTAGTCATGACGTTTGCCGCGCTGTTTTTATGGAAAAAGGTCAACCGGCTTTGGTGTATCTCGTGCCGTGTACCTTGCTCACGGTCATCATCAGTCTCATTCGAGAAGAATTTTGTGATCTTTGGCATGGGACTTACGTAAGCAATAACTTTTAAAACATAGAAAATACACGACTAACGTTCACAAACTTTTAAGTCCTGTACTGCAATAATTGAAAATTTCCGGAATTTCAAATTAGTTTTGATAATTAATTGTACAACATTATTGAAATTAGTTCTTAGAAATATAGACAATCTTATTTTGTATAACGGACTAAAACTACTCCAACTAGTTAAAGCTTCTAAAAATACCCTCAAAAACATTATATTTCCACAAACCTTTAAATATCTTTTCCCATTTTAGGATTTGAACAACCCAAGCGTTGAACCGCTGATACAAAGCGACGATGAAGAAGACTGTATTTTTGACAGGACAGCGGGCGCAGAAGGCCGGAACCTCGGCAACAATAAGCACGTTAAGGAGGAAGATGAATTGATCAATTAATGGGAACTGTGCAATCGATTTAAATATAAAGCTGTGGGTCTATGTCCATAGAAAGTCACTTCAAAGGACGTTCTTCCAAATTACATAGTACCGCGCAGTGTATAGCACTTTATAGATAATAGCAACTATATTTCTATACAGCTGAGTGAAGAAATCAAACTCCAGCAACTATAATGGCATTTGTATACTTACATAAATTATATTTGTAATTGTGTATGTTAAGAGTTATTTGCACAAAATATCGGTGGAAGTTTTAAACCATCGCATTTTACTTTAAAAGTTTTAGTAAGTCAAAGTCACATCGTAAGAGTATTCGTGTAGTTTATAGATATTCTTTTCAATTTATTTTGATAAATCATGATGAATCACCAGTACAAAACCGACACTAAAGTAGACAGAAAAAAGGAATTGCTTTTGGTTTGTAGTAACTCGTTGGTAGCTCGTTCATTCGTCGAGTATTCGTCAACGAGTACAAAACCGACACTAAAGTAGACAGAAAAGGAGGAAATGCTTTTGGTGTGTAGTAACTCGTTGGTAGCTCGTTCATTCGTCAGTATTCGTCAACAGTACAAAACGAACACTAAAGTAGACAGAAAAGGAGGAAATGCTTTTGGTGTGTAGTAACTCGTTGGTAGCTCGTTCATTCGTCGAGTATTCGTCAACGAGTACAAAACAGACACTAAAGTAGACGAGAAAAAGGAGGAAATGCTTTGGTGTGTAGTAACTCGTTGGTAGCTCGTTCATTCGTCAGTATTCGTCAGCGAGTACAAAACCGACACTAAAGTAGACAGAAAAGGAGGAAATGCTTTTGGTTTGTAGTAACTCGTTGGTAAGCTCGTTCATTCGTCGAGTATTCGTCAACGAGTACAAAACCGACATAAAGTAGACAGAAAAAGGAGGAAATGCTTTTGGTGTGTAGTAACTCGTTGGTAAGCTCGTTCATTCGTCGAGTATTCGTCAACGAGTACAAAACCGACACTAAAGTAGACAGAAAAGGAGGAAATGCTTTTGGTGTGTAGTAACTCGTTGGTAGCTCGTTCATTCGTCGAGTATTCGTCAACGAGTACAAAAACCGACACTAAAGTAGACAGAAAAAGGAGGAAATGCTTTTGGTTTGTAGTAACTCGTTGGTAGCTCGTTCATTCGTCGAGTATTCGTCAACGAGTACAAAAACCGACACTAAAGTAGACAGAAAAAGGAGGAAATGCTTTTGGTGTGTAGTAACTCGTTGGTAGCTCGTTCATTCGTCAGTATTCGTCAACGAGTACAAAACCGACACTAAAGTAGACAGAAAAAGGAGGAAATGCTTTTGGTGTGTAGTAACTCGTTGGTAGCTCGTTCATTCGTCGAGTATTCGTCAACGAGTACAAAACAGACACTAAAGTAGACGAAAAAGGAGGAAATGCTTTTGGTGTGTAGTAACTCGTTGGTAGCTCGTTCATTCGTCGAGTATTCGTCAGCGAGTACAAAACGAACACTAAAGTAGACAGAAAGAGGAAATGCTTTTGGTGTGTAGTAACTCGTTGGTAGCTCGTTCATTCGTCGAGTATTCGTCAGAGTTACAAAACCGACACTAAAGTAGACAGAAAAAAGGAGAAATGCTTTTGGTTTGTAGTAACTCGTTGGTAGCTCGTTCATTCGTCGAGTATTCGTCAACGAGTACAAAACCGACACTAAAGTCAGACAGAAAAGGAGGAAATGCTTTTGGTGTGTAGTAACTCGTTGGTAGCTCGTTCATTCGTCAGTATTCGTCAACGAGTACAAAACCGACACTAAAGTAGACAGAAAAGAGGAAAGCTTTTGGTGTGTAGTAACTCGTTGGTAGCTCGTTCATTCGTCGAGTATTCGTCAACGAGTACAAAAACCGACACTAAAGTAGACAGAAAAAGGAGGAAATGCTTTTGGTTTGTAGTAACTCGTTGGTAGCTCGTTCATTCGTCGAGTATTCGTCAACGAGTACAAAAACCGACACTAAAGTAGACAGAAAAAGGAGGAAATGCTTTTGGTGTGTAGTATCGTTGGTAGCTCGTTCATTCGTCAAGTATTCGTCAACGAGGACAAAAACAGACACTAAAGTAGACAGAAAAAGGAGGAAATGCTTTTGGTGTGTAGTAACTCGTTGGTAGCTCGTTCATTCGTCGAGTATTCGTCAACGAGTACAAAAACCGACACTAAAGTAGACAGAAAAAGGAAAATGCTTTGGTGTGTAGTATCGTTGGTAGCTCGTTCATTCGTCGAGTATTCGTCAACGAAGACAAAACCGACACTAAAGTAGACAGAAAAAGGGAGGAATTGCTTTTGGTTTGTAGTAACTCGTTGGTAGCTCGTTCATTCGTCGGTATTCGTCAAAATGCAAGATAAAAGAAAGAGATATACTAACAAAATGTTGACACAAAGAGAACATAAATGAAAAGTAAAAGGACACAAATATTTGTAGGCTGACATAACCGGTTGGTAACTCGTTTGTACTACTGATAAAACAGAAAATTTTCACTTTCATGACGCAAAGACGAAGAAGAAATGAAAATGAAAGCGAAATAAACAAAAACAAAACAACGAGCAAAAAGATTCAAAAACAGAAACAAACCTACGAAACATGAATTGGTGAGTGAGGTAAATCGTCGATAGCTCTTCCGGAAATTCGCCAGTAAGGACATAGAGGAAAAACTAAAAAAAAAATAAAAGTAAACATAAATTAGACAAAAAAAAAACCAAAAATACATAAAAAATACAGAAAAAATGATCGATAAAAATACATAAATTTTGTGCAAAGCGTTGCAAGCCCAGGACGTCGGTATTAGTCATTGAACTAAAATACATGGAACGCTACCTGTAATAGAAAATCCTAATAATTTTAAAGCCAAATCTTACACCTAGACACGTGTGTAGTTCAATCCAATTTTCACTCCGAGAGAGAATATCGAAACACTACACACGCGTGTCGGGTGTAGGTGGATCAATCACTTGCTTCAGTAGCGTTCCATGTATTTTAATTTAATAGTATTTATCAAACTAAAGATTACATACAATAAGAAATGCCTTGCTAACACGATGTTGAAACAAATAAAAAACAAATGAAAAATCGAAAGAAGAATTATTCACATAAATAAATACAAAAGAAGATACGAACTGAGTAAAGAGAAAAACATAGAGATAATATTTATAGTTTGTGGTAACTCGTTGGTAATTCCTCAAAACGGTGGAAACAGAAAGTGCTCGTACATCATATACTAAAATGGTACATTTATAATATGTAAATAGAAACGCACTTGATCATTTTAACTACCTGTCTGATGTGTCTTGTGTGAAGACTAAACGTTACAAATAATAATAAATAATTTCTTTAAAATGGCTTTATTTCGAATTATGTTGGGCAATTGTTTTTTTAGCTCGAATCCGTTTCCCGCCTCAAATCTCTCGCCATTATTCTAAATTAAACAAAT
This sequence comes from Xenia sp. Carnegie-2017, assembly GCF_021976095.1. Lineage (NCBI taxonomy): Eukaryota > Metazoa > Cnidaria > Anthozoa > Malacalcyonacea > Xeniidae > Xenia > Xenia sp. Carnegie-2017. Next base: position 14,363,003 of record NW_025813487.1, read on the forward strand.
ATAAAACAAAGTAGAAGTGATGTAGACATCAATAAGACACAAAGCAGATACACAAGGAAGTACAAAGAAAAGTGCGAGCAAAACGTATATTCATGACAAGTTCTTTTGAAAGCCTTTGTTGTAAAAAATTATAACGTGAATGTATGAATATCAGATCACCACCCCACCCCTAATTATCAATATTTACACCAACGATAACTACATCAAAAGTAACTACAAAAGCAGATGATGAGACCAACCCACCCCACCCCATGATTAACAATATTCCTATACGCCAATGATAAACTACACCCAAAAGTAACTACAAAAGCAGATGAGGAGACCACCCCACCACCCCCACCCCATGATTATCAATATTCCTATACGCCAATGATAAACTACATCAAAAGGTAACTACAAAGCAGATGAGGGAGACCCCCACCCCATGATTATCAATATTCCTATAGGCCAATGATAAACTACACCCAAAGTAACTACAAAAGCAGATGAGGAGACCCCCACCCCCATGATTATCAATATTCCTATAGGCCAATGATAAACTACACCCAAAGTAACAACAAAAGCAGATGAGGAGACAACCCCACCCCACCCCATGATTAACAATATTCCTACGCCAATGAAACTACACCCAAAAAAGTAACTATACAAAAGCAGATGCAAACGTTCACACACAATGTTGGTAGGTTGTGGTAACTCGTTGTCAACTTGACCATAAATCGTCGATGTACTACTATTAATAAAATACTAGACCCTTTAAAAATACGGTGTAGACAAAAAGACATAAAACACAAAGCAGAAGTAGATAATTATTTACACCCGAAAGTAGACAAAGCAAACAAAAACGAGGAAAACGTTTACTGTTTAGGTAACTCGTTGGGTACTTTTCTGTAATTGGTCAAATTCTTAGATAAAACAAAAGAACCTGTTCTAATGCGATTCAAAACAAATAACAAACAAAAAAAGAAGCAATAGATAAGATTAAGTGGACACAAACGTGAATAAAAAAGCAGATAAAATAGTAGACAAAATAATAAGTAAAAATCTTTGTAGTTTATGGTAAGCGGTTGGTAACTCGTCGATTATTCTTTAAAACATGAGATACAACAGGTGATTGTATACAATACATGATGTTGACATAAGGAAGAAGAAACAAAAGGTCAATTGCACTAGCGGACAACAACAGTGGACTGATAAGTTGCCACGAATATTTGTAGATATTGGAAACCCGTTGGGTAACTCGTCAATATAATTTATCGATATTATTGATACAACAGTAAGCCCATATATTCAACATTTACTGAGACGGAGGAAATAATGTATTTTGTGGACACGAGTCCACACAATGACATAACAGTTACGTACAGCTGAAGTTCAAATTAAAAGTCCATAGGTCACTTTGTCAAGTGGTAGTGTGCACGTGAATCTGTTATTCGATGCTCCATAACGTCATTGTCAACCCCTGTCACGTACAAAACAGTTGTATTTTGTAAACGTAAACGCGATTTATTTTCGACCAACATAAGACAAACGCACTTCGACTGCTGTAATGTAATGTTTATTATTGGAATGCAGATGATAACGAGCGACGAAGAGCTCGGTTGTTATAGAAGAAACGCTACAATTCAAATTTTCGCTTAATCGCATGTTCAGTTTGTCATTTGCTTTGGTCAACACATAATGCAGTTTGTTTACGGAGAAGAAGAAAAATATTCCGTGGCCGCACCCCTGTTTTGACGACATGTCATAAAGAATAATCACAATACGTCAATGCTAATTTTCATCACTTTTTTGCGGTAAACAAGATTATGCATTAACCAAGGTTAATATCGTGGGAACGGCGCATGCAGACTGGAAACGAGTATCATATCGGACATATTCACAGACATAGCATTAGGTCATCATTATCGACACGTTGCGGTGAAGTAAAGAACAAATTTTGCTTTTTCATTTTTCTTTTCTACAGAACCTGATTCGGTGTGATAAGGTGTGGACAGGGTGGTCAGGCTCTCAATGATTGGGATCACTTAAGAACCTAAACTCCATGTTGGTCAAATACAAGCTGGCCGCAACCCTCCGTCTGCACCTCACCTTCCACACACGTAAGTACATTTAGTGAAAACCGATATTAAATGAAAATAGCAACTTTTCAAAGTCAATGTTGACAATCTCCGCTATTCGTATTTACCTAACAACACGAACACCGAAGCAGAACGTTGACTTTTCATTGCTCTATCAATTTATTGGGTGAAATTCAGCCTCATATAGAGAATGGCATCGCAGTTTTCTGCCTACCCTCCCCTCACACATCTAATTCCTGGGTTGCAAGCTACGTCATTGTCGCCATGTTGGATGATTTTAACAAAGGATTTTCCCGTTGAGTCACTTGAATTTTTCAGGTTCATGAGACAATTGCTTAAATTGTCCAACAAAGTCCGAAGATCATATCTACATTTAATTTCAAACACCGCACCTTATTCTTTCAAAGGATTTTCCTTATGTACAATGCAAATTTCATCCAACATGGCGAGCATTCCATTATTCTCTTACTCTCAGGGGATGGTTGCAACCACCAATATGAACGAACGGGTTTCCAAATTGAGTGAATCCGACAAAAGTGATGAAAACAAACTATTCGCTCTTTAGTTTTAACAAATTCATAGTGTTTTGTAGCTCATTGCACTTCGAACGAATCCAAAACCCTGATCATGTAGGTAGACACCACCGACCCTTTTTCCCATTACTGTTTACATTCTAACCTTCGCAGTCAAAAATTCGGGAATATCGCGTTTGCGCAGATGGTCAACATGACGTCACGACAGGTGTAATATAAACGGAAGTAAACAAAGCCACAAGACAAATTCATTGAAACGAGCGTTTTTCAAGACAGGACCGATGTAAACATCGCTTCAACCTGTTATACTTTCGAAGGCGATGAAAGGCCTAGTTTATTCACGAGGATTTTGATTTGGATGCATTTCGTGAGGCGAGAACGGCACAGGTAATAAACTTAACATGGTCTATTGCGCTTTTTGTCTCTCGTTCATTATGGAAGGGAGAAATGAAAGATTGCAATGTCCGGTGCTAATTGCTACATCACTTTTTACCGCTTATTTGTGAAGTCATTATATTATTTTTCAACGAACGTTTGTACGTGTCATTTGCCATGAATATATGTGGTGTCGGTTTCGTTCGCCCGTGTTTGCAGCTGAAAATAATTTATCGCATACTTTAAACGATAATTAATTCAAATTATTTGTCGTTTTAATCGCATCGTATGTCTTCAATTTGGGCTTCACACATGCCTAAACGCATTCCCACGAGACGCAATTGCGTTAGCTGCTTATTAACGACCTACAAAGTCGTCATGATGTTTTAATTATCTAAGCTTAAAACAATATTCAAAAGGACTTGATGGGAAAATGCGTGTCATTGAACAAATGCACACTAAACTATTATCATTTTGTGAATGTGATGTCGTGACACATTTGCTGGTTTAAAAAATACTTTTTTTATTATTGATAACTGTCGAAATCATATGAGTCATCATGTCAATCGTCTGGGTTCAAAATTGTCTACAAACGTGGTAATTTTAGACATGGAAATAGTTAAATGATTTCACAGTGTATAATAGCCATGAAAATTCCTCATAATGAAGTTGGCTGCAAATGCCAACACTTAACCCATGGGCCTGAGCTCAAATCAACACCAGCACCTCAATTCTGAATGCCGGTTATAATTAACAAAATTGGCGAAGGCCATTAAAGTGTTTGAAAAAGGTTCTCGTGGCAAAAATACATTAGCTGATAAAACCTGTGAAAAAGTTCCTGCACTTTTCTAATAAGGTTATGTTCATTGATTTTACCATGCATGTGTTAAAAGCAACATTAACTGTCAAGGCAACTTTGATTCATTCGATATGCAATCATCTTTTGCTACTCATGTAAAATTTTCACGAAAATGGACTTATTTGATTTTTCCTGACAAAGCAAGTTGTATACTGAAAATTTCCATAAAGAAAATGACTAATTGATTGAAAAAAAGGAGAATAATCAGTGAATTACCAGAAAAATAACTAATTAATGAAAAAATGATTACCATTATGCAAGCTTCATGCCAAAATGGTGGCCACCAGCAACTGTTGAAGCACATCATGTAACGACCAGCAAACTAAAAGCCAAAGATGAGACTTTTCTTCTATAGTTGAATTTTAATGGCGGGCGGACATCAAAAAATTTTTTGAAATTTTTACTGAAATCTAAGTTTGAAAAGATAACAAAAATCGACAATAGGCAATAAGCAACTTTTTGTGTTTCCTAAATATATTACTTATATATGAAAATCTGGTTCTTTATGTGTTTGCTATTTTCCATGACTTTCTTTCACTGTATTGGGTTAGTGACACTGTCAAGGAAGAAATTTCTTTGCTTTCAAGCCATTTATCTTAAAATGTTGGTCAACAGCAGAGACTTACCAAATAATTTTGTACGAAACGAAAAATCAACAATCTTCCATGTTTCTTGCATCTCCTGGAATCCATTCGACAAAATTATCCCGGAGAAGCGTGTTCGCCGTCAAATATATCTACAATCGCACATTTCATATTTGGCACCTCCTCTCATTCTCGCCATACTTTGCATAGTAGATTGAGCGTTGATGCTAGTCATACTCGGTCTGGTAAAATCTTCGGACAAAATCTTGCGAGATTATGTCATCTTAAGGCGACGATTTTCGTCTTACTCGATCGGACATAAACTTCAGCGTTTTACGTTAAAATTTGGCATGGTTATGAGTCCGAGTTGGCTGTGCTTTTGCTGTATAACAGAGCAGCCTCCACCGGTGGGAAATGGCTACCTTGTGTTTTTAAAAGATTAAACATTTTAAGTAGACTTATTATATGATCGTCTTGTTCTCTAGCGACGGCCCAGAATCGACAGAAGTATGATTGGAGAACCTATGAACTTTCAGGTACGTCTTCACTTTCTACCAACAAATGAAGTCGTTTGAGCTTATAAAGACTACTTTATCTCGACGAACATCGACTACAGGTATTTATACACCGTCAATGCATAAAGACATCGCTTTTTATAGCATACAGGCCATCGGGTCGGGAGAAGTACAAATATCAGGAATATCTGTAGATGTGAGTGCCTTTTGAAAGCGTTTAGTACTGTTTCGTTATTACCACTAATGCTTCTTGTCATTTATAGATTTTATAGTCGTTTATTACAATTCAAATGCTTTCATTATCTCTTGTTTGTTTTCAGCCACCAAATACGAATCTTTCGTTGTCCTTTTGTTTATATCTTAATGAATAATCGAATCAACCTTAATTTTATTAATTCGTAAACATTTTCGTGTCTGGTCTTGTGTGCTGGTCTATCTTTATAATTACCAAGAAAATTTCGCTTCAAACTCGACATTCAAAGAACCTAGCTGAATTGACTTATCGCGGGGCGTGAAATACGAGGCCAATATCTATTGTAGAACTAATTCGGTCTTAAATCATGTAGAAAATTGTGAAATAGTAATGAAATCCTGAAATTTTTACCATATTGAATGCTGGGATAGCTTTAAGAATTCTTGTAAATATGCCATTTGTGCTTTTCCTAGCTAAACGACATGTCGTACAGAATGAAAAGCAAGGGAGGTTATCAGGACAACGGTGTCGACAGTAGATTAACGCCTAACGGCGACGATATTGGAAATGGCATGAAACGGCACAAGAATAACTATTTGATGTGTTGGTAAAATATTGCTTCTTGCGTTACTACGATGCATTAAATTGCATATAAATATTTAGGCCGCCATCCTATGTAAACAGAGTTATATTTTTTGTTCGATGATATTCATTTTCCTATTTTCTCCCTAGATTTTCTAAAGATTTTCTATGTAAATATACCAGCAAAGAACTATTTGTGAATATTTAGTTGTTAGTCGTACATGAAAGCAACCTATACTAAGTTTGTTCATTATATCTCAAGACCATGGTTACCTCTAAAACAAGAGTTCAGCTGACGACGAAACTTTGGATGAGTAATTACCGAAACCTGTTTACTCAAGTACTCTTGAAATAAGATAGATCATGTACTTCTTGTATATAAACAACGCCAGTTGGGATGAGCTAAATTATTCATTAATCAATAACAAACCAAAATTGCATCTGGTCTAAGTGTGAAATGTGAAATCGACAGAACAATATATTTTGTATAAAGTGTAATTGCAACGTGTTTTTTTTGGTCTGAGTCAATTTGCATACTCCAATGTAGGGTATATCAGTTGAAATTGAAACATTTCGGTTGATTTCCTTCCTCCATCTATCCAAAACTTTGTAACTCGGGCCCAAAAAATTTATTGAAAAAGGGGGCAACAAAGCTTCTTGCTTTCTCGAAATTGCATAACTTGTACTTCAAGTTTTTTTGTGGGCTATCTTTGAGAGCTTGACGTCACATGCATGCACAACGTTTCTGACATACTTTGTCGCGTTGAAAACCACGTTAGGTAAAAACTTACCACCATGAAAGATAAATCATACACCTGATGTTACTCTCGTTGAGAGCACGTAGTTTATACGAGCTTTGGTGCAGAAAATTAAGTCGATCAAAAACAGTTTGTTTTTACCATACTATATTGATGACAATTGAAAACTAAATATAATTTATTTACAAAGCTATTTACAAGCAGATCACTCAAAGACAGGTGCAAGTTTACATGAATGGTGGTGCCTCTCGGGTATGAAATAAAGAGCATGCGTCACCTAGCCGACTATATGACAAGGATGAGCGAAACTTGGTCATACTAAAGTGGGATCACATCGAAAAAGTCGCGTGGTCTTTGTTGAAGAAAGTTAAAAAGCAGCTGGAAAAAAGCACGCTTTTTATGCAAACTAGATATGACAAATTTGTAGACATGGTCTCGAACGTTAGTAGTTTGATGGTTTAAATATTGACGTAAATCGTGCAATTGGATATGTTTTGTATTCAACACAGCATGAGTTTCGTCCATCCCATCATAGACATTGAAATATTCAAGTGCTAACCGGAAAATCAACAGTTTCGACGTGACAATCAGGTGGACATCAGTGTCTGCGCATGTGACACGCAACATGCATTCCTCAAGCCCGACAACCGTATCAACTCCGATTGCGAGAAAATTTTGACTAACTGCACAGCACACCTGTGGCCTTATGTCCCTAACAACCCATATAGAAACACGTGTGAAAAACAACATAGTTATACTGCTCAGAGAAAAAAAAGAACTCCCTAGCACAAGCATGCAGGTTAATTCTAATCGTAGTTTCAAGTGAGGCATTGTATATCACGGGACGTAATCCCTTACTGAGCCATGAAAAGAGCACTTAGTGCAGAATGAAAATATGAAGCCAAATTTCTCAAATTATCACCAATAGACACATTTTAGTGAACAATTTTCTTATCCTTAGGACGAATTCTTCCCTTCCGTTTTCCTTGAAGAAACAGACTGCAATTTGGATAATAATTCCGCGTTTAATGATGAAATCGATCCCTAATCCAATCTCTAACCAATAAGTTGGCCATAGCCTAATACTATAAGATTAAGGGTACGGATTAGGAATCGATTTCACATCTAATAGAAGATGGATCATCATCGCAATTTGTCATCATCTTAGCGACAAAGAAATTTAGCAAACCAACGTACAATCTAAAATGTCTTAAAATGGAGCAATGTTTTGCAAATGGTCAGGACGCCTTAAAAGAAACGCCATGTTTGGTAAATTCCTCTAAAGTCAAAGATGCAGTCTCCAATCCTTATCCGTAAATTTTGTCGAGAAATAGCGAAAGGTGCACACAGTCCGGCTAGCTTCTTTCTTCAGACGGGTTACGTAACTGTTTCTACAGGGGGTATGGTGTTCAATAATGATATCAAAATACTTGCACCTCATGTCGTCGATTTCCTTATACCAACCCAAAATTGTACTCAATCATACTAAATAGTAAATACATTGGTGAATGTAGAATTAACAATATTCTACACGACATAAACGAGCTTCATACGTTTTTCTCGCTACAACTACGTAGAACTAAATGCCTGCCTGTTGAAACACAATGGAGCACGACAGAATCTGGAATCCGAAGAATGACAAACTTTTATGAAATACACGTGACGAAGGTTATAAACATACAGTCGGGTTCATACCGGGGTAAAGACAGTCAAAGTCAAACTTCGTATATTGTAGACCCGACAACCGCACTTGGTATGAACATTTACTAGACCAATATCAAAGCTTGTTTTGTTGTGTTGCATCGATGAACTATATATAGCTGGAAGGCTACCTACTGCCATTATTAGAGCCCAGCAATTTAACTAGTTCCAATCCTTCCACGCACGGTCCAAGATAGCTCATGATGACAGTAATGCTAAAACAAGGAAATTTACCCACGGACAGGCGCGCATGTACGGAGGTAAAATTTGGCTTCGTGCAATTTCAGCTATGTTTACGTGCGGGTAGCAATCCAGTTACATATTCAGTTCAACGGGCGAGATCAAAAATGGAGGTTAGGTCAACATTTGATCTCTGTCATGGTATAACCAACAACAGACAGGCATTTAGCGGCATTTAACGGTAAAACTTCACAAAAACACTATCTAACTTCTAAAAGACCAATATATCAACAAAACAATGAAATCAATTCATCTCCTCAGGTTATTTACGTGTACCTAACCCAACCCTTACCCAACTAATAGAATACATGGATTTCTGAGTAATTCTTGCAAATGTGGACATTATTTATCATGGTCGTGCTTATCAAGTTCACTTGATGTAATTTCAATCAAATCAATACGAGCGTCATCGTTGGATCCTGGAGGATCAAAAAAATACATAAATTTTCTACAAACCAAGAATAATGCCACAGATTGCCATCTTCATCAATTGACTATTTTCATTGTTCTGAGTTTTCATTCGTTGCCTGGCCCATTTTTAAAGCTTTTGAACTTTGTCTGGATGATAACTGGATTGTTTTTCTTATTTGGCTTGTCCCTCAGCCTTGTAGTCAAAGAGCAGTTATGCTTATCGGATGCTTGATGTAAGCTGCAAAACAATCCACACTTAGCGACATTGAAAACCTGCAAAATATAACCACATAGTATTCATTTAATAACTGTCACACTTTCTTTGTTTCTTTGCTAAATCAAAGTTGAACAATACATCAATGGGTTTGAATTTGCAAATTTAAAACTAACAAGGCAAGCTTCATGAAGTAGTGTTACCATGGATGGATTTTCATGTTTTTTTTTCTACAAAAGTGGTGTGTTTCAAAAATTTTTTTTTTGGGGGTGAGCTGGTAATGAATAGGCGTGAGACAATGTAAGGGTATAGAATTTGGGGTGGTCTGGTAGTGTAGCCATCAACTGTTGTGTACAAATTTGAAATTTTGACCTGAAAAACTCATTTAAATTGTACTACTGGTTTGTTTTGCTAAAAATTGAAGGGGAAGGGGGATGGTAAAAATGTTTCCCAGAGGGGTGAACAATTTATTCAGGGGAGTAAAATGGGATGTTTGGGGATTGGCACCCCCTGTAAAATCCACCCATGAGTATTACAAATGTCTATAAGCATATCTTGTCAGTTATTTCTTTACAAAGTGTTATTGTAGTTTAGAACCTTAAAGAATGTGTCTCAAGGTAAGGCTTTACATTCTTTGATGTTTTTAAATGGAAAATTTTGCAGTTACACAGTCTACCCAAGTTGTATATTATGTTTTCTCTGCATTTATGTAATTTTGTGCAGTGCACTGTAGCCAGCATTTTGATGTGTTTTTACCAGAGCTGGAGGCAGAAACCCATGGAATTTGAATGTACTTGATACTGCTTCCACAAAGAAATCATAGTTTTCCTTGAACTAAAACCCAAAGTTTAAGATCAAACTTTCCTTTGCTTTGATATTGCTAGTAATAAACTAAACTCCATATTTGAGGTTGCTGCTTTCAAAGTTACTAATAAGACAAGCATTTACAAACCTGTAGGGCCAACTTTCTTGCGGCATGTTGTACATCGATTTTTCTTTTAGTTTTGATGGCGTGTCTTGGTTGTCATTATCTTGTTCGTCTTTAGCGAGCAGCAGCTGCTGAACCAGAAGCGGTTGATTCACTCGTGGTGCCAATTTCATTTAAGGCAACAGGTTGCTCTCTCTCACAATAGAGGTTGTAAGTGCTATAGACTCGGCTGGGACAGAGGTGCTTGGCTCATCAGAGCTTGTTGATCCTTCATAAAATAGTTTAGATCAACTTTAATATTGGAGCAAACAATCTGCTGATTTTTTTTTATGATGCAAATAGTATTACAAATTCAACTTTGATTTATTGACACATGTATGCATGAAAAAGACAAGTGTCAATAATTAAGTTACTAACATAAAAAGCAATATCATGGGCTCACTCTACATTCAAGTGTTGCATTGAGTTTGCAGCATAAACTCATTAACTATACACTTTGCATTCAAATTTAGTTTCTACCTAGTTTCAATTGGTTTTATTGGGTGTTTTCACTACAACTTGGCTTTAACCACAATCACCTTTAGGAGAGTGGTTTTTCAAAAAGTTTGAAAGTTGAATACTTGTAGTTGTATCACCAAAGTATAACAAGTTAAAATTTCTAAACAAAATTTGTGATTCTAATTTACATTGATAAATTTTGTGTCATAGTGTAAAACTAATCCTGGATTAAGTCAATTCACCTTTGAACAACTACCCCCTTAAAAAACTCAGTCCATTCATTTTAGTTTAACTCACCAGTAACAGGGGGAGTCAAGCAACCAGAAGGTGAAGTAGATGGGTTCTTCTGAGGGCATCCTTGAAACATTTTGAGCACATACCATCGAAGATGAGTTTCCATAGAAACCACAGCCAGCCGACAAAGAGAAGGTTGTTGGGTATTCTGATTTTCCATCCTAAGAAATTACAAATAGGCATTGGTGAGTGTGTCGAATATGTCAGAAAGCACCACCATGGGTATTTTTGATTTTACAGTTTTAGAAAAGGCATTTTGCTTTCATTTGAAAACTTCCATTCTCGGTTGGAATTGTTAAAAAATCAATACTTGTTGAAACACATATAAGTTCTTTCATCGGGAACATTTCTCATTGTGTGTAATGCTATCAATTAAAAAACGAAATGCCTAGAGACAACAAGTTTTGCAATAACACTTGGAAACAATTATACCATCCATCACAATTGTTGTTATATGATAAGGACATCAATACATGGAAAAAAACGGCCTTCATTTTGACTTACATTCTAGTACTATCCCTATGGGACAATATCTAATACAATGCTTTATCTTATTGTGATAATTTCTATCCTTAAATATGATCAATATGGTTGAAAATGGGCCCATAGTTGAGCCCAAATACGAGTCTGTTCATGCCAAATATTTTTGGCACAATGGATATATTTTCATTAATTCGCCAGGGTCGTCTTTTTATCAAACGTCGCAAGAAGCGACTATACAGGTTGCGTTCAACCACAGAAATTATCGAACAGAGCTTACATGATAGTAATAAACCGAAACAGAAAAGCCATATCGTGATTCGTGCTGACTAATAAAATATTAATATTGCTGTTTATTGTCGTGCATATGAAGATTTAGATAAGAGAAAATGCTCATTCTCATTTCGTCTATTTTTAAATACAACTGGAAACATACTTTAGAATGAAAAAACATAATTGAGAACATACATCGTTCAATAACACAAGACATACACAACACAAGAAATATATATATCACTATACTGAAGTAATTTTAGGCCCACGAAAACATGACAAAAAGTTTAATCTTTTTCGACCGTAGTATTTCAAATTTCCCATCATAAATGCCAAGAATAAGAATGCGACATGTTATCGAGAGGTAGATTAACGTGAACTTCAGGACATTGACTGTGGTTTCGTGATCGAGATAAAACAAAGAACAAAAGACCGACGCTGAAAATTTCTTATTTGCCAAAGCATTTTGTTGGCAAATCTATGTAGCCTATGGCGCATACGATATCCGTTTATATTACTTAGGCATTAGATAGACGACCAAAATTTAACAAGACTACCTTAGTTGAATGCTATCGGTAAATAAACAACACGTATATGACGCCCTTTTAGGTATTCGGTACCTATGTTTGGCTTCCTCAATGGTATTTTAGAAGCAAGTAAAAATCACGGAATGAAAGCGCTCTTATGTCGCCCGAAAAAGCTTTTTCGTGTGCGGTTTTAATAAAACATAGTTCATCCGTCGGCCCACAACATATATAATAGAGTTCAAGAACGTAAAGGATAGAAAAAAGGTTAAAAATTTCTTCGTAGGCAACGAAGAGCGAAGTATCACTTGAAGCGAAGATGAGACAAATCATCAATAACTTTAACTCAATCATAATTCGTTTGATATCGAAGCATTCAATGGTTCCATAATCTAAAGATGACACCAAATCGTTCAAGTATACTTACAGAAATGTACTTCTAGTAAAATGGACAAAAGGCTTCTTCCAGTAGAAATAAACAGCCTGTGTCTCGTAGCTTCTCTTCGTTTACGAATTCGAGGTCTTTGTGTTCAACTCGATCTTTACTGGCACTAGTGACGTCATCAAATTCGTTTCGTCATTGGTTCACAGAGTTCAACTCATTGAGTTCTATAATAACTGGAGCGGCTATCTTTGCTGGGGCGAGGTCGCCAAAAATGGCGGCCAACGGACGTATTTCCGCTGAAATGATCGCTTTGCAGAAAATAATATTCTCGACCTCCCTGGTGTCTAAGTAAATTATAAAGAATTTTTCCAAAACAAACACGATATCACACGGATATGGATATCGTTAGTTCCATATTCTGTGACGATTCTTTTGGCATTTCTTTATAATGCCAACACTTCAATCGTTCAATTGTTGGATGTCGTAGTTTCGAACATATCGCTTCTCACAGGTGAGGTAGTTGTTTGTTTTGTTAGTCCGTCAACGATTGAAAAGCAATTATACATGCACTTGAAAAGCCATAAAATACATATTAAAGATCGTATTTTTTAAGACTGACTTGAACGCCAAATATACTGATGTTTTCCTGTTTTTGTCTATAAATTTCTGCATACTTTTCTGTCATTTGTTAATGCATGAAATCGTAAATTTACCTATTTGCAAAATAGTTTCCTAAAGCAAAAGACCCTGCACACATTTGCTCTGTGAAAAGTATCAAGAAGAAATGATCAGCCCCAACAGTACCCATGATTTGGAGGAAGCTTGTTATGTTGTATTTGCTGACAACATGCAGGGAAGACCAAGTAAAGATGACTGGAAGATGTTATTGATCAGGCAGAGTCTTAAAAATGATAATGCTGTAAAGATAATTGATTTATTGTCTGCCTTATCCAGAGTTATTTAATTTGATCATGGTCAAATTCTATGGATGGAACAATGGATTCATAATGATGCCTTGAATGCTTTGAAGTTGAAGTTCATGAACCAAAAAGATGGCAAAGAAGGTTGTGTGTTTTGATGCTTAATTAAATGTCAATTCACAACATATAAAATGGAAAGGCCATAAAGTTTGTGTCTATGTAAACATTTGTACTGAGATTGATGATGACTTGATGCAGATGTGAAGCATTAAACTGAATAAGCCATTGGGTTTTATAAAACATAATGTTTAAATCATGGCATATCTTTATCAAAATATTTTAGTTAGTGTTGTTTTAAATGTTACTAATATCTAATGCATATACTAGAAGCATTAAAGATTCAGTGATGAAACCTTTAAATTTACTGTACTGTATATTTCTTATATATTTCTTATATTTCTTTAGAAACAGTTTGAGCTTATTTACCTATTAGAGTACAGAATGGGGATTTATCATATGCATCATTGCTGCTTTTAAATAAATGTTTTCACTCAGCTTTTCTACAAATATTTTGCTTCTTATTTCTTTTCATGAGATTGATGATATAGAGGTAATATAATCCAATAACTTTATAATTTCTAGAAAGCTGTTAAGCTTCTAGCATAAAAAGTACACTATAGGTATTTAATTCATTTGGTTTTATTGCCTTGCTATGACATATCTACTTGCACTTCATCATTCTTGTATGAACAAAACACCAGATGTGGATACTCAGAGAACAAAATGCACTACCAACTGCTTATGAAATTTATTATTGAAGTGAAAACTGTTTTAATCATTCAAATTGTGCACTTATATTGAAAATATAGGAAAAACAAAACAAAGTGAAAAATAAAAGGGTAGAAGTATTAAAACTAAAATGAATTATAAACACCATTGGAAGCATAAGTGTTTGATGATTATTTGCATTTTGCCCAATTTATATATCAATACAACAAAATCAAAATGTGCTACAACTTTACAAGTATTTGATGCAGTTGCACTTCAGAACATCACAAAAAGGTTACTTAAAGTAATTTCTATACAATATTGTTTGTTTTCATTTACCAAACCTATGCAGACTTGAGTCTTTTTGAAATTTAATATGAAACTCAATTACAGAAAATACGTAAATATCCAGAGATTTAATATTTACTTTTTAAAGAAACAAGTAAAAGAAGCAAAATAGCAATGATAAAAAATAAGCTAACTTCTCTCTCGTGAACCACTGTGGAGATGAACTATGATATACTTTTTTGTATAGACTAAAGAGTTTAATCGATCAAACAAGTTTGACGCTGGTAAGAAAACGACGCATATCTGCATTCATAGATGTGTAGCCGACATATAGCTCTTTCATCGATAGTTATAAATACATCCTCGTAGGAGCCGATAACTGGAAAGCTATGTTGACTCGCTGTTACGAATTGTAGGTTTTTATCGTGATTTTCATCAAAAAATTGCTTGCCGAATCCCAAATACACATACATTTCTTCACTCTTTCCTCAGGAGGTGGAAGTGTGAAATTTCGGAAAAGCGGTCAATTTCGGTAAATCTCAGCGGCAACGGACGAAATCCGCCATTTTTGGCGTCACCAGATATCTAAGGCCGCGCTTGAGATAGCCGCTCCAGTTATTATAGAACTCAATGGTTCAACTGGGATATATCGATGTCATTTCGTCGGTCTCATGACAACACCCACTTTCCAATTTAAAAATCTAAAATCAGTCAACAAAAAGGAAATTCGCGGCTTGATGCGACAAAGGAACTTCTTTAAAATCAAGACAACTTTCATCAACAAAATTCTTTTGTCGCATTACTTAACTTCGTGTCAATGACGTGCTCACGACTGTCATTTACGAGATCGGCTTACTTCGTTAATGAAAGCGCTTTTTTCATGTTAATCAATCAAGTTAAGTCGTAATGTTTCCTGAATGGAAGTAACAACATGACCTCGGCGTGGGCTATTTAGAGAAAGGAAGTTCTTTATTCAAAGCTTTGTGGCCGAGTCTTCTATGCAGTATGCCTTTCATTCAAATAAGCTAGACTTTGTCAGGATGTATTAGCATATTCAAAATATATGCTTGACTTTCTCAAAATATACTTCACTTTCTCTTTGGGCAAAATCTTTGTTTGCATAAAATCAAGTATTACAGAAAGTAAAAGTCGTCAAAGTTTTAAGAATTTTCTCAATTGAAACATAAACATTTCATCGCACATGTATTTTAATATAAAAGCAACATTTTCTTATAAATGCTGTCGTGGAATTATTCGAAGAAATATTAACATATTAGAAGGGGAAATAAGGTGAATTTTCTTGTAAATGTAGTCGGAAAATTGTTCGAAGAATTTTTTATAATCTTAGAATGGGAATTACTTTGAAATAAAACACACACAAGTTACATTAAGCTATGATAAATAAGAAAAAAATTTCTGATATAAATTTTAACAAAATATAAACGATTAAAATTATAAAACTACACAAATATAACATTATAGGATAAGCTATACAATTTTTGTTTTTACATTTCTTGCGACTTTAAAACATAAATTCGTCACGACTAATTAGATAGCATGAATGTCATTATTTGTGTCAATCAAGAAAAGAACGTCGAATAATCCAAGTTTATGCCAACTAAAGTTGAATTTCATGCACATTTACCTGGTAGCAGGCAAAATATACAATGCTGTTTCTCTAAATGAGTACAGCCCAAAGGACACCACTTAAGGTAAAAGTGATATTCAACGTGAGAATCAAATCGTTGCTTTCTGGGGATACTGAAGAATGCGAGAAGAAAAAAAATGGTCGCAAGCCTCTAAATAAATCACAATTCCTTGACTGACAATGATGACATAAACCTAGACATCTTGCAGAAATCATTCAATCTGGTTGATCGAGCGGGATTCCACCGAACACACAATGAAAATCGAGAAAGGGAAGAGAATAGTTGAAAATTTGTTCATGTGTGAGAATGACGACTATCGAGCACGTCGCCCGTTTTGTCGGCCGTGCGGGTTATTTCGGTCGCCCATCTCGATGTCGTACGGTGGGGGAGGCTCGTTGTTAACGAAACCTGGGTTACTGCGGGGATTACGACGTAAGGACATTGTCCTCGCCTTGGGTTTGTTTGGATTACTGCTCGGTGTGGCGACACTACAAACTTTGATGAAACCTACAGAATAACAGAAATATTGGTCAGAGTAAATCTTTCGAATCGAACTTGCAAATCTGCAAGTTGCTGTGGTAGTTGAAAACGTGTATCGCATCCTATAAGATGCCAAATGCATCACTACTTTCCTTCCTTTCAGTATATTTGTTGCGTTTTTCCGCAAGCAGCCGGGAAAAAATTACAATAACACCTGTGTAGTCTAGGGTCCTAGTGCTAACTATAGCTGCGTTATTTTCTTCAAACTTATTCGTTCAAACTGAAATTGCTCAAACATTCTAGTCTGTAAATACTGCAAAATGTCATAGGAGAAGTTAAAATTTTATACTTTTAAGTGTACATAAGGTTTTTGGACCAGGGTTTGCAGTTAGCTTCGAGCAAGGTGGCGCGGCTGCCTAGGATCCAAACATCTCACACTCGAGCACATTCCTTCATTTCTTCATGATAAAATAAGAAGTTTAAAAAACACTCAAAAAAAAAAGTCCGAATGGATGAGCCTAGATCCTTTGCAATGAAACTTACCAGCCATCAGTATAATAAGACCTAAGCCAATCAGAATGGTAGCCCACCAGTAATCTTTGACCCAGTCCACGAGATTCCCAATAGCGTCTCCTCGAAAATGAGATTCTTGATGCGTTCAAGTGGACCCTCGAGTCGACAGCTCGACATTTGCGAAGAATGTCACAATATCCTAGGAAGTTGTTGCACGGTACCAGGTAATAGATGCATTTTTCTTTACCAGTTTCTTCAAGAGGTGAACAGACGCCATTACTCATGCAGCAAAGCATGCATTGATTTTCCTTTTCAGTGCACTGGCATTCGCTCATGTTGTGTTTCAAACAACGCGAGCCCGTGCATTCCTGCGGAGGCAAAAAAAAAAACATTTAAAGATACGCATATTAATATCCGTTCTTATGAAGAAGTAAAGTTATCCATAAAAGAATCCATTTCAAAACACTGCTCCGTTTGACTTTAAATTTATGCTATAACACGCTTTGGAAAAGAATACTTCACAGACAGCTTAAGTAAAGATCGATGGCGGATTTGGGGTAGATCAAAATACATTGTAAAGCTCCTTTGAATTCAAAATAGTTGGTAAAATTTTCAATAGAATTTTAGAGCTAAAATACTGTCAATAGGATTTGCTCTAAAGTATATTAAAACTCAAGTAATGTTAATATTTTCATTAATGAGTTAATATAGTACAGGAAATTAAAATAGCCGTTTTCTAGGTGCTCTCACCCTTTGAAGCAAACACCTCTATCGCCATTACAGTCGGTGACATTGTCCATTTGGTCACAGTTGAGGACAGGGTAGCATTCATGGAACTTTAAAATTAAGGAATGAAACAGAGTATATGGTATCGCAAGGACGGCAATTGTAATTGTTTTGTACAAAAATTGCAAAGAACATTTTACAAGATGAAGATCGATGATACAGTTTATTCGTCATAAAGCATTTCATCTTTCCATAAAAAAACATGTTTACTGTTGTTTATCAGAATAGTCAATATGTGTTTACCTTAGCCTGTGAAAACCGATCTGAGCTCAACCAATCAAATCAATCAATGATCAATCAATCAAAGAGAATTTACAAATCAATCATGAATGCATTTCAGAGGAAAAATTTAAACGTTTGTTTTAACTTTGTCTGTTTCACATTATTCTTATTTCATAAAGAAATAAAAGATGCTTTTCGT
Source organism: Xenia sp. Carnegie-2017 (assembly GCF_021976095.1). Classification (NCBI taxonomy): domain Eukaryota; kingdom Metazoa; phylum Cnidaria; class Anthozoa; order Malacalcyonacea; family Xeniidae; genus Xenia; species Xenia sp. Carnegie-2017. Next base: position 14,381,253 of record NW_025813487.1, read on the forward strand.
GTTTGCACTCATATGCAAACCTCGGAAACGTTTGTGAGACTCTCGAGCATGTGCAACCCTCGACCTTCGGTGTTAGGCTCGTATACTGATCTGCTCTCGAGTTCTCCCAAAAGATCACCTCGGTTTGCAAAAGCCTGTGCAAAACACAGTAAACATTTTATATTTCTTAAATGAAGCGTATCACTAGATGAAAATGGAAAGATCCATTCTTCATTAGAATTTCATTTTCAGCGAAAAGAAACATGCTTTGATTACGTAAAGATGAGGCTATCTATTCATCAACGAATAACACTGATTCCCTCACCTAATTTTCTACAATACAAGGACAATATTGGGCGAACTATTATCTGACAAAGTCTGCACTTGGCTTTGTCTGTTTGCAAAATAATCAACGACATTATTGTTGGGTTCTCTATAAACAGAAGCGCGATAAAGGATACTTGCAACGCGTGTCCTCTATGCAATCTCCGTTTCGCATACGGTATCATTATTTTGAATTGGCATGAATCATTGCAACAGAGGCCTTGACTTGGACTAAAAGAAAAATACGATACAATGACTAATTAGAGAAAAATAGATATTTTATGTATAAGAGTTGGTTAATATGAATAGTAACGTTAATATGAAGGTAGAGACAGACTATTTTGATGTATGATAAGTGTTGGATATGATAAATAGTAAGGTATATGAAGGTACTTATGGATAATTTTAATGTATAATAAGGGTTGTTATGATAAATGGTAAGGTATGTGAAAGTACTAAAAAATTAAAACAGAGCTAGAATTCAGTTAGAATTTTGTAAAAGATAAAACAAAATGTGACCAGGTCATGAGTTACAACAAAAACTGTAGTGCTACATCAGAGTTACAAATAAAATGCTAACTTTGTCATATAAGCTTTAAGTAGGTCGTGTAGAAGCGCCTAAACAATGTGAGTAGCGTAAAACATTTTAGTTTGAGGAGCTGAAGGTTAGCTTGAAATACTGAAGCATTTGTGTAAGTAATGAACAAAAAAATTAAAACTCATTCCTAACATCAATGCTACTTTATGTTAACTTTTGTTTCATGGAATTAAAATCAGTGAATGTAGAAATTCTTCAGTAACAATATATACATGTGTTTATCACATTAAATTTAGTACTTCAATCCTACCTGCATTTGGCGTCTCCCTTTAGTTTACAGCTGTGTACTGTACCATTCGCGTGATTACAACAATTGTCATTGCAGTCATCGAAAAAACCACAGTCACATTCTTCGCCATCTTCCACCAAATTGTTGCCACAAATGGCTTCACGGTTTCTGACAAAAGATTGTTTACATGAAGTAGCGACCTACGTATATCCATCACAATACACACAAGACGCGTATACGCGTTAAGAGCAAGTGGATGAAATTAATGGCGAGTGGTAAAATCACAAATTTAACGTACGTTTGAAACAATCAGCTTTGGCGGCCAGGACAGGTGAAATGTAATCGATGCTGCACTTCGAGAATTTTCTGTTGTTAGGGTCAGTTCCTGACGTCGCCTTGGGAAACATGATGTAATTGCCACCAACCTGAGAACTGCATTCGGACGAGTCGTGCTGGTAAATATAATGGTTAAAAGTGAGTATGGAGTGAGGACTGCATTCGGACGAAGTCGTGCTGGTAAAATAATGGTTGAAAGTGAGTATGGAGTGAGGACTGCATTCGGACGAGTCGTGCTGGTAAAATAATGGTTGAAAGTGAGTATGGAGTGAGGACTGCATTTGGACGAGTCGTGCTGGTAAATATAATGGTTGAAAGTGAGTATGGAGTGAGGACTGCATTTGGACGAGTCGTGCTGGTAAATAAATGGGTTGAAAAGTGAGTATGGAGTGAGGACTGCATCCGGACGAGTCGTGCTGGTAAAAATAATGGTTGAAAGTGAGTATGGAGTGAGGACTGCATTCGGACGAGTCGTGCTGGTAAATATAATGGTTGAAAGTGAGTATGGAGTGAGGACTGCATTTGGACGAGTCGTGCTGGTAAATATAATGGTTGAAAGTGAGTATGGAGTAGAGGACTGCATTTGGACGAGTCGTGCTGAAATAAATATAATGGTTGAAAGTGAGTATGGAGTGAGGACTGCATTTGGACGAGTCGTGCTGGTAAAATAATGGTTGAAAGTGGTATGGAGTGAGGACTGCATTTGGACAAGTCGTGCTGGTAAAAATAATGGTTGAAAGTGAGTATGGAGAAGCATGAATACTAAGGTCTAACAGCGGGTTTCTCTAAATACAATTGAGTTGTGGAGATTAAATACAAAAGTTTAACAATTGGAATAGTGGAGATTACGCATTTTTCATATGCATTTCTCAAGAACTTAGCAAGTGCAAGTCGCCTGAAGTCGTTCTTAATAACTTAACGAATGCCTTTCCTCTAATGAATTTCCTACGCCATAGCAAATATCTTTCTTCTTAAATTGTTCCTATCAGTTCAACAAATACCATTCTCGTAATGTCTTTCGTAATAACAGTAAATGTCTTTCCTCTAATGTCGTTCCTACCAGCTCAAAAAATACCCTTCTCCTAATGTCTTTCCAAATAACTTCAAGAATGCCTTCAATCTAACATTGCTACACATTGTTTGACGCTTATCTTTCTACGAATACTGTTCCCAGTAGCTTTGCCCACCTTAACTCATACAAATAACAATAAAATCAGGAGGGGAGGGTAAAAATTTAAAAACAACTGCGGAGCTGTTCAATAGGAATTCCTTACTAAACCATTTAGTGGATGAGCGCATCGAAGTAATAACTGCGAAACGATATAAATGCACTGAATGTACACCGATAATACACATGCACTAAATGTACACCGATGTACACAGAAATCCCATGAAAATCACGGCCACAAATAATTAGCACAAACCTGAGCACCGAAATTGTGTCCGAGTTCATGAGCAAAAGTTATTTCTGAAACCCTAGAGGGAACTTGTTTGTTATAGTTGATGAAAGTCACCAATCCTGTGTTCAAAGTCTTTTTTCGTCCATCTTGGAAGAGTTTGGACGTTTCACAAATACCGCCAGCAACTCCTTCTGTAAAAAAAAACGCACAAAAAGTCAAAAAGGAAATTCTTGGAAAACATCTCAATAATTAGTTGATAGTTCTTTCGGGAAAATGAAATATGGTATGCTCGAGCATACAGAAATCACTACTATAACCTCGTCCCATGCAAGTGACGTTGACCAGTATCTCATTGTGATTGGTCAATTAGTGTTCGAGTGCAAAAGACGTTTCACTACGTGTTTGTAGATGTAGATCGTTCAATTTCGTAGAGTCCTGAGAAGGATTGCTGGTGTTGATGTTGACTGACGTTTTGACATCCTTAGCGGCATTCATCTTCAGAGGGAAGCGTCAATCACAGTCACGTGCCACATTCATTTACTAGAAACTGAAGATAACTACCGCTAAAGCAGTCGAAGCATTAGTCAACCCTAGCACCACATCCTTCCCAGCACTTTACTTACCTGGACGATCAACGTAGCGATATTCCGGCTTCAAAATTATTCGCATTATCAGACGTTCTACTCTCAAATAAATATAAATCAGCTAAACACACGAAAAAGCACACGTGAAAGTCACGTGACCAGTAAAACAAGATCAATGCTAAAGGAAGAACTTTCTATCTACAGTAGTTACGTACTTGGCTCTGCTACCAAGCCAAACCAAGAACGCCATCTTCGAAATCTCGATACGTGAACATGTGAGAGACAAAATCTGTTCCCATCTTTCGAACTGGTCGGCTCCAGCGATATGATATCCAAAACTTCTCAACGCCAATGAATTCCTGAGCATAAGGATTACCCGGTTTTGTTTCATCCTCCGTGTTATTTGCTCGCATGCGAAACCATATCCTGGTGAAACCAAATGAGAGCAGAGGTTTACAAGTGCAAAAGGATGGCGATAACTAACAAACTATTACATGTTTGTGGATGTAGATCCATGTATATTGTCGCATTTGACTCTGAAGATGACTCCTGCTAAGGTTGTCGAAACGTCGGTCAACAACAACAAAAACAGTCCTTCTCAGGACTCTACGAGCCTGGACAATCTACATTTACAAACATGCAACGATACTCCCGGGTTCAAACCATTTAGTTTATTACCAATCTTTTGCCGGTAATAAAAATGACAGAAGAAAACTGACAAAGATTGAGCAAACTATCAAAAAACCTTCAAAGACAATCACTATTACAAATTACGCATGTTGATCTTGTTTTTTATGGTCCTAATAATCCACTTTTAATCCTTCTAGTATAATAAAAAACATGTACTCCAAAAAGCATCATCTTGTAAGATTCGTGTTGTATTAGAGATACGATTGATAAGGCAAAGAGATGAGATTAATATAACTCGAATGTTGATTTTGCAAGATGCGGCTTTTTGAAGTATGTTTTTTAAATTGTCGGCTGGAAAAGATTATTGGACAAATTCTTATAACACAAATCCTTATAATCCATCCTACAACAGCATCAAACAGTTCTTGCTAATGTAATTAATATTATGTTAATGTAATTAAAATTATGTTAATGTATAGGAACGATATTAATGTAATAAGAATCATGTTTGGAATCATTTTAATGTAATTAAAATCATGTTTGGAATCATTTTAATGTAATAAGAATCATCTATGTATGTATTACCAGCTGTCGATTTTCCATTCACAACAAACTCCGTCTCCTTGTAAATTTTGTGAGCTGCCTGTACGTGTTTTGCCATCAATAAAAGAGCTCGTTCTTTTTCTCCACGCGCTCTGTTCTTCGTGAACAAATGATCAGCCTAAATGTGGCAGAATATACGTGTATACATTGAAAATGGACATAGAACGTTGAAAATGTCTGTAGGCCATTTATGTCCACACTATTTACGATAAGCTCACTATGACATTGTATGTTACTTGAAGATTGTCTACTCACCCGTAAATGAAGTTGGCAAATAAGCTGATTATTGGTTGTTGCTATGTTACTTGAAGATTATTGTCTACTCACCCGTAAATGAAGTTGGCAAATAAGTTGATTATTGGTTGTTGCTATGTTACTTGAAGATTATTGTCTGCTCACCCGTAAATGAAGTTGGCAAATAAGCTGATTATTGGTTGTTGCTATGTTACTTGAAGATTATTGTCTACTCACCGTAAATGAAGTTGGCAAATAAGCTGATTATTGGTTGTTGCTATGTTACTTGAAGATTAATGTCTACTCACCCATAAATGAAGTTGGCAAAATAAGCTGATTATTAGTTGTTGCTATGTTACTTGAAGATGTGTCTGCTCACCCCGTAAATGAAGTTGGCAAATAAGTTGATTATTGGTTGTTGCTATGTTACTTGAAGATTATTGTCTGCTCACCCGTAAATGAAGTTGGCAAATAAGTTGATTATTGGTTGTTGCTATGTTACTTGAAGATTATTGCCTGCTCACCCATAAATGAAGTTGGCAAATAAGTTGATTATTGGTTGTTGCTATGTTACTTGAAGATTATTGTCTGCTCACCCATAAATGAACTTGGCAAATAAGCTGATTATTGGTTGTTGCTATGTTACTTGAAGATTATTGTCTACTCACCCGTAAATGAAGTTGGCAAATAAGCTGATTATTGGTTGTTGCTATGTTACTTGAAGATTATTGTCTGCTCACCCGTAAATGAAGTTGGCAAATAAGCTGATTATTGGTTGTTGCTATGTTACTTGAAGATTATTGTCTGCTCACCCATAAATGAAGTTGGCAAATAAGTTGATTATTGGTTGTTGCTATGTTACTTGAAGATTATTGTCTGCTCACCCGTAAATGAAGTTGGCAAATAAGCTGATTATTGGTTGTTGCTATGTTACTTGAAGATTATTGTCTGCTCACCCGTAAATGAAGTTGGCAAATAAGCTGATTATTGGTTGTTGCTATGTTACTTGAAGATTAATGTCTACTCACCCGTAAATGAAGTTGGCAAATAAGCTGATTATTGGTTGTTGCTATGTTACTTGAAGATTATTGTCTGCTCACCCGTAAATGAAGTTGGCAAATAAGCTGATTATTGGTTGTTGCTATGTTACTTGAAGATTATTGTCTGCTCACCCGTAAATGAAGTTGGCAAATAAGCTGATTATTGGTTGTTGCTATGTTACTTGAAGATTAATGTCTACTCACGTAGAAATGAAGTTGGCAAATAAGCTGATTATTGGTTGTTGCTATGTTACTTGAAGATTATTGTCTGCTCACCCGTAAATGAAGTTGGCAAATAAGCTGATTATTGGTTGTTGCTATGTTACTTGAAGATTATTGTCTACTCACCCGTAAATGAAGTTGGCAAATAAGTTTATTATTGGTTGTTGCTCTTTTGTGGCGATGATGGACTTTCTCCACATCTTCTTGGTAAACACCTTGAGGCACTTCTCTGGCTTTCTCCATCCAGTTTCTTGTTTTGTCGCTGAGATCAACATTGCTGCCATATGCATACGGGTAGTTAAGGTCAGAGGCCTTGTAGATTACAGAATGAAAATTCTTCTTGTCTTGAAAGTGGTCTAAACTGGGCTCAATGTGATATTCGGTCTTCAAGTTTATCTGAAAATCTCACTTTGCCTTCAAACAAACCATTGTGAATAAAACCCATGAACGAATGAGTGGGGTGGCCTACAAAGAATGTTTTATTTTGCATAATATTCAAAATATTCATGAGAGTTGGTCAGATAGTTCAAACATCCATAACAAGCAAGTTTTTGTGAACCGTTCAAAAGTTTGCAAAAATGCCATGGTTCTTCTAGTTTTTCTATAAAAATCATTTATCACCCCTCATATAAGAGCTAAAAACAATTCAGGAAGGGAACTTTAACAGGAAACCTAGTGCATGTAGCGCTCATCAAAATGTTAACAATTTTTGGACTAAATTACTTTCTCCCCAACTTACCTTCAGCATGGCCCTTGTAAACCTTACTCGGATCAAATTCCGGGTCCACATCCAAATCTGGAGCAAATATTGTTGTGTCTCGTTTCAATCGTAAATTGAACTTCCTATGAACAATACATGCATAAGATTTGATGCGGTAAACTTTGGAGGAAGGGCACAAAAAACGATGAAGTGTTTTACAAAGACTACAGTAATGAATGGAGAGCTATGTATATTTGAAAAGTCCACAAAATTAATCTCATCGAATTAAATAGTCTTTTATAAATCTCTTTAAAAGTTTAGAAATAAGAGTAATTCTTAAAAGGAGAATGACATGACCATATGAGATTCATTCTCTTGTATTCATTTGGACATTGGCAATATAAAAACAAAAATACAATAACCAAATTACAACTTTGCAATAGTAAATAGTTTATTTTTCCCACCAAAAGCTTTTATAGATAATAGCAATCATGAATAATTGGGGTAAAATAGCAGCAGCCGTTTGAATATATACTTTAACAATTTCATAAGCATACATAAGGTCAGATGCTGGAACTGGTTTTCACTCGCATATAACAGTCATTGGCAAAGGCAAGATTATTACAATGCAAATTATTTGTCAAAATTATTATTCATTTATTTGGAAAATTAATTCCATTTATTGTTTTTCCCTTGATTGAACACAAAATTATTTGCATTGTGGGAGTATAACGAACTGGCTTGCGATAATTAATTTGATGTGCCATTGTACCTTTGAGGAAAACGTAATATTTCAAAATAAAATTACAATATTGACAACAAAACAAAAAAAACAATACTTGTGATACCTGGGCAACTCGCTCCCTCATGAGGAAGCAACCCAGATAGTTGACAACTTTCTCACGTTTGAATAATTTGGTTGACTCGGCAACATAAGTTTGAAAACTATTATTTCACTTTGTTTTATTTGTAAACCAGAATCCAATAAAACATCCACCGCTTGTTTTTTTTCATTTGCATAAAAATGAACCTTTACCGATTCTCTTTCGTTGCGTCGTAAAGAAAACACGATAAGTCGAGAACCACAATGTTTACATATGCACATAGCTTAACAGAGACTGTGGGAGAGTCGGTTTTGAATTTATATATTACCATTTGTATGAATAGATTCTGACAGCCTGAGTAATTTTTGAAACAGAGCGAATAAAAAGATATGAAAACGCACCTTCCGTGAGCCTTGAAGTTGAAATGAAGGATACTTTCATCGCTCAACGAACGACGAACTCTATGATGTTGACTGTCGAGTAGATGTCTATTATAGTTTAGCGGTTCGTAATGTGAAACAAATTCGTTCAAGCGCTCACCTAGAAGTAGAAATAAAATAAGAATTTACAAAAACAAAATATACAGTACCACAATACCATATACCCACCGCAAACGCAGTTCACAACGGACAAAACAAGACTCGCGAGCAGCATCAAGTCCGACATATTAGACCCAATTTAATATGCCCAAGTATACGAATGTTGGCAAACAGGAACTGTTCGGCCCAATATATAAGTAGTCAAAAGCAAATTTATCCTTTAGTACATATGAAAGCTTTTCATGGGATAGTCAAACTTGTTGGATAGTAATGACACTTTAATACTTGAATTTTTCTTTGTTTACTTCTTGTTGGAAACCATTCCCAAAGTCAAAGTTATTATAAATGGCAAAAAAAGCTTAGTCATTGGCTATGACTGATGACTAAAGCCCACACGAGTATGTAATTACGTCACTTAAACACAAGTTACAGCACTTGAGGCTAAATATTGGCTGTTTCGTCGGGAATGTATTATAAAATTTACTCGTTTCAGAGGCTTTCTAGTGACCAATTTTAACTGCTCGTCAAAATCCAAGGATTAATTGTAAAATTGAATGAGAAATTTACAGAATCACGAAAATCTTGCTCATCGACAGGGCAGTCACAGAAACCTCGAAATTTCTGGCATTGTGGGAGGCAACACAACATAATGGGCAATACTAACAGGGGGTGTTTACATGAATCCGGAATGACTTTCAATCCCGATCGAAACGTGATGTGTCCGTGTTTACTTACTCGAACCACATAATACCCATGCCACATGCGTGCTTCGTCATTAATCACAATATCATTCCAGAATGAAACTCAATTCGCGTTTACATGAGATAACAAGTAAATTTCGATCCGGAATAAAACTAGGAATGAACTCGATCCGGATCGAGTTGTGACTCATTCGGATTCATGTAAACATGCAATAGGATTTCTTTTAAAGTGGAATGAGTTCATTCCGGATCGAAACTCATTCCGGATTCATGTAAACACCCCCTTAATACAGAGTAATTTCAACATAGGCGATGTAAGTATCAAATTAAAGCATTTCACAGAATTACACTTACATAGTACAATTGACTGTCACACCTAACAATTTAAATATTTCCCAATTTAAAATTCCTCTCCACCTACGTGACAAGAATGACGATATTCACAAAATTTGTTTTGCAAAATTAAAAACTCAAAATTTAAACCTCGTTAAAATACAGACACCCTTCAAGTTTTCGCTAACCAGACGTGAATATGTCTGAGGATCGACAATCTTGCGAAATCATTGTGGTTTCAATAGTTCCATTCACATCCCAGTTTCCAAAGTCAACCCACACGATTTCCTTGGGATGCGTCCAGATATATTAGCCAACATCCCGATTGCCCGACTTATATTTAAGCATCGCAAATCGTAGCAAGGGAAAAGTAAAAAAGTAGTAATAAAAAAAAAAGCGACTAGTTAAAGTCGTTTTAAGTAGACGTTGAAGTGGAATAAAACACATTCCCAAAAACAAAGACATCTTCCAAACTAAGATACGAGTAATGGGGAAAAAAAGCAAGACAAAATTACTCAATTAGCGACGTTTTGATTCTATTTCGGAATGATTGCGTCATGTTTTCATTATTCATATAACTTTGTATCTTGAGGTTTCAAGATGTCAAGTTTGTTTGTCTGGGTGTGTTTCATCCTATGTAAAGTTACGAAATTTTCCACTGGGAAACATTCAAGTAGAAGTTAAACATAACTACAAATCTAAAAAAAAACAATTGGAAACAAACACGATAACGAACTCTATCACGCGTGACATTGAAAAGGTAACAATGTTTGCGCATGCGTAACAATGATTAGAAATGTAACGGTGACGTCATACACACATTTCAAATTACGATTTATTTTACCGAAGACTATAATTTTCTTTATTATTATATAACTATGTAAACGTTTTTTTAATCCTTTTAGCCCATGATGTGATGGTATTTCTATTTCGTGCAGGTTAAAAATTAACTACGATCTAACACGTTAAATACACTCTCACGTGACCATTGCGATCAGAGAAAAACAAGCTCCATTACTAACAGAGTTTTCTTCCTTTTTCAGGGGGAGAGGGTGGGTTGTGTTGCCTTAACTACCAACGGCAGTGAATTCATGTTTAGGCAAAATAAATGACAGGTGGCTTGCAGCCAATCCGCAATGAGCCCAAAGACAAGGAGATTATCGATTATCGTCATGTTTTTGTAAAGCGAGGTAAATTATTTGAAAACTTCAATCAACATGGTGACCGTTGAAATTCAAAATGCATTGGCTATGAATTTCGAAGAAAAAATCTGCCCAGTCTATAGGTGGATTGCAACCATTCCCCTA